>NC_135239.1:80448397-81073397 GCF_051348905.1 Ranitomeya variabilis | reverse complement strand
ATATTTTGACGGTATCGGCCGATACTTTCCGATACCGATACTTTCCGATATCGGAAGGTATCGCTCAACACTAGTAGACACCTTTTTTCAGGCACTTGGGTTATTGTATGATGAACCTAACTCTGTAGAGCATGCTGAGAAAACACTTTTGGCCCTGTGTCAGGGTCAAGAAGCGGCAGAGTCATATTGCCAGAAATTCAGAAAATGTTCTGTGCTTACTAAGTGGAATGAGGATGTTTTGGCGGCAATTTTCTGAAAGGGTCTTTCTGAATCTGGTAAAGATGTTATGGTGGGGTTCCCCACGCCTGCAGGTCTGAGTGATTCTATGTCTCTGGCCATTCAAATTGATCGGCGCTTGCGCGAGCGCAGAGTTGTGCACACTATGGCGTTGTCTTCCGAGCGGAGTCCTGAGCCTATGCAGTGTGATAGGATTGTGTCTAGAGCGGAACGCCAAGGATTCAGACGTCAGAATAGGTTGTGCTTTTACTGCGGCGATTCTGCTCATGCTATTGTTCTGATTGCCCTAAGCGTGCCAAGAGAATCGCTAGTTCCGTTACTATCAGTACTGTACAACCTAAATTTCTGTTATCTGTGACCCTGATCTGCTCATTATCGTCATTCTCTGTCATGGCATTTGTGGATTCAGGCACCGCTTTAAATTGAATGGACTTAGAATTTGCCAGACGTTGTGGTTTTTCCTTAGGGTATGTGTCCACGTTCAGGATTGCATCAGGATTTGGTCAGGATTTTTCATCAGTATTTGTAAGCCAAAATCAGGAGTGGGTGATAAATGCAGAAGTGGAGCATATGTTTTTATTATACTTTTCCTCTAATTGTTCCACTCCTGGTTTTGGCTTACAAATACTGATGAAAAATCCTGACCAAATCCTGATGCAATCCTGAACGTGGACACATACCCTTACAGCCTTTGCGGAGTCCTATCCCTTTGCGGGGGATTGATGCTACACCATTGGCTAAAAATAAACCTCAGTTTTGGACACAGTTAACCATGTGCATGGCGCCAGCCCATCAGGAAGATTGTCGCTTCCTGGTGTTACATAATTTGCATGATGCTGTTGTGCTGGGGTTTCCATGGTTACAGGTACATAATCCGGTGTTGGATTGGAAATCTATGTCTGTGACTAGTTGGGGTTGTCAGGGGGTTCATGATGACGTTCCTCTGATGTCAATTTCCTCCTCCCCCTCTTCTGAAATTCCTGAGTTTCTGTCAGATTTCCAGGATGTTTTCGATGAGCCCAAGTCCAGTTCCCTTCCACCGCATAGGAACTGTGATTGTGCTATTGATTTGATTCCAGGCTGTAAGTTTCCTAAGGGGCGACTTTTCAACCTGTCTGTGCCTGAACATGCCGCCATGCGGAGCTATGTAAAGGAGTCTTTGGAGAAGGGGCATATTCGGCCATCTTCTTCTCCATTAGGAGCAGGTTTTTTTTTTGTTGCCAAGAAGGATGGCTCCTTGAGACCCTGTATTGTTTATCGCCTCTTGAATAAGATCACGGTCAAATTCCAATACCCTTTGCCTTTGCTTTCTGATTTGTTGGCCAGAATTAAGGGGGCTAGTTGGTTTACTAAGATTGACCTTCGAGGGGCATATAATCTGGTTCGTATTAAGCAGGGTGACGAATGGAAAACTGCGTTTGATATGCCCGAGGGCCATTTTGAGTATCTTGTGATGCCATTCGGACTCTCTAATGCCCCATCTGTGTTTCAGTCCTTCATGCATGATATTTTTCGGAATTATCTTGATAAATTCATGATTGTATGTTTGGATGATATTTTGATTTTTTCAGATGATTGGGAGTCTCAAGTGAAACAAGTTAGGATGGTATTTCAGGTCCTTCGTGACAATGCCTTGTTTGTGAAGGGGTCTAAGTGCCTCTTTGGAGTACAGAAGGTTTCTTTTTTGGGCTTCATTTTTTCTCCATCTATAGAAATGGATCCGGCTAAGGTTCAGGCCATTCATGATTGGATCCAGCCCACATCCGTGAAGAGCCTTCAGAAATTTTTGGGCTTTGCTAATTTTTATCGCCGCTTCATTGCCAACTTCTCCAGTGTGGTTAAACCCCTGACCGATTTGACGAGGAAGGGCGCTGATGTAGCTAATTGGTCCTCTGAGGCCGTTTCTGCCTTTCAGGAGCTTAAGCGCTGATTTACTTCTGCCCCTGTGTTGCGTCAGCCGGATGTTTCTCTACCTTTTCAGGTTGAGGTTGACGCTTCTGAGATTGGGGCAGGGGCCGTTTTGTCTCAGAGGAATTCTGATGGTTCCTTGATGAAACCGTGTGCCTTCTTTTCTCGAAAGTTTTCGCCTGCGGAACGCAATTATGATGTCGGCAATCGTGAGTTGTTGGCTATGAAGTGGGCATTTGAGGAGTGGCGACATTGGCTTGAGGGGGCCAAGCACTGTATTGTGGTCTTGACCGATCATAAGAATCTGATTTACCTCGAGTCTGCCAAACGGCTGAATCCTAGACAGGCCCGATGGTCCCTGTTTTTCTCCCATTTTGATTTTGTTGTCTCGTATCTTCCAGGTTCTAAGAATGTTAAGGCTGATGCCCTCTCTAGGAGTTTCTTGCCTGATTCCCCTGGGATTCTTGAGCCAGTTGGTATTCTTAAGGAGGGGGTGATTCTTTCTGCCATCTCCACTGATTGGCGACGGGCTCTTCAGGAGTTTCAGGCTGATAAACCTGATCGCTGTCGTCCAGCGAGGAAACTGTTTGTTCCTGACAGATGGACTAGTAAAGTGATTTCTGAGGTTCACTGTTCGGTGTTGGCTGGCCATCCTGGGATTTTTGGTACCAGAGATTTTGTTAGTAGGTCCTTTTGGTGGCCTTCTTTGTCACGGGATGTGCGTTCTTTTGTGCAGTCCTGTGGGACTTGTGCGCGGGCCAAACCTTGCTGCTCCCGCGCCAGTTGGTTGCTTTTACCTTTTCCGGTCCCTGAGAGGCCTTGGACGCATATTTCTATGGATTTTATTTCGGATCTTCCTGTTTCCCAGAGGATGACTGTTATCTGGGTGGTCTGTGACCGGTTTTCTAAGATGGTTCATTTGGTACCTTTGCCTAAGTTGCCTTCCTCTTCTGAGTTGGTTCCGTTGTTTTTTCAGCATGTGGTTCGTTTGCATGGCATTCCGGAGAATATTGTGTCCGATAGAGGTTCCCAGTTTGTTTCTAGGTTTTGGCGGTCCTTTTGTGCTAAGCTGGGCATTGATTTGTCTTTTTCTTCCGCATTTCATCCTCAGACAAACGGCCAAACCGAGCGAACTAACCAGACTTTGGAAACTTATTTGAGATGCTTTGTGTCTGCTGATCAGGATGATTGGGTGGCTTTCTTGCCATTGGCCGAGTTTGCCCTTAATAATCGGGCTAGTTCTGCTACCTTGGTGTCACCATTCTTTTGTAATTCTGGGTTTCATCCTCGTTTTTCTTCAGGGCAGGTTGAGTCTTCTGATTGTCCTGGGGTGGACTCTGTGGTTGACAGGTTGCAGCAGATTTGGGCTCATGTTGTGGACAATTTGGTGTTGTCTCAGGAGGAGGCTCAGCGTTTTGCCAACCGTCGTCGGCATGTGGGTTCCCGGCTTCGGGTTGGGAATTTGGTCTGGTTGTCTTCTCGTCATGTTCCTATGAAGGTTTCTTCCCCGAAGTTCAAGCCTCGGTTTATTGGTCCTTATAGGATTTCTGAGATTATCAATCCAGTGTCTTTTCGTTTGGCCCTTCCAGCCTCTTTTTCCATCCATAATGTTTTTCATAGATCTTTGTTGTGGAAATATGTGGTGCCCGTGGTTCCCTCTGTTGATCCTCCTGCCCCGGTGTTGATTGATGGGGAGTTGGAGTATGTTGTGGAGAAGATCTTGGATTCTCGTTTTTCTAGATGGAGGCTTCAGTATCTTGTCAAGTGGAAGGGTTATGGCCAGGAGGATAATTCTTGGGTTGTTGCCTCCGATGTTCATGCTGACGATTTGGTTCGTGCCTTCCATTTGGCTCGTACGGATCGGCCTGGGGGCTCTGTTGAGGGTTCGGTGACCCCTCCTCAAGGGGGGGGGGGTACTGTTGTGAATTCTGTTGTGGGTTCTGCTCTTGGGCTCCCTCCGGTGGTTATAAGTGGTAGTCCTGCTGTTTGTCCTTCACAACAGTCATCAGCTGCTTCCACTTTGGACGGGGCTATTTAGTCTGGCTCCTTCCTTTAATGAGTGCCAGTTGTCCATTGTTTTCTAGGGATCCACATCTCTGCTTGGTTTCTCCTTCTGGATTGTCCAAATCATCAAAGATAAGTCCTGGCTCTGTTTTTGCAGTCCACATGCGGTGGACTTAATAGTTCTGTGAATTGCTATGTTTTTTCTTGTCCAGCTTTGTGTGTGTTTAAAATTTATTCAGCCAAGTTGGAAGCTCTGGAGTCGCAGTTACCCTCCATGCCTTTAGTTAGGTGTGAAGATTTTTGTATTCTCTGTGGTGGATTTTGTAGTATTTTTTATACTGATCGCACAGTACTCTGTCCCGTCTTTTCTTTCTAGGTAGCGTGGCCTCCTTTGCTAAATTCTGTTTTCAGTCTGCGTTTGTAATTTCCCTCTCCTCTCACAGTCAATATTTGTGGGGGGCTGCCTTTCCTTTGGGAATTTTCTCTGAGGCAAGATAGTATTCCTGTTTCTTTCTTTAGGGGTAATTAGTCCTCCGGCCATGATGAGGTGTCTAGGGAGTGTGTCATGGTTCCCAATGGCAAGGGAACGTAAGAAACATATAAATAACGAACGAGCTCTCGGGTGATGGAAACTCGAGTTGACCGTGAGCTAAATCTACCACACAACTAATAGTAGCCAGGGAGCATACCTACGGGTTCCTAAATGCCACGCGCCAGCCGGAGGACTAACTACGCCTGGTAGAGGAAGAAACAGACCTGGCTTACCTCTAGGGAAATACCCCAAAAGATGATAGCAGCCCCCCACATGTAATAACGGTGAATTAAGAGGAACAGACATACACAGTATGAAAGTAGATTTTGCAAAGAGAGGTCCACTTACTAGATAGCAGAAGGATACAAAAGAGGACTTCACGGTCAACTGAAAACCCTTTCAAAAACCATCCTGAAATTACTTTAAGACTCCTGTGTCAACTCATGACACAGGAGTGGCAATTTCAGCCCACAAGAGCTTCCAGCTACAGAGAATTACAAAAACTGCAAACTGGACAAAAGATACAAAACAAAAGGACAAAGTCCACTTAGCTGATCAGCAGACTAGTAGCAGGAACATGCAACCGAAGGCTCTGGTTACAATGATGACCGGCAAGGAAATGACTGGAGAGCAAGGCTAAATAGGAAACTCCCAAACGCTGATGGAAGCAGGTGAACAGAAGCAGCAAAGTGCAAACAAGTCACCAATACCACCAGCAACCACCAGGGGAGCCCAAAAAGCGGATACACAACAGTACCCTCCCCTTAAGGAGGGGGCACCGAACCCTCACAAGAACCGCCAGGGCGATCTGGATGAGCCCTATGAAAGGCACGAACCAAATCCGAGGCATGAACATCAGAGGCAGTTACCCAAGAATTATCTTCCTGACCATAGCCCTTCCATTTAACCAGATATTGAAGTCTCCGTCTGGAAATACGGGAGTCCAAGATCTTTTCTACCACGTATTCCAATTCACCCTCCACCAGCACAGGAGCAGGAGGTTCAGTAGAAGGAACCACCGGCACCTCATATCTCCGCAACAGCGACCGATGGAACACATTATGGATAGCGAAAGATGCCGGGAGGTCCAAACGAAAGGAGACAGGGTTAAGAATCTCCAAAATCCTATAAGGACCGATGAACCGAGGCTTAAATTTAGGAGAAGAAACCCTCATAGGGACAAAACGGGAAGACAACCACACCAAGTCCCCAACACGAAGGTGGGGGCCAACACGACGACGGCGGTTAGCAAACTGCTGAGTCCTCTCCTGGGACAATTCCAAATTATCCACCACTTGTCCCCAAATCCGATGCAACCGATCCACCACCGCATCCACTCCAGGACAATCCGAAGATTCAACCTGACCAGATGAAAAACGCGGATGAAACCCTGAATTGCAAAAGAAAGGAGAAACCAAAGTGGCAGAACTAGCCCGATTATTAAGAGCAAACTCCGCCAACGGCAGAAAGGCAACCCAATCATCCTGATCCGCAGACACAAAACACCTCAAATAAGTCTCCAAAGTTTGATTAGTTTGTTCCGTCTGGCCATTGGTCTGAGGATGGAATGTGTTATGACCCCAGTGGACAGGGTCTCAGAGGAACGTGTAAGTCTGCAAGATACAAAAATCCAGCTCATAGGGCTGTGGTAACTGGGTTGACCAAATAGCTACTCCTAACGCCAACACTAGAAGTAGCCGGGGATCATGCCTACGGTGATTGCTAGATGACTCGCGCCAGCCGGAGAATCTAACTACCCCTAGGAGAAGAAAACAAAGACCTCTCTTGCCTCCAGAGAAAGGGACCCCAAAGCAAGATACAAGCCCCCCACAAATAATAACGGTGAGGTAAGAGGAAATGACAAACACAGAAATGAACCAGGTTCAGCAAAGAGAGGCCAGCTTACTAATAGCAGAATATAGCAAGATAACTTATCTGGTCAACAAAAACCCTATAAAAATCCACGCTGGAGATTCAAGAACCCCCGAACCGTCTAACGGTCCGGGGGGAGAACACCAGCCCCCTAGAGCTTCCAGCAAAGGTCAGGATACAGATAGGAACAAGCTGGACAAAAATACCAAACAAAACAAAAGCAAAAAGCAAAGAAGCAGACTTAGCTTGAAAAACAGGAACCAGGATCAGAGGACAAGAGCACAACAGATTAGCTCTGATTTCAACGATGCCAGGCATTGAACTGAAGGTCCAGGGAGCTTATATAGCAATGCCCCTGAACTAACGGCCCAGGTGAGGATATAGGAAAAGACAGACGCTCCAGAGTCAAATCACTAATGACCACTAGAGGGAGCAAAAAACAAAATCACAACAGTACCCCCCCCTTAGTGAGGGGTCACCGAACCCTCACCACGACCACCAGGGCGATCAGGATGAGCGGCGTGGAAGGCACAAACTAAATCGGCCGCATGAACATCAGAGGCGACCACCCAGGAATTATCTTCCTGACCATAGCCCTTCCACTTGACCAGGTACTGAAGCCTCCGCCTGGAGAGACGAGAATCCAAGATCTTCTCCACCACGTACTCCAACTCGCCCTCAACCAACACCGGAGCAGGAGGCTCAGCAGAAGGAACCACAGGCACAACGTACCGCCGCAACAAGGACCTATGAAACACGTTGTGGATAGCAAACGACACAGGTAGATCCAGGCGAAAGGATACAGGATTAAGAATTTCCAATATCTTGTAAGGACCAATAAAACGAGGTTTAAATTTGGGAGAGGAAACCTTCATAGGAACAAAGCGGGAAGAAAGCCACACCAAATCCCCAACACGTAGTCGGGGACCCACACCGCGGCGGCGGTTGGCAAAGCGCTGAGCCCTCTCCTGTGACAACTTCAAGTTGTCCACCACAAGATTCCAGATCCGCTGCAACCTATCCACCACAGAATCCACCCCAGGGCAGTCAGAAGGTTCCACATGACCCGAAGAAAAACGAGGGTGGAAACCAGAGTTGCAGAAAAACGGCGAAACCAAGGTGGCGGAACAAGCCCGATTATTAAGGGCAAACTCAGCTAACGGCAAGAAGGTCACCCAATCGTCCTGATCAGCAGAGACAAAACACCTCAAATAAGCCTCCAAAGTCTGATTAGTTCGCTCCGTCTGTCCATTAGTCTGAGGATGGAAAGCAGACGAAAACGACAAGTCAATGCCCATCCTACTACAAAAGGATCGCCAGAATCTGGAAACGAACTGGGATCCTCTGTCTGACACAATATTCTCAGGGATGCCGTGCAAACGAACCACGTTCTGGAAAAACACAGGAACCAGATCGGAAGAGGAAGGCAGTTTAGGCAAAGGAACCAAATGGACCATCTTGGAGAAGCGATCACATATCACCCAGATAACAGACATGCCCTGAGACACCGGAAGATCAGAAATGAAATCCATGGAGATATGTGTCCAAGGTCTCTTAGGGACAGGCAAGGGCAAGAGCAACCCGCTGGCACGAGAACAGCAAGGCTTAGCTCGAGCACAAGTCCCACAGGACTGTACAAATGACCGCACATCCCTAGACAAGGAAGGCCACCAAAAGGATCTGGCCACCAGATCTCTGGTGCCAAAAATTCCTGGGTGACCTGCCAACACCGAGGAATGAACCTCGGAAATGACTCTGCTGGTCCACTTATCAGGCACAAACAGTCTGTCAGGTGGACAAGAATCAGGCCTATCAGCCTGAAATCTCTGCAACACACGTCGCAGATCAGGAGAAATAGCTGACAAGATAATACCATCCTTAAGAATACCAACAGGTTCAGCGACTCCAGGAGCATCAGGCACAAAGCTCCTGGAAAAAGCATCGGCCTTCACATTCTTTGAACCTGGTAAATACGAGACAACAAAGTCAAAACGGGAGAAAAACAATGACCAGCGGGCCTGTCTAGGATTCAGGCGTTTAGCAGACTCGAGATACATCAGATTTTTGTGATCAGTCAAGACCACCACACGATGCTTAGCACCCTCGAGCCAATGACGCCACTCCTCAAATGCCCATTTCATGGCCAACAACTCCCGATTGCCCACATCATAATTTCGCTCCGCAGGCGAAAACTTCCTAGAAAAAAAGGCGCAAGGTCTCATAACAGAGCAACCAGGGCCTCTCTGCGACAAAACGGCTCCTGCTCCAATCTCTGAAGCATCCACCTCAACTTGAAAGGGAAGCGAGACATCAGGCTGGCACAAAACAGGCGCCGAAGTAAACCGACGTTTCAACTCCTGGAAAGCCTCCATGGCAGCAGGAGCCCAATTAACCACATCGAAGCCCTTCTTGGTCATATCCGTCAAAGGTTTCACAATGCTAGAAAAGTTAGCGATAAAACGACGGTAGAAGTTAGCGAAACCCAAGAACTTCTGAAGACTCTTAACTGACGAGGGCTGAGTCCAATCAAGAATAGCTCGGACCTTGACTGGGTCCATCTCCACAGCAGAAGGGGAAAAAATGAACCCCAAAAAGGGAACCTTCTGTACACCAAAAAGACACTTTGAGCCCTTGACAAACAAAGAATTTTCACGCAAAATTTTAAAGACCATCCTGACCTGCTCCACATGCGAGTCCCAATTATCAGAAAAAAACAGAATATCATCCAGATAAACGATCAGAAATTTATCCAGATAGTTCCGGAAAATGTCATGCATAAAGGACTGAAAAACTGAAGGGCATTAGAGAGCCCAAAAGGCATCACCAAGTACTCAAAATGACCTTCGGGCGTATTGAATGCGGTTTTCCATTCATCCCCTTGCTTAATGCGCACAAGGTTGTACGCACCACGAAGGTCTATCTTGGTAAACCACTTGGCACCTTTAATCCGGGCAAACAAGTCAGACAACAGCGGCAAAGGATACTGAAATTTGACAGTGATCTTATTTAAAAGCCGATAGTCAATACAAGGCCTCAAAGATCCGTCCTTTTTAGCCACAAAAAAGAATCCCGCACCAAGAGGGGAAGAAGACGGACGGATGTGTCCTTTCTCCAGAGACTCCTTGATATATGAACGCATAGCGGTATGTTCAGGTATCGACAGATTAAACAGTCTTCCCTTAGGAAATTTACTGCCTGGAATCAAATCTATTGCACAGTCACATTCCCTATGAGGAGGCAATGCACTGGACCTGGACTCGCTAAAGACATCCTGATAATCAGACAAGTACTCCGGAACTTCCGAAGGCGTAGAAGAAGCAATAGACACAGGCAGGGAATCCTCATGAATACCACGACAGCCCCAACTAGACACTGACATAGCCTTCCAGTCAAGGACTGGATTATGGGTCTGTAACCATGGCAGCCCCAAAACAACCAAATCATGCATTTTATGTAGAACGAGAAAACGTATCACCTCGCGTTCAGGAGTCATGCACATGGTAACCTGTGTCCAATACTGCGGCTTATTTTCTGCCAATGGCGTAGCATCAATACCCCTAAGAGGGATAGGATTTTCTAATGGTTCAAGAATAAAACCACAGCGCTTAGCAAATGAGAGATCCATAAGACTCAGGGCAGCACCTGAATCTACAAACGCCATGACAGGATAAGATGACAGTGAGCAAATCAAAGTTACAGACAGAATAAACTTAGGATGCAAATTACCAATGGTGACAGGACTAACACCCTTAGATATACGTTTAGAGCATGCTGAGATAACATGTGTAGAATCACCACAGTAGTAGCACAAGCCATTCCGGCGTCTATGAATTTTCCTCTCATTTCTAGTCAGGATTCTATCACATTGCATCAAATCAGGTGTCCGTTCAGACAACACCATGAGGGAATTTGCGGTTTTTCTATCACATTGCATCACATCAGGTGTCTGTTCAGACAACAACATGAGGGAATTTGCGGTTTTGCGCTCCCGCAACCGCCGGTCAATTTGAATAGCCAGGGACATGGTATCATTCAGACCTGTGGGAATGGGAAAACCCACCATAACATTCTTAATGGCCTCAGAAAGGCCATTTCTAAAATTAGCGGCCAGTGCACACTCGTTCCAATGTGTCAGCACGGACCATTTCCGAAATTTTTGGCAATACACCTCAGCCTCGTCCTGGCCCTGAGACATAGCCAGCAAAGCTTTCTCTGCCTGAATCTCAAGATTGGGTTCCTCATAAAGTAAACCGAGCGCCAGAAAAAACGCATCAATATCAGCCAATGCCGGATCTCCTGGCGCCAACGAAAAAGCCCAATCCTGAGGGTCACCCCGTAAGAATGAAATAACAATTTTTACTTGTTGAGCAGAGTCTCCAGACGAACAAGGTTTCAGGGACAAAAATAATTTACAATTATTCCTGAAATTCCTAAACTTAAATCGGTCTCCTGAAAACAGTTCAGGAATCGGAATCTTGGGTTCAGACCTAGGATTTCTGGTAACATAATCTTGTATACCCTGCACACGAGCGGCAAGCTGGTCCACACTTGTAATCAAGGTCTGGACATTCATGTCTGCAGCAAGCTTAAGCCACTCTGAGGTAAAGGGGAAAAGAAAAAAAAAAAAATGAGAGAGGGAAAAAAAAACTCAAAATTTTCTTTCTTATAATCCCACTTCTGCAATGCATTAAACATTTAATACTGGCCTGGCATACTGTTATGACCCCAGTGGACAGGGTCTCAGAGGAACGTGTAAGTCTGCAAGATACAAAAATCCAGCTCATAGGGCTGTGGTAACTGGGTTGACCAAATAGCTACTCCTAACGCCAACACTAGAAGTAGCCGGGGATCATGCCTACGGTGATTGCTAGATGACTCGCGCCAGCCGGAGAATCTAACTACCCCTAGGAGAAGAAAACAAAGACCTCTCTTGCCTCCAGAGAAAGGGACCCCAAAGCAAGATACAAGCCCCCCACAAATAATAACGGTGAGGTAAGAGGAAATGACAAACACAGAAATGAACCAGGTTCAGCAAAGAGAGGCCAGCTTACTAATAGCAGAATATAGCAAGATAACTTATCTGGTCAACAAAAACCCTATAAAAATCCACGCTGGAGATTCAAGAACCCCCGAACCGTCTAACGGTCCGGGGGGAGAACACCAGCCCCCTAGAGCTTCCAGCAAAGGTCAGGATACAGATAGGAACAAGCTGGACAAAAATACCAAACAAAACAAAAGCAAAAAGCAAAGAAGCAGACTTAGCTTGAAAAACAGGAAACAGGATCAGAGGACAAGAGCACAACAGATTAGCTCTGATTTCAACGATGCCAGGCATTGAACTGAAGGTCCAGGGAGCTTATATAGCAACGCCCCTGAACTAACGGCCCAGGTGAGGATATAGGAAAAGACAGACGCTCCAGAGTCAAATCACTAATGACCACTAGAGGGAGCAAAAAGCAAAATCACAACAGGAATGCAGACGAAAAAGACAAATCAATGCCCAACCTGGCACAGACTGCCCGCCAAAATCTAGACACGAACTGGGTACCCCTGTCAGAAACGATGTTTTCCGGAATACCATGCAAGCGAACCACATTTTGAAAAAACAGAGGGACCAACTCAGATAAGGAAGGCAACTTAGGCAATGGCACCAAATGAACCATTTTAGAAAAACGGTCACACACCACCCAGATGACAGACATCTTCTGAGAAACAGGGAGGTCCGAGATAAAGTCCATAGAGATGTGCGTCCAAGGCCTCTTCGGAATAGGCAAGGGCAACAACAACCCACTAGCCCTAGAACAACAAGGCTTGGCCCGAGCACACACATCACAAGACTGCACAAAAACACGCACATCTCAAGACAGGGAAGGCCACCAGAAGGATCTAGCCACCAAATCTCTGGTGCCAAAAATTCCCGGATGACCTGCCAGAGTAGAAGAATGAACTTCCGAGATGACTCTAGTGGTCCACTCGTCAGGAACAAACAGTCTACCAGATGGACAACGATCAGGTCTATCCGCCTGAAATTCTTGCAAAGCACGTCGCAAATCTGGAGAGACAGCAGACAAAACCACTCCATCCTTAAGGACACCAGCAGGTTCAGAATTCCCAGGAGAGTCAGGCTCAAAACTCCTAGAAAGAGCATCTGCCTTCACATTCCTAGAACCCGGTAAGTACGAGACCACAAAATTAAACTGGGAAAAGAACAACGACCAACGTGCCTGTCTAGGATTCAGGCGCCTGGCAGACTCCAAATAAATTAAATTCTTGTGATCAGTCAAAACTACCACCTGATGTTTGGCACCCTCAAGCCAATGACGCCACTCCTCAAATGCCCACTTCATGGCCAAAAGCTCCCGATTACCAACATCATAGTTTCGTTCGGCGGCCGAAAATTTTCGCGAAAAGAACGCACAAGGTCTCATCACTGAGCAGTCGGAACTTTTCTGCGACAAAACCGCCCCCGCTCCGATCTCGGAAGCATCGACCCCAACCTGAAAGGGAAGAGAAACATCAGGCTGGCGCAACACAGGGGCAGACAAAAAGCGGCGCTTAAGCTCCCGAAAGGCCTCCACGGCAGCAGGGGACCAATTGGCAACATCAGCACCCTTTTTAGTCAAATCCGTCAGAGGTTTAGCAACGCCAGAAAAACAAGCTATAAATCGACGATAAAAATTAGCAAAGCCCAAGAATTTCTGGAGACTCTTCAGAGAAGTAGGCTGCGTCCAGTCGTAAATAGCCCGAACCTTGACAGGGTCCATCTCAATAGAAGAAGGGGAAAAAATGTACCCCAAAAAGGAAATTTTTTGAACCCCAAAAACACACTTTGAACCCTTTACACACAAAGAATTCTCCTGCAAAACCTGAAAAACCCTCCTGACCTGCTGAACATGAGACTCCCAGTCATCAGAAAAAATCAAAATATCATCCAAGTACACTATCATAAATTTATCCAAATATTCACGGAAAATATCATGCATTAAGGACTGAAAGACAGAAGGTGCATTAGAAAGGCCGAAAGGCATTACCAAATACTCAAAATGGCCCTCAGGCGTATTAAATGCGGTTTTCCACTCATCCCCCTGCTTAATTCGCACCAAATTATACGCCCCACGAAGATCAATCTTAGAGAACCACTTAGCCCCCCTTATGCGAGCAAACAAATCAGTCAGCAAAGGCAATGGATACTGATATTTGACTGTAATTTTATTCAGGAGTCGATAATCAATACAAGGCCTCAGAGAGCCATCCTTTTTAGAGACAAAGAAAAAAACGGCTCCTAAAGGTGATGAAGAAGGACGAATATGTCCCTTTTCCAGGGACTCCTTAATATACTCGCGCATAGCAGCATGTTCAGGTACAGATAGGTTAAACAAACGACCCTTTGGAAATTTACTGCCAGGAATCAGATCTATGGCGCAATCACAATCCCTGTGAGGAGGGAGTAAACCAATTTTAGGTTCTTCAAAAATATCACGATAATCAGACAAAAATGCCGGAATCTCAGATGGAATAGATGACGAAATGGACACCAAAGGAGTGTCCCCATGAGCCCCCCGACATCCCCAGCTTAACACAGACATAGCTTTCCAGTCAAGGACTGGGTTATGAGACTGTAACCATGGTAATCCAAGCACCAAGACATCATGTAAATTGTACAACACAAGGAAGCGAATCACCTCCTGATGGTCTGGAGTCATACGCATAGTCACTTGCGTCCAGAACTGTGGTTTATTACAAGCCAAAGGTGTAGAATCAATACCCTTCAGAGGTATAGGGACTTCCAGAGGCTCTAAATCAAACCCACAGCGCCTGGCAAAGGACCAGTCCATAAGACTCAGAGCGGCGCCAGAGTCCACATAGGCATCCACGGTAATAACTGATAATGAACAAATCAAGGTTACAGACAAAACAAATTTGGACTGTAAAGTGCCAATTGAAATAGACTTGTCAACCTTCCTAGTACGTTTAGAGCATGCCGATATAACATGAGCAGAATCACCACAATAGAAGCATAACCCATTTTTACGCCTATAATTCTGCCGCTCGCTTCTGGACATAATTCTGTCACATTGCATTTTCTCTGGCGTCTCTTCAGAAGATACCGCCAAATGGTGCACGGGTTTGCGCTCCCGCAAACGCCGATCAATCTGAATTGCCATTGTCATGGACTCATTCAGACCTGTAGGCGCAGGGAACCCGACCATAACATCTTTAACGGCATCAGAAAGGCCCTCTCTGAATTTTGCCGCTAAGGCGCACTCATTCCACTGAGTAAGCACAGACCATTTACGAAATTTTTGGCAGTATATCTCAGCTTCATCTTGCCCTTGAGATAGGGCTATCAAAGCTTTTTCAGCTTGAATCTCCAAATTAGGTTTCTCATAAAGCAACCCTAAAGCCAGGAAAAACGCATCCACATTGAGCAACGCAGGATCCCCTGGTGCCAATGAAAATGCCCAATTTTGAGGGTCACCTCGCAGCAAAGAAATTACAATCTTAACCTGCTGGACAGGATCTCCTGAGGAGTGAGGTCTGAGAGAAAGGAACAATTTACAATTATATTTGAAATTCAGAAACCGAGATCTATCTCCGGAAAACACCTCTGGTGTAGGGATTTTAGGTTCAGAAATAGGAGTATGCATAACAAAATCTTGTAAATTTTGAACCTTCGTAGCAAGATTATTTAAACCTGCAGCCAAACTCTGAGGATCCATCATTAAACAGGTGAGCTCAGAGCCATTCAAGGATTATAAGGAGAGAAAGGCAAAGGCAGTAATTAGAGCTGAAATACAACTGATCCAACTATGGAGCAAGCATAGGGAAAAAGAAAAAAAAAAAAAAAAAATTACAGACTTCTTTTTTCTCTCCTTTCTTCTGCCAATAAGTTTAACACTGGCCGGTCATACTGTCATGGTTCCCAATGGCAAGGGAACGTAAGAAACATATAAATAACGAACGAGCTCTCGGGTGATGGAAACTCGAGTTGACCGTGAGCTAAATCTACCACACAACTAATAGTAGCCAGGGAGCATACCTACGGCTTCCTAAATGCCACGCGCCAGCCGGAGGACTAACTACGCCTGGTAGAGGAAGAAACAGACCTGGCTTACCTCTAGGGAAATACCCCAAAAGATGATAGCAGCCCCCCACATGTAATAACGGTGAATTAAGAGGAACAGACATACACAGTATGAAAGTAGATTTAGCAAAGAGAGGTCCACTTACTAGATAGCAGAAGGATACAAAAGAGGACTTCACGGTCAACTGAAAACCCTTTCAAAAACCATCCTGAAATTACTTTAAGACTCCTGTGTCAACTCATGACACAGGAGTGGCAATTTCAGCCCGCAAGAGCTTCCAGCTACAGAGAATTACAAAAACTGCAAACTGGACAAAAGATACAAAACAAAAGGACAAAGTCCACTTAGCTGATCAGCAGACTAGTAGCAGGAACATGCAACCGAAGGCTCTGGTTACAATGATGACCGGCAAGGAAATGACTGGAGAGCAAGGCTAAATAGGAAACTCCCAAACACTGATGGAAGCAGGTGAACAGAAGCAGCAAAGTGCAAACAAGTCACCAGTACCACCAGCAACCACCAGGGGAGCCCAAAAAGCGGATACACAACAGGAGTGACAGGAAAATCCCACGGCTACTTCTAGTTGATGTGTTAAGTTCAGGGTCTGCGGTCAGTATAGAGGCCACCTACTCCAGAGCTCGTCCATGCTGCTCCTAGGCCACCAGTTCATAACAGATGGGTCACACTCAGGAGGCAGGAGCGGCTGCTGCAGGTAACCCTGTGCCCACTGTTTAAGAAAATGAATATTTACTGCTCCCCATTCCCACAGTCCCTCCCACTTATATGCACTGAAGCTGGCGTTGAGAGGTAGGAGGGACTATGGGTGTGTGGCAGAGTGAATATTCATATACTTTAATAGCGGGCACAGTGAGAGCTGCAGCAGCCAGCTTCCTACAGCTGCTGGGTGATCACATGTGCCCACTATTAAACAGAATGAATATTGACTGCTCTCCATGCCCATGGAAGTGGAGAGCAGTGAATATTCATTCTCTTTAATTGTTGGTGCACATGATTGCCCAGCGGCTACAGCTAACAGTGTGCTTGCTATTAAAAAAAATAATATTCACTGTACTCCACGCTCATAATCCTGAGCATGGACAGCAGTGATTATTCCGGCAGCTGATCTCAGCATTTGAGGGCACATGGCAGTGATATCATGTGATGCTTACATGCTGCAGACAGCTGCTAGCAACAGAACAGGATGCTGCTGCGAGGGAGTGGAGGTAAGGTAAGTAGAATTGTTTCTTTTTTATGTGTTTAACGTGATGTGAGCCATGTACACCATTATAGTGGATGGTGGCCATGTTTAACAGGATAGGTTTTGTGACCATGTATACCAGGAAGGGGATGGTACCATGTATACCAGGATGGGTATTTTGTACATGTATTCCAGGATGAGGAGTTGGGCCATGTTTACTACAATGGAGATGGTGGCCATGTGTCACGCCGTTCTGTCTGTATCTGGTTTTCGGCATGACAATGCATATGTTTGCTTTAGCCCTTTACTCCTTTCCCCCTAATTTGAGCTGGGATACTGTTGGCTGTTACCAGCTTGAGCCTTCTCAGTTCCCTGCTCTGCTGCGCAGCCGTACATGGGTAGTAAGGTCTTTGCTCTGCTGCATGACCATCCGCATGTGTGGTCTGTTGTGAATTTGGATTCTGGGCTCCCCCGGTGGCTACTGGTGGAATTGAACTGGTGTCTTCATCTTCTCTGTTCACCTGTTCCCATCAAGATGTGGGAGTCGCTATATAACCTTGCTGCTCTGTTAGTTGCTTGCCGGTCAACAATGTTATCAGAAGCCTCTATGTGCTTGTTCCTGCTCCTAGACAACTACTAGATAAGTTGGACTCTTGTCCATGTTTGTTTTTGCATTTTGTTCCAGTTCACAGCTGTAGTTTCGTTACTGTGTCTGGAAAGCTCTTGTGAACAGGAATTGCCACTCTGGTGTTATGAGTTAATGCCAGAGTTTTAAAGTAATTTCTGGATGGTGTTTTTGATAGGGTTTTCAGCTGACCATGAAAGTGTCCTTTCTGTCTTCTGCTATGTAGTAAGTGGACCTCAAATTTGCTAAACCTATTTTCATACTACGTTTGTTATTTCATCTCAACTCACCGCCAATACATGTGGGGGGCCTCTGTCTCCTTTCGGGGTATTTCTCTAGAGGTGAGCTAGGACTAATATTTTCCTCTGCTAGCTTTATTTAGTCCTCCGGCTGGTGCTGGGCATCTAGAATCAACGTAGGCATGCTACCCGGCCACTGCTAGTTGTGCGTTAGGTTTAGTTCATGGTCAGCTCAGTTCCCATCTTCCAAGAGCTAGTTCCTATATATGCTTATGCTATGTTCTCTTGCCATTGAGATCATGACAGTGGCCGGTCAAACTGTCATGATCTCAATGGCAAGAGAACATAGCATAAGCATATATAGGAACTAGCTCTTGGAAGATGGGAACTGAGCTGACCATGAACTAAACCTAACGCACAACTAGCAGTGGCCGGGTAGCATGCCTACGTTGATTCTAGATGCCCAGCACCAGCCGGAGGACTAAATAAAGCTAGCAGAGGAAAATATTAGTCCTAGCTCACCTCTAGAGAAATACCCCGAAAGGAGACAGAGGCCCCCCACATGTATTGGCGGTGAGTTGAGATGAAATAACAAACTTGATTGAAATTTGAGGTCCACTTACTACATAGCAGAAGACAGAAAGGACACTTTCATGGTCAGCTGAAAACCCTATCAAAAACACCATCCAGAAATTACTTTAAAACTCTGGCATTAACTCATAACACCAGAGTGGCAATTCCTGTTCACAAGAGCTTTCCAGACACAGTAACGAAACTACAGCTGTGAACTGGAACAAAATGCAAAAACAAACATGGACAAGAGTCCAACTTATCTAGTAGTTGTCTAGGAGCAGGAACAAGCACAGAGAGGCTTCTGATAACATTGTTGACCGGCAAGCAACTAACAGAGCAGCAAGGTTATATAGCGACTCCCACATCTTGATGGGAACAGGTGAACAGAGAAGACGAAGACACCAGTTCAATTCCACCAGTAGCCACCGGGGGAGCCCAGAATCCAAATTCACAACAGTGGTCACTGGTTGCTGCTGTGAAGCTGTCCACGGTTTGTGAGGTCATTTGCAGCTGGTGCATGACTTTCCATGTATATCAGTGTGTGCAGTCTCAGCCTGGTGCCCTGAGCCTCAGTTCCTGCACTGATTGTGCTGTAATGGTTTCTGTTTGTGCTTAGGGCATGCGCGGCCACACCTCCCCTGCTTTTATCAGGGTTAGGGTGTGTACTTGAAATGCTGTCCCCAGCCAATTGCGGAGGGGCAGCTCCTATATAAAGTTCCCCTGCCCTATGAGCAGGGCCTGAGCTACTCACAAAGCTTGCACCTCTCCTGTCTATGTTTTGGTACCAAAGTCCTTGCCTTGATTCCTGTTCTGATGCCTGTCCTGGAGGTGGTATATCCAGGCCTGAATCCTTGATCCTGTACCTGTCCTGTACCTGAACCTGTCTGAACTGTGTCTGCTGTGATTATGTTCCTGTAATCCCTCTGCATCTGGAGCCTCAAACCCAGTGACTTTGAATCTCTTCTAACCGGTGTTTCTGCTGAGTATTTACTCTGTGCTCTGGATACCATGCAGTGCTAGCTCCTGGCAGGCCCAGCAATCCTGCGGATCTAGCAACATCCTGCTTGAGTTCCTTCCTAGGTCCGATGCCCGGAGCCTGACAACTGCAGTCTGGAACCTGATGACCGCTGTCTGGTGCTTGGAGCCTGATGACTGTGGTGGTACCTGTAGGTCGTGTCAGATGTCTGGAACCGAACGTCTCCTGTCTGTCTGCCGGTGACCCTGGGTCCAGATGTCCTGATGTCCTCATGTGTCCTGGTATCTTGCCTGCGTCCTGGTGACCTCTTGTACCCTGATGTCCTGCCTGTGTCCTGATGTCCTGCCTATGTGTGTCTCGGTGATCTGTTGGTGCCTTGGGGTCCAGTGGGTGGAACCCTTCTGGGAGGTGTGGAATTGGGAGCCTGGCATAGTCTTGTTTGGTTTATGTACTGTGTGATTTTACTTTAGTAAACCTTACTTTCTCTATAGCTGAAGTTGTGCGGTGTAATCAAGTCATACGTGTCTTTCCTTGTCCACATGCTCAGCTGCCAGTCCCGGGTCCCCTTCTATGGTATAAAGGGTCCATTTTGCATCCCCAGGGGATGCGCGCCCCGCTCCTTCTGAGGTCAGTCGGCTTGGGGGCGTTTATGTGCCGGGCCGCATTAATGGCTGCAGCTGACCGTTACACCATGTCTACCAGGACAGATATGGGGACCATGTATACCAGGATGAAGATTTTGCCCAAGTATACCAGGATGATGATGGTGGCCATGTATAGCAGGATGAGGATGGTGGCTTTGAATACCAGGATGGCTATGTGGACCATGTATGCCAGGATGAAGATTTTGGCCATGTATACCAGGATGACGATGGTGGCCATGTTTACCAAGATGGGGATGGTGGCCAAGTATACCAGGATGGGGATGGTGGCTATGTATACTAGGATGTGGATGGTGGCCATGTATGTTAGGGCTAGCGGAATGCACCAAATAATAAAGAGGTAGATATGAGGTGCATTCGCAGCTCAGGGTCCACCGTGCAGAGATGGTACCTGCTGCTGAGTAATAGTGGATGGACACTTGCTCACACGTGGGTTAGACTTCACCCAGTGTGTATGGAAGCGAATTCTGTTGCTTCACAGAGTTGCCAAAATATGCTGCGCCCTGGTAGCAGACACAGGGTGCAGCTGCAAGACACTAGTGGGATCCTTATGAATCACCCCCACTAAACTGGTGATTGGACTCGCTCTGACCTTCGGTGGCTTTTGAGCCCGTGCCTGAGAACGCCCCGAGTCAGATGCAGAGTCCAATCGGGAATTCCCACCCTACACTGACAGGCTGTCAGGAAAGCGCACTGATTGCGCACTGTGCCGTAAAGATGAGCACTGCAAAAGGCACTGTAACGTGTGCTACGTGTGCAGGTAGCACTGTCAGGCACTAGACAGCTTCCACCATTCACGAGCAGTCAACAACACAAGGAATGGGAATGATTAAGGAGATTTCATCCATCGACAGTCATTCATCTACACACACACGTTATCAAGTCTATACTAGCGCATTGCCGTGCAGCCATGCAAACCTTTTATAGAAGAAGCTCTCCGGGACCTTCCTAGTGGTCCAATAGGAGCTACTACAGGACCTGAGCATGTGACCCCTGACCTCCAATGATAGGTCGTCCCTTGGGCATGCTCAGTAGAGGAAAAGCAGGACTTAGTCCCAGGAGCATCTGCTCGCCGCTGAACAGTACTGGTTACAATGGCTGAGCCTGGAAGGGCAGCAGTAACCAAGCGCACAGTATCTGTCTGAGCCAGATGCTGGGACTGACGTCTCTGCTGAGCAGGCTCCACTCTGGCTGGAGATGAATGGGAGACCGCAGCGGAGGTGGTTCGAGATTCCCCCTATGCTGCAGCGGGAACTTGACACCTAACAATGTATACCAGAATTGAGATGGTGGCCATGTATACCAGAATGGGAATGGGGACCATGTATACCAGGATGGGGATGGGGGTCATGTATTCCAGGATAGGGGACCATGTGTACCAGGATGTAGATTTTGTCCATGTATGCCAGGATGAGGATAGGGGTCATGTTTAAAAGGACGAGGATGGTGGCCATGTTCACGGAGATAGTGACCATGTATACCAGGATGGGGATGGTGGCCATATATATCAGGATGGGGAGGGGGACAATGTATACCAGGATAACGATGGGGGCCATGTTCACCAGGATGCGGATGGTGGCTCATGTTTACCAGGATGGGGATGGTGAGCGTGTATACCAGGATGGGGAAGGTGGCCATGAATACAACGATAGGGATGAGGGTGCCATGTATAACAGGATGGGGATAAAAGGGACCATAGATGCCAGGATGGCGATGGGGACTATGTATATCATAATGGGGATGTGGGCCTTGTATACCAGAATGGGGGACCATGTAAATCAGGATGGGGATGGGAAGCCATGTATACCTGAATGGGGACATATATATCAGGATGGGGGGCATATGTATGGCAGGATTAGGGTTAGTATCCCTATAGCAGCATCAGCAGTGCCCCCCATAGCAGTATGTCATGAACAGTATATATACAATATATAATAGGTATCTTCATAACTGCAATAGCATGGAGAATTCACATCGTAATTTGATATGGAACATGAATAGTAAAAAAAATAATTAAATCATAAATTGCTTTTTTCTATATTTGCATTCTGTAAATTTTTTGTATTTTTTGATGCAATAGAAAACAGAACTTAATATTTGGTGCAGAAACCTTTGTTTACAATTATAGAGGTCAGATTGTTCCTGTAGGTCTTGACCAAGTTTGCACACACTGAAGCAGGGATTGTGGCCTACTCCTCCATACAGTTTGTGTTTTTCAAGTCATTGTCCTTTTGGAAGCACCAGCTATGACTCATCTTCAATGCTCTTACTTAGGGAAGGAGGTTGTTGGCTAAAATCTTGCGATACATGCCCTATCCATGCTCCCTTAAATATGGTGCAGTTGTCCTGTCACCTTTGAAGACAAGCACCCCTAAAGTATGATATCTCCCCCCACCATGCTTCATGTGATTGTACTCATCCTTCTTTTTCCTTCAAACAAGGCTAGTGTAGTTAATACCAAAAAGTTCTATTTTGGCTTCATCTGACCACATGTCCTTCTCCCATACCTCCTCTGGATCATCCAGATGGTCATTGGCAAGCTTAAAACGGGCCTGGATATGCTGTAATGAGCAGAGGGACCTTGCGTGACCTGCATTATATTAATCCATGATAGTGTAGTGCGTTACTAACAATAATGTTTGAGACTGTGGTCCCAGCTCTCTTCAGGTCATTGAACATGTCCTTCCCTGTAGTTCTGTGCTGACTCCTGATCTTATTCAGAATCATTCTTACCCCATGAGGTAAAATCTTGCATGGACCTCCACAACGAGGAAGATTGACAATCATTAAAGATCAATGAATATTCACTGCTCTCCACACCCATGAGAGTGGAGAGCAGTGAATATTCATCCCCTTAAGTAGCGAGCACACATGACTGCCTGGCGGCTGCAGCTACCACTGTGCTGCTATTAAAGATCAATGAAAATTCATTGCTCTCCACTCCCATGGGTATGGAGAGCAGTGAATAATCATTTCTCTTTAGCAGCCCGCACAGGTGTTAGCCGCAGCAGCAGCTTTTGCCTCCTGTGACCCATTGCTCCACCTCTGCGGCTTCCACCACCTCACCATCCAAGGCCATCTGGACTGTAAGGCGCACCCCCCATTTTCCTCCAAATTTTGGAGGAAAAAAATTCATCTTATAGTCTGAACGATATGGTAGTATTTGGAGCTTTTGAGTGACATTTTACTTAGTATATAAGACTCAAAAAAACATTGAAAAATTGGTCTGGACTCAGTTAGTCATCCATAGAGTATTTGGTGTTTTCTGTTGAATTTCAGTGGTATACGAAACTCCTGAAAAGCATTTAGAATTTATTTGTATTCAACAAGTCATTCATGGAGCATTAGTTGCTTTCTGTAATATTTCTGTAGTATAAAAGACTCCAAAAAGCATTTTAAAATTTGTCTGTATTCAATTAATCATTCATAAAGCAGTTGGTGCTTTCTGTGACATTTCAGTGGTATTTAAGAGTCAAAAAAGAGTTGAAAAATTTGGTCTGGATTTAATTAGTCATCCATAGATTATTATTTACTTTCTGTTACCTTTCGTTGGTATATAAGACTCCAAAAAAGAGTTACAAAATTTGTCTGGATTCAATTAAACATCCATAGAGTATTAGGTGCTTTCTGTTAAAACTGCTTTGTGTTATATAACACTCCAAAAAAGCATTTCAAAATTTGCATGTATTCAATTAGTCATCCATATAGTATTTGTTGATTTCTGTGATACTTCAGTGGTATACAAGACTCCAAAAAAAGCATTTAAAATTGGTCTGGATTCAATTAGTCAACTATACAGTATTGGGTGCTTTCTGTTTAATTTAGGTGGTATATAAGAATCCAAAAAAGCGTTTAAATTATTCAATTAGCCATCCATAGAGCATTAGTTACTTTCTGTAACATCTCTGTGGTATATGAGACTCTAAAAGAGCATTTAATTTATACAATTAGTCATTCATAGAGTATTAGGTCCTTTCTTTTACATTTCGGTGGTATATAACCCTCCAAAAAGCATTCAAATCATCAGATACATCAGCTAGTGAGCAAACTGCGGGACCTAAGCTATTCTGAAATGAGAAGGAGGCGAGTTAGGGCCAGGGATGTAGAAATGGTAGATGGCCTTCTAGCCACAAGGTACTGATAGTTGGCATCCAGTGGGAAGGTTATCACCTATGAACGGCAGCGGAGATGGGGGTCCATAGAAGAGTTTGAGACCTGTCATTGTATCCCGTTCAACCAGTAGAGACTGAACATTTGCCTTGAAGGCTGCCAGAACTGACTGCTGTAACCAAGGTCACATTCCTCAAAATGGAGGTTCAACATCACTGGGTGTAATCGGAGAAGGTAGGGAGAAGGATGAACCCTTCTTGAGAAATGAATGGGCCTGGGAGAGGTTCCTTGAGGTGGCTTGAGATGGGGCTACCAGCCCCAAGAAATTGTACTGTCCCTGGGATTCTGTGCTGGACAGGTGATGGTGCAGGTGACACAGGGTGTTGTTGCACATTTCCACATGTTGGTGGCTCCGGCACTACCCATAGCCGGGTTAATTACAACGCAGGCATCTGGGAATCGGGCTTAAGAAAGCCGGTGGAGGCAGTCCCCCCTAGTTTCCTGAGGAAGGGGAAGAAGAAGCGGACAACTGAAGAAGATTACTATATTACCTCCTTATATTTTTTCATGGTTGTGTACTTTCTGCTAAGCATTTATGGGTGTAGGAGTATATCAACTACACTTTGAAAATGTTTATATTCAAATTTTTTTCCTGGATTCAATTAGTCATCCATATATTTTAACGTGCTTTGCGTACAATTACTGTTGGTTAAAATTTTTAAAAACATATTGGCCTGGTATAGTTCAAAAAATATTTTTGTTCCAAAAATTTACCATTTCCATATATATTGTAGAACCTGCTTCATTTGAAATTTCGTTGGTTTGAAATATAAACCAAAAATGACCTGCTACTGGTGTACAAATTTGGTTGTTCAAAATTAGATTGTTGCCATATATACAGTAAAACTTGATTTGTGTGAAATTTTGTTGGTTTGAAATAAAAAACAAAACTAGTCTGCTTCAAGTGTAGAAATGTGGTTGTTCAAAAATTGGCTATTGTCATATATAATTTAAAACTTGGTTTGCATGAAATTTCATTGGTTTGAAATAAAAACCTAAATGGTCCTGCTATAGGTGATGAAATTTGGTCGCTCGGTACTCAGTCCCCAGCCGCTGTTATTTCTCCCATTGTGGTATCCCCACTGTTGTGTATCCACTTTTTGGGCTCCCCTGGTGGTTGCTGGTGGTATTGGTGACTTGTTTGCACTTTTCTGCTCTGTTCACCTGCTTCCATCAGCGTTTGGGAGTTTCCTATTTAGCCTTGCTCTCCAGTCATTTCCTTGCCGGTCATCATTGTAACCAGAGCCTTCGGTTGCATGTTCCTGCTACTAGTCTGCTGATCAGCTAAGTGGACTTTGTCCTTTTGTTTTGTATCTTTTGTCCAGTTTGCAGTTTTTGTAATTCTCTGTAGCTGGAAGCTCTTGCGGGCTGAAATTGCCACTCCTGTGTCATGAGTTGACACAGGAGTCTTAAAGTAATTTCAGGATGGTTTTTGAAAGGGTTTTCAGTTGACCGTGAAGTCCTCTTTTGTATCTTTCTGCTATCTAGTAAGTGGACCTCTCTTTGCTAAATCTACTTTCATACTGTGTATGTCTGTTCCTCTTAATTCACCGTTATTACATGTGGGGGGCTGCTATCATCTTTTGGGGTATTTCCCTAGAGGTAAGCCAGGTCTGTTTCTTCCTCTACCAGGCGTAGTTAGTCCTCCGGCTGGCGCGTGGCATATAGGAAGCCGTAGGTATGCTCCCTGGCTACTATTAGTTGTGTGGTAGATTTAGCTCACGGTCAACTCGAGTTTCCATCACCCGAGAGCTCGTTCGTTATTTATATGTTTCTTACGTTCCCTTGCCATTGGGAACCATGACAGTATGACCGGCCAGAGTTAAAACTTATTGGCAGAAGAAAGGAGAGAAAAAAGAAGTCTGTAAAATTTTATTTATTTTTTTCTTCTTTTTCCCTATGCTTGCTCCATAGTTGGATCAGTTGTATTTCAGCTCTAATTACTGCCTTTGCCTTTCTCTCCTTATAATCCTTGAATGGCTCTGAGCTCACCTGTTTAAAGATGGATCCTCAGAGTTTAGCTGCAGGTTTAAATAATCTTGCTACGAAGGTTCAAAATTTACAAGATTTTGTTATGCATACTCCTATTTCTGAACCTAAAATCCCTACACCAGAGGTGTTTTCCGGAGATAGATCTCGGTTTCTGAATTTCAAATATAATTGTAAATTGTTCCTTTCTCTCAGACCTCACTCCTCAGGAGATCCTGTCCAGCAGGTTAAGATTGTAATTTCTTTGCTGCGAGGTGACCCTCAAAATTGGGCATTTTCATTGGCACCAGGGGATCCTGCGTTGCTCAATGTGGATGCGTTTTTCCTGGCTTTAGGGTTGCTTTATGAGGAACCTAATTTGGAGATTCAAGCTGAAAAAGCTTTGATAGCCCTATCTCAAGGGCAAGATGAAGCTGAGATAAACTGCCAAAAATTTCGTAAATGGTCTGTGCTTACTCAGTGGAATGAGTGCGCCTTAGCGGCAAATTTCAGAGAGGGCCTTTCTGATGCCGTTAAGGATGTTATGGTCGGGTTCCCTGCGCCTACAGGTCTGAATGAGTCCATGACATTGGCAATTCAGATTGATCGGCGTTTGCGGGAGCGCAAACCCGTGCACCATTTGGCGGTATCTTCTGAAGAGACGCCAGAGAAAATGCAATGTGACAGAATTATGTCCAGAAGCGAGCGGCAGAATTATAGGCGTAAAAATGGGTTATGCTTCTATTGTGGTGATTCTGCTCATGTTATATCGGCATGCTCTAAACGTACTAGGAAGGTTGACAAGTCTATTTCAATTGGCACTTTACAGTCCAAATTTATTTTGTCTGTAACCTTGATTTGTTCATTATCAGTTATTACCGTGGATGCCTATGTGGACTCTGGCGCCGCTCTGAGTCTTATGGACTGGTCCTTTGCCAGGCGCTGTGGGTTTGATTTAGAGCCTCTGGAAGTCCCTATACCTCTGAAGGGTATTGATTCTACACCTTTGGCTTGTAATAAACCACAGTTCTGGACGCAAGTGACTATGCGTATGACTCCAGACCATCAGGAGGTGATTCGCTTCCTTGTGTTGTACAATTTACATGATGTTTTGGTGCTTGGATTACCATGGTTACAGTCTCATAACCCAGTCCTTGACTGGAAAGCTATGTCTGTGTTAAGCTGGGGATGTCGGGGGGCTCATGGGGACACTCCTTTGGTGTCCATTTTGTCATCTATTCCATCTGAGATTCCGGCATTTTTGTCTGATTATCGTGATATTTTTGAAGAGCCTAAAATTGGTTCACTCCCTCCTCACAGGGATTGTGATTGCGCCATAGATCTGATTCCTGGCAGTAAATTTCCAAAGGGTCGTTTGTTTAACCTATCTGTACCTGAACATGCTGCTATGCGCGAGTATATTAAGGAGTCCCTGGAAAAGGGACATATTCGTCCTTCTTCATCACCTTTAGGAGCCGGTTTTTTCTTTGTCTCTAAAAAGGATGGCTCTCTGAGGCCTTGTATTGATTATCGACTCCTGAATAAAATTACAGTCAAATATCAGTATCCGTTGCCTTTGCAGACTGATTTGTTTGCTCGCATAAGGGGGGGCTAAGTGGTTCTCTAAGATTGATCTTCGTGGGGCGTATAATTTGGTGCGAATTAAGCAGGGGGATGAGTGGAAAACCGCATTTAATACGCCTGAGGGCCATTTTGAGTATTTGGTAATGCCTTTCGGCCTTTCTAATGCACCTTCTGTCTTTCAGTCCTTAATGCATGATATTTTCCGTGAATATTTGGATAAATTTATGATAGTGTACTTGGATGATATTTTGATTTTTTCTGATGACTGGGAGTCTCATGTTCAGCAGGTCAGGAGGGTTTTTCAGGTTTTGCGGGAGAATTCTTTGTGTGTAAAGGGTTCAAAGTGTGTTTTTGGGGTTCAAAAAATTTCCTTTTTGGGGTACATTTTTTCCCCTTCTTCTATTGAGATGGACCCTGTCAAGGTTCGGGCTATTTACGACTGGACGCAGCCTACTTCTCTGAAGAGTCTCCAGAAATTCTTGGGCTTTGCTAATTTTTATCGTCGATTTATAGCTGGTTTTTCTGGCGTTGCTAAACCTCTGACGGATTTGACTAAAAAGGGTGCTGATGTTGCCAATTGGTCCCCTGCTGCCGTGGAGGCCTTTCGGGAGCTTAAGCGCCGCTTTTTGTCTGCCCCTGTGTTGCGCCAGCCTGATGTTTCTCTTCCCTTTCAGGTTGAGGTCGATGCTTCCGAGATCGGAGCGGGGGCGGTTTTGTCGCAGAAAAGTTCCGACTGCTCAGTGATGAGACCTTGTGCGTTCTTTTCGCGAAAATTTTCGGCCGCCGAGCGAAACTATGATGTTGGTAATCGGGAGCTTTTGGCCATGAAGTGGGCATTTGAGGAGTGGCGTCATTGGCTTGAGGGTGCCAAACATCAGGTGGTAGTTTTGACTGATCACAAGAATTTAATTTATTTGGAGTCTGCCAGGCGCCTGAATCCTAGACAGGCACGTTGGTCGTTGTTCTTTTCCTGGTTTAATTTTGTGGTCTCGTACTTACCGGGTTCTAGGAATGTGAAGGCAGATGCTCTTTCTAGGAGTTTTGAGCCTGACTCTCCTGGGAATTCTGAACCTGCTGGTGTCCTTAAGGATGGAGTGGTTTTGTCTGCTGTCTCTCCAGATTTGCGACGTGCTTTGCAAGAATTTCAGGCGGATAGACCTGATCGTTGTCCGTCTGGTAGACTGTTTGTTCCTGACGAGTGGACCACTAGAGTCATCTCGGAAGTTCATTCTTCTACTCTGGCAGGTCATCCGGGAATTTTTGGCACCAGAGATTTGGTGGCTAGATCCTTCTGGTGGCCTTCCCTGTCTCGAGATGTGCGTGTTTTTGTGCAGTCTTGTGATGTGTGTGCTCGGGCCAAGCCTTGTTGTTCTAGGGCTAGTGGGTTGTTGTTGCCCTTGCCTATTCCGAAGAGGCCTTGGACGCACATCTCTATGGACTTTATCTCGGACCTCCCTGTTTCTCAGAAGATGTCTGTCATCTGGGTGGTGTGTGACCGTTTTTCTAAAATGGTTCATTTGGTGCCATTGCCTAAGTTGCCTTCCTCATCTGAGTTGGTCCCTCTGTTTTTTCAAAATGTGGTTCGCTTGCATGGTATTCCGGAAAACATCGTTTCTGACAGGGGTACCCAGTTCGTGTCTAGATTTTGGCGGGCAGTCTGTGCCAGGTTGGGCATTGATTTGTCTTTTTCGTCTGCATTCCATCCTCAGACCAATGGCCAGACGGAACGAACTAATCAAACTTTGGAGACTTATTTGAGGTGTTTTGTGTCTGCGGATCAGGATGATTGGGTTGCCTTTCTGCCGTTGGCGGAGTTTGCTCTTAATAATCGGGCTAGTTCTGCCACTTTGGTTTCTCCTTTCTTTTGCAATTCAGGGTTTCATCCGCGTTTTTCATCTGGTCAGGTTGAATCTTCGGATTGTCCTGGAGTGGATGCGGTAGTGGATCGGTTGCATCAGATTTGGGGACAAGTGGTGGATAATTTGGAATTGTCCCAGGAGAGGACTCAGCAGTTTGCTAACCGCCGTCGTCGTGTTGGCCCCCACCTTCGTGTTGGGGACTTGGTGTGGTTGTCTTCCCGTTTTGTCCCTATGAGGGTTTCTTCTCCTAAATTTAAGCCTCGGTTCATCGGTCCTTATAGGATTTTGGAGATTCTTAACCCTGTCTCCTTTCGTTTGGACCTCCCGGCATCTTTCGCTATCCATAATGTGTTCCATCGGTCGCTGTTGCGGAGATATGAGGTACCGGTGGTTCCTTCTACTGAACCTCCTGCTCCTGTGCTGGTGGAGGGTGAATTGGAGTACGTGGTAGAAAAGATCTTGGACTCCCGTATTTCCAGACGGAGACTTCAATATCTGGTTAAATGGAAGGGCTATGGTCAGGAAGATAATTCTTGGGTAACTGCCTCTGATGTTCATGCCTCGGATTTGGTTCGTGCCTTTCATAGGGCTCATCCAGATCGCCCTGGCGGTTCTTGTGAGGGTTCGGTGCCCCCTCCTTAAGGGGAGGGTACTGTTGTGTATCCGCTTTTTGGGCTCCCCTGGTGGTTGCTGGTGGTATTGGTGACTTGTTTGCACTTTGCTGCTTCTGTTCACCTGCTTCCATCAGCGTTTGGGAGTTTCCTATTTAGCCTTGCTCTCCAGTCATTTCCTTGCCGGTCATCATTGTAACCAGAGCCTTCGGTTGCATGTTCCTGCTACTAGTCTGCTGATCAGCTAAGTGGACTTTGTCCTTTTGTGTTGTATCTTTTGTCCAGTTTGCAGTTTTTGTAATTCTCTGTAGCTGGAAGCTCTTGCGGGCTGAAATTGCCACTCCTGTGTCATGAGTTGACACAGGAGTCTTAAAGTAATTTCAGGATGGTTTTTGAAAGGGTTTTCAGTTGACCGTGAAGTCCTCTTTTGTATCTTTCTGCTATCTAGTAAGTGGACCTCTCTTTGCTAAATCTACTTTCATACTGTGTATGTCTTTTCCTCTTAATTCACCGTTATTACATGTGGGGGGCTGCTATCATCTTTTGGGGTATTTCCCTAGAGGTAAGCCAGGTCTGTTTCTTCCTCTACCAGGCGTAGTTAGTCCTCCGGCTGGCGCGTGGCATATAGGAAGCCGTAGGTATGCTCCCTGGCTACTATTAGTTGTGTGGTAGATTTAGCTCACGGTCAACTTGAGTTTCCATCACCCGAGAGCTCGTTCGTTATTTATATGTTTCTTACGTTCCCTTGCCATTGGGAACCATGACACCCCACCTTCTACAACAGGAAAATCTCCTATGCCCTAATCAACGCGGTTACTGAGATTGTCCACTTAACTACTGACATGTGGACAAACGCTTCAGGCCAGAGACACTACATTTGCCTGATGGCACACTAGGTGAACATTGTGGAGGTCGGGGCACGGCACATGGGCTACCGGCCCCGAGGATTGCTGGCACTACTTCTGTCAGGGTTTCCTACACCAGTTCCTGCAACCTCTCCTGCACTTCTTCATCCTCATTCTCCGAGGTGGTATTTCAGAGCATGTCATCTGCATAATCTGGAAGCTCGGCAGCACTGTCTCAGTAAAGCGGCAACAGGCTCTGCTGAAGCTAATTTGTCTAATACACAAACCACACACTGTGGCAGAGATATTGAAAGGAATAACAAACAAGACAGAAATATGGCTCTTGCCGCTGAACCTACAACCAGAAATGGTCATGTGTGATAATGGGGGTAAACTATTGGATGCTGTGACGCTTGCTCACACACATTCCATGCTTGGCCTATGAGGTCAATTTGGAAGTTCAGTGGTTTCTGAAAACCTACCCAGATTTTCCATAGTTTCTGATGAAGGAATGCTCTGTTTGTGTAATGAGCATCCGAGCATCCTAGCATCTTAGTGCTCACTCATCTCTAATTGTCACTTTTTATGGTTTTTTTTTCCCAACAACTGCAATATGTCTTATTTAAACACTTCCACACCCATCCATTTTCCCTTTAGTTTTATATCATAGAGGCGATTTTAACAGATGTAAAAAAAAATTCTGGTATGGACAATCAAATAATTTTTTCCTTTTTTTACATAGAGCTCAATTTTTCATGTAATTTTTTCTGACATTAGCGGAACATGTAAAGAAAAATAGCAAACTTGTCTCTATTTCTCACATCTTTTTTTCTTACGATCACAAATTATTTAAAATTATGGTTCCTCATTCTGTAAAAAATATTTTTAAATATAGGACATGTTTTTTCATGCTTTTCTATTTATTTTTCATTTATTTTATATATAAAAAAGACCTTGGGAAGGGGTGCATATCAACATTTTACATTATTTTATTTTATCTGCCTAGCAAAGCTGTCTAGGCAGTTCCTGTTTCTTCCTTAAACCCAGTCACTTGATCATGAGGAGGAAGCACTGTTAGTTTTTTCTAATCTGTTAACAGGCTGGGTTTACTTGTGTATACCGCAATGGAAAAAGTAAATATGGTAACAAAACATATTTGTTTTTGCTGTGAAGTGTCTGTCTGTATCTGAAAGCCAGCTCCCTGCTCCTTAGCTGTATGATTTCCTGCAAGCGGCTTACTGTGCAGTGACATTTTAGAATGTCAGTGCAGAGTAAAGTGTGGACTGCCCAGACGTTAATAGCATATGGTTGGTCCAGAAGTAGTCAATATTTATGTTTATGTAATGGCCTGCTCTATTTGCTAAGCAACACTTGAGAGGTTTAGTGTTAATGCTGCCTGTTAATTTGTTATGGTGAATTATAGAACATATCCTCTACATTTTCTTATGAAATGACAAATAAGGACACAAGAAATTTACCCATTTTTTATCTATGAATAAGAAATAAAATTCACAATAAAACAATAAATAGGATCACGAACAGTATGAAAGTAGTGCTTCTGAATGTGAATGGGAAACTACAAAAGGATGCACTGCATGTGCTTCAGGCATGCTGTAATTATGAGCATAGCCTTGCCAATTCTAAAAAAGATTTTGCATTCATTAGCAAGAAAAGAAATCAGTATAATCTATTTAGCATGTAATTTGTGCATCAGTTTAATTGGCTGCCAAATCTTTGAGATGACAACTTCATGCGATTTTAGGAGCAAGGGCAGAAATGCTATTAATTTTATTTAAATAATGCTATTGTGATATACTTCTCCAACCATCGATTTATCAAAGTTCTTGGCCCTACCTTGAACTGTGTATTTCACAGGTTCAGTACACGCGCATTGCTATAATTCATTTGTCATGAAATGGCAGACCAGTACATTTAATTTATACAGTTACACACTCCAGGCCCTGTAGCTATAGTAATTCACAAGGAACAAAATGTCAAATTCCAAATTCATATGTATTTTATAATAGCAACACAATAGTGTCTATCTATCTATCTATCTATCTATCTATCTATCTATCTATCTATCTATCTATCTATCTATCGTGAAAAAAATGAACAGCACAGATATACTTATCTTTGGGTGCAAGGCCCCAGATAACCAGTCCACCGATCATCCAAGTTCAAATATAATCAAAAAAAGAGAGGCAGCACTCCATATTTCAAAGTGAAAAAATGTGCAGGATTTAATCACATCTCAAGGCGACGTTTCAGCTCGCAATGAGCTTTTCTCAAGCAGTGAATATGTCCATGTGCTCCATTTTTATACATATCTTAACAATCCTCAATTGCTGCAAGGTGCTTTTCATTACAAATTAAAGTGCCATTGTGCATGTGTTATTGTGCTAATTAAAAACATATAAAGAACATATTATTTTCTTTTCATAAATCTGTACAGTTCTTAACGGGTATAATGTTTTTACTTTACCCTTGTGGATGCATGTTCGGCATGGGGGACGCCATTCTGTTTGTTCGGCGTCTAGTGAGACCTACTGCGCATGTCCAATGCGTCACCTCTGTGAACTAACCAGCCGGCCAATCAGCCATATTGTGTGTCATTCACCGACTGCGCTTGCGCGTGTCGTGTCTACAACGCCATATTGGTTGTGGCTATTTCCTTATTGATTTATTAATGGCCATATTAATCACTTTATCCTTCCGTATGTAATCTAGTCATCACCTTATGGACTTCCTCTAGGTGTAGTTTCCCACCCTGACACCCCGGACGGCACCTTACTCAGGCTGTCTCCGGGAGTCATGTAGTAATTTGCCTATGGCAATTAACCTCTTCAGGTCAATATACCGCAGCAACACTACATAAGGTAGTAACACCTTAGTCCTAGTTATATTTTATTATGATTACAACATATCTTACTTGGCCTTGCCGCCATCAGTTCACATGCGGTATATTACAATAATTAACCAATGACAAACTCATAAATTTCTTTCTACTATATATTATTTTATTAAAGATAAAAAAATCTCTTTAAATTTAATTTTTTTATTTTTTTATCCATCCCCCACACCGATATGCTCCACATGGTACACGTCTTCAAAGGTTGGTACATCTAAGAAATAAAAACAAAATGTACACTAATTAAAAATATTCCGTAACAGGAAATATCTCTAATATAATACCAAAAAATCTTCACATCAACTGATCAATAAGGAACACATATTTATCTTGAATAAATGGCATTTATGTTAAAATCCACATTTAGCCCCTTAGGTTTAAGGGTATTTAACTCATAAATCCACATGAGTTCTTTTTTCTTTAAAATTTGCTCCCTATCGCCACCTCTCCTTTGGATAGGTACTGCATCTATGATTTTGCATTTAAGATCCCTCTCAGAATGGTTATACTCTGTAAAGTGTTTGGGAACAGGAAGGTCTGTTCTTTTCTTTCTAATTGTGTACCTATGTTGATTCATCCTAACTTTAAACTCACATGTAGTCTCTCCTATGTACCATAGATTGCACGGGCACATTAGTAAGTAAATAACATGGTCTGCATTACACGTTAGATATTGCTTGATCCGATACACTTTTTTTGTTTCTGGATGCTGGAATGTGGACCCTTTTATCATGTGCACACAATTAACGCATCCCAAACATGGAAAACACCCCTCTCTATTTTTACCTGTCAGGGTTATTTGGGTACCTCTTTTGAATGATCCTATATCTGATTTAACTAGGTAATCTTTAATATTTTTATTTTTCCTATATGAGAATAGAGGTGGTCTTTTGAATTCTTTTATACCTGGGAGGCATTTTGTTAACATCCCCCAGTGTTTTTTTATGATATTACCAATTTCCCTACTCTCTTCTACATACATTGTTACCATTGGTATCCGTTCCAGATTTTTTACCCCCCTATTATTTGTTTTCTTTTTAATTAATTCTCTTCTATCCAATTTTAGAACCCTCTCCTTAGTATTCGCCAGAAGTTCTCTTGGATAACCCCTATTTTGAAATTTTCTTAGGAGGGAATCCATTACCATATCCACCTCATCTTCACTCTGAACAATTCGTCGCACTCTAAGCAACTGGCCAAGTGGTATAGACCTGACCATGCTGCGTGGGTGTTGGCTATCGTACGCTAGCAAATTATTTCTATCGGTACTTTTTACAAACAAGGTAGTGGTCAATTTATTCTCTATTTGTTTAATTAGTACGTCTAGGAATTGTATTTCTACTCTAGACGACACCAACGTGAATTTGATCGTCTGATCTATAGTATTTAGGAAATTGAGGAATTCCTCCAAAGTGTCCTGTGATCCTGTCCAGAGGAGGAACACATCATCCACGTACCTCCACCAAACCAGCACATGCTGGAAGTGGCTGGACGTGTAGATGTGCTCCTCCTCCAGCACTTCCATCACCAAATTCGCATACGAGGGGGCCATGTTGGCCCCCATTGCCGTTCCTCGTTTTTGCATATAAAAAACATCCCCAAATAAAAAATAATTTCGCCTAAGTATAGTTTCCAGCAGTTTCAATATGAACGTCCTTCCTTCCGTGGTATATTCAGCTATATTTAACTTCTTTTCTATTGCCTTTAATCCCCGTTCATGGTCTATAGATGTATACAATGATACAACGTCAAAGGAGGCTAAAATTACCTCTTGGTCCAATCTAACCCCTTCTAACCTATTAAGCAAATCCGTTGTATCCCTTACATATGATTTTCCATTCTTCACAATGGGGTTGAATACTTTATCTAAGAAGATACCCATTTTGTTAAAAATTGACCCTACCCCCGATATAATCGGGCGACCCGGTGGGTTGTCTAAGGTCTTGTGTATTTTCGGTATTACGTATAGGACTGGAGTCCGTGGGTTTTCAACTAATAAGTACTCTTGTAAATCCTGATCTATAATGCCTCCTTCCAATGCTTCTTTTAGTATCATTTTGATCTCTCTACCAATATTATATTTGGGGTCATGCTCCATTTGACAATACACACTTTCATCCTATAACTGTCTCCTAATTTCATTTACATACATTGCCTTGTCCATGACGACGACAGCGCCCCCCTTATCAGCGGGTTTGATTACGATGTCGCCGTCATGGACAAGATCCTGCAATGCTGCATACTCCTCTTTCAAGATATTAGGATATTTATATCCCTTTACAGTTTTACTCCTCAAAGTCTCGACGTCCATAAGCACTGCCTTTTCAAATGCCTCCACTACACTGGAACTTGTTGGAGGACTAAAATTACTCTCCTTCCTCAACTCAACCCCCTTAAGATCAAATTCACTTGTTTTTTCTTTCCCTGAGAGATCCTTGTCAAAGAACCACTCCTTCAATTTAATTCTCCTAAAAAACTGTCCCAAGTCCAATTGTAGCCCAAACCAATCCACATGTGAGCTTGGGCTAAATGATAGTCCCTTGCTAAGTACCGCTACTTCCATATCTGTCAATACCTTATGCGAAATGTTGATTACTAGTTCAGATCCCTCTTCCTGAGGTTCGGTTGTCTTTGAGGCTTGCTCTTTTCCATTTTCTTTTTTGTTCCGGTGGTGGCGCTTGCCTCCCCTTCTTTTGCGTTTTCCATTCCTTCCGTCAGATCTATTAAAAACAAATTTATTACCAGACCATACATTGTTAGTATTACATGTCCCTCTGTTCTTGGAATGACCTCTCTTCCTCCATGGCATCCTGGCATTATCACTCTGCCATGTGTACACCTGGCCATTTTCATAGTCACTTGTGTCCCTACTCCATTTTTTTCTTTTCATTTCCTCTAAATCACTCCGAAATTTGCAAAGATCTTTTTCCAGAAAGTGGAAGCTTAGGGTGGAAAATGCAGCAGGTACCGGTGAATTTCAAAATTAAAAAGAGATGCTCCATACCGTTCATTATGGCCCCATAGATGCTCCACATAAAGCTGTGCCACATATAATGCTCTGCACCGTTCATTATGGCCCCACAGATACTCCACATAAAGCTGTGCCATATATACAATGCTCTGCACCGTTGCCCGATAGCTGTGCCATATATATAATGCTCTGCACCATTGCCCCATAGCTGTGCCATATATATAATGCTCTGCACCGTTGCCCCATAGCCGTGCCATATATGTATAATGCTCTGCACCGTTGCCCGATAGCTGTGCCATATATATAATGCTCTGCACCATTGCCCCATAGCTGTGCCATATATATAATGCTCTGCACCATTGCCCCATAGCTGTGCCATATATATAATGCTCTGCACCGTTGCCCCATAGCTGTGCCATATATATAGTGTTCTGCACCGTTGCCCCATAGCTGTGCCATATATATAATGCTCTGCACCATTGCCCCATAGCTGTGCCATATATATAGTGCTCTGCACCGTTGCCCCATAGCTGTGCCATATAGTGCTCTGCACCGTTGCCCCATAGATGCTCCACATAAAGCTGTGCCATTGCTGCTGCTGCTGCAATAAAAAAAAACCACATACTCACCTGTCTTGCTTGCAGCTCCTCGGCGTCCCGTCCCGGCGTCTCTCTGCACTGACTGATCAGGCAGAGGGCGGCGCACACTATATGCGTCATCGCGCCCTCTGACCTGAACAGTCAGTGCGGAGAGACGCCGGGAAGATGGCGCGGCGCCCGGCGTGTGGAACGTGGACAGGTAAATATGTCATACTTACCTGCTCCCGGCGTCCCGCTCCTTCCCCCAGACAGCTGGTCTCCGGTGCCGCAGCTCTTCCTCTATCAGCGGTCACCGGCACCGCTTCATTAGAGAAATGAATAGGCGGCTCCGCCCCTATGGGAGGTGGAGCAGCCTATTCATTTCTCTAGTGAGCGGTCCCACGTGACCGCTGAACAGGGGAAGAGCTGCGGCACCGAAGACCGTGGGACGGGCAGGGGGAGCGTCAGGATCGCCGGAACTAGGTGAGTATATGACAGTCCTCACCCGCCGACCCCACCACCGATCATGACTCGAGTATAAGCCGAGAGGGGCACTTTCAGCCCAAAAATTTGGGCTGAAAATCTCGGCTTATACTCGAGTATATACGGTATATACATACAGTACAGACCAAAAGTTTGGACACACCTCATTTATAGATTTTTCTGTATTTTCATTACTATGAAAATTGTAAATTCACACTGAAGGCATCAAAACTATGAATTAACACATGTGAAATTATATACTTAACAAAAAAGTGTGAAACAACTGAAAGTATGTATTATATTCTAGGCTCTTCAAAGTAGTCACCTTTTGCTTTTATGACTGCTTTGCACACTCTTAGCATTCTCTTGATGAAAATATAACAATGATAACGACATCATTTTAGAAATATGATTCAAGTAGTAATAGCTACAATAAAAAAAATGCAACATTTTGATACACACAGAGGTCCTTACCAGACGTAAATGTAGTGTACACAGTGTAAGGGTTTATCAAGCCCTTCAATAAGTCATGGTCAATCACAATGTAAGTTGGAACAATAACCCTACCAGCGTAATAGTCAAATAGTGATCACATAGATTTATAATTATCAAGTTAAAATAAAATGCACACTTAAATCATCATATTTTCTGGTCTATGAAAAAATTCAGTAATAACAAAATAATATAAATTACTATAAAAATGACCTTAATCAATGCTCCTGTGCAGCGAAGGACTCATCACGGACCATAGATAATACAGTATCTGGTTCTAACTGTTTCGCACAAGCAAAGTATATATTTTTTTCTTTGCCCTTTGGGTAATATTTAGCTATATTTTAATATTTATTTGTAAACTAAAGACTTTTTTCACCTTTATTTTTCACTTGTAGATGGCAGAGTAGCTGTTACATAACAAAGAAGAAAAATAGGGCACATAGCATATGGAAATAAGTTACATGAGATTATCCAAAAAATCTTTATATACACTGCTCAAAAAAATAAAGGAAACTCTAAAACAATGCAATGTAACTGAAAGTCAATCACACTTCTGTGAAATCAACCTGTCCAGTTATGAAGCAACACCGATTGTAAATCAATTTTTCCTTCTGTTATACAAATAGAACAGACAACAGGTAGAACTAGCAAGACAATCCCAATAAAAGAGTGGTTCTGTAAGGGGTGGCCACTGACCATTTCTCTGTTCTCATCCTTTCTGTCTGTTGTTTTGGTCACTTTTGCATTTTGTCATTGCTCTCACCCCTAAAGGTACTGTTCATTAGCATGAGGTAGTGTCTACAACCCACAAAAGTTGCTCAGGTTGTGCAGCTCATCTAGGATGACACATCAATGTGAGCTGTGTTAAGAAGGGTAGCTATGGCTGTCAGCACAGTGTCCAAAGCTTGGAGCTGATACCAGGAGACAGGCCAGTACACCAGGAGACATGGAGAAGCTGTAGGAGGGCACCCCAGCAGCAGGACCACTATCTCCTCATTTGTACAAAAAGGAACAGTAGAAGCAGTGACAGAGCCCTGCAAAATTACCTCCAGCAGGCCAATAACATCCATGTGTCTGCTCCAACTGTCAGAAACTGAGTTCATAAGGGTGGTATGAGGACCCCACATTCACAAGAGGGTGTTGTGCTTACAGTCCAACACTGTGCAGGGCAATTGGAATTTGCCTGAGAACATCAAGATTGGCAAATTCAACATTGGCACCCTGTGCTCTTTATGGATAACAGCATGCTCACACTGAGCATATGTGACAGATGTCAAAGAGTCTGGAGACTCCATGGAGAACATTCTGCTACCGTTATTATCCTCCAGCATGATGAGTTTGGCAGTGGGTCAGTAGTGGTGTGGATAGGCATTTCTTTCCAGGGCTGCACAGCCCTCCAGGTGCTAGCCAGATGTACCCTGACTGCCATTAGAAATCCGGATGAGCTCCTCAGACCCATTGTGAGACCATATGCAGGTTGCAGTGGGCCCTGGTTTACTTCTGATGCATGACAATGCTAGGCCTCATATGGCTGAAGTGTTAGCAGCTCCTGCACGATGACGGCATTCATGCTATGGACTGGCCTACCCATTCCTCAAACCTAGTATCCAGTTGAGCACATCTGGAACATCATGAATCATTCCTTCCACCAACGCCATGCTGCACCACAGACTGTGCTGGAGTTGACTGATGCTTTAATCCAGGTCTTGGAGGAGATACCTCAGGAGAACATCTGCCTCCTCATGACTAGCATGTCCAGGCATTGTAGGGAGGTCATACAGGCATGTGGAGGCCACCCCCAATACTGAGCATCATTTCCTTGTCTTGAAGCATTTCCACTGAATTTGAATCAGCCTGTAATTTGATTTTCCACTTTTGATTTTGAGTATCATTCTAAATCCAGACCCTCATGGGATATTAATTTTGATATACGTTAATCATTTTTATGTTTTATTGTTCTCAACACAGTCCACTATGTGATGAATAAAAATTTGCAACTGTGCGCATGCAGAATCTGTTGGTGCACATAATGCCATATGAACAAGATTCTCTCCACAGAGGGTCCTATTATAACTCCAAGTGTGTTGAACCACAAGTCTCAGCAATGCTGCCTAATAGATAGCGGTTATATACTTGTCCCCAGTGGAACCACAAGTCACAGCAATCTACTCACTCTTTGATGTGGCAGTTCTGCAGTAACACAGGGTTCCAGCCTGGAGCTTCAGGATTCAGTTGCTACCCTAGGCAACCTGCCTGGTCTGTAGTTGTAGTGCAGCTCCAAAGCTCACTGTCTTCTCACATGGAGCTGCAGGGCTATCAATCCGCGCACTATGCTCTCCTTCTGGTTCATTGCTGTGTCTCCTCAATAATGGCTGACCAACCTCATGTCTTCCAGTATTGTCTCCTTCTCCCTTCTTCAACTTGATCAGCCAATCAGTTTTATCTTCTGCTGATTCTCCTCCACTTCCAGGTTGCCAAGACAATGCAGCTAAGCAGTGATTAATGTCTCTTACTGAGAAACACTGTCTATCAGACTCAGTTTCTGTACCCCAATCTCCCCCACAGGTGTTACACTAGATTGGCTGTTAAATAGCAAAGAAGAAAGATAGGGAACATAGCATGTTGAAATAAGGTACATGTGATTGTCCAGAAAATCTTTATACATTAAGTCTTATAAAGTTTTTTTGATAATGTAGCATAATATATACCCTGAAGAGTAACCATCACTTCATTATTTACTTTATAAATGAATGTTACATGTGAAAATAATACACTTTATAATTAGAGAAAGAGAGAGCCAACCAGGAAGAAGCAAAATGCGAAACGTGCGTCGGGAATCTGTACTTCATTTATCTCTCAGCCTATACACTAAACTTACCTTCACTTACCTTTGCTGCTATTTACCTGCTTTAATTTCTTGCTGTGTTATATATTTATGTACAGGATATTGGTCCTTGGAATTATATGTATACTAGCACCTTTTGAATGTCTATGCGGCTGCTGTAGTCTATTCAGACACGCTTATTTACAAGCACTATGCACTTTATACAGCTTATGTTAATGATATGCATAACCCTTTGTATTCCCAGCGGTTGTCAATACACAGCATAAGTAGGATTAGTCCTGATTAGACTGTTAGTGAATAAACGTACCCTTTGGACGCTGAATATCAGGGTATGTGCACACGTCCGGATTTCTTGCAGAAATTTCCTGAAGAAAACCGGAAATTTTCTGCAAGAAATCCGCATTTTTTTTTTTGCGTTTTTTTTCCGTTTTTTTTTCGCGTTTTTTTTAGCATTCTGCAAGCGTAATTAGCTTGCAGAATGCTAAAGTTTTCCAAGCGATCTGTAGCATCACTTGGAAAACTGACTGACAGGTTGGTCACACTTGTCAAACATAGCGTTTGACAAGTGTGACCATCTTTTTACTATAGATGCAGCTTATGCAGCATCTATAGTAAAAGATAGAATGTTTAAAAATAATTTAAAAAATAAAAAAAATGGTTATACTCACCCAGACATCTCATTAGCGGCGTCCGTTCCTCTTCCTATAGCTGGTGTGTGCGCGCAGGACCTTCCATGACGTCGCGGTCATGTGAGCGGTCACGTGAGCGGTCACATGACCGCTCACGACCAATCACAAGACAGTGACGTCATCGGCAGGTCCTTCACCGCAAAGCAGCTATAGGAACCGAAGCGGCAGCATGCAGCGGTGAGGCGGGAAGACATCGAGGGTGAGTATAGGACTATTTTTTATTTTAATTCTTTTTTTTTTTACCAATTATATGGTGCCCAGTGCGTGGAGGAGAGTCTCCTCTCCTCCACCCTGGGTACCAACCGCACATAATCTGCTTACTTCCCGCATGGTGTGCACAGCCCCGTGCAGGAAGTAAGCAGATCAATGGACTCCTAGGTGTGCGGAATCCTCGCAATTCCGCATTTTTAATGAACATGTTGCTTTTTTTTCCGCGATGCAATTTTTTCGCGGAAAAAATCGCAACATTTGCACAAAAAATGCGGAATACACTGTAAATAATAGGAGGCATATGTTAGCGTTTTTTTCGCGTTTTTATCACGTTTTTATAGCGAAAAAACGCGAAAAAAACGCGAAAAATCCTGAACGTGTGCACATGGCTTCAGACTCACAGAAAGCCATTCAGTTCTTAGGAGTCCTCACTCCTTACTAACTATATATATATATATATACAGTACAGACCAAAAATTTGGACACACCTTCACATTTAAAGATTTTTCTGTATTTTCATTACTATGAAAATTGGACATTCACACTGAAGGCATCAAAACTATGAATTAACACATGTGGAATTATATACTTAACTTAACAAAAAAGTGTGAAACAACTGAAATTATGTCTTATATTCTAGGTTCTTCAAAGTAGCCACCTTTTGCTTTGATGACTGCTTTGCACACTCTTGGCATTCTCTTGATGAGCTTCAAGAGGTAGTCACCGGGAATGGTTTTCACTTCACAGATGTGCCCTGTCAGGTTTAATAAGTGGGATTTCTTGCCTTATAAATGGTGTTGGGACCATCAGTTGTGTTGTGCAGAAGTCTGGTTGATACACAGCTGATAGTCCTACTGAATAGACTGTTAGAATTTGTATTATGGCAAGAAAAAAGCAGCTCAGTAAAGAAAAACGAGTGGCCATCATTACTTTAAGAAATGAAAGTCAGTCAATCCGAAAAATTGGGCAAACTTTGAAAGTGTCCCCAAGTGCAGTGGCAAAAACCATCAAGCGCTACAAAGAAACTGGCTCACATGAGGACCACCCCAGGAAAGGAAGACCAAGAGTCACCTCTGCTCCTGAGGATAAGTTTATCTGAGTCACCAACCTCAGAAATCGCAGGTAAACAGCAGCTCAGATTAGAGACCAGGTCAATGCCACACAGAGTTCTAGCAGCAGACACATCTCTACAACAACTGTAAGGCTACTTTCACACTAGCGTCGAGTGACGGACGTCGCAATGCGTCATTTTGGAGAAAAAAAGCATCCTGCAAAGTTGCCCGCAGGATGCGTTTTTTCTCCATAGACTTGCATTAGCGACAAATTGCGACGTATGGCCACACGTTGTATCAAAAAAATGTTCAATGTAACTTTTTTGTGCGTCGGGTCCGCCATTTTTGACCGCACATGCGCGGCTGAAACTCCGCCCCCTCCTCCCCGGAACTCACAATGGGCAGCGGATGCATTGTAGAACTGCATCCACTGCCCACGTTGTGCTACATTAACACACTGTCCGTCGGTATGTCGGGCCGACGGTTTGCGACAGCCCGTACCGACGGACTAGTGTGAAAGTAGCCTTAAGAGGTGACTTTGTGCAGCAGGCCTTCATGGTAAAATAGCTGCTAGGAAACCACTGCTAAGGACAGGCAAGAAGCAGAAGAACTTGTTTGGGCTAAAGAACACATGGAATGGACATTAGGCCAGTGGAAATCTGTGCTTTGGTCTGATGAGTCCAAATTTGAGATCTTTGGTTCCAACCACCATGTCTTTGTGCAACGCAGAAAAGGTGAACGGATGGACTCTACATGCCTGGTTCCCACCGTGAAGCATGGAGGAGGAGGTGTGATGGTGTGGGGGTGCTTTGCTGGTGACCCTGTTGGGGATTTATTCAAAATTGAAGGCATACTGAACCAGCATGGCTACCACAGCATCTTGCAGCAGCATGCTATTCCATCCGGTTTGCGTTTAGTTGGACCATCATTTAATTTTCAACAGGACAATGACCCCAAACATACCTCCAGGCTGTGTAAGGGCTATTTGACTAAGAAGGAGAGTGATGGGGTGCTACGCCAGATGACCTGGACTCCACAGTCACCAAACCTGAACCCAATCGAGATGGTTTGGGGTGAGCTGGACCGCAGAGTGAAGGCAAAAGGGCCAACAAGTGCTAAGCATCTCTGTGAACTCCTTCAAGATTGTTGGAAGACCATTCCTGGTGACTACCTCTTGAAGCTCATCAATAGAATGCCAAGAGTGTGCAAAGCAGTCATCAAAGCAAAAGGTGGCTACTTTGAAGAACCTAGAATATAAGACAGAATTTCAGTTGTTTCACACTTTTTGGTTAAGTATATAATTCCACATGTGTTAATTCATAGTTTTGATGCCTTCAGTGTGAATATAACATTTTCATAGTCATGAAAATACAGAAAAATCTTTAAATGAGAAAGTGTGTCCAAACTTTTGGTCTGTACTGTATATATATATATATATATATATATATATATATATATATATATATACATATAATATTTTTTTTCAAACTGCATCAGGACATCCTATATTGGAAATAGGCTTTTGAGTGATCCTTTTTTTATTTTGTTTGTGGCTTACTAGGAACCGGTATATGTCTCTGGTAGGCAGTTTCCTTGTAATTGTGTCTCTAGTTTTATCTTATCTATTTTAGAATTATTTGTAAATAAAGATTTTTGTATTTTAGTTTGGCTTATGCTTTCTTGTTCTCTTTTGGATTGATATATATTTTATTAAGATTTTCCCTGCATCCTGCACTCCCTTTTTCGGTTCTTGGCTTTGAGCAGCCACCCTTTGGTTTCTCTACATACACAAAATTGTTTGTACCCTTCTCGTAATGTAATCAAAACCCTCAATGGTCACTGAAATAACTTGAAATTTACAAAAGTAATATTCTATTTACTGTACATTTACTGAATATCAACCAAACGGAATCAGACATTTCAATTGTGGCTGAATAGAAAATGGCCTGGAAAAAAATGATGGTAGCCCTAGAAAAGATTGAAAGTAATTTGACCATAAAGATATGTTAAACTAAGGTGTGTCATCTAATCAGCAACACAGCATCAGTCTGTCTGCCTATTTAAATGGTGAAGTGGTCACTGTGCTGTTTGGTGTCATGATTAGTGTTGAGCATTCCGATACCGCAAGTATCGGGTATCGGCCGATACTAGCGGTATCGGAATTCCGATACCGGGATTCCGATACTTGGCGCGTATCGGATACCGGAATCGGAAGTTCCATGATTCAAAATTCAGAAATTCAGCCAATGAGAAAGATTCCAAGTGTGGGCACATCCTGTTTAGCATGGAGGGCATGAAAGTACTGGCAAGGCTGTGATTGGCTGCTGAAATGATGTCATGATGCAGTTTAAAAGTCGCTGGCGCCATTTTGCGATCACTCTGCTGTGAATTCAGTTAGTGACAGGACGCTGTTTGCTGACTGAGGGACAGTTTAGAGATAGCGATTTGCTTCTTTGTGCTTTCCAAAGGCTAATTTAGCAACCGCTGTGTTCACCTACTATTCACCTTGCTTTTGCCTTGTAGCGCTGTTTTCACAGCGATCTGCAAGGTCTCTCTGTGTGTGTGTGTGTGAGTGCAGCCCACTCTCTAGTCTGAGTGCAGCCACATAGGCCATCCATAGCTGGTTGTATTCAGTTCAGGGAGGGTGGTTCATTGCCTCATACTGTCCTTTTTTTTTTTTTTTTTTGAAGTAGTGCAGGCTGCTGCACATTTTTTCAAATAATTCCTATTAGTGTCTTTCCACCCGTCTCCATCTAATTTGTGGAAAAACACTACATAGGATAAAGTAGAGGAGGGTTTTTGGGCCTTGCAGCGCCGTTTACGGCTGTCTGCACGGTCTCCGTGTGACTGCAGCTCGCCCTGTAGTCTGTGAGCAGCCGTAGCTTGGTTGTCTCCAGCTCAGGGTTGTTCACTGCGTCATACCGCCAAATCAATTTTAATTTTTTTTCAAGTACTGTAGTCTGCTGTTAATTAATTTAAAAAAATCCTATTAGTGTCTTTCCACCCGTCTCCAGCTAATTTGTGGAAAAACACTACATAGGATAAAGTAGAGGAGGGTTTTTGGGCCTTGCAGCGCCGTTTACGGCTGTCTGCACGGTCTCCGTGTGACTGCAGCTCGCCCTGTAGTCTGTGAGCAGCTATAGCCTGGTTGTCTCCAGCTCAGGGTTGTTCACTGCGTCATACCGCCAAATCAATTTTAATTTTTTTTCAAGTACTGTAGTCTGCTGCTAATTAATTTAAAAAAATCCTATTAGTGTCTTTCCACCCGTCTCCAGCTAATTTGTGGAAAAACACTACATAGGATAAAGTAGAGGAGGGTTTTTGGGCCTTGCAGCGCCGTTTACGGCTGTCTGCACGGTCTCCGTGTGACTGCAGCTCGCCCTGTAGTCTGTGAGCAGCCGTAGCTTGGTTGTCTCCAGCTCAGGGTTGTTAACTGCGTCATACCGCCAAATCAATTTTAATTTTTTTTCAAGTACTGTAGTCTGCTGCTAATTAATTTAAAAAAATCCTATTAGTGTCTTTCCACCCGTCTCCAGCTAATTTGTGGAAAAACACTACATAGGATAAAGTAGAGGAGGGTTTTTGGGCCTTACAGCGCCGTTAACGTCTGTCTGCACGGTCTCCGTGTGACTGCAGCTCTATCCGTTGTCAGTTCAGCCCCCAAAAAAGAAATAAATAATAAAGTTCACCAAACACACCAGTTACACCACTTTACATTTGTGTAGGCCACATTAACTCATATTAAAGTCTAGTCCACACTTTAGCTAATTAGTGTTTCTTATACCTGTTAGGAGGAGTTTTTCAGGAATAAGCACACAAAGCCGTTAGTACTTTTCTGCTTTTCTTTATCAGTCAACCACGATGAAGAAGGCAGTGAGTAAGGCACGTGGGCGTGGGCGCGGAGCAGGGAGGGGACGTGGGGATTCTGTGCCCGCTGCGGGCACCGGTGACTCATCAGCACCCACTTTCACGAGGGAACAGTCGTTCATGCGCAGCTTTGTCGCCGAGCGCCGTACACCGCTGCTGCGTGAAGACCAAATTGAAGCCGTTGTGGGATGGATGGCAGCTAATGCATCAACTTCCATTAGTGCCACATCCTCTCAGACACAGAGCACTGGAGAGCAGCCATCTGTCTCTTCACCACCTGCCAAATTGCCCAGGCAGACAGAGAGCCCAGGACAGGAGCCGTCTCTACTTCTGTTCTCTGAATCTCTTGGCTTGGAAACAGGGGGCCAGCCAAGCAGCATTGGAGAAATGGAAGAAGAGGCAGGGTGCAGTGATGCCCAACAGCTTTTTCTCTCTGAGTCTGAAGAGGCGGGTGGGCCAGTGGCTCCGTTCACCACATCGCAGGCCGCATCAGCTGATGATGACACTCAGGTGCCACTTACTGGTGCGTGCTCTGCTGCTGAGACTACCCGGGAGGAGCAGTTGGGGGCAGAGGGTAGTGTGGATGACGAGGTCCTTGACCCATCTTGGCGTCAGGGACAGGAAGGTGGTGGGAGCAGCTCTGAGGAAGAGATTCCCCGTACGGTCCAAAGAGGGAGAGGGAGGGGGAAGACTGCGGATCCTGCAGCCTCCGCTTTGGCACCCGTAAGGAGCATGTCTCTTCCAAAAGTCAAAAGGGGGGCTCCCAAGACTTGCAGTGCCTGGTCCTTTTTTGACACAGTTGCAGATGACATTTGCTATGTCAGATGCAAGGTGTGTCATCAAAAAATCAAAAGAGGTCAAAAAGTCGCCAACCTCAATACCTCCAACATGTGGAAACATGTGCGCAACAGGCACCCGGCGGAGTTAGACAAACACACTGAAGAGCTAGGCCAACCAACAGCGGCAGCTACCACCTCTTCAGCTCGTGTTGCCTCTTCCTCTAGCTCACACGCAGCTGGTTCGGCTTCCTCCCAGGATCGCCGTGGAAGAACCTCTGGCCCTGTTGTCCAGAGACCCGCTGTAATTCCACCCGCAGCACCACTTTCCCAGTCAACCCCACACTCCCAGCCCAGTCTACAGCCATCGGTAGTACAGGCATGGGAGAAAAGGCGGCCTTTCTCGTCAAACCACCCACGAGCACAGGCTCTGACTGCAGGCATTGCCAAACTTCTGTCACTGGAAATGCTGTCATTCAGGCTGGTGGAGACTGACAGCTTCCGTGACTTGATGTCATTGGCAGTCCCACAGTACAGTGTGCCCAGCCGCTTTTACTTCAGCAGGCAAGCCGTCCCTGCCCTGCACAAGCATGTGGAGGGACACATAAAACATGCGCTACTGAACGCCGTCAGTAGCAAGGTCCACCTCACCACCGATGCGTGGACCAGTCAACATGGACAGGGGCGATACCTTTCCCTCACTGCCCATTGGGTTAATGTAGTTGAGCCGGGTACAGACCGTGCGAGTGGCGCAGGACGTGTCCTGCCCACTCCAAGGATTGCAGGAATCCATTCTGTACGCATTGACTCCTCCTCTTACACCAGTTCCTCAGAATCATCGCTGCAGGAGCCGTCACAGTCCACCTCCACATGGACCCGTGATGAACGTGTACCTGTTACGACCGACATGAGCACAGCCGTGGCCAAACGTCAACAGGCCGTCTTGAAATTAATTTTTTTGGGGAATCGTAGCCACACAGCGCAGGAGCTCTGGAATGCCATCAAGCAGGAGAGCGATGTGTGGTTTGAGCCAGCGAATCTCCAGCCAGGCATGGTAGTGTGTGATAATGGCCGAAATCTGGTGGCAGCCCTGGGCCTCGGCAACCTCACTCACATCCCATGTCTGGCACATGTGCTCAATTTGGTCGTGCAGAGTTTTTTGAGGGACTATCCGGATCTTGATGCACTGCTGCACAAGGTCCGCCTAGAGTGTGCTCACTTGCGGCGTTCCAGCACGGCAAAAGCGCGCATTGCGGCTCTGCAGCGCCGACACCGCCTGCCGGAACATCGCATCATATGTGACCTACCTACCAGGTGGAATTCCACGTTACATATGTTGGAGCGGTTGTGTGAGCAGCAGCAAGCTGTAATGGAGTACCAGCTGTATCAGGCGCACAAAAGTCGCAGTCAGCGCCGTACAGACTTCACAACCACAGAGTGGGCCACTATGAAGGATGTCTGCCAGGTTTTGCGTCCCTTCGATTATTCCACGCGGATGGCGAGTGCAGATGATGCACTAGTCAGCATGACTGTCCCCCTTATCTGCCTGCTTGAAAAATCACTGCAAGCGCTAAGGGATGATGTTGTGGAAGAGGTGGAGGATGAGGATTCACCACTTCCATCATCTTCTGGACAGTCAGCGCCACGTGGTTCCTCACAAACGCGTAGGCAGGGGACAGTTTGTGAGGAGGATGAGGAGGAGTCAATGGAGGAGGAAGACATCCGTCCAGAGGAGGGAGTTACACAATTGTCCAGTACTCAGTGTGTACAGCGAGGGTGGGGTGATGACGAGCGGGCAGAGATCACGCCTCCAGCTGGGGACAGCGTTTCTTGGGCAGTTGGCAGTCTGCAGCACATGGTGGATTACATGCTGCAGTGCCTGAGAAACGACCGCCGCATCGACCACATTCTCAACATGTCTGATTACTGGGTGTTCACCCTCCTCGATCCTCGCTACCGGGACAACGTAGAAAGCCTCATCACACCGTTGAACCGGGAGCGAAAAATGCGGGAGTACCAAGACACACTGGTCAGTTCCATCATCTTCTCCATTCCAACTGAGAGAAGTGCTGCTAGTGCATTCCAAAGCAGCTCAGTGCGTCCAGGCAGTGGTGGAGGCTCTGCACAAAGAGGGAGCAGAAGCAGTGCCTCTGCCCAAGGCAAGACCAGTATGGCCCAACTGTGGCACAGTTTTGTGTGCCCCCCACAAAAGTCTACACCATCACAGACGGCTCCAGTCAGCAGGAGGCAACGGTTCCGTCAGATGGTGACAGACTACATGTCTTGCCCTCTTGCTGTACTCCCAGACGGCTCTTCCCCTTTCAAGTTTTGGGTCTCAAAGCTGGATACATGGCCAGAGCTAAGCCAGTATGCATTGGAGGTGCTGTCTTGCCCTGCGGCCAGTGTATTATCGGAACGTGTCTTTAGTGCTGCAGGTGGTGTACTAACTGACCGTCGCATGCGACTATCCTCCGATAACGTTGACCGGCTTACTTTCCTGAAAATGAACAAGGCCTGGATCTCGCAGGAATTTGCCACTCCTCCTCCTGATTAAATAATTAGGTCACTGTATACGTTATCCAGGTCTCCTGTTGTGTTCATCTTTCAACCACCTGAACTTACATTCCTGGGCTCCAACAACGCCAGTTGAGGCTCAGAAGTGCCATCTGCACAGTCAAAACATACGACCCAGTGTTATTGGGTTTCAGTAACGTCAGCTGATCCCCAGCTGTGTAGCCGGCAATGTGTCCTGCGACCGCCACGCTGACACAACTGAAATGTAAGGGAACCTGTCCCCCCCCCCCCCCAAGGCGTTTGTTACTGAAAGAGCCACCTTGTGCAGCAGTAATGCTGCACAAGGAAAAGGTAGCTATTTTCATTATGCTCCTTGCACACGCAGAACTTAACACTTATAAAATGTGTCCACTGATACCGTAAAACCGTCCCGGAGGTGGGACTTTCCTTCGTAATATGACGCAGCACAGCTGTCATTCCTACCCCCTCGGCGCCGTGCCCCGGCTCCTCATCGTTGTTTGATTCCGTCCCGGAGCCTGCGCTGTTATGTTATCCCTTGGCCAGGCACACTTAGCGCTGCCCATCTTCTGACATCATTTGGTGTCAGGCTGGCTGCGCCTGTGCGGCCGCGCTGTCCGAGAGCCCGCCTCGCAGTGTGGTCTAATGTAATCCCACCGCGGGCCTGGGATCAGTGGCCATGCGCAGTGCATATCCTCGCCTCTCGCTCCACTCCCTACGGCTTCTTCAGACTGTGCGGTGCCAGCTGATCCGTAATAGCATGCCACGGCCGTGGCAGCGCACAGTCTGAAAAAGCCGTAGGGAGGGGAGCGAGAGGCGAGGATATGCACTGCGCATGGCCACTGATCCCAGGCCCGCGGTGGGATTACATTAGACCACACTGCGAGGCGGGCTCTCGGACAGCGCGGCCGCACAAGCGCAGCCAGCCTGACACCAAATGATGTCAGAAGATGGGCAGCGCTAAGTGTGCCTGGCCAAGGGATAACCTAACAGCGCAGGCTCCGGGACGGAATCAAACAACGATGAGGAGCCGGGGCACGGCGCCGAGGGGGTAGGAATGACAGCTGTGCTGCGTCATATTACGAAGGAAAGTCCCACCTCCGGGACAGTTTCACGGTTTCAGGGGACACATTTTATAAGTGTTTAGTTCTGTGCTTGCAAGGAGCATAATTAAAAGAGCCACCTTTTCCTTTTGCATCTTTTGAGCTGCACAAGCTGGCTCTTTCAGCTACAAATGCCTTGGGGGGGGGGGTTAAAGGTTCCCTTTCTCCAATCAGGCTTCGGCCTACATTGTGTTCCTCTGCTTCTCCACCTGTCCCTGGGCTCCAACACCGCTAGTTGTTGCCTGGTAGTGCTGTACGCACAGTCAACAGTCGCTCCTCTGTTATTGGGGTTCAGTAACGTCAGCTGTTCCCCTGCTGTGTGTGTGGCAATCCCTCCAACCTCCTCCAACCTCATCCAAACTCCTCCTCCTCCACCTGTCCCTGGGCTCCAACACCGCTAGTTGCCGTCCAGAAGTGCTGTACGCACAGTCAACAGTCGCTCCTCTGTTATTGGGGTTCAGTAACGTCAGCTGTTCCCCTGCTGTGTGTGTGGCAATCCCTCCTACCTCCTCCAACCTCCTCCTACCTCCTCCTCCTCCACCTGTCCCTGGGCTCCAACACCGCCAGTTGCCGTCCAGAAGTGCTGTACGCACAGTCAACAGTCCCTCCTCTGTTATTGGGGTTCAGTAACGTCAGCTGTTCCCCTGCTGTGTGTGTGGCAATCCCTCCTACCTCCTCCTACCTCCTCCACCTGTCCCTGGGCTCCAACACCGCCAGTTGCCGTCCAGAAGTGCTGTACGCACAGTCAACAGTCCCTCCTCTGTTATTGGGGTTCAGTAACGTCAGCTGTTCCCCTGCTGTGTGTGTGGCAATCCCTCCAACCTCCTCCAACCTCATCCAAACTCCTCCTCCTCCACCTGTCCCTGGGCTCCAACACCGCTAGTTGCCGTCCAGAAGTGCTGTACGCACAGTCAACAGTCGCTCCTCTGTTATTGGGGTTCAGTAACGTCAGCTGTTCCCCTGCTGTGTGTGTGGCAATCCCTCCTACCTCCTCCTTCCTCCTCCACCTGTCCCTGGGCTCCAACACCGCCAGTTGCCGTCCAGAAGTGCTGTACGCACAGTCAACAGTCCCTCCTCTGTTATTGGGGTTCAGTAACGTCAGCTGTTCCCCTGCTGTGTGTGTGGCAATCCCTCCAACCTCCTCCAACCTCATCCAAACTCCTCCTCCTCCACCTGTCCCTGGGCTCCAACACCGCTAGTTGCCGTCCAGAAGTGCTGTACGCACAGTCAACAGTCGCTCCTCTGTTATTGGGGTTCAGTAACGTCAGCTGTTCCCCTGCTGTGTGTGTGGCAATCCCTCCTACCTCCTCCAACCTCCTCCTACCTCCTCCTCCTCCACCTGTCCCTGGGCTCCAACACCGCCAGTTGCCGTCCAGAAGTGCTGTACGCACAGTCAACAGTCCCTCCTCTGTTATTGGGGTTCAGTAACGTCAGCTGTTCCCCTGCTGTGTGTGTGGCAATCCCTCCAACCTCCTCCAACCTCATCCAAACTCCTCCTCCTCCACCTGTCCCTGGGCTCCAACACCGCTAGTTGCCGTCCAGAAGTGCTGTACGCACAGTCAACAGTCGCTCCTCTGTTATTGGGGTTCAGTAACGTCAGCTGTTCCCCTGCTGTGTGTGTGGCAATCCCTCCTACCTCCTCCTTCCTCCTCCACCTGTCCCTGGGCTCCAACACCGCCAGTTGCCGTCCAGAAGTGCTGTACGCACAGTCAACAGTCCCTCCTCTGTTATTGGGGTTCAGTAACGTCAGCTGTTCCCCTGCTGTGTGTGTGGCAATCCCTCCTACCTCCTCCAACCTCCTCCTACCTCCTCCTCCTCCACCTGTCCCTGGGCTCCAACACCGCCAGTTGCCGTCCAGAAGTGCTGTACGCACAGTCAACAGTCCCTCCTCTGTTATTGGGGTTCAGTAACGTCAGCTGTTCCCCTGCTGTGTGTGTGGCAATCCCTCCTACCTCCTCCTTCCTCCTCCACCTGTCCCTGGGCTCCAACACCGCCAGTTGCCGTCCAGAAGTGCTGTACGCACAGTCAACAGTCCCTCCTCTGTTATTGGGGTTCAGTAACGTCAGCTGTTCCCCTGCTGTGTGTGTGGCAATCCCTCCAACCTCCTCCAACCTCATCCAAACTCCTCCTCCTCCACCTGTCCCTGGGCTCCAACACCGCTAGTTGCCGTCCAGAAGTGCTGTACGCACAGTCAACAGTCGCTCCTCTGTTATTGGGGTTCAGTAACGTCAGCTGTTCCCCTGCTGTGTGTGTGGCAATCCCTCCTACCTCCTCCTTCCTCCTCCACCTGTCCCTGGGCTCCAACACCGCCAGTTGCCGTCCAGAAGTGCTGTACGCACAGTCAACAGTCCCTCCTCTGTTATTGGGGTTCAGTAACGTCAGCTGTTCCCCTGCTGTGTGTGTGGCAATCCCTCCAACCTCCTCCAACCTCATCCAAACTCCTCCTCCTCCACCTGTCCCTGGGCTCCAACACCGCTAGTTGCCGTCCAGAAGTGCTGTACGCACAGTCAACAGTCGCTCCTCTGTTATTGGGGTTCAGTAACGTCAGCTGTTCCCCTGCTGTGTGTGTGGCAATCCCTCCTACCTCCTCCAACCTCCTCCTACCTCCTCCTCCTCCACCTGTCCCTGGGCTCCAACACCGCCAGTTGCCGTCCAGAAGTGCTGTACGCACAGTCAACAGTCCCTCCTCTGTTATTGGGGTTCAGTAACGTCAGCTGTTCCCCTGCTGTGTGTGTGGCAATCCCTCCTACCTCCTCCTTCCTCCTCCACCTGTCCCTGGGCTCCAACACCGCCAGTTGCCGTCCAGAAGTGCTGTACGCACAGTCAACAGTCCCTCCTCTGTTATTGGGGTTCAGTAACGTCAGCTGTTCCCCTGCTGTGTGTGTGGCAATCCCTCCAACCTCCTCCAACCTCCTCCTACCTCCTCCTCCTCCACCTGTCCCTGGGCTCCAACACCGCCAGTTGCCGTCCAGAAGTGCTGTACGCACAGTCAACAGTCCCTCCTCTGTTATTGGGGTTCAGTAACGTCAGCTGTTCCCCTGCTGTGTGTGTGGCAATCCCTCCTACCTCCTCCTACCTCCTCCACCTGTCCCTGGGCTCCAACACCGCCAGTTGCCGTCCAGAAGTGCTGTACGCACAGTCAACAGTCCCTCCTCTGTTATTGGGGTTCAGTAACGTCAGCTGTTCCCCTGCTGTGTGTGTGGCAATCCCTCCAACCTCCTCCAACCTCATCCAAACTCCTCCTCCTCCACCTGTCCCTGGGCTCCAACACCGCTAGTTGCCGTCCAGAAGTGCTGTACGCACAGTCAACAGTCGCTCCTCTGTTATTGGGGTTCAGTAACGTCAGCTGTTCCCCTGCTGTGTGTGTGGCAATCCCTCCTACCTCCTCCTTCCTCCTCCACCTGTCCCTGGGCTCCAACACCGCCAGTTGCCGTCCAGAAGTGCTGTACGCACAGTCAACAGTCCCTCCTCTGTTATTGGGGTTCAGTAACGTCAGCTGTTCCCCTGCTGTGTGTGTGGCAATCCCTCCAACCTCCTCCAACCTCATCCAAACTCCTCCTCCTCCACCTGTCCCTGGGCTCCAACACCGCTAGTTGCCGTCCAGAAGTGCTGTACGCACAGTCAACAGTCGCTCCTCTGTTATTGGGGTTCAGTAACGTCAGCTGTTCCCCTGCTGTGTGTGTGGCAATCCCTCCTACCTCCTCCAACCTCCTCCTACCTCCTCCTCCTCCACCTGTCCCTGGGCTCCAACACCGCTAGTTGCCGTCCAGAAGTGCTGTACGCACAGAGCCAAACACCTCGCCAATGTGTTAGTGGGGTTCAGCACCGCCAGCTGTTCCCCTGCTGTGTATACGGCAACGTGTACTGCGACCGCCACGCAGACACAACAAGTTAAATGTAAGGGAACCTGACCCCCCCCCCCCCCAGGCGTTTGTTACTGAAGGAGCCACCTTGTGCAGCAGTAATAATGCAAAGGGAAAAAGTGCCTCTTTTCGTGATGCTCCTTGCACATGCTGAACCTAACACTTATGAAATGTGTCCCCACACAGCGTTAAACCGTCCGGTAGGTGGAACTTTCCTTTGTCGTGTGACGCAGCACAGCCATCATTTTTACCCCCTTGGCGCCGTGCGCCCACTCCTCAGCGTTGTTTGAATCTGTCCCGGAGCCTGCGCTGTTAGGTTAGCCCTTGGCCATGCACACATGTTGCGCTGCCCGTCTTCTGACCTCATTTGGTGTCAGGCTGGCTGCGCCTGTGCGGGTGCGCTGGTCGAGATCCCGCCTCGCAGTGTCGTCTAATGTAATCCCACCGCGGGCCTGTGATCCGTGCCCGTGCGCAGTGCATATCCTCTCCTCTCACTCCCCTCCCTACGGCTTCTTCAGACTGTGCGATGTCAGCTGGTCCCTAATAGCATGCCACGGCCGTGACAACGCACAGTCTGAAAAAGCCGTAGGGAGGGGAGTGAGAGGACAGGATATGCACTGCGCACGGGCACGGATCACAGGCCCGCGGTGGGATTACATTAGACGACACTGCGAGGCGGGATCTCGGCCAGCGCACCCGCACAGGCGCAGCCAGCCTGACACCAAATGAGGTCAGAAGACGGGCAGCGCAACATGTGTGCATGGCCAAGGGCTAACCTAACAGCGCAGGCTCCGGGACAGATTCAAACAACGCTGAGGAGTGGGCGCACGGCGCCAAGGGGGTAAAAATGATGGCTGTGCTGCGTCACACGACAAAGGAAAGTTCCACCTACCGGACGGTTTAACGCTGTGAGGAGACACATTTCATAAATGTTTGGTTCCGCATGTACAAGGACCATAATTAAAAGAGCTAAGTTTACCTTTTCCAGCATTAGTGCTGTACACAATGGCTCTTTCAGCTACAAACGCCTGGGGGGGGGGGTGTTAAAGGTTTCCTTTCAACTTGCTCGAGTGCAGGCTTCGGCCTACACTCCGCTCCCCCTGCTCCTCCTGCTGACCCTGGGCTCTAACACCGCCAGTTTTTGCCCAGATGTGCTAGCTGCACAGAGAAAAACACCAGCCAATGTGTCAGTGGGGTTCAGCACCGCCAGCTGTTCCCCTGCTGTGTAGCCGGCAACGTGTCCTGCGACCGCCACGCAGACACAAGAACTGAAATTGAAGGGAACCTGTCCCCCCTCCCCCAGGCGTTTTTACGTTATCCAGCCACCTTGTACAGCGGTAATGCTGCATGTGTGCAAGGTGGCTCATAAACGTATTCTCCTCGCACATGTGGAACTGAAAACACGTCTGAAATGTGTCCTCTGTGTGACCATTTAACCGTCCCGGGGGTGTGACTTTCCTTTGTAATGACACGCTGCAACCCCCTTGGTAGCGCTGCCCGTCTTCTGGCATCATTGTTTGGCTGGCTGCGCCTCTGCGGCCGCCCTGACCCACACAACGCCCCTCGGTGTCTTATTTATTGGGACTGCGAGGGTGTGATTGATGGGCAGGATCAGTGCATCAGTTCGCCTGTCCCTCCTCTCCTTCCGCCTTCTTCGGACTGTGCGGCTTCATGGCCGTGGCATGCGATAAGGGATCAGATGACGCCGCACAGTCTGAAGCGGGTGTAAGGACCCGCGTGTGAGAGGCGAACATATGTGCTGCGCCAGGCCCTGAATCCCAGCCCCGCAGTGTTTTAACAATGTTAAGACACTGCGGGGCTGGGATTCATGGTCATCGCGAACCGCAACGGCCGACATTAAATGATGTCAGAAGATGGGCAGCGCTAACGGCGCTAGGCCAGGGGATAACACGACAGCGCAGACTCCTGTACAGCAAATAACAACGCTCAGGAGGCTGCACCCAGCACCAAGGTGGGATTCTTGACATCTGTGCTGCGTCTCATTACAAAGGGAACTCTCGCCTCCATTACACAGTTTGACTGTATAAAGGGCTAAATGTTATACGTGTTCCATTCAGCGTGTGCAAGGAGAAAAATTACAAGAGCAACCTTTGACTTGCGCAGCACTACTGCTGCATAAGCTGTGGCTCTTCTACTTTGTAACCCCTGAGGGGGGGTTAAAGGTGACTTTTGAAATCGGTTCAATTAGGCTTCGGCCTACACTCTGCTCCACCTGCAGAGCCCGGGCTCCAACAACGCTAGTTGCTGTCCGGAAGTGCTGGCTGCACAGAGCCAAACACCTCGCCAATGTGTCAGTGGGGTCCAGCACCGCCAGCTGTTCCCCTGCTGTGTAGCCGGCAACGTGTCCTGCAAAAGCCACGCAGACACAACACACCCAAAGCTGCCGCCTGTGCAGGCTTCGGCCTACACTCCCCTCCCCCTGCTCCTCCTCCTCCTGCTCCTCCTCCTGCTGTCCCTGGGCTCTAACACACCGCCAGTTTTTGCCCAGATGTGCTAGCTGCACAGAGAAAAACACCAGCCAATGTGTCAGTGGGGTCCAGCACCGCCAGCTGTTCCCCTGCTGTGCAGCCGGCAACGTGTCCTGCAAAAGCCACGCAGACACAAGAACTGAAATTGAAGGGAACCTGTCCCCCCTCCCCCAGGCGTTTTTACGTTATCCAGCCACCTTGTACAGCGGTAATGCTGCATGTGTGCAAGGTGGCTCAGAAACGTATTCTCCTCGCACATGTGGAACTGAAAACACGTCTGAAATGTGTCCTCTGTGTGACCATTTAACCGTCCCGGGGGTGTGACTTTCCTTTGTAATGACACGCTGCAACCCCCTTGGTAGCGCTGCCCGTCTTCTGGCATCATTGTTTGGCTGGCTGCGCCTCTGCGGCCGCCCTGACCCACACAACGCCCCTCGGTGTCTTATTTATTGGGACTGCGAGGGTGTGATTGATGGGCAGGATCAGTGCATCAGTTCGCCTGTCCCTCCTCTCCTTCCGCCTTCTTCGGACTGTGCGGCTTCATGGCCGTGGCATGCGATAAGGGATCAGATGACGCCGCACAGTCTGAAGCGGGTGTAAGGACCCGCGTGTGAGAGGCGAACATATGTGCTGCGCCAGGCCCTGAATCCCAGCCCCGCAGTGTTTTAACAATGTTAAGACACTGCGGGGCTGGGATTCATGGTCATCGCGAACCGCAACGGCCGACATTAAATGATGTCAGAAGATGGGCAGCGCTAACGGCGCTAGGCCAGGGGATAACACGACAGCGCAGACTCCTGTACAGCAAATAACAACGCTCAGGAGGCTGCACCCAGCACCAAGGTGGGATTCTTGACATCTGTGCTGCGTCTCATTACAAAGGGAACTCTCGCCTCCATTACACAGTTTGACTGTATAAAGGGCTAAATGTTATACGTGTTCCATTCAGCGTGTGCAAGGAGAAAAATTACAAGAGCAACCTTTGACTTGCGCAGCACTACTGCTGCATAAGCTGTGGCTCTTCTACTTTGTAACCCCTGAGGGGGGGTTAAAGGTGACTTTTGAAATCGGTTCAATTAGGCTTCGGCCTACACTCTGCTCCACCTGCAGAGCCCGGGCTCCAACAACGCTAGTTGCTGTCCGGAAGTGCTGGCTGCACAGAGCCAAACACCTCGCCAATGTGTCAGTGGGGTCCAGCACCGCCAGCTGTTCCCCTGCTGTGTAGCCGGCAACGTGTCCTGCAAAAGCCACGCAGACACAACACACCCAAAGCTGCCGCCTGTGCAGGCTTCGGCCTACACTCCCCTCCCCCTGCTCCTCCTCCTCCTGCTCCTCCTCCTGCTGTCCCTGGGCTCTAACACACCGCCAGTTTTTGCCCAGATGTGCTAGCTGCACAGAGAAAAACACCAGCCAATGTGTCAGTGGGGTCCAGCACCGCCAGCTGTTCCCCTGCTGTGCAGCCGGCAACGTGTCCTGCAAAAGCCACGCAGACACAAGAACTGAAATTGAAGGGAACCTGTCCCCCCTCCCCCAGGCGTTTTTACGTTATCCAGCCACCTTGTACAGCGGTAATGCTGCATGTGTGCAAGGTGGCTCATAAACGTATTCTCCTCGCACATGTGGAACTGAAAACACGTCTGAAATGTGTCCTCTGTGTGACCATTTAACCGTCCCGGGGGTGTGACTTTCCTTTGTAATGACACGCTGCAACCCCCTTGGTAGCGCTGCCCGTCTTCTGGCATCATTGTTTGGCTGGCTGCGCCTCTGCGGCCGCCCTGACCCACACAACGCCCCTCGGTGTCTTATTTATTGGGACTGCGAGGGTGTGATTGATGGGCAGGATCAGTGCATCAGTTCGCCTGTCCCTCCTCTCCTTCCGCCTTCTTCGGACTGTGCGGCTTCATGGCCGTGGCATGCGATAAGGGATCAGATGACGCCGCACAGTCTGAAGCGGGTGTAAGGACCCGCGTGTGAGAGGCGAACATATGTGCTGCGCCAGGCCCTGAATCCCAGCCCCGCAGTGTTTTAACAATGTTAAGACACTGCGGGGCTGGGATTCATGGTCATCGCGAACCGCAACGGCCGACATTAAATGATGTCAGAAGATGGGCAGCGCTAACGGCGCTAGGCCAGGGGATAACACGACAGCGCAGACTCCTGTACAGCAAATAACAACGCTCAGGAGGCTGCACCCAGCACCAAGGTGGGATTCTTGACATCTGTGCTGCGTCTCATTACAAAGGGAACTCTCGCCTCCATTACACAGTTTGACTGTATAAAGGGCTAAATGTTATACGTGTTCCATTCAGCGTGTGCAAGGAGAAAAATTACAAGAGCAACCTTTGACTTGCGCAGCACTACTGCTGCATAAGCTGTGGCTCTTCTACTTTGTAACCCCTGAGGGGGGGTTAAAGGTGACTTTTGAAATCGGTTCAATTAGGCTTCGGCCTACACTCTGCTCCACCTGCAGAGCCCGGGCTACAACAACGCTAGTTGCTGTCCGGAAGTGCTGGCTGCACAGAGCCAAACACCTCGCCAATGTGTCAGTGGGGTCCAGCACCGCCAGCTGTTCCCCTGCTGTGTAGCCGGCAACGTGTCCTGCAAAAGCCACGCAGACACAACACACCCAAAGCTGCCGCCTGTGCAGGCTTCGGCCTACACTCCCCTCCCCCTGCTCCTCCTCCTCCTGCTCCTCCTCCTGCTGTCCCTGGGCTCTAACACACCGCCAGTTTTTGCCCAGATGTGCTAGCTGCACAGAGAAAAACACCAGCCAATGTGTCAGTGGGGTCCAGCACCGCCAGCTGTTCCCCTGCTGTGCAGCCGGCAACGTGTCCTGCAAAAGCCACGCAGACACAAGAACTGAAATTGAAGGGAACCTGTCCCCCCTCCCCCAGGCGTTTTTACGTTATCCAGCCACCTTGTACAGCGGTAATGCTGCATGTGTGCAAGGTGGCTCATAAACGTATTCTCCTCGCACATGTGGAACTGAAAACACGTCTGAAATGTGTCCTCTGTGTGACCATTTAACCGTCCCGGGGGTGTGACTTTCCTTTGTAATGACACGCTGCAACCCCCTTGGTAGCGCTGCCCGTCTTCTGGCATCATTGTTTGGCTGGCTGCGCCTCTGCGGCCGCCCTGACCCACACAACGCCCCTCGGTGTCTTATTTATTGGGACTGCGAGGGTGTGATTGATGGGCAGGATCAGTGCATCAGTTCGCCTGTCCCTCCTCTCCTTCCGCCTTCTTCGGACTGTGCGGCTTCATGGCCGTGGCATGCGATAAGGGATCAGATGACGCCGCACAGTCTGAAGCGGGTGTAAGGACCCGCGTGTGAGAGGCGAACATATGTGCTGCGCCAGGCCCTGAATCCCAGCCCCGCAGTGTTTTAACAATGTTAAGACACTGCGGGGCTGGGATTCATGGTCATCGCGAACCGCAACGGCCGACATTAAATGATGTCAGAAGATGGGCAGCGCTAACGGCGCTAGGCCAGGGGATAACACGACAGCGCAGACTCCTGTACAGCAAATAACAACGCTCAGGAGGCTGCACCCAGCACCAAGGTGGGATTCTTGACATCTGTGCTGCGTCTCATTACAAAGGGAACTCTCGCCTCCATTACACAGTTTGACTGTATAAAGGGCTAAATGTTATACGTGTTCCATTCAGCGTGTGCAAGGAGAAAAATTACAAGAGCAACCTTTGACTTGCGCAGCACTACTGCTGCATAAGCTGTGGCTCTTCTACTTTCTAACCCCTGAGGGGGGGTTAAAGGTTACCTTTGAAATTGGTTCAAGTAGGCTTCGGCCTACACTCTGCTCCCCCTGCAGAGCCCGGGCTACAACACCGCTCGTTGCTGTCCGGAAGTGCTGGCTGCACAGAGCCAAACACCTCGCCAATGTGTCAGTGGGGTCCAGCACCGCCAGCTGTTCCCCTGCTGTGTAGCCGGCAACGTGTCCTGCGACCGCCACGCAGACACAACACACCCAAAGCTGCCGCCAGTGCAGGCTTCGGCCTACACTCCCCTCCCCCTGCTCCTGCTCCTCCTCCTTCTCCTGCTGTCCCTGGGCTCTAACACACCGCCAGTTGGGGCCCAGATGTGCTAGCTGCACAGAGAAAAACACCAGCCAATGTGTCAGTGGGGTTCAGCACCGCCAGCTGTTCCCCTGCTGTGCAGCCGGCATCGTGTCCTGCAAAAGCCACGCAGACACTTGCTCTTGTACCTTCTGCTCCCCATCCTGGTTCCAGTACCGTCAGCTGGTTCCGGGCAGAGCCTTTGGCTTAGGTGCCTCCCTTTGGTATCCGAGTTCCACCAACGTCAGGTGGTCCTTGGTAGTGCTTTCAGGCACGGGTACCTCCTGCTTAGTAACCGGGTTCCAGTAACGTCAGCTGGTCCTCGGTAGTTCCATTGGCTCTTGGACCTTCGGCTACCCATCCGGGTTCCAGCACCGTCAGCTGGTTCTCGGCAGTGTCTTTTGCTCTTGTACCTTCTGCTCCCCATCCTGGTTCCAGTACCGTCAGCTGGTTCCGGGCAGAGCCTTTGGCTTAGGTGCCTCCCTCTGGGTATCTGAGTTCCACCAACGTCAGGTGGTCCTTGGTAGTGCTTTCAGCACGGGTACCTCCTGCTTAGTAACCGGGTTCCAGTAACGTCAGCTGGTCCTCGGTCGTTCCATTGGCTCTTGGACCTTCGGGTAGCCATCTGAGCTCCAGTTCCATCAGCTGGTTCTCGGCATTCTCTCAGCCTTCTTGTACCTTCTGCTGCATTTCCAAGTTCAAGAGACTAAACACGATGACCCGGAAGACCACCCCTAAGATGACGACGACACCAGAGACGACAACCACCGTGATGACGACGACCCTGGAGACGATGACCCTGAAGACCACCCCGATGACGACGACCCCGGAGACGACCCCGATGACGACGACCCCGGAGACGACGACCCTGGAGACGACGACGACCTGGAAGACCGAGAAGCAGAAGAACAAGAGGCTGCAGAACAAAGAGCAGAAGGACATTAAGCATAACACAAAATATCAGAGCAAAAAATATTATGTAAATTATAAGCAGAAGAAGACTAAGCAGTGTATGGGGGTGAGTCCGTTCCTCCTCGTGGTGCCCCTGGATAAAGCCTGATGCTGCAGGCCAAACTGAACGCGGACAAATGTAACTGTTTTGTGACAGGCAGAACGGAAGGTGTAATCTTCAAACTTTTATAGATAACAACTACGGGAATGCCTGTCACAAATAAGAATATGATGAAGAAGTAGAATATGATGAAGATAATAGTAAAATAAAAAGAATATGAACAATGTAACCCAAAAAATAATAGGTAGAAGATGAAGAAGAAGATGAAGAAGGTGAAGAAGTTGATGTCAAAGAAGCTGATGATGAGGATAATGAAGAAGAAAGCGTGGGAGAAGTAAAAAAGAAGGTGAAGGGCGTGGAAGTAGTGAAACATCAATATCTGACATAAAAAAAAAAAATAACATAGTCAAATTCTTTCTAACGCCGAACGTCATAAAAAAAAAAAAAAAATCCTGCTATTCTATTAGATTGGGCTAAACCTCTGTGCCTTTAATGTCTCCGCCACGTCCCCCAATACATCCTACATTATTCTTAGTTGTTTTCCTTCATGTAGAATGAACCTACAAGTGTATAAAGGGTTTATTTTAATTCCGATATTTTCGTCCCATTGACTTGCATTGGGATCGGGTATCGGTATCGGATTGGATTCCGATACTGTGACGGTATCGGCCGATACTTTCCGATTCCGATACTTTCCGATATCGGAAAGTATCGCTCAACACTAGTCATGATGTGTGCCACACTGAATATAAACCATAGGAAGCTAAAGAGAGCTTTGTCTCAGAAGATTAGAAAGAAAATTATAGACAGATGTGTTGAAGTTAAAGGCTATAAGATCATCTTCAAACAGCTTAATGTTCTTGTTACTACGGTTGCACATATTTTTCAGAAATGTAACATCTATGGGACTGTAGCCAACTTCCTTGGGGGTGGAAAAAAAGGAAAATTGGGCCAAATTGAAGATACATAATACAAATGTTAACCAATTACGGCTGCCGTGACAAGGTGGGATGGTTTTCGCATTTTTTTTAATAAAAAAACATGTTAACCATATGTTGCATATTATTTGTCTGCACTATGCTATTTATTTATTTACTGCAGGGTTTTTAATCATTTTGTCTCTGTCTTTGTTTTTTTCTGTTTAGTGGCTAGTGTAGGCGTCTACTTACAGGCTGCATGCACACAAATTTATATCCCAGTTCCTACCTTTGTTTTTTTTCTATGTGAAACAAGGCAGAGGTGTATCTAGGTTTTCTGGCACCCGGGGAAAGAACTCATTTTGGCCCCCCTCAAGCACACATGCGATTTGCACACTTAGGGCTCAAACCCACTCGCAAAGATATCGTACAGGGGGCTGACGAAGAAATCTAATTCCAAAACGCGCATCGGGGTGTACGTTATCAAGACTCAGCGGTATTTAAAGGTATATCCCCCTATTTTCTCTTATGGCGATTTTGAGCACTATGCACTTGGCACTTTGAAATGCACATCATATAGCACCTTGCTGACCTTTACACATATGTACCTTATCTTTTATGCCTTCTTTAGTCCTTATTTTTGATAGTCGAATATTGTCTATTTTATTTCTTTTTTTTACCCTGCCTACCAAGATATATATATAAATATATATATATATATATATATATATATATATATATATATTTTTTTTTTTTTTGCCTGTGTGCACTTAGCATATTTTTTATTTTATGTTATTAGCCCATGAGTGTGACCTGTATTTGAGGTCCTTTTTTGCCTGTGCAGTGCATTTATTATATACACACTTTGAAAAAAAAATATTATTTTGTTATGTTAATTATACCTTTTAGGGGCAATAATATATTTTTTACCTTTAAAAGTATACCTTATCCGCCATATGCATGGTCTTTTTTTATACAAAAACTCTTTTTTAATATTATTCATTTTTTATGTGTATCTTGATACATGCACATCCATTGTGTGCCTTTCTATTGTTACTGCTTAATATTTCTATTTAAATAAGGATATACCTTTTTATTGTACATTCTTTGTCTTGGTGGTCCTTGGTTTTATCATGCTTGGAGTATGGATTGGTTTCTTCCTTCAAGTGGTTACCATTTAATCTTTTGCACATTACGGTGTTTCTATGGTATTTAATTATTTTTAGATATAATTTTTAAGTAAACGTAGAATTTTAAATATATAATACCATAGGGTGTTACTGTTGTGCTTATCTAAATCACTATGGGTTGTTGCAGGCTTCTGAATTCTCACAGCACATGCACTGCATACCTTTAGGATTCTCCCTTGCACAAGTATGCAATTTGAATACTTCTGGCCACATTCCTTCAAGATGTGTTCAGCCTTCCTAAATTCATCTTCATTGAGTGAGTCAACGTATGTCTAGTCAGCACGTGACCGCATGTATGCAAATCATCTGCACAAGAGAATCCTGACAGCGTGCAGTGTGCACTGTGAGAATTCAAATGTCTGCAGTCACATAGAATGACTGCAGACTCAGCACAAACTTTATCAACCCCTTTAATGTTGCTCACATAAATAAAAATATAAGAATTAGTCAGTATCACAAAAAAATTTACATACAGGTACATGAAAGATGATGTTGCCTCTGGAGTGGTTCTCTTCCTTTTCTTCTTCATCTTGTCCAGACTCCATGATGAGTTTTTAGATCCACAGCTTGTTTCTGCAGACTTAGATCTTCTTTGTTTTTTCTGCAGCGCATTCCGCCGTGTTGCCATTAAAGATAGTGGTGGTCTTATAATGCTTCTGAATAAAAATATCTGCCCTGCGCTGAGACCCTGAATATATAATTGCCACTCACAATATTCTTGGCACAAAGTATGACCCCCTGTCCCTCATATAGTACATACTCTCCAAACTGCCCCCTCCTTTCCATACCGGGCCATCTCTTCACACTGTTCTCCCCTATCCCCATTACAGTAAATCTCCACCACACACAGCAAATACACCCCACACACACATAGCAAATATCCTCTGCAACACACTCAGCAAATACCCCGCACACACAGCAAATATCTCCCACACACAGTAATACTCCCTCCACAAAGTAAATACCCCCTCCACACAGTAAAAACCCCTTCCACATGCAGTAAATACCCCACAAGCAGGAAATACCCTCACACACAGTAAATAACCAAAGGCAGTAAATACACCACACACACAGTAAATTCCCACACACAGACAGTAAATACCCCAGGCAGAAAATACCCCACACAAACAGTAAATAACCCCCAAGCAGCAAATACCCCCTGAAGCAGTAAATACCACACTGCCCCATTACACTAAGTCTCCCCCCATCTTCAGTGTCTTCAGCTCAACTAACATGGAGCACTCGCCACCAGTGAGTGATGTCAGCAGTGTGATCAAATGACATGATCACGCTGCTGACGTCACTCGGACTCAGCAGTCAGAGCTTCAATTGTACTTGTGTCTCAAATATGCAAGTGAAATTGATTACTGGGACCCGGCGCGCTGCAGCTTCTTTGCTCAGAGCAGCCGCCGGTGGAGACCCTTCAGACCTTCGCATTAGGTGGCCTAACTGTGATCCCCCTGCCGACTGCGCCCAGGGTACATACCATGACTGCTCACCCTAGATATGACTCTGAAACATGGTACAGCCTCCATTATGTTTTTGGCTGCTTTGCTGCATCTGGCACAGGATGTCTGAAATCTGTTTAGAATGGTGTGAAATTTCAAGACTATCAAGAGATTCTGGAGTGAAATGTGCTGCCCAATGTCAGAAAACTTGGTTTGAGACACAGGTCATGGATCCCCCAACAGAGTAATTATCCAAAACACACAGCTAAAACTTCCAGGAATGGCTAAGAACAAAACATTAGACTATTCTGAAGAGGCTTCTATGAGCCCTGATCTAAATCCTATTGAACATCAGTGGAAAGAGCTGAAGCCTGCAGTTTGGAGAAGGTACCGTCACACCTGGGGCAGTTTGCTCATGATTAGTGATAAGCGAATTTGTTCAGAAAATGAGCGTCAAGCATAAATTCGGCATGAATATGGCACATTCAGAATTGTGATTGGAAACATGAGCAAAATGTTATAAAATCTGTAAAAATCGGTAACATTCAGTAAAAAGTCCCAGAAAATATTTGCTTTGCCGCAAAAGTATTTTCAGCACTTTTGCAACAATAATGGTGGTGTTTTATGAGCATTTTGCATGTGTTTGATGAGGGGAGGGAGTTTGCAGAGCTCAGAAGAACGGCGTTCTTGTAAACTTTTTTTCACCTAACTTTATGTGTGCACATTGCAGCTAGCCAATCAGGAAACATCCATAATGTCCTGACACCATGGCTTGTGTCATGGGCTGCAAAAATCACATGTCCATCTCCATATAAAGAGAGAACATCTTATTTTAGCACCATTCTTACACTGCAAGGCCGGCGTCACACTCGGCGTAAGACAATACGGTCCGTATTTTACGGCCGTAATACGGAGAAATGTTCCCAAAATAGTGATCCGTAGGCAGGGTGTGTCAGCGTATTTTGCGCATGGCATCCTCCGTATGTAATCCGTATGGCATTCGTACTGCGATATTTTCTCGCAGGCTTGCAAAACCGACATCTAATGGATTTATGTGCTCAAATGTTCGGGAAAACATATATACAGTATATATATATATGTCATTGAGACACATATATATATATATAGTCTGTATTTATATTTACTACAGCGCGATATCTGTGAAAAGCCGGTAATTCAATTGCCGGCTTTTCATTTCTCCTTCCCAAACCCGACAGGATATGAGACATGGTTTACATACAGTAAACCATCTCATATCCCCATTTTTTTTTGCATATTCCACACTACTAATGTTAGTAGTGTGTGTATGCAAAATTTGGGCGCTGTAGCTGCTAAAATAAAGGGTTAAATGGCGGAAAAAATTGGCGTGTGCTCCCGCGCAATTTTCTCCGCCAGAGTGGTAAAGCCAGTGACTGACGGCAGATATTAATAGCCAGGAGAGGGTCCATGGTTATTGGCCCCCCCGTGGCTAAAAACATCTGCCCCCAGCCACCCCAGAAAAGGCACATCTGGAAGATGCGCCTATTCTGGCACTTGGCCACTCTCTTCCCATTCCCGTGTAGCGGTGGGATATGGGGTAATGAAGGGTTAATGCCACCTTGCTATTGTAAGGTGACATTAAGCCAGATTAATAATGGAGAGGCGTCAATTATGACACCTATCCATTATTAATCCAATTGTTTGAAAGGGTTAAAACACACACACACACATGATTTAAAAGTATTTTAATGAAATAAACACAGCGGTTGTTTTAATATTTTATTGCTCTCAATCCATTTGCAGACCCTCGCTTGGCAAAACAATAAACCCACAATATACATACCTTCTGCTGACCCGTCACGTACCACGAGGTAATCCATCTGAAGGGGTTAAAATAATTTACAAGCAGGAGCCCTGCAAATGCAGCTGTGCTCGTGCTTGTAATTCCCCGGCGAATGAAGGAAATGTAGGTCATTGACCTACATTTCCTTCAGTCGCGGTGATGCGCCCCCTGGTGGATGTCCTCATATGACCTGGAGCGTGGGAAAAAGTTCCTAGGCTGCAGTTCATGAGAACATCCAGCAGGGGCGCATCACCTCTCCTGGCTATTAATATCTGCCGTCAGTCACTGGCTTCATCACTCTGGCGGAGAAAATTGAGCGGGAGCCCACGCCAATTTTTTCCGCCATTTAACCCTTTATTTTAGCAGCTACAGCGCTGAAATTTTGCACACACACACTACTAACATTAGTAGTGTGGAATATGCAAAAAAAAAGGGGATATGAGATGGTTTACTGTATGTAAACCATGTCTCATATCCTGTCGGGTTTAGGCAGGAGAAATGAAAAGACGGCAATTGAATTACCGACTTTTCACTAACACCGCTGCGTATTTCTCGCAAGTCACACTGCTGGTCCGTGTGGAATCCGTATTTTTCTCGCCCCTATAGACTTTCATTGGCGATTTTTTTTGCGCAATACGCTGACAAACGCAGCATGCTGCGTTTTTGTACGGCCGTAGAACGCCGTATATTACGGATCCGTAATATACGGCTGATAGGACTAGACCCATTGAGAATCATTGTGCCATATGTTATGCGAGTTTTACACATGTAGTTTCTGCACTCTTACGTCCGTAAAACTTGCATGTGTGACGGCGGCCTAACAGTGCAGAAAGGCTGCTCCTGATGCTGACACTGTTAGCAGCAAGATTATAGCTAGTTAGTTAGGCGGTTGTATATCAGTCAGATAGTATAGCTAGCTAGTGTCCAGTGTGGCTGTTAAATTTACCTTCCAGCATTTTTAACCATTATTGAGGTCCATAGACAAAGTCAGCAGGTCACATGTCCTACAAGTGTGTTGTGCACTACTTCAATTGCGCTCCATGCACGAGTATAGCATTCTAAATAATATTTTTCACAAGCTAAATGTGAAACTGCCTGCTGTTTCTCACCTTGTCATCTAGTGCTGTGCTGATATGAAACTGTCTGCAGACCTAACGCACATTAAAAAAAATTACAATTTTTCAGTTGCAAAAAGTTAGACAGCCCGATGTATCACAATTTGTAATTTTGTTGAGTTGAAATTAAGCTGTCTGCAGATTTCACGCACATAACCAAAAAATAATTTCTATTGCCAAATGTCATACAGTAGGGGACTTTTGACTTTCAAATTGTTTGTAGCATATATTTTTTTGTCATACAGGCCTCATCCACACTCAAACAATTATTTCTTCTGTGACTAACGCGATGCAGCATGCCATATTTGACCTTGGAATTTACTTTCCCTGAAATTCAGCTGTTTGAAGAGGTGGTGCACAGTTTAAAATCAAATTTTTTGTTGCTAATACTGTGCTCCTATCACACTATCTGGGCAACACGCCTGGGAAAAAGTGAGGCCATGGTGAAAGGGTAATTTGGCTTGGTGTTCAAGGTGTATGTGGGGTAGGTGGTAAGGTTAGTGAAAGCACTAGTGAACCAACATCGTCACATCCTATGGAAAGATATCTGTCAAGTTCTGTTACTGGACTGGCTACTCCACTACCTTTCTTTATCAGAAGCCCAGTGATACACCTTGTTGATGAGGCCCAGAAAGAGCATGTGCTCGAGTGGATGGCAAGTAGATCTTCAAGTGGCCTCTCCTCCTCTTCCTCCATCTCAACATCACACCCGGTACAGTCCACAGAGATGGAACCAAAATTCCCCTTTCTTCCCCCGCATTCCAACTCTCCAACCGTACAACTGACTGTATGGAACCATAGATGAGTGAGTCTGACGAGCTGTTCACACATTCTATGCCATGATCATCAGAAGTGTACTCAAAAGCTTCACAGAGTCAAGAGAAGGAAATCTGCTCCGATGCCCAAAATGTTTTGCGCTTGGATTGCAGGACGAAGTATGTTCTGAGCAGCATCTTGACCCTCGTCATCAGACATTAACCCCTGGTGGGAAGTGATCCTTATGAGACTCAGATATCTGAGGCTCATGCAGACTGTACTGTGCTGGTAGGGCAGGAAGAGGAGGAGGGCGACTCCAAGGACGAGGAATGTGATAACACAGGGGATGATGATGATGAAGTGTTAGACCCCAGTTGGCATGAACATAGAGGCACAAAGCTGAGTAGATCATCTAAGGAGGAAAACAAGGAGTTTACACTGCACCGTACATCGTAGACACATAGTGATGAAGCCACGATGATCAATGCATCCTCAGCCACAAGTGTGGCTGTGACCAGCAGTGTCCACGGGTCTACACATATGAACCTTCGCATGCACAATCAACATGCGAGGTAAAAGTCGAGGTAAAAAGTGCAATAATTTGACTACTACATGCATGAACCTTTGCATGCGCAATCAACATGCGTTAATGTGGGAATCCCACTGCGCAAAAATACGGACCAGTGGACCTCAACAACCATCAGCCGCCCCATCAATCACATCTGCTGCTTCTTCCTCCTCCTCTGTAACTGTGCCAGCTATTGAGATGCAGGTCTTTGCCGCAGAACCTTGGGTTCTTTACCCGCACCAGTCACACTGACTGAGAGCTCACCGTCAGCTGTAACAGAAGTGGACATACCTGCTGTTTTTGACCAATTTCAGAGAACAAGCACACCACAACTTTCTTAATCCACCATAACATATTCGCCTGCACCTCTATCACGGTCCAGCAGATTGTCCGGTTCACCGTACACTGCCCACTCTCAGCACTGCAGCCAGCCCACTGTACTGCAGTTGTGGTTAAAGATTGTTTCCTACTATGCATGACAAAGCTATGAGGTTGAACTCCACCATCTCCAATCTGTTGGCCACGGAAATGCTGCCTTTCCAGTTGGTAAATACAGATGATGCAGTCTTCCAGTACCAATTGCCCAGTTGCCATTATTTTTCTAAGGAAGCTATGCCTGCTCTAAACTAGCATGTCGCAGACAACATGACCCATTCCTTGACTAAATCTATGTCTGCCAGGGTGCATTTCACCACAGACACTTGGACGAGAAAGCATGGCCAAGGGCGTTACATCTCGCTGACTGGGCACTGGGTGACTCTGGTGGCTGTGGGGGCAGGCGCTGCTCCACAAGTCTTGGAATCCCCAAGGCTTGCAGAACAAACCTCTACATTTAACACTTTCTCCACTGCTTCTGCCTCATCTATCTTCTCTAGGGCTTTAACCTGCACCCTAAACCTCTGCTTTAATGAGACACGCGTTCCCACGGTGCAGAGTGAATCCCCACCACCTCCATACTGCGCAGCCAGGGTTCACTGCAATCAGGCAGGGTTAAAATTGATATGCCTTTGTGATCGCAGTAATACAGCTGAAGAGTTTTGGACAGCTCTCTAGGCTGAATTTGATCAATGGCTGTCTCCACTGAGCCTGCATCCATCCAGGGAAGGCCGTGTCTGATAACGGTGCGCACCTGGTGGCGGCCCTATGGCAAGGCAAGCTCACACACGTGCCTAGCATGGCTCACATCCTCAACCTGGTCCAACCATTTACTCCACCACTATCCTGCCCTGGGTAAGCTGCTCCAGAAATCACGTAAGCTTTGTGCTCATTTCAACCATTCGCACCCTTCAGGTCATCGAATTGCATCGATAGATAGGTCTCTGTCCATGCCTGTTAACAGGTTGATATGCGATGTGCCTACATGGTGGAATTCCACTCTGCATATGTTGCATCAACTGTGGGAGCAGAAACAAGCCCTGATGCAGTATGTCATATCGCATAGCCTTGGCCACTGCAGTACAGATGTGCACATATCACATTTACAGAGTGGGCAGTGTTGTGAATTCCGTTCTCGGACTCCCTCCTGTGGTCATGAATGGTACTTTGGTTGGTTCTGCTCTTGGACTCCCTCTGGTAGCTTCGAGCGGAACTGCTGGTCACTGAGGTTGGCTTTATCAGCTGCTCTCATTTATTGCTATGCTGTTTCCCTATTTAACTCCACTCAGATCGTTACTTCATGCCAGCTGTCAATGTGTCAGTATTGGTTCAGATCTCTCTTGGACTTCTCTGAGGACCTGTCTACTCCAGCAGAAGCTAAGTCTTTGCTAGTTCATTTGTTGTTACTGCTAATTTCTAGTCCAGCTCACTATCATGATATTCCCTTGCTAGCTGGAAGCTCTGGGGTGCAGAGTGGCACCTCCACACCGTGAGTCGGTGTGGGGAGTCTTTTTGCTTACTCTGCGTGGTTTTTGTAGTCTTTTGTGCTGACCGCATAGTTCCCTTTTCTATCCTCTGACTATTTAGTGAAATCTGGCCTCCTTTGCTAAAACCTGTTTCATTCCTGTGTTTGTGACTTTCCTCTTAACTCACAGTCAATATATGTGGGGGTCTGCCTTTACCTTTGGGGAATTTCTCTGAGGCAAGGTAAGGCTTCTATTTCTATCTTTAGGTGTAGTTAGCTCTTAGGCTGCGAAGAGGCGTCTAGGGAGAGTTAGGTACGCTCCACGGCTATTTCTAGTGTGTGTGTGATAGGAGTAGGGTTTGCGGTCAGCAGAGTTCCCACTTACCCAGACCTAGTCCCGATTTTTGAATTTACTCATCAGGTCATTCCAGGTGCTCCTAACCACCAGGTCCATAACAGTACAGCTGGCCATAAAGTGTTAATGCATCTCAAAAGAGGGATATGTTGTGAATTCGGTTTGTGGGCTCCCCCGGTGGTCTGTTATGGTAGTGTCTCTTATGTGCCTTCCTCCATCTCTGATTACCTGTCGCCACCCTCTTGGGGAGTTTCCTATTTAAGGCTGCTTGGCTGTTAGTCACATGCCGGCCAACAATGTGCTAGTAGCATTCTGTTGCATTCACCTGCCTCAAGTTCCAGTTCAGCTAAGTTGAATTTTGTTTCTTGTTTTGCTATTTTTGTCCAGCTATCTGCAATGTGACTCTTCAGTGCTGGAAGCTCTTGTGGACAGAAAATTACTACTCCAGTGGCATGAGTTGTCACTGGAGTTTAAAGTAATTTCTGGATGGTGTTTTTGAATAGTGATTTTTAGGTCGACCGTGAAGTAACTCTTTCCTGTCCTTCTGCTATCTAGTAAGCGGACCTCACTGTGCTAAATCTGCTGTTCATCCTACGTATGTCATTTCCTCTGAACTCACCGTCAATATCTGTGGGGGCCTACTATCATCTTTTGGGGTTCCTCACTGGAGGTAAGGCAGGCCTGTATGTTCCTCTTATAGGGGTAGTTAGATCTCCGGCTGGCGCGTGGTGTCTAGGGCATCGTAGGTACATCCCCCGGCTACTGTAAGTGTTGGGTCAGGTTCAGGTCACGGTCGACCTTAGTTTCCATCACCCGAGAGCTAGTCCGTTTTGTATTTTTTTCCCATGGTCATTGGGGTAACCATAACAGTTTGGCCGGCCTGTAAAAAATCTATGTGTTAAAATATGCACTAAAGTAGGAAGGAGAAGAAAAGGTTTTTTTTTTTTTTTTTTTTTCTGTGTTTGAAAGTGCACCTTAGTTTGATCATTTGTATTCCTTGCTTAAACTGCAGTCTTCAGCCTTTTTTTTTTCTCCTCTCCTCTTAACCTCTGAATGCTTGGGTTACACCCATTTGAAACATGGATCCACAGAGTTTAGTTGCGGGTTTGAATAACCTTGCGACAAAAGTACAGAACCTACAAGATTTTGTTATACGTGCTCCAATGTCTGAACCTAAGATTCCTCTGCCTGAATACTTTACCGGAGACAGATCCCGGTTTTTGAGTTTCAGAGAAAATTGCAAATTGTTTTTGTCTCTGAGATCTCACTCTGCTGGTGATCAGACTCAACAAGTTAAAATTGTTATCTCTCTACTGCGCGGCGACCCACAAAGTTGGGCATTTGCATTATCGCCAGGGGATCCTGCGTTGTTAAATGTAGATGCGTTTTTTCAGGCTTTGGGGTTGCTTTATGAAGAACCTAATTTGGAGATTTTGGCTGAGAAAGCCTTGATAGCTCTTTCCCAAGGGCAAGATGAAGCTGAGATATACTGCCAGAAATTCCGTAAATGGTCGGTGCTTACTAAATGGAATGAGTGCGCTTTAGCAGCTAATTTCAGAGAAGGTCTCTCTGATGCCGTGAAGGATGTCATGGTGGGGTTCCCTGTGCCTACAGGTCTGAATGATGCCATGAAATTGGCTATCCAGATTGATCGGCGTTTGCGGGAGCGCAAATCTGTGCACCATATGGCGGGGTCTTCTGAGGAAGAATCTGTGCACCATATGGCGGTATCTTCTGAGCAAAAACCTGTGCACCATATGGCGGTGTCTTCTGAGCAAAGACCTGTGCACCATTTGGCGGTGACCTCTGAAAAGGCATTAGAGCATATGCAATGCGATCGTGTTTTGTCTAGAGGCGAACGTCAAAATTACAGGCGCAAAAATGGATTGTGCTTCTACTGTGGAGATCCAGCTCATGTTATATCAGCATGCTCTAAACGTATAAATAAGGTTGATAAAGAGGTTGATAAATCTTTTTCTACAGGTACCTTGCAGTCAAAATTTCTTTTGTCCGTGACATTGATTTGTACCTTATCATCTGTGACTGTGAATGCTTATGTGGATTCTGGCGCCGCTCTGAGTCTCATGGATTGGTCCTTTGCCAAGCGTTGTGGGTTTGATTTGGAGCCGTTGGAAGTTTCTATTCCCCTGAAGGGTATTGATTCTACACCTTTGGCTAGCAATAAACCACAATATTGGACACAAGTGACTATGCGTCTTACCCCAGACCATCAGGAGATTATTCGTTTCCTTGTATTATATAACCTACATGATGTCTTAGTGCTTGGATTACCATGGTTACAGATTCATAATCCCGTCTTGGACTGGAAATCTATGTCTGTGTTGAGCTGGGGATGTCGGGGTATTCATGGGGATGCACCTTTGGTTCCTATTTCTTCATCTACTCCCTCTGAGATCCCAGCATTTCTGTCAGATTTTTATGATGTCTTTCAAGAGCCTAAAGTTGATTCTCTCCCTCCCCACAGAGAGTGTGACTGCGCTATTGAATTGATCCCCGGTAGTAAGTTTCCTAAGGGTCGCTTGTTTAATTTGTCTGTACCTGAACATACTGCTATGCGGGAGTATATCAGAGAATCCTTGGAAAAGGGTCATATTCGCCCCTCGTTGTCTCCACTAGGGGCAGGATTTTTCTTTGTAGGTAAAAAGGATGGTTCATTGAGACCTTGTATCGACTATCGACTTTTGAATAAGATTACAGTTAAATACCAGTACCCGTTACCTTTACTGACTGATCTGTTTGCTCGTATAAAGGGGGCTAAGTGGTTCACTAAGATCGATCTACGTGGTGCGTATAATTTGGTGCGGATTAAGCAGGGGGATGAGTGGAAGACCGCATTTAATACGCCTGAAGGCCATTTTGAGTATTTGGTAATGCCTTTCGGTCTCGCAAATGCCCCTTCCGTTTTTCAGTCCTTTATGCACGATATTTTCCGTGAATATCTGGATAAGTTTATGATTGTGTATTTGGATGATATTCTTGTTTTTTCGGAGGACTGGGAATCTCACGTTCAACAGGTCAGGAGAGTTTTTCAGGTTTTGCGAGCTAATTCTCTTTTTGTAAAGGGCTCAAAGTGTAGTTTTGGAGTTCAGAGAATTTCCTTTTTGGGATATATTTTTTCCCCTTCATCTATGGAGATGGACCCTGTCAAGGTCCAGGCTATTTGTGATTGGATGCAACCTACTTCTTTGAAGAGTCTGCAAAAGTTCTTGGGTTTTGCTAATTTCTATCGCCGATTTATAGCGGGTTTTTCTGCCATTGCTAAACCTTTGACTGATTTGACCAAAAAGGGTGCTGATGTTGCTAATTGGTCCTCTGCGGCTGTGGAGGCCTTTCAAGAGCTTAAGCGCCGCTTTTCTTCCGCTCCTGTGTTGCGCCAACCTGATGTGTTACTTCCGTTCCAGGTTGAGGTGGATGCTTCGGAGATCGGAGCAGGTGCAGTTTTGTCGCAGAAAGATCCTGACTGCTCAGTAATGAGACCATGTGCGTTTTTCTCCCGAAAATTTTCGCCCGCTGAGCGAAATTATGATGTGGGAAATCGGGAACTTCTGGCCATGAAGTGGGCGTTTGAGGAGTGGCGTCATTGGCTTGAGGGTGCTAGACACCAGGTGGTGGTCCTCACTGACCACAAGAATCTAATTTATCTTGAGTCGGCCAGGCGTCTGAATCCTAGACAGGCGCGCTGGTCGTTGTTTTTCTCCCGATTTAACTTTGTGGTGTCATATCTGCCTGGGTCCAAGAATGTGAAGGCGGATGCCCTCTCTAGGAGTTTTGAGCCTGACTCGCCTGGTGATTCCGAACCTACCGGCATCCTGAAGGATGGGGTGATATTGTCAGCTGTCTCCCCAGACCTGCGGCGTTCTTTGCAGGAGTTTCAGGTGGATAGGCCTGATCGCTGTCCGCCTGGTAGACTGTTTGTCCCTGATGATTGGACCAGTAGAGTTATCTCGGAGGTTCATTCTTCCGCGTTGACAGGTCATCCTGGAATTTTTGGCACCAGGGATTTGGTGTCTAGGTCCTTCTGGTGGCCTTCTTTGTCTCGAGATGTGCGCATGTTTGTGCAGTCTTGTGATGTTTGTGCTCGGGCCAAGCCCTGCTGTTCTAGGGCCAGTGGGTTGTTGTTGCCCTTGCCTATTCCTAAGAGGCCTTGGACGCACATCTCTATGGACTTTATTTCTGACCTTCCGGTTTCTCGTAGGATGTCTGTCATCTGGGTGATTTGTGACCGTTTTTCCAAGATGGTTCATTTGGTACCTTTACCCAAATTGCCCTCCTCCTCTGAGTTGGTTCCTCTATTTTTTCAGAATGTGGTGCGTTTGCATGGTATTCCTGAGAATATAGTGTCTGACAGGGGTACTCAGTTTGTGTCTAGATTTTGGCGGACGTTCTGTGCCAGGATGGGTATCGATTTGTCTTTTTCGTCTGCATTCCATCCTCAGACTAATGGCCAGACTGAGCGTACTAATCAGACCTTGGAGACTTACTTGAGGTGTTTTGTGTCCGCTGATCAGGATGATTGGCTTGACTTTTTGCCATTGGCAGAGTTTGCCCTTAACAATCGGGCTAGTTCTGCCACTTTGGTTTCTCCATTTTTTTGTAATTCAGGGTTTCACCCTCGGTTTTCGTCCGGTCAATTGGAGTCTTCGGATTGTCCTGGAGTGGATGCTGTGGTTGATAGGATGCATCAGATTTGGGGACAGGTTGTGGACAATCTGAAGTTGTCCCAGGAGAAGACTCAACAGTTCACTAATCGTCATCGGCGTATTGGTCCTCGTCTTTGTGTTGGGGACCTGGTGTGGCTGTCTTCTCGATTTGTTCCTATGAAGGTCTCGTCTCCTAAGTTTAAGCCTCGGTTTATCGGCCCTTATAGGATTCTGGAGGTTCTTAATCCTGTGTCCTTTCGTTTGGACCTCCCAGCATCTTTTAATATCCATAATGTTTTCCATCGGTCATTATTGCGGAGGTATGAGGTACCGGTTGTTCCTTCTGCTGATCCACCTGCTCCTGTGTTGGTTGAGGGTGAATTGGAGTATGTGGTGGAAAAGATCTTGGACTCCCGTGTTTCCAGACGGAAACTTCAGTATCTGGTTAAGTGGAAAGGTTATGGCCAGGAGGATAATTCTTGGGTGACAGCATCCGATGTTCATGCTCCCGATTTGGTTCGTGCATTTCATAGTGCTCATCCAGGTCGCCCTGGTGGTTCTGGTGAGGGTTCGGTGCCCCCTCCTTAAGGGGGGGGTACTGTTGTGAATTCGGTTTGTGGGCTCCCCCGGTGGTCTGTTATGGTAGTGTCTCTTATGTGCCTTCCTCCATCTCTGATTACCTGTCGCCACCCTCTTGGGGAGTTTCCTATTTAAGGCTGCTTGGCTGTTAGTCACATGCCGGCCAACAATGTGCTAGTAGCATTCTGTTGCATTCACCTGCCTCAAGTTCCAGTTCAGCTAAGTTGAATTTTGTTTCTTGTTTTGCTATTTTTGTCCAGCTATCTGCAATGTGACTCTTCAGTGCTGGAAGCTCTTGTGGACAGAAAATTACTACTCCAGTGGCATGAGTTGTCACTGGAGTTTAAAGTAATTTCTGGATGGTGTTTTTGAATAGTGATTTTTAGGTCGACCGTGAAGTAACTCTTTCCTGTCCTTCTGCTATCTAGTAAGCGGACCTCACTGTGCTAAATCTGCTGTTCATCCTACGTATGTCATTTCCTCTGAACTCACCGTCAATATCTGTGGGGGCCTACTATCATCTTTTGGGGTTCCTCACTGGAGGTAAGGCAGGCCTGTATGTTCCTCTTATAGGGGTAGTTAGATCTCCGGCTGGCGCGTGGTGTCTAGGGCATCGTAGGTACATCCCCCGGCTACTGTAAGTGTTGGGTCAGGTTCAGGTCACGGTCGACCTTAGTTTCCATCACCCGAGAGCTAGTCCGTTTTGTATTTTTTTCCCATGGTCATTGGGGTAACCATAACAGGGATAAGAGAAGTTCTGAACCCATTTTTTTTTCTTTGCAGTGTGTTTTGTCTCTCTTTTCCCCTTGACCTCTGGGTGGTTCAGGACACAGGTGTAGATATGGATATTCAAGGTCTGTCCTCTTGTGTGGATCATCTCACTGCAAGGGTACAAAGCATTCAAGATTATGTAGTTCAGAATCCGATGTTAGAGCCTAGAATTCCAATTCCTGATTTGTTTTCTGGGGATAGATCTAAGTTTCTGAATTTCAAAAATAATTGTAAACTGTTTCTTGCTTTGAAACCCCGCTCTTCTGGTGACCCCATTCAGCAAGTAAAAATTATTATTTCTTTGTTGCGTGGCGACCCTCAAGACTGGGCATTCTCCCTTGCGCCAGGAGATCCTGCATTGCTTAATGTAGATGAATTTTTTCTGGCACTTGGATTGCTTTATGACAAACCGAATTCAGTGGATCAGGCAGAGAAAATCTTGCTAGCTTTGTGTCAGGGTCAGGATGAAGCGGAGATATATTGTCAGAAGTTTAGAAAATGGTCTGTGCTTACTCAATGGAATGAGTGTGCCCTGGCAGCAATTTTTAGAAAGGGTCTTTCTGAAGCCCTTAAGGATGTTATGGTGGGATTCCCCACGCCTGCTGGTCTGAATGAATCAATGTCCTTGGCCATCCAAATTGATCGGCGTTTGCGTGAGTGCAAAATTGTGCACCATTTGGCGGTGTCCTCTGAGCAGAGGCCTGAGCTTATGCAATGTGGTAGAACTTTGACCAGAACTGAACGGCAAGAACACAGACGTCAGAATTGGCTGTGTTTTTACTGTGGTGACCCCACTCATGCTATCTCTGATTGTCCTAAGCGCACCAAGCGGTTCGCTAGATCTGTCACCATTGGTACTCTACAGCCTAAATTTCTTTTGTCTGTTACTCTGATTTGCTCTTTGTCATCCTACTCGGTTATGGCATTTGTGGATTCAGGCGCTGCCCTGAATTTGATGGACTTGGAGTTTGCCAGGCGCTGTGGTTTTTTCTTGGAGCCTTTGCAGTATCCTATTCCATTAAGGGGAATTGATGCCACGCCGCTGGCCAAGAATAAACCGCAGTACTGGACTCAGTTGACCATGTGCATGGCTCCTGCACATCAGGAAGATATTCGCTTTTTGGTGTTGCATAATTTGCATGATGTGGTCGTGTTGGGTTTGCCATGGCTACAGGTTCATAATCCAGTATTGGATTGTAAATCAATGTCTGTGTCTAGTTGGGGTTGTCAAGGGGTACATGGCGATGTTCCTTTGGTGTCAATTTCTGCTTCCACTCCTTCTGAAGTCCCTGAGTTTCTGTCGGATTACCAGGATGTATTTGATGAGCCCAAATTCAGTGTCCTACTCCCTCATAGGGATTGTGATTGTGCTATAAATTTGATTCCTGGTAGTAAGTTTCCTAAGGGCCGACTTTTTAATTTATCTGTGCCAGAGCACGCCGCTATGCGGAGTTATATAAAGGAGTCCTTGGAGAAAGGGCATATTCGCCCGTCTTCATCACCGTTGGGAGCAGGGTTCTTTTTTGTGGCCAAGAAGGATGGTTCTCTGAGACCCTGTATAGATCACCGCCTTCTCAATAAAATCATGGTCAAATTTCAGTACCCTTTGCCTCTGCTGTCTGATTTGTTTGCTCGGATTAAGGGGGCTAGTTGGTTCACCAAGATAGATCTTCGAGGGGCGTATAACCTTGTGCATATTAAACAGGGCGATGAATGGAAAACAGCATTTAATACGCCCGAGGGCCATTTTGAGTACCTGGTAATGCCATTCGGGCTTTCAAATGCTCCATCTGTGTTTCAGTCCTTTATGCATGACATCTTCCGAAAGTATCTGGATAGATTCATGATTGTATATTTGGATGATATTTTGGTCTTTTTGGATGATTGGGAGTCTCACGTGAAACAGGTCAGAATGGTATTCCAGGTCCTTCGTGCTAATTCCTTGTTTGTGAAGGGGTCTAAATGTCTCTTCGGAGTTCAGAAGGTTTCCTTTTTGGGCTTCATTTTTTCCCCTTCTACTATCGAGATGGATCATGTTAAAGTTCAGGCCATTTATGATTGGACTCAACCTACATCTGTGAAGAGCAATTCCTGGGCTTTGCTAATTTTTACCGTCGCTTCATCGCTAATTTTTCTAGTGTGGTTAAACCTTTGACTGATTTGACAAAGAAAGATGCTGATGTGGTGAATTAGTCCTCTGCGGCCATTGAGGCTTTTCAGGAGCTGAAACGTCGTTTTTCTTCGGCCCCTGTGTTGCGTCAGCCAGATGTTTCGCTCCCTTTTCAGGTCGAGGTTGATGCTTCTGAGATTGGAGCAGGGGCTGTTTTGTCTCAAAGAAGTTCTGATGGCTCTGTGATGAAGCCATGTGCCTTCTTTTCTAGAAAGTTTTCGCCTGCTGAGCGTAATTATGATGTTGGCAATCGGGAGCTGCTAGCTATGAAGTGGGCATTCGAGGAGTGGCGACATTGGCTTGAGGGAGCCAAGCACCGTGTGGTGGTCTTGACGGATCACAAAAATCTGACTTATCTCGAGTCTGCCAAGCGGTTGAATCCTAGACAGGCTCGATGGTCGCAGTTTTTCTCCCGTTTCGATTTTGTGGTCTCATACCTTCCAGGTTCTAAGAATGTGAAGGCGGATGCCCTTTCTAGGAGTTTTGTGCCTGATTCTCCGGGAGTCCCTGAGGCGGCTGGTATTCTCAAAGAGGGGGTAATTCTGTCTGCCATCTCCCCTGATTTGCGGCGGGTGCTGCAGGAGTTTCAGGCTGATAGACCTGACCGTTGTCCAGCGGAGAAATTGTTTGTCCCGGATAGATGGACTAGCAGAGTTATTTCTGAGGTTCATTGCTCGGTGTTGGCTGGTCATCCTGGGATTTTTGGTACCAGAGATTTTGGTGGCTAGGTCCTTTTGGTGGCCTTCCTTGTCACGGGATGTGCGTTCTTTTGTGCAGTCCTGTGGGACTTGTGCTCGGGCTAAGCCCTGCTGTTCTCGTGCCAGTGGGTTGCTTTTGCCCTTGCCAGTCCCGAAAAGGCCTTGGACGCATGTTTCCATGGATTTTATTTCAGATCTTCCTGTCTCTCAAAGGATGTCTGTCATCTGGGTGGTTTGTGATCGCTTTTCTAAGATGGTCCATTTGATACCCTTGCCTAAATTACCTTCTTCCTCTGATTTGGTGCCATTATTTTTTCAACATGTGGTTCGTTTGCATGGCATTCCGGAGAACATTGTGTCAGACAGAGGTTCCCAGTTTGTCTCTAGGTTTTGGCGGTCCTTTTGTGCTAAGATGGGCATTGATTTGTCTTTTTCTTCGGCTTTCCATCCTCAAACAAATGGCCAGACCGAATGAACCAACCAGACTTTGGAGACCTATCTGAGATGCTTTGTTTCTGCTGATCAGGATGATTGGGTGACCTTCTTGCCATTGGCTGAGTTCGCCCTTAATAATCGGGCTAGTTCGGCTACTTTGGTTTCGCCTTTTTTTTGCAATTCTGGTTTTCATCCTCGTTTTTCTTCGGGGCAGGTTGAGCCTTCTGACTGTCCCGGTGTGGATTCTGTGGTGGACAGGTTGCAGCAAATTTGGACTCACGTAGTGGACAATCTGACGTTGTCCCAGGAGAAGGCTCAACGTTTCGCTAACCGCCGTCGTTGTGTTGGTCCCCGACTTCGTGTTGGGGATTTGGTTTGGTTGTCTTCTCGTTATGTTCCTATGAAGGTTTCTTCTCCTAAGTTTAAGCCTCGTTTCATTGGTCCTTATAAGATTTCTGAAATTCTCAACCCTGTGTCATTTCGTTTGGTCCTTTCAGCTTCTTTTGCCATCCATAATGTGTTCCATATGTCGTTGTTGCGGAGGTACGTGGCGCCTATGGTTCCCTCCGTTGATCCTCCTGCTCCGGTGTTGGTTGAGGGAGAGTTGGAGTATGTTGTAGAAAAAATTTTGGATTCTCGTATTTCGAGACGGAAGCTTCAGTACCTGGTTAAGTGGAAGGGCTATGGTCAGGAGGATAATTCCTGGGTTGTTGCCTCCGATGTCCATGCTGCCGATTTAGTTCGTGCCTTTCATTTGGCTCGTCCTGATCGGCCTGGGGGCCCTGGTGAGGGTTCGGTGACCCCTCCTCAACTGTACTGTTGTGAATTCCGTTCTCGGACTCCCTCCTGTGGTCATGAATGGTTCTTTGGTTGGTTCTGCTCTTGGACTCCCTCTGGTGGCTTCGAGCGGAACTGCTGGTCACTGAAGTTGGCTTTATCAGCTGCTCTTGTTTATTGCTATGCTGTTTCCCTATTTAACTCCACTCAGATCGTTACTTCATGCCAGCTGTCAATGTGTCAGTATTGGTTCAGATCTCTCTTGGACTTCTCTGAGGACCTGTCTACTCCAGCAGAAGCTAAGTCTTTGCTAGTTCATTTGTTGTTACTGCTAATTTCTAGTCCAGCTCGCTATCATGATATTCCCTTGCTAGCTGGAAGCTCTGGGGTGCAGAGTGGCACCTCCACACCGTGAGTCGGTGTGGGGAGTCTTTTTGCTTACTCTGCGTGGTTTTTGTAGTCTTTTGTGCTGACCGCATAGTTCCCTTTTCTATCCTCTGACTATTTAGTGAAATCTGGCCTCCTTTGCTAAAACCTGTTTCATTCCTGTGTTTGTGACTTTCCTCTTAACTCACAGTCAATATATGTGGTGGTCTGCCTTTACCTTTGGGGAATTTCTCTGAGGCAAGGTAAGGCTTCTATTTCTATCTTTAGGTGTAGTTAGCTCTTAGGCTGCGAAGAGGCGTCTAGGGAGAGTTAGGTACGCTCCACGGCTATTTCTAGTGTGTGTGTGATAGGAGTAGGGTTTGCGGTCAGCAGATTTCCCACTTACCGAGAGCTAGTCCCGATTTTTGAATTTACTCATCAGGTCATTCCGGGTGCTCCTAACCACCAGGTCCATAACAGCACAGATTAAGGACCTCTGCACCCTTCTGCACAGTTTCTAAATGGCTGTTTTTTGAGATGGTTAGCTCTGATGATGTCATCATCAGCATCACTATTCTGATCATATATATACCGGAGTAGACTTTGAATAGCCTGCGGGAGGAGATGGTGGTCCCAAAAGAAGAGGAGAAAGCAGAGGAGGATGCAGAAGGGATAACATTGTCTCTAAGTCCCAGACTGTGGTCATATAGGCGGGTGCCAAGGGAGGGGAAATTACTGTGATCGAGGAGGGCAGGTAGAAACAGAGAAGCTGTTATCGAAGGTGCAAGATCTGAGGAACAAATGGAGGAGGAAGAGGTGACGGGTGAGCAACTGTCAGATGAAGAGTATAATCCTCCCCTCTCTGTTGTTCGTGGTTCATGGGAGAGGACAGAGGAAACATCCATCATTGTGATCCAGCCACCAACACAGCATGGGCTTGGCCCTCATGATACAGCCCGACATATGAGTGCCTTCTTGCTGCACTATTTGCATCATGATCCCCGTATAGTTATGATTAGGAATACTGCTGACTACTGGGTTGCCATTATGTTAGATCCATGTTATAAAACCAAATTTTGCCAGATGCTTCCTGCCCTGAAAAGGGACCCGCGAATGCTGGAGTATCGAAACATGCTTTTACACAACCTTAAGAGAGCTTTTCCCCAAGACAGCAGTGAAGCACACAGTTCGCATTGCAGCTCTAGACTTCCAACCTTCGGCATGTCATTTCATCAATGCCAAAACATTAGCAGCAGTAGTGTAAGTGGAAGAAGCAATTTCTGTGAGTCCATTGACACTTTTTTAAACCACCAGCACCAGCACAACAGAGTCCAAATCTTACACGTGGTGAACGAATGGAGAGGATGTGCAGGATTATCTAGAATTAAATATCAATACCATCAGGGAGAATTTGGACCATTTCACATTTTGGTCTTCAAAAATGGCTGAGTGGCACATGCCTTTGAGGTTTTATAGTGCCCGGCAGCCATTGTTCTCTCAGAACATGTCATCAGTGCTGCTGGTGGTATCCTGAAGGATAAGCGCAACTGGCTGTCTCCTGAAAGTGTAGACCGCCTAACTTTTATCAAGACCCACCACTTCCGACAAGCCTACAACCTGCAGTAACCACCGATTGACCAAACTGCTGCATGACTAGCTCTACCCTCACCTACTGTATCCTCACCCATACCTTGTAGATTGTGAGCCCTCGCAGGCAGGGTCGTCTCTCCTCCTGTAGCAGTTGTGACCTGTATTGTTTAAGATTATTGTACTTGTTTTTATTATGTACACCCCTCCTCACATGTAAAGCACCATGGAATCAATGGTGCTATAATAATAAATAATAATAATAATAATAATAATAATAATAATAATAAGATGAATAAGTCATGGGTCTCTGAGGAGATTTTCACCCCTCGTATACTGTACAGACTAGGTGATATTGCATTTTTAGTGTGCTGCATTAATGTCATGTAACTGCACTCTGTGATATCTTTATTGTGGCTTCTGTGCTTGCTGTGGCTGCTGATGTTACCACAAATTTGTGGAAATGTGAACAGTCATGGTTGGTCTACATCTGCTTGGTTTTCTGTAGTGGAAGACCTGTTGGTCCCAATTATACTATTTCTATTCTTGTGACATTTATTCTACTTCGGTGGTGTCAGCCCTCATTTTTTAAAATGTGAAAACTCCAGGTTGGGTGTACATCTGCTAAATTGGGCATAGTGGAAGACCTGTCAGTCCCTATTATATTATTTCTACTGTGGTGAAATTGATGCCACTTTGGTATTGTCTGCCATTAATTTTTGGAAATGTGAACACACCTGGTTGGATGTCAATCTTGGGATTGGGTATAGTGGAAGACCTGTCAGTTCCTATTATACTATTTCTACTCTCGTGAAATTTGTGCAACTTCTGTGGTGTAAAGCCCTCATTTGTTAAATGTGAACACTCCTGGTTGGGTGTTCATCTGTTGGATTGGGCTTAGTGGAAGACCTATCGTTCCCTATTATACTATTTCTACTGTGGTGAAATTGATGCCACTTTGGTATTGTCTGCCAATAATTTTTAGAAATGTGAACACTCCTGATTGGGTGTCCATCTGCTGGATTGGGCATAGTGCAAAAAAACAAAGCAATTAAAGAGCAAAGGACCACCAGAAAGTATACGGGCTAGAGAGTAATTAAAATCTGCCTTTATTATAAAATAAATATATACAATATACCTGGGGAATAAGCTGAGTCCCGTGCCTGCACACACCAGTGCAGTTTTTTTTTTTTTACAGATTTTTTTTTATTGATCTCTCACATATTCCACATTATGTTTTAATATTTGCATTTTTGCACAGTAGGGCATGCACAGCCAAGTAATATATAACAATCCTTTTATTGAGGTATTCTGGGTTTGCTGTGAAATAATATCTTATTCTATATTCTGTCTAGTCCCACGCTTGTTCACTTTTTGTATTATTATTATTATTATTATTTTTTATCTTTATGTAACCAATTGCCAATTTTTATAATAAAGGCAGATTTTAATTACTCTCTAGCCCGTATACTTTCTGGTGGTCCTTAGCTCTTTAATTGCTTTGGTTTTTTGGTCTCTTCTTTGTAGTGGTTACCACTGACAACCCTCACAGCACACCACGATCGCCTGTTCATTATATATAGGATTATTGTGATATACATTAGATTGTTGGATGGTTTCGGGTGTTCTGTGTTTTTAAATAATCTTGGATTGGTTGTAGTGGAAGACCTGTTTGTCCCTATTATACTATTTCTACTGTGGTGAAAGTTATCCCACTTCTGTGGTGTAAGACCCTCATTTGCTTCAATGTGAATACTCCTGGTTGGGTGTCCATCTGCTGGATTGGGCATAGTGAAAGACCTGTCGTTCCCTATTATACTATTTCTACTGTTGTGAAATTGATGCCACTTAGTTTGTGCCTGCCATTAATTTTTGAAAGTGTGTAAACTCCTGGTTGGGTCTCCTTCTTGCGTTTTACCTGTAGCAGTAAGCCTCTTAGAGCATCAGGCCACCACTTCCTTGGACTCAACAACCTGAGTTACTATCCTTAAATTTTTCTGACAATGGTAGTCTGCAAAACTGATATTTGTGCCATCTGAGTGTGGCTCAGCATGAAAGCGGTAGAGATGTTGAATGTGGAATCAGAGCTCCCAGCAAAGGGCGCCTACACCGATCCCTCACCCACCTCATCTTACTGTGATGTTCAATTGAAAGCTGTAAATGCTGTCTCTGACCCCGATACCTCATGCCTGGCTCATTGCTGCAGTGTCAGCCATGCTGCAATTTGTACCGTGGTTGAATTGAGGCCACTTTCGTGGTGTCTGTCCCTCATTTGATGTGTTTTGGTAGCATTTGGGGCCGCTATAAGGTGTTGTGCATACATTTGTTTTTGCCTCCTATTGACATGAATGGTGTTCAGTTATAGTCAGCGAATATTCGACAAATTAATTGGTGAGTTTTGCTAATTCGACGATCGTAATCTGAACCGAACATTGAAATATTTGTTCATCTCTACTCATGACGAGTGGGCTAAAATACCTGTGGACAGATGCTGAAGTCTCACAGAGTTACAAAAATCGTTTGTAGTCATTGCCTGAAAAGGTTGTGCAACAAGATATTAAGTTGAGGGTACCATAATTTTTTTCCAGGTCACTTTCAATTGTTTTTTATTTTATTTTTCTGTTGAACCAAAATTCAAAAGCAATATCTTATTTTCATTAGTTGATGTTTAGTAAATTTTAATTGAAAATTACTTTTGTTAGTTTCAAGTTATTTTAGCAACCATTGTGAGTTTTTCTTACTTTAACAGAAGAGTACCAACAATGTTGTCCTCATACAGAATGTAAGTATTTCATAAAAGTTTTTTTTAAATTATTGTTCAAGGGATATGTCTTATGACAAAAGAGGTCTTTCTAGAAGTGTTTTTGGCGCTTTAGAAGATTTTCTCATCTTTTGCAAGTCACATGATCATTAGTGAAGCAAACATTAACTTCAGTGAACATGTCTGTAGTTCCACATAGTTTTTCAGAGGGGAGGAAATATTAAGGCACTTCATTTTCCGTTTTGACAAGTTCTATCTGACTAAACAAAGGACAAGCTTAGAGAGAGCAATCTTCCACCAAGACTTGATAAGCTTATTACTTTGTATAACCAGATTTATATTCATTACCATGTACATAAATCTGAAGTCTCTTAGAAATAATACCTTGTTTAAAGCTCAAGTGTTCCTGTTCCATTACTGCATTCTCCTGTGAAAACCAGCCTTATTTCACTATAAAAAAATATTCTAACAATAAGAAGAAAGATACACTTCAAACAAAGACTTTATGGAGGGTATTTTATTAGTAGCAATAGCTGTGGAACAAAAAATTGTGACCTTAAATTAAATAATTGAGCAAATTATAGTTTAAAAAAATCGTAACTTTTAGTTCATTTTTTATTAATGTACAGTATATTGCTTAACACCTTCACGATGCAACCAATTTCCGTTTTTGCGATTTCATATTTTCCTCACCATCTACTCAGAGCCATAAGTTTTTTATTTTTCTGCCCACAGAGACAATTGGGGCTTGCGTTTTGCAGGGAAACCATTCATTTTATCACACAGTATACTGGAAAACAGGAAAAAAGCAGTGTACATTGTGTGGTAAAAATGACCTTTATAAAGTTAGAGGATTGTGTCACCATTTTACGAGACCTGTAACATTTTTATTTTTCGATCATAGAGCTGTGTAATGGCTTATGTTTTTATTGATACTATTTTGGTATATATATGACGTTTTCATTTCTTGTTATACTATTTTTTGTAGTATTACAGCAAACAAAAAATTTAATTTTGATGTTCTTGATTTTTTTTCTTTTTATGGTGTTTACTGATCTAGTTATTTTTATATTTTAATAGATCAGACTTTTCTGAAGACACAAATGTATATATTTTTAAATTTTTATTAACTTTAGTTTTAATGGGGGAAACAGGAAGTGATTTAAACTTTTATGTTTTTTTTTCAAATTTCTTAAAACATTACTTTTCACTTTTCACTGTACTCGTTAGTCCCGTTAGGGGACTTGAACATGCAGATTGTCTGATTGTGCTTTATACAGCAATTCCACAGTATTGTTGTATATAGTAAAAATCACAGCCTCCTTTGAAGCACAGCCATAGGCATGATTTCAAAGGAGCTCTGTAATAACAAGCACGGAGGTCTTCAACAGACCCCTGGTTGACATAACCCATTGGCAAACAGAATCACATCACAGGCGCATGATCATTTGGATGATCTGTTGTATCTGTTTACATTTATCTGCATCAAGAACTAAAATGCTGATTGTTGGAGTATCGGGTGTCAGACCCTCACTTATCTGATTTTGAAGCATATAATATTGTAGTTCGTCGATATCACATGCTTGGACAACCCCTTCAAGTCTACGTGAAGCTGCTGGGCTTATTATTGAACTATAAAGATTTTGCATTTTTGCATTTAACCCCTTCACCCCAAGCCTATTTTCACCTTCCTTACCAGACAAATTTTTTAAAATTTTGACCACTGTCATTTTATGAGGGCATAACTCTGGAATGCGTCAATGGATCCCACTGATTCTGATAGTTTTTTCATGACATATTGTACTCCATGGTAGTGGTAAAAATGTTGATATGACTTACGCTTATTTGTGAAAAAAATGGGAAATTTGGCAAAATTTTTGAAAATGTTTCAATTTTCAAATTTCTATTTTTATGCCATTAATCAGAGAGTCATGTCAAACAAAATAGTTAATAAATAACATTCTACACATGTCTACAGGGTGGGCCATTTATATGAATACACCCAAATAAAATGGGAATGGTTGTGATATCAACTTCCTGTTTGTGGCACATTAGTATATGGGATGGGGGAAACTTTTCAAGATAGATGGTGACCATGGCAGTCATTTTGAAGTTGGCCATTTTGGATCCAACTTTATTTTTTTTTTCAATGGGAAGAGGGTCATGTGACACATCAAACTTATTGAAAATTTCACAAGAAAAACAATGGTGTGTTTGGTTTTAATGTAACTTTATTCTTTCATGAGTTATTTACAAATTTATGACCACTTATAAAATGTGTTCAAAGTGCTGCCCATTGTGTTGGATTGTCAATGCAACCCTCTTCTCCCACTCTTGTCACACTGATAGCAACACCAAAGGTTGGCTACTAAAGGTAGCATCCTCACCTGTGACCTGTTTGCTTGTAATCAGTGTGTGTGCATAAAAGCTGAGGGAGTTTCTGGGATTCAGACAGACTCTTGCATGTTTCATCCAGCCATTGACATTTCTGGATTGTGAGTCATGGGTAAAGCAAAAGAATTGTCAATGGATTTATGGGAAAAGGTAGTTGAACTGTATAAAACAGGAAAGGGATACAAAAAAGATATCCAAGGAAATGATAATGCCAGTCAGCAGCGTTCAAACTATGATTAACAAATGGGAAATCAGGGGCTCTGTTGAAAGAAAACCATGGTCACGTAGACCAGCAAAAATGTTGTCCAAAACTGCCAGGAAAATTGTTCGGGATGCAAAGAAAACCCCACAAATAACATCAGTTAAAATACAGGACTCTGAAAATTAGTGGTGTGGCTGTTTCAAGATGCACAATAAAGAGGCACTTGAAGTAAAATGGGCTGCATGGTCATGTCGCCAGAAAAAAGCCATTACTGCGCCTATGCCACAAAGTATCTCACCTACAATACGCAAAATAGCACAGAGACAAGCCACAAAACTTCTGGAACAAGGTAATTTGGAGTGATGAAATTGATTTTTTGGCCACAACCATAAACATTACATTTGGAGAGGTCAACAAGGCCTATGATGAAAGGAACATCATTCCTACTGTAAAGGACGGAGGTGGATCGCTGATGTTTTTGGGATGTGTGAGCTACAAAGGCTCAGGAAACTTGGTCAAAATTGAAGGAAAGATAAATCCAGCACATTATCAGCAAATACTGGAGGCAAATTTACACTCATCAGATCAGGAGTTACGCATGGGACATACTTGGACGTTCCAACATGACAACGATCCAAAACACAAGGCCAAGTCGACCTGTCATTGGCTACAGCAGAAAAAAGTGAAGGTTCTGGAGTGGCCATCTCATTCTCTTGACCTCAATATAATTGAGCCACTCTGAGGAGATCTCAAGCGCGCAGTTCATGCTAGACAGCCCAAGAATTTACAGGAATTGGATTCTTTTTACCAAGGAGAGTGGGCAGCTTTACCATCTGAGAAAATGAAGAACATCATTAAGAAATTGGTTATGTGAACTTTTGATCAGGGTCATTTGGATGTTTTGGGTTGTCATTATGATTTAAAAGATAAAACACAGTAGTTTGATAGCAAATGGCTTCACCCAACCACTAACCATGAGTGGAGAAAAAGTTTTGGTGCTATCATTATTATTCTCTGAAAAAAGGCCAAGAAAGCAAAAATTCTGCCTGGGTATATAAACTTTTGAGCACAACTGTATTTCCCCCAAGGTATATATATACCAGGATGGAGTAATATTAGTACAGAGTCACTCCAGTCGTCTTGAGATTGTTATATGCGGTTTGTTGTGAATACCTCTACCTTACTTGTCTTACATTCTTTCGTATTGCTTTTCTGCCTCTTTACTGTATACCTATTTTCTGTTTGGAATTTATCTGTTGTCTGATTGTGCCTTAAAATTCCCCTGTCTGTCCAGCCATTGTTACCCTTTTACTCCTGCCCATTTCCTCTTTTTGGGGGAGGGTTGGCATTGCGTAGGATTTTGCAGGACCACACAGAGGCACATTACATAGGCATCACCATTTTCCAGTGTAACCCTGGGTTTAGGGTCAGACTAGGGCCTCCCTAGATTAAGGGACAGTATAGGGTCCCTCCTCTCCAACTTTCCTATGGTCACATCGTGACTAGTGTTGAGCGATACCTTCCGATATTTGAAAGTATCGGTATCGGATAGTATTCCTGTGTCTCCGTTCGGTATATTAATTTTTTGACGCCTTAGTTCTCATCTATGATGATCCTGAATGGGTCTTCCTCGCTGAGTCTAAGATATGCAAGCTCCAGCAAGGGGATCAGCCAGCAGAGGAGTTCTGTTCTGAGTTTTGCATACAGGCTACTGACACCAGGTGGAATGATCTGGCACTTAGAAGCCAGTTTTGTCAAGGCCTGTCAGAAATGCTAAAGGATGCGTTGGTCCTCTATGAAACTCCTGAGTTCTTGGAGGCCGCTATGGCCTTAGTCATCTGGATTAACAGATGCCTCAGAGATAGACCCATGATGACCCTTTCCCCAACTGTACTTCATAGGGGGAGAGCTTCCTCTTTTGTCCTGATGAGAGGTGATGTCCTCAGTTTCATCTGAACATTCTGCGGTCCGCCACAGAATGGAGGTTTGTTTCTTTTGTGGTCAGAAGGGTCATTTCATTGTGATTCGTCCCTCTGCGCTTAAATTAAAGAAACCAGATGAAAACTTCTGACCCCAAGTTGTGTGGAGGATTATAATCTGAGCATATACATTTCCTACATGTGTACCTCTTATTTTGTCTTACCCGCAGAAGTGGTTGGTGTGAAAACTGAAAGATTGTCTATTCTTTTGAATAATGTGTAGGAGGCCAATGTAGTGGATGCACAGTTTACCCAGACCAGACTCATGGCTTGTCTTGTAGTGTTCTGGCAAAACCCATCCTCATATTTTTTATTGGTTCTGCGCCTCTTGGTCAGGGGTGTTTCACACAGCTGGTGCATAATTTGGGTCTTCACTTTGGGGTCCTTCATAAAGAACACATTTCTTGCTATGTGCTGTAAGTCTTCCTACATCTACTGTGTCTCCAACTGCATAACCCCGTTGTTGATTAGAAGTCTTGTGAAATACCAAAATGGAGTGATTTCTGCTACATTAACTGTCTTAATACCTGCCTATATACCGTTGCTGCCAAAACACTACCCTCTTTTCTGTCCAATTTTGAGGAAGTGTTTTCAGAGCAGGAGTGCCAGGAATTGCATTCTCCCCGGGCTTATGACTGTCCTGTTAACTTGATCCTTTGTTCAAATCTACCCAAATCCAGGTTACACAATCTTTTGGGACATGAAAGACAGGCCATAAAGGAGTATATCACATAAAGGCTTGCCAAGTTACTTCTTCCCACGTTGCCGCAGGGAGGTTTTTTGTCAAGAAAAAAATGGAGGCCTGCGTCCTTGTCTGGATTTTCGAGAGATAAATTGGATTACCATCTGAGACCCTTATGACCCTTCGCTCTTTCTGGAATTGTTTAATCAGATTGTTGGAGCAGAATGGCTGTCAAAGGTGGACCTTAGGGGTGTTGTATAATCTGACTAGAATCAGAGAAGCAGACGAGTAGAAAACGGCATTTAACAGCCCTGAAAGGGATTTCAAAAACCTAATTATGCCATTTGGTCTGACTAAAGCCCTGATTTCTTTCAACATTTTATCAATGATATCGTCTATCATCTGGTGGGCAAATTTGTGGTGTTATAACTTGACAATATTTTACTTTACTCATCTGATTTTGGGACACATCAGGGACACGTCAGACAGGTAATACAGATATTCATTTTCTGGAGGGGCAACTCACCCTGTCATGGTAATTACTGAAATGAAAATTAGTTTTATTTACAATCTGAGAAGTGCCTCATTCTGAAACTAGCTCTTTATTAAATAATAATAATAATAATCTTTATTTTTATATAGCGCTAACATATTCCGCAGCGCTTTACAGTTTGCACACATTATCATCACTGACCCCGATGGGGCCCACAATCTAAATTCCCTATCAGTATGTCTTTGGTATGTGGGAGGAAACCGGAGAACCCAGAGGAAACCCATGCAAACACGGGGAGAACATACAAACTCCTTGCTGATGTTGTCCTTTGTGGGATTTGAATTACCAGGTTTAATTTCTTTTACTTATTGTCTTGGGGTTAAAAATGTCAAGGCTGATGCCTTGTCCCAAAGTTTCTCTGGGGGAGGTAGTACTGAAAACTCTGTTCCTATTCTGCAAGAGTTAATGGTTATTTATGCCATATGTTCTGATCTTTAGGTTGATGTACTGAAGGCTCAGGGTGACGCTCCTGCTTCCTGTACTTCAGAGAAATTATTTGTGCCATTACATTTACATTTAAAAATTTTACGAGAACATCATCATTGAGTTCTTGCAGGTCACCGAGGTAGCAAGGCTATTGGGGATCTTGTTTCTGGTGGCCTAGGCTGGGTCAGGGTGTTGTGAGTTTTGTGTCTACCTGTAATACTTGTGCACATTCTAAGACCCTACATACTTGTCAGTCCGGGTCTCTTGTACCTTTAGTTATACCTAATAGACCATGGACTCATCTATCCATGGATTTTATTACCAACCTTCCACCATCCGCAGGTAAAACAATGATTTTAGTGAGAGTAAATAGGTTAATCAGGATGGCACTTTTTGTTCCTTTACCGGCTCTGTCGAATGCTGAAACGTTGCCTTAGGTGTTTATCAGTAAAATCATGAAGCTTCACGGGGTTCCCTCCTATGTGGTCTCAGATAGAGGGACCCAGTTTGTGTCTAAGTTTTAACCCCTTCCCGACCTGTGACACAGCGTATGCGTCATGAAAGTCGGTGCCAATCCGACCTGTGACGCATATGCTGTGTCACAGAATGATCGCGTCCCTGCAGATCGGGTGAAGGGGTTAACTCCTATTTCACCCGATCTGCAGGGAGAGGGGGAGTTGTACTTCAGCCCAGGGGGGGTGGCTTCACCCCCCCGTGGCTACGATTGCTCTGATTGGCTGTTGAAAGTGAAACTGCCAATCAGAGCGATTTGTAATATTTCACCTATGAAAATGGTGAAATATTACAATCCAGCCATGGCCGATGCTGCAATAGCATCTGCCATGGCTGGAGACCCCGATCTACCCCCACCCCACCCCACCGATCGCCCCCCCAGTCGTCCTTTTTGCCCCCATCTCCGTTCCGCTCCCCTCCTCCCTCCTGTCGGCTCCCCCGGTCCTCCTGTCGGCTCCCCAGGTCCTCCGATCCCCCCCCCCGTGTTCCGGTCCCACCCCCCCATACTTACCTAGCTCCGATGTCCCTCCCGGTGTCCGGCCGTCTGCTTCATGGGCGCCGCCATCTTGGAAAATGGCGGGCGCATGCGCAGTGCGCCCGCCGAATCTGCCAGCCGGCAGATTCGTTCCTGCACATTTTGATCGCTGTGATAAGTTCTATCACAGCGATCAAAATAAAAAAAATAGTAAATAAATCACCCCCTTTATCACCCCCATAGGTAGGGACAATAATAAAATACAGAAAACATAATTATTTTTGTTTTTCCATTAGGGTTAGGGGTAGGGTTAGGGGTAGGGTTGCACTTAGGGTTGCACTTAGGGTTGCACTTAGGGCTAGGGTTGCACTTAGGGTTGCACTTAGGGTTAGGGTTGCACTTAGGGTTGCACTTAGGGTTGCACTTAGGGCTAGGGTTGCACTTAGGGCTAGGGTTGCACTTAGGGTTGCACTTAGGGTTGCACTTAGGGGTGCACTTAGGGTTGCACTTAGGGCTAGGGTTGCACTTAGGGTTGCACTTAGGGTTGCACTTAGGGGTGCACTTAGGGTTGCACTTAGGGCTAGGGTTGCACTTAGGGTTGCACTTAGGGTTGCACTTAGGGCTAGGGTTGCACTTAGGGTTGCACTTAGGGTTGCACTTAGGGGTGCACTTAGGGTTGCACTTAGGGCTAGGGTTGCACTTAGGGTTGCACTTAGGGTTGCACTTAGGGCTAGGGTTGCACTTAGGGTTGCACTTAGGGTTGCACTTAGGGTTGCACTTAGGGCTAGGGTTGCACTTAGGGTTGTACTTAGGGTTGTACTTAGGGTTGCACTTAGGGTTGCACTTAGGGCTAGGGTTGCACTTAGGGCTAGGGTTGCACTTAGGGCTAGGGTTAGAATTAGGGTTAGAATTAGGGTTAGAATTAGGGTTAGGGTTGGAATTAGGGTTAGAATTAGGCTATGTGCACACGGTGCGGATTTGGCTGCGGATCCGCAGCGGATTGGTCGCTGCGGATTCGTATCAGTTTTCCATCACATTTACAGTACCACGTAAACCTATGGAAAACCAAATCCGCTGTGCCCATGGTGCGGAAAATACAGCGCGGAAACGCTGCGTTGTATTTTCCGCAGCATGTCAATTCTTTGTGCAATTCCGCAGCGTTTTACACCTGCTCCATAATAGGAATCCGCAAGTGAAATCCACACAAAAAACACTGGAAATCCGCGGTAAATCCGCAGCTAAAGCGCAGTGCGTTTTACCTGCAGATTTTTCAAAAACTGCGGAAAAATCCACACAAATCCGCAACGTGAGCACATAGCCTTAGGGTTGGAATTAGGGGTAAGACTAGGGTTAGGGGTGTGTTGGGGTTACGGTTGTGGTTAGGGTTGGGATTAGAGTTAGGGGTGTGTTGGGGTTAGTGTTGGAGTTAGAATTGAGGGGTTTCCACTTTTTAGGCACATCAGGGGGTCTCCAAACGCGACACGGCGCCACCATTGATTCCAGCCAATCTTGCGTTGAAAAAGTAAAATGGTGCTCTCTCCCTTTCGAGCCCCGACGTGTGCCCAAACAGTGCTTTACCCCCACATATGGGGTACCAGCGTACTCAGGAGAAACTGATCAACAACTTTTGGGGTCCAATTTCTCCTGTAACCCTTGGGAAAATAAAAAATTGCGGGCTAAAAAATTATTTTTGAGGAAAGAAAAATGATTTTTTATTTTCACGGCTCTGCGTTATAAACTTCTGTGAAGCACTTGGGGGTTCAAAGTGCTCACCACACATCTAGATAAGTTCCCTTGGGGGTTTAGTTTCCAAAATGGGGTCACTTGTGGGGAGTTTCTACTGTTTAGGCACATCAGGGGCTCTGCAAACGCAACGTGACGCCCGCAGAGCATTCCATCAAAGTCTGCATTTCAAAACAGCACTACTTCACTTCCAAGCCCCGGCATGTGCCCAAACAGTGCTTTACCCCCACATATGGGGTACCAGCGTACTCAGGAGAAACTGATCAACAACTTTTGGGGTCCAATTTCTCCTGTAACCCTTGGGAAAATAAAAAATTGCGGGCTAAAAAATTATTTTTGAGGAAAGAAAAATGATTTTTTATTTTCACGGCTCTGCGTTATAAACTTCTGTGAAGCACTTGGGGGTTCAAAGTGCTCACCACACATCTAGATAAGTTCCCTTGGGGGTTTAGTTTCCAAAATGGGGTCACTTTTGGGGGGTTTCTACTGTTTAGGCACATCAGGGGCTCTGCAAACGCAACGTGATGCCCGCAGAGCATTCCATCAAAGTCTGCATTTCAAAACATCACTACTTCACTTCCAAGCCCCGGCATGTGCCCAAACAGTGGTTTACCCCCACATATGGGGTATCAGCATACTCAGGAGAAACTGGACAACAACTCTTGGGGTCAAATTTCTCCTGTTACCCTTGGGAAAATAAAAAAATCAGGGCTAAAAAAAATTTTTTGAGGAAAGAAAAATTATTTATTATTTATACGGCTCTGCGTTATAAACTTCTGTGAAGCACTTAGGGGTTCAAAGTGCTCACCACACATCTAGATAAGTTCATTTTGGGGTCTAGTTTCCAAAATGGGGTCACTTGTGGGGGGTTTCTACTGTTTAGGCACATCAGGGGCTCTGCAAACGCAACGTGACGCCCGCAGAGCATTCCATCAAAGTCTGCATTTCAAAACGTCACTACTTCCCTTCCGAACCCCGACGTGTGCCCAAACAGTGGTTTACCCCCACATATGGGGTATCAGCGTACTCAGGAGAAACTGGACAACAACTATTGGGGTCAAATTTCCCCTGTTACCCTTGGGAAAATAAAAAATTCAGGGCTAAATAAATTTTTTTGAGAAAAGAAAAATTATTTTTTATTTTCATGGCTCTGCGTTATAAACTTCTGTGAAGCACTTGGGGGTTCAAAGTGCTCACCACACATCTAGATTAGTTCCTTGGGAGGTCTAGTTTCCAAAATGGGGTCACTTATGGGGAAGCTCCAATGTTTAGGCACACAGGGGCTCTCCAAACGCGACATGGTGTCCGCTAATGATTGGAGCTAATTTTCCATTCAAAAAGACAAATGGCGTGCCTTCCCTTCCAAGCACTGCCGTGCACCCAAACAGTGGTTTACCCCCACATATGGGGTATCATCGTACTCAGGACAAACTGGACAACAACATTTGGGGTCCAATTTCTCCTGTTACCCTTGGGAAAATAAAAAATTCTGGGCTAAAAATCATTTTTGAGGAAAGAAAAATTATTTATTATTTTCACGGCTCTGCGTTATAAACTTCTGTGAAGCACTTGTTGGTTTAAAGTGCTCACTATGCATCTAGATAAGTTCCTTGGGGGGTCTAGTTTCCAAAATGGGGTCACTTGTGGGGGAGCTCCAATGTTTAGGCACACAGGGGCTCTCCAAACGCGACATGGTGTCCGCTAACGATTGGAGCTACTTTTCCATTCAAAAAGTCAAATGGCGCGCCTTCCCTTCCGAGCCTTGCCATGCGCCCAAACAGTGGTTTACCCCCACATATGAGGTATCGGCGTACTCAGGAGAAATTGCCCAACAAATTTTAGGATCCATTTTATCCTGTTGCCCATGTAGAAATTAAAAAATTGAGGCTAAAATAATTTTTTTGTGAAAAAAAAGTACTTTTTCATTTTTACGGATCAATTTGTGAAGCACCTGGGGGTTTAAAGTGCTCACTATGCATCTAGATAAGTTCCTTGGGGGGTCTCCTTTCCAAAGTGGGGTCACTTGTGGGGAAGCTCCAATCTTTAGGCACACAGGGGCTCTCCAAACGCGACATGGTGTCCGCTAACGATGGAGATAATTTTTCATTCAAAAAGTCAAATGGCGCTCCTTCCCTTCCGAGACTTGCCATGTGCCCAAACAGTGGTTTACCCCCACATGTGAGGTATCAGTGTACTCAGAAGAAATTGCCCAACAAATTTTAGGATCCATTTTATCCTGTTGCCCATGTGAAAATTAAAAAATTGAGGCTAAAATAATTTTTTTGTGAAAAAAAAGTACTTTTTCATTTTTACGGATCAATTTGTGAAGCACCTGGGGGTTTAAAGTGCTCACTATGCATCTAGATAAGTTCCTTGGGGCGTCTAGTTTCCAAAATGGGGTCACTTGTGGGGGAGCTCCAATGTTTAGGCTCACGGGGGCTCTCCAAACGCGACATGGTGTCCGCTAAAGATTGGAGCCAATTTTTCATTCAAAAAGTCAAATGGCGCTCCTTCCCTTCCGAGTTCTGCCGTGCGCCCAAACAGTGGTTTACCCCCACATATGAGGTATCAGCGTACTCAGAACAAATTGGACAACAACTTTCGTGGTCCAGTTTCTCCTTTTACCCTGGGGAAAATAAAAAAATTGTTGCTAAAAGATCATTTTTGTGACTAAAAAGTTAAATGTTCATTTTTTCCTTCCATGTTGCTTCTGCTGCTGTGAAACACCTGAAGGGTTAATAAACTTCTTGAATGTGGTTTTGAGCACCTTGAGGGGTGCAGTTTTTAGAATGGTGTCACTTTTGGGTATTTTCAGTCATATAGACCCCTCAAATTGACTTCAAATGTGAGGTGGTCCCTAAAAAAAATGGTTTTGTAAATTTTGTTGTAAAAATGAGAAATCACTGGTCAAATTTTAACCCTTATAACTTCCTAGCAAAAAAAAATGTTGTTTCCAAAATTGTGCTGATGTAAAGTAGACATGTGGGAAATGTTATTTATTAACTATTTTGTGTCACATAACTCTCTGGTTTTAATAGTCTTAGGCGAACTGAAGACCGCGCACACGAGGTAGATTTAAGGTGGTTTATTGAAGCCTACGCGTTTCAAGAGCCATCTTGCTCTCTTCTTCAGGACATATCAAAGCCCTGAAGAAGAGAGCAAGATGGCTCTTGAAACGCGTAGGCTTCAATAAACCACCTTAAATCTACCTCGTGTGCGCGGTCTTCAGTTCGCCTAAGACTATTACCTCCAGCATCCCTTTGGATTCTTGTGGAGACCTGCTGCTACGATTATGCCTTCTTGGGAGTTGTGACCCAGGTTCACAACACCAATAGGTGAGCACATTCCCTACAAAGGACTGTATGTGTGTTTTTTAAACAGTGTGACACATTGGGGGCGCCTTGTCTTTTCTCTTTTTTCATAACTCTCTGGTTTAACAGAATAAAAATTCAAAATGTGAAAATTGCGAAATTTTCAAAATTTTCGCCAAGTTTCCATTTTTTTCACAAATAAACGCAGAAATTATTGACCTAAATTTACCACTAACATGAAGCCCAATATGTCACGAAAAAACAGTCTCAGAATCGCTAGGATCCGTTGAAGCGTTCCCGAGTTATTACCTCATAAAGGGACACTGGTCAGAATTGCAAAAAACGGCAAGGTCATTAAGGCCAAAATAGGCTGGGTCATGAAGGGGTTAAAGGGCTTTTTGTTCTCTGCTAGGTGATCCGATAGCTGCTACTGTGCAGGCGCCGGCAGCGCCATCTTTAAGGAGGCAAATATTTTTTTCTTTAGCAAGAAGGTGCCACCAGCGCCTACTCAGTAGCATTTATCGGCAATCACTAGTAGCTGTCACTGCGCAGGTGCCGGCGGCACCATCTTGGAGGAGACTTTGTTTGAAGAATTTATTCAAAGCACCAATTAACTGAAATATACGGTCATTTTACATGTGGATCATGATGCAGCGCAAGCATCTCCGCCAGCGTCTGCCTGCTGAAGGTGTTTTTTGTTTTTCAATTTATAGAATATTCTTTATGTAAAATAGGTCGGAAGTCATACAGATGAATAGCTAAGCAGAGCACCACATAAAGTCCCTCCTCCACAGGCCGCCTTGGAGCACGAGAATTTCATTAACTGAAAACTGAAAATGCAGATTAAACAACAACCACAAGATGTATTTCATCAACAAAAGTATCATTTTGATCAGTATAGAAGGCCGACCTGACACTGTCTGTAGGTTACTGAGCAAAATCCTGCTGGCAGGTTCCCTTTAATGCCTGCTGTTGAAAGGGTTATTAGAGGTCATTAAATGGTTAAAAACCAGCAAAATGTGATTCTTGTTATCATGTACTGCTCCTCACGCCATCATCGGGCCGCACAGTGTCAGTTTTGCTTTGAGCATTTTTTAAATGTATGCACACTTTGTGCACATTGAACTTTCCATTAGGGTTGAGCGACTTTCATTTTTTTAAGATCGAGTAGGGTTTTGGGAAACCCGATTTTGTCCAGAGTCGAGTCGAGTGCAGTCGGCCGATTATCGCTAAAAGTCGGGGATCGACCGAAACACGAAACCCAATGCAAGTCAATGGGGAAGCATAGTCGGCAGTGAGTGGAGGCCAGGAAAACACCTACAGTGCCCATTTTAATGCCAAAAACATCCATTCTTGTTTCTGAAGCTTGCCAATCTTAATTAACTGTATAATAATAGTTGGGCATAGGGAATTGGGGGAAAGTTGTGGGGGGAGTAGGGCTGGCTCAAGTTTTTCGTGGGCCCAGGAAATGCGGACTACGTCACGGCGGTGTTGCAGGGAAAGGTAAGTATTTAAAAGTTGCAAGTGCTGTGATCCTGAGCAAGCAGGGGGGGGCCCACTCGTTCGCATTGCCACTGGCACAGGGCCCCTCAAAGTACGGCGGTGTGTTTGCATGGCGGGGGCGCCTCCCACCAGCAGCGACACTTTTGCGTACTCTGAGGGGCCCTGTGCCAGTGACGTCGCCAACGAGTATGCCCCCCCACCTGATGAAGGAACCTGCACTTTCATCTGCACCTTCCTCTTTGTCCCTGTGTAAGGTGGTATAACATGCGGGAAGGGGAACCTTACTTTCAGCAGGGACAGATTCTGGCTGTGTAGAGTACAAGGGGAATGTAGTGGTCTAGGTCAATGTACCAGCAGACTCATTTAGCAGTGGCTGGGCAATGGGCAGGATGAGGAGGAAACAGATATAGGGCCAAAGAATAAAGTAGGCTACATGCAGTTCAAAATTGGTAACAGGACTAAACAGGCGGCATTGCTTTGTTCAGTGGAGTAGCAAACCCAAGAGCAGCAGACACTGTTTCAAGGGCCTAACCACACTAGTAGGCCAAATGCAGTTTAATATCTGATAGTATAGGGCGAAAGCCAGAATGTGGAAGCTCAGCTTTGTTCAGTTGAGGACAACACCAGGGAGGGGCAGACACCTTTAGTAGGCCGGAAAAGCCTATTGCATTTTTTAAAATGGTAATTTGGAGCAGAAGGTTGAAGCTCAGCTTTATTTAGTTGAGGGCAACACCAGGGAGGGGCAGAAGCCGTTAGTAGGCCCTAACCACCATTTTTTTTTTTAAAACCACTTAATGAGAGCAGGAAGGTTGAAGCTCAGCTTTATTTAGTTGAGGACAACACCAGGCAGGGGCACACAGACAGACACCTTTAGTAGGCCGGAAAAGCCTATTGCATTTTTCAAAATGGTAATTTGGAGCAGAAGGTTGAAGCTCAGCTTTATTTAGTTGAGGGCAACACCAGGCAGGGGCACACAGACAGACACCTTTAGTAGGCCGGAAAAGCCTATTGCATTTTTCAAAATGGTAATTTGGAGCAGAAGGTTGAAGCTCAGCTTTATTTAGTTGAGGGCAACACCAGGGAGGGGCAGAAGCCGTTAGTAGGCCCTAACCACCATTTTTTTTTCTTAAAACCACTTAATGAGAGCCGGAAGGTTGAAGCTCAGCTTTATTTAGTTGAGGACAACACCAGTGAGGGGCAGAAGCCGTTAGTAGGCCCTAACCACCATTTTTTTTTTTAAAACCACTTAATGAGAGCCGGAAGGTTGAAGCTCAGCTTTATTTAGTTGAGGACAACACCAGGCAGGGGCACACAGACAGACACCTTTAGTAGGCCGGAAAAGCCTATTGCATTTTTCAAAATGGTAATTTGGAGCAGAAGGTTGAAGCTCAGCTTTATTTAGTTGAGGGCAACACCAGGGAGGGGCAGAAGCCGTTAGTAGGCCCTAACCACCATTTTTTTTTTTTAAAACCACTTAATGAGAGCCGGAAGGTTGAAGCTCAGCTTTATTTAGTTGAGGACAACACCAGGGAGGGGCAGAAGCCGTTAGTAGGCCCTAACCACCATTTTTTTTTTTAAAACCACTTAATGAGAGCCGGAAGGTTGAAGCTCAGCTTTATTTAGTTGAGGACAACACCAGGCAGGGGCACACAGACAGACACCTTTAGTAGGCCGGAAAAGCCTATTGCATTTTTCAAAATGGTAATTTGGAGCAGAAGGTTGAAGCTCAGCTTTATTTAGTTGAGGGCAACACCAGGCAGGGGCACACAGACAGACACCTTTAGTAGGCCGGAAAAGCCTATTGCATTTTTCAAAATGGTAATTTGGAGCAGAAGGTTGAAGCTCAGCTTTATTTAGTTGAGGGCAACACCAGGGAGGGGCAGAAGCCGTTAGTAGGCCCTAACCACCATTTTTTTTTTTTAAAACCACTTAATGAGAGCCGGAAGGTTGAAGCTCAGCTTTATTTAGTTGAGGACAACACCAGGGAGGGGCAGAAGCCGTTAGTAGGCCCTAACCACCATTTTTTTTTTTAAAACCACTTAATGAGAGCCGGAAGGTTGAAGCTCAGCTTTATTTAGTTGAGGACAACACCAGGCAGGGGCACACAGACAGACACCTTTAGTAGGCCGGAAAAGCCTATTGCATTTTTCAAAATGGTAATTTGGAGCAGAAGGTTGAAGCTCAGCTTTATTTAGTTGAGGGCAACACCAGGCAGGGGCACACAGACAGACACCTTTAGTAGGCCGGAAAAGCCTATTGCATTTTTCAAAATGGTAATTTGGAGCAGAAGGTTGAAGCTCAGCTTTATTTAGTTGAGGGCAACACCAGGCAGGGGCACATAGACAGACACCTTTAGTAGGCCGGAAAAGCCTATTGCATTTTTCAAAATGGTAATTTGGAGCAGAAGGTTGAAGCTCAGCTTTATTTAGTTGAGGGCAACACCAGGCAGGGGCACACAGACAGACACCTTTAGTAGGCCGGAAAAGCCTATTGCATTTTTCAAAATGGTAATTTGGAGCAGAAGGTTGAAGCTCAGCTTTATTTAGTTGAGGGCAACACCAGGGAGGGGCAGAAGCCGTTAGTAGGCCCTAACCACCATTTTTTTTTTTTAAAACCACTTAATGAGAGCCGGAAGGTTGAAGCTCAGCTTTATTTAGTTGAGGACAACACCAGGGAGGGGCAGAAGCCGTTAGTAGGCCCTAACCACCATTTTTTTTTTTAAAACCACTTAATGAGAGCCGGAAGGTTGAAGCTCAGCTTTATTTAGTTGAGGACAACACCAGGCAGGGGCACACAGACAGACACCTTTAGTAGGCCGGAAAAGCCTATTGCATTTTTCAAAATGGTAATTTGGAGCAGAAGGTTGAAGCTCAGCTTTATTTAGTTGAGGGCAACACCAGGCAGGGGCACACAGACAGACACCTTTAGTAGGCCGGAAAAGCCTATTGCATTTTTCAAAATGGTAATTTGGAGCAGAAGGTTGAAGCTCAGCTTTATTTAGTTGAGGGCAACACCAGGCAGGGGCACACAGACAGACACCTTTAGTAGGCCGGAAAAGCCTATTGCATTTTTCAAAATGGTAATTTGGAGCAGAAGGTTGAAGCTCAGCTTTATTTAATTGAGGGCAACACCAGGGAGGGGCAGAAGCCGTTAGTAGGCCCTAACCACCATTTTTTTTTTTTAAAACCACTTAATGAGAGCCGGAAGGTTGAAGCTCAGCTTTATTTAGTTGAGGACAACACCAGGGAGGGGCAGAAGCCGTTAGTAGGCCCTAACCACCATTTTTTTTTTTAAAACCACTTAATGAGAGCCGGAAGGTTGAAGCTCAGCTTTATTTAGTTGAGGACAACACCAGGCAGGGGCACACAGACAGACACCTTTAGTAGGCCGGAAAAGCCTATTGCATTTTTCAAAATGGTAATTTGGAGCAGAAGGTTGAAGCTCAGCTTTATTTAGTTGAGGGCAACACCAGGCAGGGGCACACAGACAGACACCTTTAGTAGGCCGGAAAAGCCTATTGCATTTTTCAAAATGGTAATTTGGAGCAGAAGGTTGAAGCTCAGCTTTATTTAGTTGAGGGCAACACCAGGCAGGGGCACACAGACAGACACCTTTAGTAGGCCGGAAAAGCCTATTGCATTTTTCAAAATGGTAATTTGGAGCAGAAGGTTGAAGCTCAGCTTTATTTAGTTGAGGGCAACACCAGGCAGGGGCACACAGACAGACACCTTTAGTAGGCCGGAAAAGCCTATTGCATTTTTCAAAATGGTAATTTGGAGCAGAAGGTTGAAGCTCAGCTTTATTTAGTTGAGGGCAACACCAGGGAGGGGCAGAAGCCGTTAGTAGGCCCTAACCACCATTTTTTTTTTTTAAAACCACTTAATGAGAGCCGGAAGGTTGAAGCTCAGCTTTATTTAGTTGAGGACAACACCAGGGAGGGGCAGAAGCCGTTAGTAGGCCCTAACCACCATTTTTTTTTTTAAAACCACTTAATGAGAGCCGGAAGGTTGAAGCTCAGCTTTATTTAGTTGAGGACAACACCAGGCAGGGGCACACAGACAGACACCTTTAGTAGGCCGGAAAAGCCTATTGCATTTTTCAAAATGGTAATTTGGAGCAGAAGGTTGAAGCTCAGCTTTATTTAGTTGAGGGCAACACCAGGCAGGGGCACACAGACAGACACCTTTAGTAGGCCGGAAAAGCCTATTGCATTTTTCAAAATGGTAATTTGGAGCAGAAGGTTGAAGCTCAGCTTTATTTAGTTGAGGGCAACACCAGGGAGGGGCAGAAGCCGTTAGTAGGCCCTAACCACCATTTTTTTTTTTTAAAACCACTTAATGAGAGCCGGAAGGTTGAAGCTCAGCTTTATTTAGTTGAGGACAACACCAGGGACGGGCAGAAGCCGTTAGTAGGCCCTAACCACCATTTTTTTTTTTTAAAACCACTTAATGAGAGCCGGAAGGTTGAAGCTCAGCTTTATTTAGTTGAGGACAACACCAGGCAGGGGCACACAGACAGACACCTTTAGTAGGCCGGAAAAGCCTATTGCATTTTTCAAAATGGTAATTTGGAGCAGAAGGTTGAAGCTCAGCTTTATTTAGTTGAGGGCAACACCAGGGAGGGGCAGAAGCCGTTAGTAGGCCCTAACCAAAGTTGAAGGCCAAATGCAGTTTAATTTCTGATACTATAGGCCGAAAGCCAGAAGGTGGAAGCTCCGATTTAGACAGTGGAGGACAATTTGAATTAGGGACTGCAGACAGACTTAGTAGGCTGTCCCCTGTGGACCATGCATCCACCACATTAACCCATTGCGCCGTAATGGACACGTAATCTTCCGTGGCCATGCCTTCAGGTCCATGCGTCTGTTGTCAGGTGCACCTTTGTACTCACAGATTGCCAGAGTGCATGGACAATGCGGTCTTCTACATGCTGGTGGAGGGTTGGGATGGCTTTTCTCGCAAAAGAAGTGTCGACTGGTTAGCTTGTAGCGTGGTACAGCGTAGTCCATCATGGCCTTATTAATAGTAAATAAAATATATAACTAGGCTCTATGAACTTTTAAATAGGTTCCAGGGGTACACGGGCAGCATTGGTGTGGTCAGTGGAGGAGTATTGCAAGTAGGGGCTGCAGACAGGCTATCAAAGGCCTAAAATAACAAACAGTAGGCAGTCATGGCAGTTTTACATCGGTTACATGGATACACAGGCAGGCACTCCAGGCAGCATTGTGGTCAGTGGAGGAGTATTGCAAGTAGGGGCCGCAGACAGGCTATCAAAGGCCTAAAATAACAAACAATAGGCTCATTGCAGTTTTACAGCGGTTACATGGATAGACGGGCAGGCAGCTTGGTGGTGAGTGGAGGAGTATTTAAAGTAGGGACCGCAGACAGGCTATCAAAGGCCTAACATAACAAACAATAGGCTCATGGCAGTTTTACAGCGGTTACATGGATACACGGGCAGGCAGCTTGGTGGTCAGTGGAGGAGTATTTAAAGTAGGGACCGCAGACAGGCTTCAAAGGCCTAACATAAGAAAATGGGCTGGCTGTAGGCACTTTATAATTGGTTCCAGGGGTACACGGGCAGCAGTGGTCTGGTCAGTGGAGGACTAGTGGAAGGAGGGACCGCAGACAGGCTTCAAAGGCCTAAAATAACAAACAATAGGCTCATGGCAGTTTTACAGCGGTTACATGGATACACGGGCAGGCAACTTGGTGGTGGTGAGTGGAGGAGTATTTAAAGTAGGGACCGCAGACAGGCTATCAAAGGCCTAAAATAACAAACAATAGGCTCATGGCAGTTTTACAGCGGTTACATGGATACACGGGCAGGCAGCTTGGTGGTGGTGAGTGGAGGAGTATTTAAAGTAGGGACCGCAGACAGGCTATCAAAGGCCTAAAATAACAAACAATAGGCTTATGGCAGTTTTACAGCGGTTACATGGATACACGGGCAGGCAGCTTGGTGGTGAGTGGAGGAGTATTTAAAGTAGGGACCGCAGACAGGCTATCAAAGGCCTAAAATAACAAACAATAGGCTTATGGCAGTTTTACAGCGGTTACATGGATACACGGGCAGGCAGCTTGGTGGTCAGTGGAGGAGTATTTAAAGTAGGGACCGCAGACAGGCTATCAAAGGCCTAACATAACAAACAATAGGCTCATGGCAGTTTTACAGCGGTTACATGGATACACGGGCAGGAAGCTTGGTGGTGAGTGGAGGAGTATTTAAAGTAGGGACCGCAGACAGGCTATCAAAGGCCTAAAATAACAAACAATAGGCTCATGGCAGTTTTACAGCGGTTACATGGATACACGGGCAGGCAGCTTGGTGGTGAGTGGAGGAGTATTTAAAGTAGGGACCGCAGACAGGCTATCAAAGGCCTAACATAACAAACAATAGGCTCATGGCAGTTTTACAGCGGTTACATGGATACACGGGCAGGCAGCTTGGTGGTGAGTGGAGGAGTATTTAAAGTAGGGACCGCAGACAGGCTATCAAAGGCCTAAAATAACAAACAATAGGCTCATGGCAGTTTTACAGCGGTTACATGGATACACGGGCAGGCAGCTTGGTGGTCAGTGGAGGAGTATTTAAAGTAGGGACCGCAGACAGGCTTCAAAGGCCTAACATAAGAAAATGGGCTGGCTGTAGGCACTTTATAATTGGTTCCAGGGGTACACGGGCAGCAGTGGTCTGGTCAGTGGAGGACTAGTGGAAGGAGGGACCGCAGACAGGCTTCAAAGGCCTAAAATAACAAACAATAGGCTCATGGCAGTTTTACAGCGGTTACATGGATACACATGCAGGCACTCCAGGCAGCATTGTGGTCAGTGGAGGAGTATTGCAAGTAGGGGCCGCAGACAGGCTATCAAAGGCCTAAAATAACAAACAATAGGCTCATTGCAGTTTTACAGCGGTTACATGGATAGACGGGCAGGCAGCTTGGTGGTGAGTGGAGGAGTATTTAAAGTAGGGACCGCAGACAGGCTATCAAAGGCCTAACATAACAAACAATAGGCTCATGGCAGTTTTACAGCGGTTACATGGATACACGGGCAGGCAGCTTGGTGGTCAGTGGAGGAGTATTTAAAGTAGGGACCGCAGACAGGCTTCAAAGGCCTAACATAAGAAAATGGGCTGGCTGTAGGCACTTTATAATTGGTTCCAGGGGTACACGGGCAGCAGTGGTCTGGTCAGTGGAGGACTAGTGGAAGGAGGGACCGCAGACAGGCTTCAAAGGCCTAAAATAACAAACAATAGGCTCATGGCAGTTTTACAGCGGTTACATGGATACACAGGCAGGCACTCCAGGCAGCATTGTGGTCAGTGGAGGAGTATTGCAAGTAGGGGCCGCAGACAGGCTATCAAAGGCCTAAAATAACAAACAATAGGCTCATTGCAGTTTTACAGCGGTTACATGGATAGACGGGCAGGCAGCTTGGTGGTGAGTGGAGGAGTATTTAAAGTAGGGACCGCAGACAGGCTATCAAAGGCCTAATATAACAAACAATAGGCTCATGGCAGTTTTACAGCGGTTACATGGATACACGGGCAGGCAGCTTGGTGGTCAGTGGAGGAGTATTTAAAGTAGGGACCGCAGACAGGCTTCAAAGGCCTAACATAAGAAAATGGGCTGGCTGTAGGCACTTTATAATTGGTTCCAGGGGTACACGGGCAGCAGTGGTCTGGTCAGTGGAGGACTAGTGGAAGGAGGGACCGCAGACAGGCTTCAAAGGCCTAAAATAACAAACAATAGGCTCATGGCAGTTTTACAGCGGTTACATGGATACACGGGCAGGCAACTTGGTGGTGGTGAGTGAAGGAGTATTTAAAGTAGGGACCGCAGACAGGCTATCAAAGGCCTAAAATAACAAACAATAGGCTCATGGCAGCTTTACAGCGGTTACATGGATACACAGGCAGCTTGGTGGTGAGTGGAGGAGTAGTGCAAGGAGTGTCTGTCCCAGTACTCCCAAAATATAAATAGATGTTAATGTCTCGCAAAACAACCACAACAAAAAAAAAGGTGGCATACTTAGGTACAGGGGTGGGCTCATCTACTGAGTTTCTGACATAGTAATTTGGCAGTAACTATTTAATGGTGCCAATATAGGACACAGACACAGACTACTTTAAGTTGCATCATAGATGTCTACAAATTTGTATTGTCAGTGCCAGACATTGAATGATGTCAGCGAATAGACTAAAGATTGGTGGAGCTGTGCGACATAATTTTGGACGTGGTAGAGCACATTTTGAGCTGGGGTAGGGGGGAACTCTCTAGAGGCCGGCGGGACCGCCCCAGGGCCCCTCATGTTACAACGGTGTGTCTGACGTTGGGTGCGCACCCCCACCGCCAGAGACACTACATTGTACTATGAGGGACCCAGTAGCAATGCCGTCAACCAAAAGCGAGCACACCCACCTCTTCAGACAAACAGCAGTCTCACGGGTGCTTGCGCCAAGTCGCGATACCACGGCCCCGTGTGGGGAGTTTTGCCATTTAGGGAGGTGTAAACATGTCGTATGCTGTACAATCAGCTGCAGCAAATTAGACATTAGAAAAGTAATTCACAGGCAAGAGCTTTTCATAGGAAAGCTAGGTGTCGGCCGGGCAAGGTGGGGCAAAAGATTTCGAAATCCAGTTGTGGTTCATTTTAATGAATGTTAGATCGTCAACATTTTGGGTAGCCAGACGAGTCCTTTTTTCGGTTAATATTGAACCTGCAGCACTGAATACTCTTTCTGATAGGACACTTGCTGCCGGGCAAGCAAGCTCCTGCAATGCATATTCTGCCAATTCTGGCCAGGTGTCTAATTTGGAGGCCCAGTAATCAAATGGGAATGACGGTTGAGGGAGAACATCGATAAGGGATGAAAAATAGTTAGTAACCATACTGGACAAATGTTGTCTCCTGTCACTTTCAATTGATGCAGCAGTACCTGTCCTGTCTGCGGTCATAGCAAAATCACTCCACAACCTGGTCAGAAAACCCCTCTGTCCAACGCCACTTCTGATGTGTGCACCCCTAACACTCCTAGTCTGCTGCCCCTGGAGCTCGTGTGAGAACGATCACGTGCGCTGTGTGCTGGGAATGCCTGAAGCAAACGGTCAACAAGAGTTGATTGTTTGGTTGCTAATATTAGTTCCAAGTTCTCATGTGGCATAATATTTTGCAATTTGCCTTTATAGCGTGGATCAAGGAGGCAGGCCAACCAGTAATCGTCATCGTTCATCATTTTCGTAATGCGTGTGTCCCTTTTTAGGATACGTAAGGCATAATCCGCCATGTGGGCCAAAGTTCCAGTTGTCAAATCTCCGGTTGTGATTGGTTGAGGGGCAGTTGCAGGCAAATCTACGTCACTTGTGTCCCTCAAAAAACCAGAACCCGGCCGTGACACGCAACCAATTTCCTGTGCCCCCGGGAAAGGTTCGGCATTAAAAATATACTCATCCCCATCATCCTCCTCGTCCTCCACCTCCTCTTCGCCCGCTACCTCGTCCTGTACACTGCCCTGACCAGACAATGGCTGACTGTCATCAAGGCTTTCCTCTTCCTCTGGTGCAGACGCCTGCTCCTTTATGTGCGTCAAACTTTGCATCAGCAGACGCATTAGGGGGATGCTCATGCTTATTACGGCGTTGTCTGCACTAACCAGCCGTGTGCATTCCTCAAAACACTGAAGGACTTGACACATGTCTTGTATCTTAGACCACTGCACACCTGACAACTCCATGTCTGCCATCCTACTGCCTGCCCGTGTATCCTCCCACAAATAAATAACAGCACGCCTCTGTTCGCACAGTCTCTGAAGCATGTGCAGTGTTGAGTTCCACCTTGTTGCAACGTCTATGATTAGGCGATGCTGGGGAAGGTTCAAAGACCGCTGATAGGTCTGCATACGGCTGGCGTGTACAGGCGAACGTCGGATATGTGAGCAAAGTGCACGCACTTTGAGGAGCAGGTCGGAGAACCCAGGATAAGTTTTCAATAAGCACTGCACCACCAGGTTTAAGGTGTGAGCCAGGCAAGGAATGTGTTTCAGTTGGGAAAGGGAGATGGCAGCCATGAAATTCCTTCCGTTATCACTCACTACCTTGCCTGCCTCAAGATCTACTGTGCCCAGCCACGACTGCGTTTCTTGTTGCAAGAACTCGGACAGAACTTCCGCGGTGTGTCTGTTGTCGCCCAAGCACTTCATAGCCAATACAGCCTGCTGACGCTTGGCAGTAGCTGGCCCATAATGGGACAACTGGTGTGCAACAGTGTCATCTGCCGATGGAGTGGTTGGCAGACTGCGTTCTGTGGAAGAGCTGTAGCTTCTGCAGGAGGACGAGGAGGAGGAGGAGGAGGGGGTGCGAACGCCTACAGCCAACTGTTTCCTAGACCGTGGGCTAGGCACAACTGTCCCTAAATTGATGTCGCCTGTGGACCCTGCATCCACCACATTCACCCAGTGTGCCGTGATGGACACATAACGTCCCTGGCCATGCCTACTGGTCCATGCATCTGTAGTCAGGTGCACCTTTGTACTCACAGATTGCCTGAGTGCATGGACGATGCGCTGTTTAACATGCTGGTGCAGGGCTGGGATGGCTTTTCTGGAAAAAAAGTGTCGACTGGGTAGCTCGTATCGTGGTTCAGCGTACTCCATCAGGGCTTTGAAAGCTTCGCTTTCAACTAACCGGTAGGGCATCATCTCTAACGAGATTAGTCTAGCTATGTGGGCGTTAAAACCCTGTGTACGCGGATGCGAGGATAAGTACTTCCTTTTTCTAACCAGAGTCTCATGTAGGGTGAGCTGGACTGGAGAGCTGGAGATCGTGGAACTTTCGGGTGTGCCGGTGTACATGGCAGACTGAGAGACGGTTGGAGACGGTATTGTTTCCGCCGGTGCCCTAGATGCAATATTTCCTCCTACAAAACTGGTGATTCCCTGACCCTGACTGCTTTTGGCTGGCAAAGAAACCTGCACAGATACTGCCGGTGGTGCGGAAAATGGTGGCCTTACAGTGACGGAAGGGATGTTGCGTTGCTGACTAGCTTCATTGGCCGAGGGTGCTACAACCTTGAGGGACGTTTGGTAGTTAGTCCAGGCTTGAAAATGCATGGTGGTTAAGTGTCTATGCATGCAACTAGTATTTAGACTTTTCAGATTCTGACCTCTGCTTAAGCTAGTTGAACATTTTTGACAGATGACTTTGCGCTGATCAGTTGGATGTTGTTTAAAAAAATGCCAGACTGCACTCTTCCTAGACTCGGATCCCTTTTCAGGGATTGCAGACTGAGCTTTAACCGGATGGCAACGCTGTGCTCCAACAGGTTTTGGCTTTGACACGCGTTTTGGGCCAGATACGGGCCCGGCAGATGGAACCTGTTGCGATGTTGATGCCTGCTGCGGCCCCTCCTCCACCTCCGCTTCTGAACTACTGCCGCCTGCACCCTGTTCCCCCAATGGCTGCCAATCGGGGTCAATAACTGGGTCATCTATTACCTCCTCTTCGAGCTTGTGTGCAACTTCGTCTGTGTCACTGTGTCGGTCGGTGGTATAGCGTTCGTGGCGGGGCAACATAGTCTCATCAGGGTCTGATTGTGGATCTGTACCCTGAGAGGGCAATGTGGTGGTCTGAGTCAAAGGAGCAGCATAGTACTCTGGCTGTGGCTGTGCATCAGTGCACTCCATGTCAGAATATACTTGTAATGGGCATGGCCTGTTAAATGTTTCACTTTCTAAGCCAGGGACGGTATGTGTAAAGAGCTCCATGGAGTGACCCGTTGTGTCGCCTGCTGCATCCTTCTCTCTTGTTGTAGTTTTTGCTGAGGAGGACAAGGAAGCGACTTGTCCCTGACCGTGAACATCCACAAGCGACGCGCTGCTTTTACATTTACCAGTTTCGGAAGAGGAGGCAAAAGAGCTAGAGGCTGAGTCTGCAATGTAAGCCAAAACTTGCTGTTGCTGCTCCGCCTTTAAAAGCGGTTTTCCTACTCCCAGAAAAGAGAGCGTTCGAGGCCTTGTGTAGCCTGACGACGAAACTGGCTCCACAGCTCCAGACTTAGGTGGAATATTTTTATCCCCACGACCACCTGATGCTCCACTACCACTACCATCATTACCAGCTGACAATGAACGCCCACGACGACCTCTTGCACCAGACTTCCTCATTGTTTTAAAATCTTAACCAAAGTAACTTTATTTGTTGCTGTCAAACAACTTACACGGTGAGCTATAACTTCAGTATGATTTCAATATCCCTTAACAGGTTGGTGAGACCACAAGGAAAATCAGGCACAATGTTACACACTCTGTTTTCTGTGGCACAAAATCACAGAGATGACACACACGCAGGACTGTCACTCAAGCACTAATGTCAATATTAATCTCCCACCTAATTTATGTATTTTTTTTTTTCAGGGAGACTTTAGAAACCAAATAATAAGAAAAAAAATAAATAAATAAATAGGCTTTCTATAGCCCACTGAATGAGAGATAGCACACACAGCAGTGGCACACAAGCCCTGACTGAGGCCAATATTTTTCTCCCACTGATTGATGTAGTGTTTTTGTGTTGAGGTAGATTTTAGAACACAAATCAAGGAAAAAAAAAAAAAAAGCTTTCTATGGCCCACTGAATGAGAGAGGTGGCACACCCAGGAGTCAAGACTGGCACACAAGCTGAAAGGGCAATATTACTCTCCCACTGTTTTTTGTATGTTTTTTTTTTTTTTTCAGGGAGACTTTAGAAACCAAATAATATTAAAAAAAACAAAAAAAAAATAGCCTTTCTATGGCCCACTGAATGAGAGAGAGAGGTGGCACACCCAGGAGTCAAGACTGGCACACAAGCTGAAAGGGCAATATTACTCTCCCACTGTTTTTTTATGTATTTTTTGTTTTTTAAGGGAGACTTTAGAAACCCAATAATATTTAAAAAAAAAAATAAATAGGCTTTCTATGGCCCACTGAATGAAAGGGAGAGAGGTGGCACACCCAGGAGTCAAGGCTGGCACACAAGCTGAAAGGGCAATATTACTCTCCCACTGTTTTTTGTATGTTTTTTTTTTTTTTCAGGGAGACTTTAGAAACCAAATAATATTAAAAAAACAAAAAAAAAAAATAGCCTTTCTATGGCCCACTGAATGAGAGAGAGAGGTGGCACACCCAGGAGTCAAGACTGGCACACAAGCTGAAAGGGCAATATTACTCTCCCACTGTTTTTTTATGTATTTTTTGTTTTTTAAGGGAGACTTTAGAAACCCAATAATATTAAAAAATAAAAATAAATAGGCTTTCTATGGCCCACTGAATGAAAGGGAGAGAGGTGGCACACCCAGGAGTCAAGACTGGCACACAAGCTGAAAGGGCAATATTACTCTCCCACTGTTTTTTGTATGTTTTTTTTTTTTTTTTCAGGGAGACTTTAGAAACCAAATAATATTAAAAAAACAAAAAAAAAAATAGCCTTTCTATGGCCCACTGAATGAGAGAGAGAGGTGGCACACCCAGGAGTCAAGACTGGCACACAAGCTGAAAGGGCAATATTACTCTCCCACTGTTTTTTTATGTATTTTTTGTTTTTTAAGGGAGACTTTAGAAACCCAATAATATTTAAAAAAATAAATAAATAGGCTTTCTATGGCCCACTGAATGAAAGGGAGAGAGGTGGCACACCCAGGAGTCAAGACTGGCACACAAGCTGAAAGGGCAATATTACTCTCCCACTGTTTTTTGTATGTTTTTTTTTTTTTTTCAGGGAGACTTTAGAAACCAAATAATATTAAAAAAACCAAAAAAAAATAGCCTTTCTATGGCCCACTGAATGAGAGAGAGAGGTGGCACACCCAGGAGTCAAGACTGGCACACAAGCTGAAAGGGCAATATTACTCTCCCACTGTTTTTTTTATGTATTTTTTGTTTTTTAAGGGAGACTTTAGAAACCCAATAATATTTAAAAAAAAAAATAAATAGGCTTTCTATGGCCCACTGAATGAGAGGGAGAGAGGTGGCACACCCAGGAGTCAAGACTGGCACACAAGCTGAAAGGGCAATATTACTCTCCCACTGTTTTTTTAGTTTTTTTTTGTTTTTTCCGGGAGACTTTAGAAACCAAATAATATTAAAAAAAAAAATAAAAAAATAGGCTTGCTATAGCCCACTGAATGAGAGATAGCACACACAGCAGTGGCACACAAGCCCTGACTGAGGCCAATATTTTTCTCCCACTGATTGATGTAGTGTTTTTGTGTTGAGGTAGAATTTAGAACACAAATCATGGAAAAAATAAATAGGCTTTCTATGGCCCACTGAATGAAAGGGAGAGAGGTGGCACACCCAGGAGTCAAGACTGGCACACAAGCTGAAAGGGCAATATTACTCTCCCACTGTTTTTTTTATGTATTTTTTGTTTTTTAAGGGAGACTTTAGAAACCCAATAATATTTTAAAAAAAAATAAATAGGCTTTCTATGGCCCACTGAATGAAAGGGAGAGAGGTGGCACACCCAGGAGTCAAGACTGGCACACAAGCTGAAAGGGCAATATTACTCTCCCACTGTTTTTTGTATGTTTTTTTTTTTTTTTTCAGGGAGACTTTAGAAACCAAATAATATTAAAAAAACCAAAAAAAAAATAGCCTTTCTATGGCCCACTGAATGAGAGAGAGAGGTGGCACACCCAGGAGTCAAGACTGGCACACAAGCTGAAAGGGCAATATTACTCTCCCACTGTTTTTTTAGGTTGTTTTTTTTTTTTCAGGGAGACTTTAGAAACCAAATAATATTAAAAAAAAAAAAAAAAATAGGCTTGCTATAGCCCACTGAATGAGAGATAGCACACACAGCAGTGGCACACAAGCCCTGACTGAGGCCAATATTTTTCTCCCACTGATTGATGTAGTGTTTTTGTGTTGAGGTAGAATTTAGAACACAAATCACGGAAAAAATAAATAGGCTTTCTATGGCCCACTGAATGAAAGGGAGAGAGGTGGCACACCCAGGAGTCAAGACTGGCACACAAGCTGAAAGGGCAATATTACTCTCCCACTGTTTTTTTATGTTGTTTTTTTTTTTTCAGGGAGACTTTAGAAACCAAATAATATTAAAAAAACAAAAAAAAAAATAGCCTTTCTATGGCCCACTGAATGAGAGAGAGAGGTGGCACACCCAGGAGTCAAGACTGGCACACAAGCTGAAAGGGCAATATTACTCTCCCACTGTTTTTTTATGTATTTTTTGTTTTTTAAGGGAGACTTTAGAAACCCAATAATATTTAAAAAAAAAAATAAATAGGCTTTCTATGGCCCACTGAATGAGAGGGAGAGAGGTGACACACCCAGGAGTCAAGACTGGCACACAAGCTGAAAGGGCAATATTACTCTCCCACTGTTTTTTTAGGTTTTTTTTGTTTTTTCCGGGAGACTTTAGAAACCAAATAATATTAAAAAAAAAAAAAAAAAAATAGGCTTGCTATAGCCCACTGAATGAGAGATAGCACACACAGCAGTGGCACACAAGCCCTGACTGAGGCCAATATTTTTCTCCCACTGATTGATGTAGTGTTTTTGTGTTGAGGTAGAATTTAGAACACAAATCACGGAAAAAATAAATAGGCTTTCTATGGCCCACTGAATGAAAGGGAGAGAGGTGGCACACCCAGGAGTCAAGACTGGCACACAAGCTGAAAGGGCAATATTACTCTCCCACTGTTTTTTTATGTATTTTTTGTTTTTTAAGGGAGACTTTAGAAACCCAATAATATTTAAAAAAAAAAATAAATAGGCTTTCTATGGCCCACTGAATGAGAGGGAGAGAGGTGGCACACCCAGGAGTCAAGACTGGCACACAAGCTGAAAGGGCAATATTACTCTCCCACTGTTTTTTTAGGTTTTTTTTTTTTTTCAGGGAGACTTTAGAAACCAAATAATATTAAAAAAAAAAAAAAAAAAATAGGCTTGCTATAGCCCACTGAATGAGAGATAGCACACACAGCAGTGGCACACAAGCCCTGACTGAGGCCAATATTTTTCTCCCACTGATTGATGTAGTGTTTTTGTGTTGAGGTAGATTTTAGAACACAAATCACGGAAAAAATAAATAGGCTTTCTATGGCCCACTCAGTGAGAGATGGCACACACAGGGATGGCACTGTAGCAGAAATGCCAATCTTAATCTCCCACAAAAAAAAACAAAAAAAAAAAAAAAACTGTCCTACAATTACTATCTCCCTGCAGTAATGTAAGCCAGGTATGGCAGGCAGCAATAGGAGTGGACTGATGCACAAATTAAATAAAAAGTGTGGACAAACAAAAAAGATAGCTGTGCAGAAAGGAAGGAACAAGAGGATATGTGCTTTGAAAAAAGCAGTTGGTTTCCACAGTGGCGTACACACAGCAATACAGCTATCACGGAGCCTTCTAGGGCAGCCCAATGAGCTACAGCGCTGAGGGGAAAAAAAAAAAAAAATAGCTTCCACAGTCCCTGCACACCGAAGGTGGTGTTGGACAGTGGAAATCGCTGCAGCACAAGCGGTTTGGTGGTTAGTGGACCCTGCCTAACGCTCTCCCTGATTCTGACGAAGCGGCAGCAACCTGTCCCTAAGCTCAGATCAGCAGCAGTAAGATGGCGGTCGGCGGGAACGCCCCTTTATAGCCCCTGTGACGCCGCAGACAGCAAGCCAATCACTGCAATGCCCTTCTCTAAGATGGTGGGGACCAGGATCTATGTCATCACGCTGCCCACACTCTGCGTTCACCTTCATTGGCTGAGAAATGGCGCTTTTCGCGTCATTGAAACGCGACTTTGGCGCGAAAGTCGCGTACCGCATGGCCGACAAGCACAGGGGTCGGATCGGGTTTCATGAGACGCCGACTTAGCCAAAAGTCGGCGACTTTTGAAAATGATCGACCCGTTTCGCTCAACCCTACTTTCCATCCAAACTTTCTATTAAATTAATTTTTTTGTTGTCTTTTTTGTTTATTCACTCTGGTATTCTGCAAATGTTGCCCTTGTAGATATACAGTATGAAGAGAATCACCAGAGAGGTTTAGCTTGAGTGTTTTGAAAACACACATCTTGATGGAAAATTGACAGAACAACCTTGGTAATGGCTTTAGAATGGCTTCTATATTAAGCATGCTTTTTTTTTTTTGCTAGGAATTCATTTTAATATTCTAGAAACATGTTCTCTCTAAATGTGACTGAGATGAAGAGAGAAGTTAATTTTGTTCTTCATTTGTCTAAAGAACAATAGGACATTATGCTTCTCTTGAAATGGGAATATGTTCTTTTGCTAAGTAGTTTTTATTTTCACTTCATTTTACTATAGATGGTTAGTGGAACTCCCACAGTAATCAGGACAATAGCTTTATTTCAGTTCATTTTTGTTTTAATACTAGTATAGAATACAAGATGATGCTAGTTAACATGAAAAGTGATGAAGGCAATTGGCAGATCTAAACAAATCTTCAACCAGACGTGACTGAAACTTACTGAAAATATTGCAGAAATTACTTGACACAGCCAAAATTATAAAACAGAAAGCATTTCTTATCCATAAAATTCTGCTCTATTAAACTAGAAAAAGATCCAAAAGTCATTTACACACACTACACACACTCACACACACACACACACACACACACACACACACTACACACACACTCACACTCACACACATGGTATATATATATATATATATATATATATATATATATATATATATATATATATATATATATACATCTACACTGTGCAGCATCCTTCTGCATTTAATTAGTTCATTAATTAATTTATTTCTACACAGTCTAGTTTTGCTGGCCCTAATGGTTTAAATGGTATGTGAGTAAAGTGGGAGTTAAAAAATAGGAGTTGGATTAGTTGAGTGATGCAATTAGCTGTTTTGTTTTGTTTTTTTGGTACCATTTAGCAACATTTTTTGTGTGAAGTCTGTATGATATATTTTGACAGTTTAAAACTCCTTTTTACTGTGTGATGATTCTTTAATTTGGAGGAAAAGAAGATATTTGTTCTAAATTTGTTATCTCCAGAAAAGCTATTTAGCTGAAGATATAGGGGTACTCTGCAGGTAGACAGTATGTACATTATGCCTAGCAGGCTTAGGCTTCTTTCACACTTTAGTTGTTTGGCGTCAGTCACCTCCGACATAGTGACAGATCGACGGATCCGTCACAATTGTTGAGAAAATGGTTCTAACGGATCCGTTTTTTTGACGGATCCGTTACTTGGGGGTTGTCTGGGAAAAGTATCTATTTTTTGGAGCATGCGCAATTGAAAAAGAGGATTGGGGCGACGGATCCGCCGAAATGACAGTCGCGACGGATCCATCGCCAATAGGAGGCCATTCTATGGAATGGCGGACGCGACGGATCCATCGCGAACTGCCATTTCGGTGCAGACAAAAAACGTTATAATGTCCGTCAATGTCTAGATGACGTCCGCCAAATCTCAACGGATCCGTCGCATGGCGAATGGAACGGACGACCATCCACCACAATCCGTCGCTAATGCATGTCTTAGGCCTCTTTCACACTTCAGTCTTTTGGCGTCAGTTTGAAACCGCCATTTTCGTCAAATAGCAGATCCAACATTTTTTTTGTCGGATCCGCTATTTTCCCATAGACATGCATTAGTGACTGATTGTGGCAGATGGTCGACCAGAACGGACGACCATCTGCCACAATCAGTCACTAATGCATGTCTATGGGAAAATAGCGGATCCGACAAAAAAAATGTTGGATCTGCTATTTGACGAAAATGGCGGTTTCAAACTGACGCCAAAAGACTGAAGTGTGAAAGAGGCCTAAGACATGCATTAGCGACGGATTGTGGTGGATGGTCGTCCGTTCCATTCGCCATGCGACGGATCCATTGAGATTTGGCGGACGTCATCTAGACATTGACGGACATTATAACGTTTTTTGTCTGCACCGAAATGGCAGTTCGCGATGGATCCGTCGCGTCCGCCATTCCATAGAATGGCCTCCTATTGGCGATGGATCCGTCGCGACTGTCATTTCGGCGGATCCGTCGCCCCAATCCTCTTTTTCAATTGCGCATGCTCAAAAAAATAGATACTTTTCCCAGACAACCCCCAAGTAACGGATCCGTCAAAAAACCGGATCCGTTAGAACCATTTTGTCAACAATTGTGACGGATCCGTCGATCCGTCACTATGTCGGAGGTGACTGACGCCAAACAACTGAAATGTGAAAGAAGCCTTACTTGAGCAACGGCCAAAATTGAAAAAGTTAAGTTGTTATTTCTCTCTGCCACAGCTTACTTTCAGTTATTGGGCTGGCACAGGAAGCAATTACAGTCATTGTTTTCTATGTACTGAGGGTGCAGTAATCACTCCATACTACATTGATTAGCAGTCTGCTCTGCACACATGCTGTAAAGCAGGCTGTCAATCACTGTACAGGGGAGTGATTAATGCATTTAAACAGCTCCCTGCACTGCCCTGATGACTGGAAGCAAGCTGCTGCAAGTAAAATATTATTTCATTTTTTCCCTGTTGCCTGTGCTCCAGTAAGGCAAGCACAAAATTGAAATGCTAGTTACCAAAAAATAACAATATATTTGCAAGTAAATAGCGCTTCTGGAGGTGACAGACTCAGCCTGAGCTTGCTGAACTAAATAGTTTGTGAACAAAATGGAAATAAAAAAATGGGAATTGTTGCAGTTGAAAGTGAATCGGTGCAGTGGTCGAGTGCTGCAGTTAGCACTGATTTTCTTAGTTGTACAAGTTGACAAGCTTTTTTTGTGCAGCTTGTGTTATAATTCTTGGCAGAATTTAAAAATGTTCATGAATCATGACCTATGACTTTTATATACAATATGTCATAGGTCGCCCCCTGTCTGTACTGTATATTCTGATTTTTCTTTGCCTTTTTTTCTTTTTTCAATTGCTAAGCTGCCACAGTCAATGCAACATGTGCAGAGTTCCACCGTGTCGGCAATGCAAGTTGATTACCTGAGGGGTGTGAATAGCGGAAATGAGCACATAGCGGCCATGCTTTCTGCATTAGTGCATCCAGGCCAAGTTACTGGCAGAGAAATTGCTGTTCCAACAGGCTGAGGACGTGAGCCATGAAAGGCACACATATGAGATTGTCCCATTGTCTCACTATCCTTTGTGTGTAGTGGTTTAGTTCTCCATCCCCTAGTGTGTAGTGGTTTAGATCTCCAACTCCTGTTGTCTAGTAGTATAGTTCTCCGTCTACTGGTGTGTAGTGGTTTAGTTCTCCATCCCTTGGTGTTTAGTAGTTTAGGTCTCCAAACTCTGTTGTCTAGTAGTTTAGTTCTTCATGCTCTGGCGTGTAGTGGTTAGTTCTCCACCCTCAAGTGTCCTGCAAGCCTTGGGGATTCCAAGACTTGTGGAAGAGACCCTTCCCCACCTGCCCTCACAGCCACCAGAGTCACCCAGTGGCCAGTCAATGGGATATAATGGCCCTGGTCATGCTTGCTCGTCCAGGTGTCAATGGTGAAAAGCACCCTGGGAGACATATATTTTTTCAAGGAATGGGTGATGTTGTCTGCGACATGCTGGTGTAGTGCAGGTACATCTTTCTTAGTGAAGTAATGGCGACTTGGCAACTCGTACTGGGGGACTGCGATGGCCATGAACTTTCGAAAACCTGCCGTATACACTAGGTGCAAAGGCAGCATTTCCATGGCCAACAGATTGGAGATAGTAAAGTTCAAGCTCTGAGCTTTGGCATGTGTAGGAAGAAATAATCTTTTACATGACCACAACTGCTGGACCAAGGGCTGGCTACTGTGCTGAGAGAGGGTAGAGTAGAGTGAACACCACAAATTGCTGGACTGTGAGTGAGGTGCAGGCGGAGATGTCATGGTGGACTGAGAAAGATATGATGTACTCGTTGTCTGAGATTGGTCAAAAACAGCAGGTATGTTCACTTCCATAGCAGCAGCTGACAAGCTGTCGCTCACCACGACTAAAGGGGGTAAACAAGTGGATTTTTTGCAGTTGGAGACCTGTGAGAGAGCACTTGCCACAGTGACAGAAGAGGAAGATGGAGTGCCCGCTAGGACCGTGGGGTACTCAGGCCGGGTCCGGCGGTACTTAAAGGGGTGGTCAAAGAGGCGGTGACCCGGTCCGTGGCCCTGGGTGTCCAACAAAAATGATGAAGGGAAGTGGAAAATGAAGTCTATGGGGGACAATTCGTGATGCCACCTGTGGTGTTCGGTCAGGATGGCTGGTGCTGCTTAAAGGGACCACTGGGGCAGATGGTAATGCAGCGAGGATGGTTCTGCTCCCCACAGGTGGAGTGGGAGGGCCCCAGGGCTACCAGTGCAGTTGGTAGGGATGATAGATGGTGGGGTGGAGGACTGACGGAACAGGAAATAATTGGAGGACACAGGGATTGCAGTTTCCTTTACCTTATTACTGGTGAATTGCAGATGCATTCCAGGGCATGGGGCACAGGTTACAGGTGTGGATGGGGTTCAGGTGGCCTGGGAGTAACTTGGGATCCACTTAGCCAGGTGGGTTCAGAGGCCTTCCTTTTGGTGCTGTATTTACTGTCCCTTGCTGCCTGATGCTTTACACAAGTTCCTCTCAGTGTCTGTTACTCCAAACCCATATGGTTAACAGCATGAGCCTTTCATGGGCACTGTCTTCTCACTGGCAATCCCAGGCTCCTGACCTGCTGTGATGCCTCCAGGTGTCAGATGGGCCAGGAGACCTGCAATCTCCTACCCTCTGGTTCTAGTTGCTGGGCCTTTAGTCCCCATGCAGCCACAGACTCCGGTGTCCAGTTTCTTCTGCGCTTAATCCAGGGAAGAGCTTAATCACAGCTTTGCTCCCAGTCTCTCTCTTCACAAGCTTCTTCTCCCTCCACTGTCTCACACTTCACTCCCTAACCCTGCCTCTAGACTAGAACTTATAGGGAAGCTCACCTGAAACCAAGCTTAGAGCTCCCCCTTATGGACTGAATTAAGGAAGATGTATGTTTGTGTTACCTGCTAAGGGGATCCCTCCTTACTTCCAGGCATGACATCACCCCCCACGAGGAAGACAATGCCGTTGTGGCAACCGGACTCCTGGGGTGCCACAAAGAAGCAGCAAGTGCAGTTGATGTGGCAGCTGGTGGCCCACTAGTTGCATTTTAGCCCAGTAACATTGCCAAACTAATTTATGTTGATTGCGCATGTGGTGGTTCATGTATGTAGTAGTCAAATTATTGAATTCTTTTCCTCTACTGAGTACTGAGTGACATCACCCCCCATGAGGAAGGCAATGCCGTTGTGGCAACCAGACTCCTGGGGTGCCACAAAGAAGCAGCAAGTGCAGTTGATGTGGCAGCTGGTGGCCCACTAGTTGCATTTTAGCCCAGTAACATTGCCAAACTAATTTATGTTGATCGCACATGTGGTGGTTCATGTATGTAGTAGTCAAATTATTGAATTTTTTTCCTCTACTGAGTACTGAGTCTTTTTTTTACAAATTTGGCAGATAAAGTGAGTTTGGTCATCCTTTTCGGCCTCAATAAGATCCAGGCTACATAAGCCTTGCCGTGTATGCAAACTGCAGACCCGCGAACATTGCTGGCCACAGCCAGAGTTGTGGCTGAGGATGCAGTTCTTGTCATGGTTGCATCACTCAGTGCCTGTGCGGGAAGCCGCAACGTAACCTCCTCGTCTTCTTCCTCCTCTACCGCCTTTGCTGAGTTACTCAACTGCGTGTTGAGTTCACACCAATAGGGATCTACAACCTCATCGACATTATCCCTGTCCTTCCACTCCTTGCACTGAGAGTCCCCCATCTAATCTTCCAGCCCTAACAGCACAGTACAGTCCGCGAGCATCTCAGGAATCTGAGTCTGATCAGGATCATCTCCATCCCTGGAGGTTAACGTCTGATGGTGAGGGTATGGATCCTGCTCTGACCCTAGTTTGTTTGGCCCCAGATCCAGCTCAAAAAAATTTGGGGCATCAGTGCAGATGCTTTACTCCTCTTGAGTCTTGGAATCTTTGGAGCAGACAGTTTATGCCCATTGAATAGAATGTGTGAAAAGCTCTGCATACTCGCCAATCTGTGGTTCTCCACAACAGTCAGTTGGGCGGTTGGAGAGTTGTGACGCTGGGGGAAACAAGGGTAATTAGTGCAAACTCTGAAGACTGTACTGTGTGTGATGTTAAGGTGGAGGAAGAGGAGGAGAGGCCACTTGATGCAGTGCTTACCATCCACTGGAGCAAATGCTTGTTCTATCCGTCATCTGCAAGGCATAGATGAAGGCATACTGCAAGCTTGCTGCCTTGGGATAACCTTCTACTCTGTTCTTTTCTTCAAAACACATATCCATACCCTTTCTACTTCCTACTGACTACAACTCAAAAATATTTCCTTCGTCCATACATTCCTTAGTCAAGAATCTGCAAAAACTCTATTTCATGCATGCATAATCTCTCACCTCGACTACTCTGAACTCCTGCTTTGTGGAATACCTTCTAACAGTCTCGCACCCCTCCAATCTATCTCAAACTCTGCTGCCCGAGTAATCGATATATCCTCTATCCTATTCCGCGGCCTCTCCTCTCTGTGTCTGGTTATTTCTAAAATTCAGAACTTAATGGAAATGTCACTGTTTGCAAACACCTTGGTATCAGTGACCATTTATTAATCTGTAAAAAAAACATTCTTGGGTGGAAAGGGCACAAGTACTTAATTTTAAAAATCTCTAATGTTGAAAAGCTACAAGTAGCTGAGTAGAATTTTTAAAAGTAATCAAATCAGAAAAAGTAGAAAAGGAACAGCAGATAGACAAAGAAGGCAAGACAAATCCAAAGAATTTATTTGAACATATAAATTAAAAATCCAAAATCCACACAAGAGGGTCCCCAAAATCATAATATTTAGGAGTTAGTCACTGAAGATCAAGAAAAAGCAGATTTGCTAAATGCAGTTCTTTATATACCAAAGAAGAGTTATTAACTGATGTTGTTTGTGCCAGTGCCTTTGATATTTCAACTAATACACTCTGTTGGCTAAACGTAGGTATGGCGCATGCTAAGTTACATAAAATCAATATGAACAAGGCCCCAGGCTATAATGGGCTATTTCCAAGACTTCTTTTGCCACTCACCTCAGCTATTGTGCCACTGTGCATAATGTTTAGAGATTCTACTGACTGGTAACTGTAAAGGATTATGTATTGGAGAATGTGGTAGAAAATAACATTATAAGTTTGAACTTTTCTATATTTTTTATTTTTTAGTATTGTTAAAAACATTTTTATTTTATTTTGTGCATGCTTCAGTAGTCTCCATGGGAGACTAGAAGCTGCAGTTGTCTGATCACCTCTGCTGCACACAGGCATTGATCAGATCACCTGTGTGTAGCAGAAATGCTCACTTGCTATGAGCGCCAACCACCAGGCGGCGCTCATAGCAATGCGGCTATGACAACTATAGAGGTCTGCTGGAGAACTCTGGATGTCATGCCAACCCATCGGTGACTCGCGATCATGTGATGGGGTCACCGATGGGCGGCAATTTTCAGTGCGCTTCAGGTAAGTACGAGTTAAATGTTGATAAAGAGATTGACAGTGGCATTTAAAAGGTTAATAGCCACGGGTAGATCGCGATTCCACCCACGGCTGTTAGAGGCACATGTCTGCAGTTCAAAACAGCTGATGTGTGTCAGGAAAGATGTGGGCTCAGCGCCGAAGCCCACATTAAAGGGAGGGATTCTGACATGGACATACTATTACTACCAACATCGGAAAGGGGCAAAAAGATGTATGAATGCATGGGATAGGGACATAATACTAGAACTGTAGAGACCATTGGTGCAACCTGATCTGGAATATGCAGTTCAGTTTTAGACAACAGTTGACCAAGAGTTTGAAATGATACAAAGAAGAACTACAAAATTAATAAGGGCCACCAAGGATCTTAGGAAGAAAGATAAAAATAATCTTTTTTTAGTCTTGAGGGAAGTTGTCTAACGTGGAACATGATTAACTTGTACAAGTACATAACCTATATGTCCCATAAAAAATATGGTCAACAGCTATTTTTTGTAAAACTCAAGAGGAAATAGGGCATTTTCTTCAGGTACAGAAGAAAAAGTTCGATCAATAAGATTCAAGGATGAGAATTATTAATTTGTGAAATAGCCCTGGACAGAGCGGGAACCATTGATGGATTCAAAAAAGCTAAGATCATAAAATCACAGAATGATAGAGTTGGAATGAACATCCTTTAACCTCTTCACGCTGCAGTCCTTTTTCATTTTTGCGTTTCTGTTTTTCTCTATCTTCTTGGATTTCTTTTTTACCATGTTCACCAAATGCTAAAACTGACATGCCATTATGATTCTCCAGGTAATTACAAGTTCACAGATATCAAACATGTATAGATTATTTTGTAATTAAATGGTGAAAACAAATTAAAAGTTTGTAAAAAAAAAAAAAAAAAAATTGGGTCATTTTCCGAGACCCGTAGCGTCTTCACTTTTCGTGATATGGGGCTTGCTGAGGGTTTATTTTTTGCGCGCCAAGGTGATCTTTTATTTATACCATTTTGGTGTCATACAATCTTTTTATCCACCAAAAAGCAAAAGATAGTCAGCTCACCTGAATATCGGCTATTCCACACCTGTTCCTGCACGGAAAAGTTGAGCACTTAATCATGGATTAAGATGTTAGTCGAAACGCGTCGGAAGAACGCTGCCATGTGTGCATAATGCTGTAAGAAATTATAACTTATTTACAAGTGGTGTACCATAGGATACAACCCTTTCCTTTTTTTTAAAAAAAAAAAAGAAATAAATTTAGTGATTTTACTACATTCCTGCTGGATTCATCGATTTTTCTGTGGACACAATCTTTTTATCTCCCATTATTGCATTTTAATGCAATGTTGCGGCGACCAAAAAACTTAATTCTGGTGTTTTGAGTTTTTTTCGCTACACCATTTACTGATTGGATTAATTATTTTTTTTATAGCTTGATAGATTGGGTGATTCTGAAGGCAGTGATACCAAATATGTGCATACAGTACAGACCAAAAGTTTGGCCACAACTTCTCATTTCAAGATTTTTCTGTATTTTCATGACTATGAAAATTGAACATTCACACTGAAGGCATCAAAACTATGAATTAACATATGTGGAATTATATACTTAACAAAAAAGTGTAAAACAACTGAAATTATGTCTTATATGCTAGGTTCTTCAAAGTAGCCACCTTTTGCTTTGATGACTGCTTTGCACACTCTTGGCATTCTCTTGATGAGCTTCAAGAGGTAGTCGCCATGAGTGGTCTTCCAACAATCTTGAAGGAGTTCCCAGGGATGCTTAGCACTTGTTGGCCCTTTTGCCTTCACTCTGCGGTCCAGCTCACCCCAAACCATCTCGATTGGGTTCAGGTCTGGTGACTGTGGAGTCCAGGTCATTTGGCGTAGCACCCCATCACTCTCCTTCTTGGTCAAATAGCCCTTACACAGCCTGGAGGTGTGTTTGGGGGAATTGTCCTGTTGAGAAATAAATGATTGCACAACTAAACGCAAACCGGATGGAATAGCATGCCGCTGCAAGATACTGTGGTAGCCATGCTTGTTTAGTATGCCTTCAATTTTAAATAAATCCCCAACAGTGTCACCAGGAAAGCACCCCCACACCATCACACCTCCTCCTCCATGCTTCACGAAGGGAACCAGGCATCTAGAGTCCATCCGTTCACCTTTTCTGCGTTGCACAAAGACACGGTGATTGAAACCAAAGATCTCAAATTTGGACTCAGACCAAAGCACAGATTTCCACTGGTCTAATGTCCATTTCTTGTGTTCTTTAGCCCAAACAAGTCCCTTCTGCTTGTTGCCTGTCCTTAGCAGTGGTTTCCTAGCAGCTATTTCACCATGAAGGCCTGCTGCACAAAGTCTCCTCTTAACAGTTGTTGTAGAGATGCGTCTGCTGCTAGAACTCTGTGTGGCATTGACCTGGTCTCTAATCTGAGCTTCTGTTAACCTGCGATTTCTGAGGCTGGTGACTTGGATAAATGTATCCTCAGAAGCAGAGGTGACTCTTGGTCTTCCTTTCCTGGGAGCACTCCTCATGTGAGCCAGTTTCTTTGTAGGGCTTGATGGTTTTTTTTACTGCACTTGGGGACACTTTCAAAGTTTGCCCAATTTTTAGGACTGACTAACCTTCATTTCTTAAAGTAATGATGGCCACTCGTTTTCTTTACTTAGCTGCTTTTTTCTTGCCATAATACAAATTCTAACAGTCTATTCAGTAGGACTATCAGCTGTGTATCCACCAGACTTCTGCACAACACATCTGATGGTCCCAACCCCATTTATAAGGCAAGAAATCCCACTTATTAAACCTGACAGGGCACACCTGTGAATTGAAAACCACTCCCGGTGACTACCTCTTGAAGCTCATCAAGAGAATGCCAAGAGTGTGCAAAGCAGTCATCAAAGCAAAAGGTGGCTACTTTGAAGAACCTAGAATATAAGACATAATTTCATATGTTTCACACTTTTTTGTTAAGTATATAATTCCACATGTGTTAATTCATAGTTTTGATGCCTTAAGTGTGAATGTACAATTTTCATAGTCATGAAAAATCTTTAAATGAGAAGGTGTGTCCAAACTTTTGATCTGTACTGTATATATATATATATATATATATATATATATATATATATATATATATATATATATAATTGTCTAAGGGTTTTTCTGTCTGTCCTGGAAATCCCGCGTCTCTGATTGGTCGAGGCCGCCTGGGCCTCGACCAATCAGCGACGGGCACAATATCGACGTAGATGTCATAATGGTTGCCATGGCGATGATGATGTCATAAAGGTTGCCTCGACCAATCAGCGACGGGCACAGTCTGCCGCGAATTCTGGAATCATCATTGTCCATATACTACGGGGACATGCATATTCTAGAATACCCGATACGTTAGAATCGGGCCACAATCTAGTATATATATATATATATATATATATATATATATATATATATACAGTATATATAAATGTTTTATTTTGAATGGGGCGAATGGGGGGTAATTTGAACTTTTATATTTTTTTTACTTTTTTACCATTTTTTAAAACTTTTTTTACTTTTCACTTGCTTCAATAATCTTCATGGCAGTCTAGAAGCTGCAATCATCCGATCGCTTGTGCTACACACAGGCGATGATCAGATCTCCAAGCGGTGCTCATATCAATTTGGCTTTGACAAACATAGAGGTCTGCTGGAGACCTCTGGTTGTCATGATGACCCATAGTTGACCACTGATCATGTCAAGGGGTCACCGATGGGCGGGATAAGTGACACGCTTCCGGCACGATCATATTAAAAGCAGCTGACATGTGTCGGGAAAGATGTGGGCTTTGCGCCTGAGCCCACATCAAAGGGAGGAACACAACATGCTCAGTACATGTATGGTGCATGTCATGAAGGGGTTAATATAACAAAATAACACAAATACTTAAGTACATGTGTAAAATTCTTGCTCTCAATGTTCATCCAGTTGAATGAAATGCTTAGTAAGGAGGGAAAAAGTTGCTGTTAAAGAGGCTGTCCACTACTTTACATTGAGGATTACATTGTCTGATTGGTGAGGGCCTGTCACCTCCATCGACCAACTGTTTCTGGTGATGGCAGCAGCCGCTGGCCAAAAGTGCTCACTTGTGGAGCTGGCTATCTTCTGATTGTGGCCATCACAGCATACTACATAAAAGGGTCCTTCTGATTTCAATAGGAGGTGGATGAGCCTCGGCCTCGAGATTTGCCTCGGCCACTATCGCAAGACCTCCTGCTCTGCAAGTGAACACTTCCAGCTGGCGGCTGCCACCGATACCAATACCAGCTGATCTGCAGGGGTGCTGAGTGTCGGACCCCAACCAATCAGACATAAATGATCTATCCTAAGGAAAGGTCATCAATGTAAAGTAGTGGACAACCTTTTTTAGGTCAGATGGGATAAAACTTTATGGAGGTACCTAATACATCCTTTTCCTACTTGATGGACTTTTGTCATTTTTTTACCATACTAACTATGTAACATATTAACATGTGGTACTTAGTTGATACTTTTTTATCATCCACTAATAAAAAGATGATATCATTTGTTGGAGTCTATCTTTATTAACTCACTTCTTTATGTGCCTAATCAGACTCATATAAACTTAGGAAGAGATAGAACGCAGATTATCTGAAATTAAAGTGGCTTGTCCACTACTAGGACAACCCCTTCTCATTCCTGATGTTTGTCCTAGAGAAAATAAAATCACCTACACTCATCTACCCTGTGTCATTCCCGGGGTTCTGGAACTCGCGTTACTGGGGCTCACATGTGGCTGTTATAACACTTGAGTCCTGTGCCCATTCAGCTTTGGTGCCACTGTCCCCACCTTAGGATTTATATATATAGTCAAGAAGAAGTGAAAGCTGCGGCTCTAGGCAGGGATAGTGATGTCAGCAGTAATAGGATGCATGGCTCACGTGATATAACAGCAACACAAGCCCCATGAATTAAAATGCCTACACCGTTGGAACAAGCCAGCACGGGAGGTGTAAATAGTTGTTTTTATTTTATCTGGGCCAAACATGGGAAATGAGAAGAGCTTGTCCTAATAGTGAACAATTTCTTTAATACCTATCTGGGATAGATCGATGGATATTGCTGCACAGCCCATGGGGCGGCCCAACTCCAAACTGCACTTTGGGCTGTGTATCTTGTGTATAACTCATCTTGTGTGTTCTCATATGATATATAGGGGGCTGTGTGTGGGCTCATATGGTATATAGGCGTGTCAGCATACTTAATTCTGATTAATATTAAGTGTTACTACTAATATAAAATAATTAAAATTGCTTTTTAATATTAATATTGAAAATAATTCATTTCAGCCTATTTGTTCCACCGTGTACAACAATCTAGGTCTCTCATGTGGCTCCTTGGAAAAATTAATTGCCCACCCCTACTCTAAGTGATAAGCTCCATCTATGTAGTCCTCAATACTCAAGCGCTGATGAACCTTTCTCCCCACTGATAAAATGCAGAAAGCTGTCACTCAGGGATGGGGCAAAGCATAACTCATGAATCTTAACAGATTTGTCTGGTACCTAACATTTGGTGACCCATCCGTGAGAGATAAACTTCAGTATGTAAGAGCATCCACTAAGGCTAGGTTCACATTTGCATTTCTGTGCGTAGCATATCATCTGCATGTGCAAGCGCATGCCAAAATGTATGCAAACGCATGCTTACGCCTCTGCATCATCTTATGCGTGACGCGAAAAAACCAGCTGCGTGTGCATGCTTTTAAATGTGTTTTGGCATGCGTTTGCATTGTTTATGCGCATGGTGGCGGTTGTGACATCATTTCCTGGATATGAGCAGTCTGAAGTCTGAGCATGTCCTTGACTACCAATGCGTTCCCATAGACAGTAATGCATTTTTTGATGCACTCATCCGCAATCATCCGCATGCGCATGATTGCGCAATATTTGATGCCTCAAAAAATGCAACATGTTGCGTTTGCTGGACACCGCCACACACCGCAAAATGACGCATTCGTACGCATCGGCATGCAAACACATGTCCCTGCGTACACTATGCTAAAGATATGTACGCATGACGCACGCAGATCTATGCTGATCATACGCTGCGCACAGAAATTCTAATGTGATCCTGGCCAAAGCAATGTAGGAGGCTGCTGTGTTCCTCACTGTATATTGCTTAATAGTGTTATCAATCCGACAGGTTCCCTTTAAAGGGGTATTAGGAACTAATTTATTTTCATACCATGGGCCTAGGATCTAGTAGGCAGATAGTTTCTAATTACCTGCCTGTTCTGCCTGCTGCTGAACTCTGCCGGCACAGAGCAGTCCTATGGGTTCTGCTGACATCATATCGACAGTATAGGGGCTTCTCTTTTGCTTTGCTCTATTGATGTCATGCTGATTAACACCTGTGAAACCACTGCATTACTGTGGGAAACCGGTTGTCCAATAGAATGACGCCAGCAGAGTGGCCCATCGACAAATCTGCCCGGAAGAGGAGCAACTGCTCTGTTGAAGTGAAACAGCAGAATTGCCTGCAGGAGTGGTCTGTGACCCCTCTGAGCTGGTGCTGAGTAGAACTGACAGGTAGTTAGCAACTGCCTGTCTATTAGTTATTAGGCCTATAGTAAATAAAATAAACTAGTCATGGAAAACGTACTGTAGAACATCTAAAAACAAAAACAGAACTGCTGTTTTCTGTTACTCTTTATTCCAATAAAGAGTTAAAAAAGCTATGTAGTTAGTTATATGTACCACAAAATGCTGCCACTGACAAATGCACTTCATCTTGAAAAAAACAAAACTTCATATAGGTACAGTAATGAAAAAATAAAAATACTATGGCTCTTGAAATGTAACAATGAAAAAAGATCTGTCCTAAAAGATGGGAGGGATCTGATTGGAGCTGGTCCTGAATGTGATGACACGCTTAGAGGTTAATTTATACCAGTGTCTTAAAGGCACAAATACAAGTAAATGCATCCACCCTTCGTAAATATGCCATATTTTTCATGTGGTTAGGTGGAGGGGAGAAGGAGATTGCAACTTGCCATCATAGGCAAAATGTAGAAGTTTCCACCTTTAAAAATAAAGAAATTTAAAAAATACAAAAAACTTTTTATTCAAAAGCACAATGTTGTTAAAGACATACTGGTAGCACAGTTTGTTTTAAAAACATAAACTGCACTTTGCTCATCATCCTCTGGTTCAGCGCTAAGTTTCCAATGTTGCTGTATGGAATCAGTTGCAATGCTGATGTCACATGGACAGATCATCATTAGCCAATCAGTAACCTCATTGGCTGTGAGTGGGGCATTCCATCTTTACTGGCAGATGCGCTGGGCTCACTGAATGGCTGTCGACATGACTGGTGATGTATTCATGTACTGATAATGTTTCTAGTGATGTATTTATGTAGTGATGGTAATTCTGGTCCTGTATTCATGTACTGATAGTGTTTTTGATGATGTAGTCATGTACTGATGGTGTTTCTGATATTATATTCATGTACTGATGGTGTTTCCTTTGATGTATTTGTAATTGTGGTAATTCGGGTGAAGTATTCATGGACTGATGGTGGTTTTGATCACAGTCATGACATAATGTTGCCTCTGGTGCTGTATTCCCTTGTTAAAAATTATGAAAATAAAAATGTAAAATATTTTATATGGCCACATCCATGAAAGTTTTGTTTATCACAATGATCAAAACATAAAACTAATTAAACCAGACAAGTAGAAAAAAAATCAAAATGCAAAAATGTATTTTTATAGTCACCTCGCCTCCCTAAAAAATGAAGTAAAAAGCGATCAAAAGCTCAAAATTGGTATCAATAAAAACATCAAATCACCACACAAAAAACAAGCCCTCACTAAACTCCATGGACAGAACAACCACTAAAAATGGCATCGCAAACCAAACTTTTTTGTTGTTTTTTTGCAAAAAGATACAATTTCTGAAAGTTTTGTATCATTGTAAAAGCGATGACCTGGAGAATCATTTTCACAAGTAACTTTTAGAATAAAATCAATACCTTAACATTAAAACACACAAACACATTGATGGAATTGAGTTGTTTTTTTATAGCAGTACCAGTTTTATATTTTGCTGTGGGAGGGGTGCCATTTACATTTTCAAAATGTATAAAAGCTACAATCAGCCCTGAGTGGTATGTGCAGAGTGTCCAATAAGTGAGAGTCATGTGCAACGTGTTTCACAGTTCCATAGTTTTAAGGTTTAAAGGAGACAGAGCTTCATAAAGTTCAACTTCTAATCTAACATGTGGGACCAGAGGAAGGCAAAACCTCAATGAGTCAGTTATTTAATGCCCAATGTTACGGTAAAAAATCCTTTCCCACTCCACATATAGCAATCAGATTGCTTGATCAACGTACCATCTCCAAAATCTAGTTCTCAAATTCTGTAATAATATATTTTTTCCAGAAAGGTCCAGAAATATTTTATTTTTTTCAGAAAGGTTCAGTATATTCCTAGATGTTTGGTATGAATGATGAGCTGTTGTTTTTTTAAATAAATACATGATTTAAAAATACTCTCCCAAGAGATATATATGCTATATGCGTGACTACATAGTGTTTGTGATGTGAACTGCAGCATGCCACGGGTTTTGCTAAGTTGTCATAATAATTATGACTACTGTTTTTTGGTGAGAAATAAACCAAATTCAGAAAAAAGTAAGAGTGGACTGGGTATGTTATATGCTGTATGTGTTCTATGTATAAGTAGTTTGTATGCAGCATGTGTTCTAACTACATGTGAATGGCATGTCTGCAGCATAAGTCTTGTATGTGATGGTATGTGTGGCATTAACCCATGTGATTGGTGTGTGCCACACTAGACAGTGTCTCAGTGGCACATGTGCTGTATTTGGTCTTTACAATTGATCTACATGTACCATGTGTCTTATGTATGAGAGGGGTGCACACAGGTTCGGACTGGCCCATAGAAGAAAAGGTGAACCATCCAGTGGGCCCCTCTGCAGATATGAGCAGTATAATTATATAGATCAGAGCAACACAAACATTAGAGGAAATCTTAGTAGAGTTGACAGAAACTCTTGAATACATACAAAATTAGGACAATTGGAGTAAAAAACTACTGTCTAAAAATTACAAAATTGTATTTATTAAATAACAATATCACATAGTATAGTCAAAAATTACAACAGTACATTGTAGAAGCCTACGCAAAACGAGCGTAGGGGCTGGCAGTCCGTCTCCACACTACGACCATAATGGATGAGGATCAATATTTGGTTTACCTATGTGACTAGCTGTCTTTTGGGACATACACTGATTTTCACTATACGGCTTACGTACCTTTAGAACTTGGTTCCTCTGGTCAGATTTCATTCCATTAGTTTTGACTTCTTTATCTGTGTCCTTCATTGTTCTTGTTACCCATGTGAAGGTCATTTGTACTTAAATGTACTGTTGTCATTTTTGACTATACTATGTGATATTGTTATTTAATAGATACTTTTTTGTAATGTTTAGACAGTAGTTTTGACTCCAATTGTCCTAATTTTGTATATATGAGCAGTAGTAGGCACAAAATACTTGATCCACTTTTTACAGACAATGACAATGTCATTCATTTAACAAACTTCCCAGTGAATTGTTATATAGAAGCATAGCTAAATTTGTTAATAAGGGTAATAAAATATTTGCATAGAGCTAAACAGTGGAGCACCAGAGTTAATGTTATTGGTAGGCCCTTGGCACCTTAGTCTGACACTGGGTGTACATGACATATGTCCTAAGTGTGAGTATGAGTAACATGTACGCAATGTATGAATGGCCTGAATTCAGGATATTCCACAAAAATATAGCATGTTTCAGAACACAAGGGCGAACATATCATTGGTGCAACCTGTACAGTTGCACATGGACCCCCATAGGTAAGAGGGCCACTTCTACCTTCATAGGGGGTGGAATTATGCGCTACGAGAAGCTATTGGACTACAACGGGCCCATATATTTATCTTGCATAAGGGCCCCTTTCTGCCTGTGTTCCCCTTTATATATTTCAACTAGTAAGAAAAAGAATGCTATAGATTCAATTTAGTAAAGCAAAATGTATTGTTAGTTTGCATAGACATTTTATAGAATAACAAATAAATAATTTGTAATAAAAATGAACCTTAAATATGTCTAATATTCTATGCGGAAAACATTTCCCAAATCACTGGAGTTAAATGATTTTGTTGTCAAGAAAACACATAATCCCCTTATGGTATTAGCCTCGTGTAGATTCTATTTATTTTTACATTAGTGCATATTAATAAGGAGCCAACACATTGCACAGAACTCAGCAGAGCAACATAATAGCTACAATAACCTAATATAATGACACGGAGAATACAGAATTAGTCCTCATTGTAAGTGTTTACTGACTCAGGATCTAGTGCTAAAATGTTTTAATAAAGAACTAATGAATACAATGTACATTACAGTCAACGTTAAATCTGGATGACTCTGCTCGAACATTTTTCTTGACAATATAAATATATTGGAAGGTTTAAATACTTTCTTGATCATGTTCAGTAGATAAGTTTACTGTAGAAGAATATGATTTTATCTGGGAATGAAGGTGTTACTTATATAAGTTTGACATTTACATACATGAAAATATTGTATCTCTTTTGAAAGACTTTTTTTTTTAACCTATTCATTACTGTTATCAAAGGTTGAGATCGAACCATAAATTAGATTTTAGAGGCAATTGTTAAAGATGAAGCTTGAGGACTTGTGAAGAAGACAAAACCTTTGCATAGTCTGCACATGGACTTCTATACTCGTGTATTTCAAGCCATTGATGAAGCCATTAATTCCGACAAATTTTCCAACTCCATTTGCTGAAAGGCAGTCCCACTCTTGCAAGGAAACTTCACCATCCCTCATGTTGCCTGCAGACACTCATCATTGTGCAATATTCTTTCTGTTGCAGCCAAAAAGTGGACTAATAAACCAAAAGCACATGCTGCCATTTTCCTGCACCTCAGTTCCTATGTTTTTGTCTTTAGTTGAATCATTTCACCTTGCGTCCATGTTGATGGTATGCTTTTGTAGCACACATTTTTTCTTGAACACCACTTCTGACCAGACTTTTCTTAGCTGATGACACTGCAGGAAATCTTCCGATTTTGAAGGGAATGAATCAATGATGTGTCTTTTATCTCCTACTCTGTTTCCTTGGATGAGCCCTGGATCTTTGTCTTTCAATGCTGACCATTTCTTTGTGTCCTCAGTGCTGAGAGATACAGGAAGATACTTATCCAGCATTCAAAGTCATTAGGGAGGCATCTGATCGCCTCCAAATTTATTCTGCAAAAGGACAGTGACCCTAAATGTACAATTAATTATATTAATAATTATCTTTAACATAAAGAAGAACAAAGAGTCATGGAAGTGGTGATATGGCCCCCACATAACCCTGATCTCAACATCATTGAGTCTGTCTGGGATCACATGAAGAGACAGAAGGATTTGCATGTGCAACATCCACAGGAGAACTGTGGTTTGTTTTTCAAGATGTTTGGAACAACCTCTCTGCTGTTTTTTTCAAAAATTGCAAACAAGTTACTCTAGAAGAATTGGATGCTGTTATGAAGACTAATGGTGGTTATCTTTAGTGTTGAGCATTCCGATACCGCAAGTATCGGGTATCGGCCGATACTAGCGGTATCGGAATTCCGATACCGGGATTCCGATACTTGGCGCGTATCGGATACCGGAATCGGAAGTTCAATGATTCAAAATTCAGAAATTCAGCCAATGAGAAAGATTCCAAGTGTGGGCACATCCTGTTTAGCATGGAGGGCATGAAACTACTGGCAAGGCTGTGATTGGCTGCTGAAATGATGTCATGATGCAGTTTAAAAGTCGCTGGCGCCATTTTGCGATCACTCTGCTGTGAATTCAGTTAGTGACAGGACGCTGTTTGCTGACTGAGGGACAGTTTAGAGATAGCGATTTGCTTCTTTGTGCTTTCCAAAGGCTAATTTAGCAACCGCTGTGTTCACCTACTATTCACCTTCCTTTTGCCTTGTAGCGCTGTTTTCACAGCGATCTGCAAGGTCTCTCTGTGTGTGTGTGTGAGTGCAGCCCACTCTCTAGTCTGAGTGCAGCCACATAGGCCATCCATAGCTGGTTGTATTCAGTTCAGGGAGGGTGGTTCATTGCCTCATACTGTCCTTTTTTTTTTTTTTTTTGAAGTAGTGCAGGCTGCTGCACATTTTTTCCAAAAATTCCTATTAGTGTCTTTCCACCCGTCTCCAGCTAATTTGTGGAAAAACACTACATAGGATAAAGTAGAGGAGGGTTTTTGGGCCTTGCAGCGCCGTTTACGGCTGTCTGCACGGTCTCCGTGTGACTGCAGCTCGCCCTGTAATCTGTGAGCAGCTATAGCCTGGTTGTCTCCAGCTCAGGGTTTTTCACTGCGTCATACCGCCAAATCAATTTTCTTTTTTTTCAAAGTAGTGTAGTCTGCTGCTAATTTATTTTAAAAAATCCTATTAGTGTCTTTCCACCCGTCTCCAGCTAATTTGTGGAAAAACACTACATAGGATAAAGTAGAGGAGGGTTTTTGGGCCTTGCAGCGCCGTTTACGGCTGTCTGCACGGTCTCCGTGTGACTGCAGCTCGCCCTGTAGTCTGTGAGCAGCCGTAGCCTGGTTGTCTGCAGCTCAGGGTTTTTCACTGCGTCATACCGCCAAATCAATTTTCTTTTTTTTCAAAGTAGTGTAGTCTGCTGCTAATTTATTTTAAAAAATCCTATTAGTGTCTTTCCACCCGTCTCCAGCTAATTTGTGGAAAAACACTAGATAGGATAAAGTAGAGGAGGGTTTTTGGGCCTTGCAGCGCCGTTTACGGCTGTCTGCACGGTCTCCGTGTGATTGCAGCTCTATCCGTTGTCAGTTCAGCCCCAAAAAAATAAATAAATAATAAAGTTCACCAAACACACCAGTTACACCACTTTACATTTGTGTAGGCCACATTAGCTCATATTCAAGTCTAGTCCACACTTTAGAAAATTAGTGTGTCTTATACCTGTTAGGAGGAGTTGCTCAGGAATGAGCACACAAAGCCGTTAGTACTTTTCTGCTTATCTTTATCAGTCAACCAAGATGAAGAAGGCAGTGAGTAAGGCACGTGGGCGTGGGCGTGGGCGCGGAGCAGGGAGGGGACGTGGGGATTCTGTGCCTGCTGCGGGCACCGGTGAGTCATCAGCACCCACTTTCACAAGGGAACAGTCGTTCATGCGCAGCTTTGTCGCCGAGCGCCGTACACCGCTGCTGCGTGAAGACCAAATTGAAGCCGTTGTGGGATGGATGGCAGCTAATGCATCAACTTCCATTAGTGCCACATCCTCTCAGACACAGAGCACTGGAGAGCAGCCATCTGTCTCTTCACCACCTGCAAAATTGCCCAGGCAGACAGAGATCCCAGGACAGGAGCAGTCTCTACTTCTGTTCTCTGAATCATCTCTTGGCTTGGAAACAGGGGGCCAGCCAAGCAGCATTGGAGAAATGGAAGAAGAGGCAGGGTGCAGTGATGCCCAACAGCTTTTTCTGTCTTCCTCTGAAGAGGCGGGTGGGCCAGTGGCTCCGGTCACCACCTCGCAGGCCGCATCAGCTGATGATGACACTCAGGTGCCACTTACTGGTGCGTGCTCTGCTGCTGAGACTACCCAGGAGGAGCAGTTGGGGGCAGAGGGTAGTGTAGATGATGAGGTCCTTGACCCATCTTGGCGTCAGGGACAGGAAGGTGGTGGGAGCAGCTCTGAGGAAGAGATTCCCCGTACGGCCCAAAGAGGGAGAGGGAGGGGGAAGACTGCGGATCCTGCAGCCTCCGCTTTGGCACCCGTAAGGAGCATGTCTCTTCCAAAAGTCAAAAGGGGGGCTCCCAAGACTTGCAGTGCCTGATCCTTTTTTGACACAGTTGCAGATGACATTTGCTATGTCAGATGCAAGGTGTGTCATCAAAAAATCAAAAGAGGTCAAAAAGTCGCCAACCTCAATACCTCCAACATGTGGAAACATGTGCGCAACAGGCACCCGGCGGAGTTAGACAAACACACTGAAGAGCTAGGCCAACCAACAGCGGCAGCTACCACCCCTTCAGCTCGTGTTGCCTCTTCCTCTAGCTCACACGCAGCTGGTTCGGCTTCCTCCCAGGATCGCCGTGGAAGAACCTCTGGCCCTGTTGTCCAGAGACCCGCTGTCATTCCACCCGCAGCACCACTTTCCCAGTCAACCACACACTCCCAGCCCAGTCTACAGCCATCGGTAGTACAGGCATGGGAGAAAAGGCGGCCTTTCTCGTCAAACCACCCACGAGCACAGGCTCTGACTGCAGGCATTGCCAAACTTCTGTCACTGGAAATGCTGTCATTCAGGCTGGTGGAGACTGACAGCTTCCGTGACTTGATGTCATTGGCAGTCCCACAGTACAGTGTGCCCAGCCGCTTTTACTTCAGCAGGCAAGCCGTCCCTGCCCTGCACAAGCATGTGGAGGGACACATAAAACACGCGCTACTGAACGCCGTCAGTAGCAAGGTCCACCTCACCACCGATGCGTGGACCAGTCAACATGGACAGGGGCGATACCTTTCCCTCACTGCCCATTGGGTTAATGTCGTTGAGCCGGGTACAGACCGTGCGAGTGGCGCAGGACGTGTCCTGCCCACTCCAAGGATTGCAGGAATCCATTCTGTACGCATTGACTCCTCCTCTTACACCAGTTCCTCAGAATCATCGCTGCAGGAGCCGTCACAGTCCACCTCCACATGGACCCGTGATGAACGTGTACCTGTTACGACCGACATGAGCACAGCCGTGGCCAAACGTCAACAGGCCGTCTTGAAATTAATTTTTTTGGGGAATCGTAGCCACACAGCGCAGGAGCTCTGGAATGCCATCAAGCAGGAGAGCGATGTGTGGTTTGAGCCAGCGAATCTCCAGCCAGGCATGGTAGTGTGTGATAATGGCCGAAATCTGGTGGCAGCCCTGGGCCTCGGCAACCTCACTCACATCCCATGTCTGGCACATGTGCTCAATTTGGTCGTGCAGAGTTTTTTGAGGGACTATCCGGATCTTGATGCACTGCTGCACAAGGTCCGCCTAGAGTGTGCTCACTTGCGGCGTTCCAGCACGGCAAAAGCGCGCATTGCGGCTCTGCAGCGCCGACACCGCCTGCCGGAACATCGCATCATATGTGACCTACCTACCAGGTGGAATTCCACGTTACATATGTTGGAGCGGTTGTGTGAGCAGCAGCAAGCTGTAATGGAGTACCAGCTGTATCAGGCGCAAAAAAGTCGCAGTCAGCGCCGTACAGACTTCACAACCACAGAGTGGGCCACTATGAAGGATGTCTGCCAGGTTTTGCGTCCCTTTGATTATTCCACGCGGATGGCGAGTGCAGATGATGCACTAGTCAGCATGACTGTTCCCCTTATCTGCCTGCTTGAAAAATCACTGCAAGCGCTAAGGGATGATGTTGTGGAAGAGGTGGAGGATGAGGATTCACCACTTCCATCATCTTCTGGACAGTCAGCGCCACGTGGTTCCTCACAAACGCGTAGGCAGGGGACAGTTTGTGAGGAGGATGAGGAGGAGTCAATGGAGGAGGAAGACATCCGTCCAGAGGAGGGAGTTCCCGAATTGTCCAGTACTCAGTGTGTACAGCGAGGGTGGGGTGATGACGAGCGGGCAGAGATCACGCCTCCAGCTGGGGACAGCGTTTCTTGGGCAGTTGGCAGTCTGCAGCACATGGTGGATTACATGCTGCAGTGCCTGAGAAACGACCGCCGCATCGACCACATTCTCAACATGTCTGATTATTGGGTGTTCACCCTCCTCGATCCTCGCTACCGGGACAACGTAGAAAGCCTCATCACACCGTTGAACCGGGAGCGAAAAATGCGGGAGTACCAAGACACACTGGTCAGTTCCATCATCTTCTCCATTCCAACTGAGAGAAGTCCTGCTAGTGCATTCCAAAGCAGCTCAGTGCGTCCAGGCAGTGGTGGAGGCTCTGCACAAAGAGGGAGCAGAAGCAGTGCCTCTGCCCAAGGCAAGACCAGTATGGCCGAACTGTGGCACAGTTTTCTGTGCCCGCCACAAAAGTCTACACCATCACAGACGGCTCCAGTCAGCAGGAGGCAACGGTTCCGTCAGATGGTGACAGACTACATGTCTTGCCCTCTTGCTGTACTCCCAGACGGCTCTTCCCCTTTCAAGTTTTGGGTCTCAAAGCTGGATACATGGCCAGAGCTAAGCCAGTATGCATTGGAGGTGCTGTCTTGCCCTGCGGCCAGTGTATTATCGGAACGTGTCTTTAGTGCTGCAGGTGGTGTACTAACTGACCGTCGCATGCGACTATCCTCCGATAACGTTGACCGGCTTACTTTCCTGAAAATGAACAAGGCCTGGATCTCGCAGGAATTTGCCACTCCTCCTCCTGATTAAATAATTAGGTCACTGTATACGTTATCCAGGTCTCCTGTTGTGTTCATCTTTCTACCACCTGAACTTAAATTCCTGGGCTCCAACACCGCCAGTTGAGGCTCAGATGTGCCGTCTGCACAGTCAAAACATACGACCCAGTGTTATTGGGTTTCAGTAACGTCAGCTGATCCCCAGCTGTGTAGCCGGCAATGTGTCATGCGACCGCCACGCTGACACAACAACTGAAATGTAAGGGAATCTGTCCCCCCCCCCAAGGCGTTTGTTACTGAAAGAGCCACCTTGTGCAGCAGTAATGCTGCACAAGGAAAAAGGTAGCTATTTTGGTTTTGCTCCTTGCACACGCAAAACTTAACACTTATAAAATGTGTCCACTGATACCGTAAAACCGTCCCGGAGGTGGGACTTTCCTTCGTAATATGACGCAGCACAGCCGTCATTCCTACCCCCCCGGCGCCGCGCCCCGGCTCCTCAGCGTTGTTTGATTCCGTCCCGGAGCCTGCGCTGTTATGTTATCCCGTGGCCAGGCACACTTAGCGCTGCCCGTCTTCTGGCATCATTTGGTGTCAGGCTGGCTGCGCCTGTGCGGCCACGCTGGCCGAGAGCCCGCCTCGCAGTGTCTTCTGATTTAATCCCACTGGGGGCCTGGGATCTATGGACATGCGCAGTGCATATCTGAACCTCCACCTCTCACTCATCTCCCTATGGCTTCTTCAGACTGTTCGGTGTCAGCTGGTCCCTAATAGCATGCCACGGCCGTGACACCGCACAGTCTGAAAAAGAAGCCATAGGGAGGGGAGTGAGAGGCGAGGATATGCACTGCGCATGGCCATGGATCCCAGGCCCCCAGTGGGATTACATCAGAAGACACTGCGAGGCGGGCTCTCGGCCAGCGCGGCCGCACAGGCGCAGCCAGCCTGACACCAAATGATGTCAGAAGATGGGCAGCGCTAAGTGTGCCTGGCCACGGGATAACATAACAGCGCAGGCTCCGGGACGGAATCAAACAACGCTGAGGAGCCGGGGCACGGCGGCGGGGGGGTAGTAATGATGGCTGTGCTGCGTCATATTACGAAGGAAAGTCCCACCTCCGGGACGGTTTCACGGCTTCAGGGGACACATTTTAAAAGTGTTTAGTTCTGTGTTTGCAAGGAGCATGATGAAAAGAGCCACCTTTTCCTTTTGCATCTTTTGTGCTGCACAAGCTGGCTCTTTCAGCTACAAACGCCTTGGGGGGGGTGTTAAAGGTTCCCTTTCGACTTTCTCAGGCTTCGGCCTACATTGTGTTCCTCTGCTTTTCCACCTGCCCCTGGGCTCCAACACCGCTAGTTGCCGTCCAGAAGTGCTGTACGCACAGTCAACAGTCCCTCCTCTGTTATTGGGGTTCAGTAACGTCAGCTGTTCCCCTGCTGTGTGTGTGGCAATCCCTCCTACCTCCTCCAACCTCCTCCAACCTCCTCCTCCTCCACCTGTCCCTGGGCTCCAACACCGCCAGTTGCCGTCCAGAAGTGCTGTACGCACAGTCAACAGTCCCTCCTCTGTTATTGGGGTTCAGTAACGTCAGCTGTTCCCCTGCTGTGTGTGTGGCAATCCCTCCTACCTCCTCCAACCTCCTCCAACCTCCTCCTCCTCCACCTGTCCCTGGGCTCCAACACCGCCAGTTGCCGTCCAGAAGTGCTGTACGCACAGTCAACAGTCCCTCCTCTGTTATTGGGGTTCAGTAACGTCAGCTGTTCCCCTGCTGTGTGTGTGGCAATCCCTCCTACCTCCTCCAACCTCCTCCTCCTCCACCTGTCCCTGGGCTCCAACACCGCCAGTTGCCGTCCAGAAGTGCTGTACGCACAGTCAACAGTCCCTCCTCTGTTATTGGGGTTCAGTAACGTCAGCTGTTCCCCTGCTGTGTGTGTGGCAATCCCTCCTACCTCCTCCAACCTCCTCCAACCTCCTCCTCCTCCACCTGTCCCTGGGCTCCAACACCGCCAGTTGCCGTCCAGAAGTGCTGTACGCACAGTCAACAGTCCCTCCTCTGTTATTGGGGTTCAGTAACGTCAGCTGTTCCCCTGCTGTGTGTGTGGCAATCCCTCCTACCTCCTCCAACCTCCTCCAACCTCCTCCTCCTCCACCTGTCCCTGGGCTCCAACACCGCCAGTTGCCGTCCAGAAGTGCTGTACGCACAGTCAACAGTCCCTCCTCTGTTATTGGGGTTCAGTAACGTCAGCTGTTCCCCTGCTGTGTGTGTGGCAATCCCTCCTACCTCCTCCAACCTCCTCCAACCTCCTCCTCCTCCACCTGTCCCTGGGCTCCAACACCGCCAGTTGCCGTCCAGAAGTGCTGTACGCACAGTCAACAGTCCCTCCTCTGTTATTGGGGTTCAGTAACGTCAGCTGTTCCCCTGCTGTGTGTGTGGCAATCCCTCCTACCTCCTCCAACCTCCTCCTCCTCCACCTGTCCCTGGGCTCCAACACCGCCAGTTGCCGTCCAGAAGTGCTGTACGCACAGTCAACAGTCCCTCCTCTGTTATTGGGGTTCAGTAACGTCAGCTGTTCCCCTGCTGTGTGTGTGGCAATCCCTCCTACCTCCTCCAACCTCCTCCTCCTCCACCTGTCCCTGGGCTCCAACACCGCCAGTTGCCGTCCAGAAGTGCTGTACGCACAGTCAACAGTCCCTCCTCTGTTATTGGGGTTCAGTAACGTCAGCTGTTCCCCTGCTGTGTGTGTGGCAATCCCTCCTACCTCCTCCAACCTCCTCCTCCTCCACCTGTCCCTGGGCTCCAACACCGCCAGTTGCCGTCCAGAAGTGCTGTACGCACAGTCAACAGTCCCTCCTCTGTTATTGGGGTTCAGTAACGTCAGCTGTTCCCCTGCTGTGTGTGTGGCAATCCCTCCTACCTCCTCCAACCTCCTCCTCCTCCACCTGTCCCTGGGCTCCAACACCGCCAGTTGCCGTCCAGAAGTGCTGTACGCACAGTCAACAGTCCCTCCTCTGTTATTGGGGTTCAGTAACGTCAGCTGTTCCCCTGCTGTGTGTGTGGCAATCCCTCCTACCTCCTCCAACCTCCTCCTCCTCCACCTGTCCCTGGGCTCCAACACCGCCAGTTGCCGTCCAGAAGTGCTGTACGCACAGTCAACAGTCCCTCCTCTGTTATTGGGGTTCAGTAACGTCAGCTGTTCCCCTGCTGTGTGTGTGGCAATCCCTCCTACCTCCTCCAACCTCCTCCTCCTCCACCTGTCCCTGGGCTCCAACACCGCCAGTTGCCGTCCAGAAGTGCTGTACGCACAGTCAACAGTCCCTCCTCTGTTATTGGGGTTCAGTAACGTCAGCTGTTCCCCTGCTGTGTGTGTGGCAATCCCTCCTACCTCCTCCAACCTCCTCCTCCTCCACCTGTCCCTGGGCTCCAACACCGCCAGTTGCCGTCCAGAAGTGCTGTACGCACAGTCAACAGTCCCTCCTCTGTTATTGGGGTTCAGTAACGTCAGCTGTTCCCCTGCTGTGTGTGTGGCAATCCCTCCTACCTCCTCCAACCTCCTCCAACCTCCTCCTCCTCCACCTGTCCCTGGGCTCCAACACCGCCAGTTGCCGTCCAGAAGTGCTGTACGCACAGTCAACAGTCCCTCCTCTGTTATTGGGGTTCAGTAACGTCAGCTGTTCCCCTGCTGTGTGTGTGGCAATCCCTCCTACCTCCTCCAACCTCCTCCAACCTCCTCCTCCTCCACCTGTCCCTGGGCTCCAACACCGCCAGTTGCCGTCCAGAAGTGCTGTACGCACAGTCAACAGTCCCTCCTCTGTTATTGGGGTTCAGTAACGTCAGCTGTTCCCCTGCTGTGTGTGTGGCAATCCCTCCTACCTCCTCCAACCTCCTCCAACCTCCTCCTCCTCCACCTGTCCCTGGGCTCCAACACCGCCAGTTGCCGTCCAGAAGTGCTGTACGCACAGTCAACAGTCCCTCCTCTGTTATTGGGGTTCAGTAACGTCAGCTGTTCCCCTGCTGTGTGTGTGGCAATCCCTCCTACCTCCTCCAACCTCCTCCTCCTCCACCTGTCCCTGGGCTCCAACACCGCCAGTTGCCGTCCAGAAGTGCTGTACGCACAGTCAACAGTCCCTCCTCTGTTATTGGGGTTCAGTAACGTCAGCTGTTCCCCTGCTGTGTGTGTGGCAATCCCTCCTACCTCCTCCAACCTCCTCCAACCTCCTCCTCCTCCACCTGTCCCTGGGCTCCAACACCGCCAGTTGCCGTCCAGAAGTGCTGTACGCACAGTCAACAGTCCCTCCTCTGTTATTGGGGTTCAGTAACGTCAGCTGTTCCCCTGCTGTGTGTGTGGCAATCCCTCCTACCTCCTCCAACCTCCTCCAACCTCCTCCTCCTCCACCTGTCCCTGGGCTCCAACACCGCCAGTTGCCGTCCAGAAGTGCTGTACGCACAGTCAACAGTCCCTCCTCTGTTATTGGGGTTCAGTAACGTCAGCTGTTCCCCTGCTGTGTGTGTGGCAATCCCTCCTACCTCCTCCAACCTCCTCCAACCTCCTCCTCCTCCACCTGTCCCTGGGCTCCAACACCGCCAGTTGCCGTCCAGAAGTGCTGTACGCACAGTCAACAGTCCCTCCTCTGTTATTGGGGTTCAGTAACGTCAGCTGTTCCCCTGCTGTGTGTGTGGCAATCCCTCCTACCTCCTCCAACCTCCTCCAACCTCCTCCTCCTCCACCTGTCCCTGGGCTCCAACACCGCCAGTTGCCGTCCAGAAGTGCTGTACGCACAGTCAACAGTCCCTCCTCTGTTATTGGGGTTCAGTAACGTCAGCTGTTCCCCTGCTGTGTGTGTGGCAATCCCTCCTACCTCCTCCAACCTCCTCCTCCTCCACCTGTCCCTGGGCTCCAACACCGCCAGTTGCCGTCCAGAAGTGCTGTACGCACAGTCAACAGTCCCTCCTCTGTTATTGGGGTTCAGTAACGTCAGCTGTTCCCCTGCTGTGTGTGTGGCAATCCCTCCTACCTCCTCCAACCTCCTCCTCCTCCACCTGTCCCTGGGCTCCAACACCGCCAGTTGCCGTCCAGAAGTGCTGTACGCACAGTCAACAGTCCCTCCTCTGTTATTGGGGTTCAGTAACGTCAGCTGTTCCCCTGCTGTGTGTGTGGCAATCCCTCCTACCTCCTCCAACCTCCTCCTCCTCCACCTGTCCCTGGGCTCCAACACCGCCAGTTGCCGTCCAGAAGTGCTGTACGCACAGTCAACAGTCCCTCCTCTGTTATTGGGGTTCAGTAACGTCAGCTGTTCCCCTGCTGTGTGTGTGGCAATCCCTCCTACCTCCTCCAACCTCCTCCAACCTCCTCCTCCTCCACCTGTCCCTGGGCTCCAACACCGCCAGTTGCCGTCCAGAAGTGCTGTACGCACAGTCAACAGTCCCTCCTCTGTTATTGGGGTTCAGTAACGTCAGCTGTTCCCCTGCTGTGTGTGTGGCAATCCCTCCTACCTCCTCCAACCTCCTCCAACCTCCTCCTCCTCCACCTGTCCCTGGGCTCCAACACCGCCAGTTGCCGTCCAGAAGTGCTGTACGCACAGTCAACAGTCCCTCCTCTGTTATTGGGGTTCAGTAACGTCAGCTGTTCCCCTGCTGTGTGTGTGGCAATCCCTCCTACCTCCTCCAACCTCCTCCAACCTCCTCCTCCTCCACCTGTCCCTGGGCTCCAACACCGCCAGTTGCCGTCCAGAAGTGCTGTACGCACAGTCAACAGTCCCTCCTCTGTTATTGGGGTTCAGTAACGTCAGCTGTTCCCCTGCTGTGTGTGTGGCAATCCCTCCTACCTCCTCCAACCTCCTCCTCCTCCACCTGTCCCTGGGCTCCAACACCGCCAGTTGCCGTCCAGAAGTGCTGTACGCACAGTCAACAGTCCCTCCTCTGTTATTGGGGTTCAGTAACGTCAGCTGTTCCCCTGCTGTGTGTGTGGCAATCCCTCCTACCTCCTCCAACCTCCTCCAACCTCCTCCTCCTCCACCTGTCCCTGGGCTCCAACACCGCCAGTTGCCGTCCAGAAGTGCTGTACGCACAGTCAACAGTCCCTCCTCTGTTATTGGGGTTCAGTAACGTCAGCTGTTCCCCTGCTGTGTGTGTGGCAATCCCTCCTACCTCCTCCAACCTCCTCCAACCTCCTCCTCCTCCACCTGTCCCTGGGCTCCAACACCGCCAGTTGCCGTCCAGAAGTGCTGTACGCACAGTCAACAGTCCCTCCTCTGTTATTGGGGTTCAGTAACGTCAGCTGTTCCCCTGCTGTGTGTGTGGCAATCCCTCCTACCTCCTCCAACCTCCTCCAACCTCCTCCTCCTCCACCTGTCCCTGGGCTCCAACACCGCCAGTTGCCGTCCAGAAGTGCTGTACGCACAGTCAACAGTCCCTCCTCTGTTATTGGGGTTCAGTAACGTCAGCTGTTCCCCTGCTGTGTGTGTGGCAATCCCTCCTACCTCCTCCAACCTCCTCCAACCTCCTCCTCCTCCACCTGTCCCTGGGCTCCAACACCGCCAGTTGCCGTCCAGAAGTGATGTACGCACAGTCAACAGTCCCTCCTCTGTTATTGGGGTTCAGTAACGTCAGCTGTTCCCCTGCTGTGTGTGTGGCAATCCCTCCTACCTCCTCCAACCTCCTCCTCCTCCACCTGTCCCTGGGCTCCAACACCGCCAGTTGCCGTCCAGAAGTGCTGTACGCACAGTCAACAGTCCCTCCTCTGTTATTGGGGTTCAGTAACGTCAGCTGTTCCCCTGCTGTGTGTGTGGCAATCCCTCCTACCTCCTCCAACCTCCTCCTCCTCCACCTGTCCCTGGGCTCCAACACCGCCAGTTGCCGTCCAGAAGTGCTGTACGCACAGTCAACAGTCCCTCCTCTGTTATTGGGGTTCAGTAACGTCAGCTGTTCCCCTGCTGTGTGTGTGGCAATCCCTCCTACCTCCTCCAACCTCCTCCTCCTCCACCTGTCCCTGGGCTCCAACACCGCCAGTTGCCGTCCAGAAGTGCTGTACGCACAGTCAACAGTCCCTCCTCTGTTATTGGGGTTCAGCACCGCCAGCTGTTCCCCTGCTGTGTATACGGCAACGTGTACTGCGACCGCCACGCAGGCACAACAAGTTAAATGTAAGGGAACCTGACCCCCCCCCCCCCCAGGCGTTTGTTACTGAAGGAGCCACCTTGTGCAGCAGTAATGATGCAAAGGGAAAAAGTGCCTCTTTTCGTGATGCTCCTTGCACATGCTGAACCAAACACTTATGAAATGTGTCCCCACACAGCGTTAAACCGTCCGGTAGGTGGAACTTTCCTTTGTCGTGTGACGCAGCACAGCCATCATTTTTACCCCCTTGGCGCCGTGCGCCCCCTCCTCAGCGTTGTTTGAATCTGTCCCGGAGCCTGCGCTGTTAGGTTAGCCCTTGGCCATGCACACATGTTGCGCTGCCCGTCTTCTGACCTCATTTGGTGTCAGGCTGGCTGCGCCTGTGCGGGTGCGCTGGCCGAGATCCCGCCTCGCAGTGTCGTCTAATGTAATCCCACCGCGGGCCTGTGATCCGTGCCCGTGCGCAGTGCATATCCTCTCCTCTCACTCCCCTCCCTACGGCTTCTTCAGACTGTGCGATGTCAGCTGGTCCCTAATAGCATGCCACGGCCGTGACACCGCACAGTCTGAAAAAGCCGTAGGGAGGGGAGTGAGAGGAGAGGATATGCACTGCGCACGGGCACGGATCACAGGCCCGCGGTGGGATTACATTAGACGACACTGCGAGGCGGGATCTCGGCCAGCGCACCCGCACAGGCGCAGCCAGCCTGACACCAAATGAGGTCAGAAGACGGGCAGCGCAACATGTGTGCATGGCCAAGGGCTAACCTAACAGCGCAGGCTCCGGGACAGATTCAAACAACGCTGAGGAGGCGGCGCACGGCGCCAAGGGGGTAAAAATGATGGCTGTGCTGCGTCACACGACAAAGGAAAGTTCCACCTACCGGACTGTTTAACGCTGTGAGGAGACACATTTCATAAATGTTAGGTTCCGCATGTACAAGGACCATAATTAAAAGAGCTAAGTTTACCTTTTCCAGCATTAGTGCTGTACACAATGGCTCTTTCAGCTACAAACGCCTGGGGGGGGGGGGGGTTAAAGGTTTCCTTTCAACTTGCTCGAGTGCAGGCTTCGGCCTACACTCCGCTCCCCCTGCTCCTCCTGCTGACCCTGGGCTCTAACACCGCCAGTTTTTGCCCAGATGTGCTAGCTGCACAGAGAAAAACACCAGCCAATGTGTCAGTGGGGTTCAGCACCGCCAGCTGTTCCCCTGCTGTGTAGCTGGCAACGTGTCCTGCGACCGCCACGCAGACACAAGAACTGAAATTGAAGGGAACCTGTCCCCCCTCCCCCAGGTGTTTCTATGTTTTACAGCTACCTTGAACAGCAGTAATGCTGCATGTGTTCAAGGTGGCTCAGAAACTTATTCTCCTTGCCCATGTTGAAGTGAACACGTCTAAAATGTGTCCTCTGTGACCATTAAAACGTCCCTCAGGTGTGATTTGACTTTGTATTGACACACGCAACAAGCTCCTTGGTAACGCTGCCCGTCTTCTGGCATCATTGTTTGGCTGGCTGCGCCTCTGCGGCCGCCCTGACCCACACAACAGCCCTCGTTGTCTTATTTAATGGGACTGCGAGGGTGTGATTGATGGGCAGGATCAGTGCATCAGTTCGCCTGTCCCTCCTCTCCTTCCGCCTTCTTCGGACTGTGCGGCTTCATGGCCGTGGCATGCGATAAGGGATCAGATGACGCCGCACAGTCTGAAGCGGGTGTAAGGACCCGAGTGTGAGAGGCGAACATATGTGCTGCGCCAGGCCCTGAATCCCAGCCCCGCAGTGTTTTAACAATGTTAAGACACTGCGGGGCTGGGATTCATGGGCATCGCGAACCGCACCGGCCGACATTACATGATGCCAGAAGATGGGCAGCGCTAACGGCGCTAGGCCAGGGGATAACACGACAGCGCAGACTCCTGTACAGCAAATAACAACGCTCGGGAGGCTGCACCCAGCACCAAGGTGGGATTCTTGACACCTGTGCTGCGTCTCATTACAAAGGGAACTCTCGCCTCCATTACACAGTTTGACTGTATAAAGGGCTAAATGTTATACGTGTTCCATTCAGCGTGTGCAAGGAGAAAAATTACAAGAGCAACCTTTGACTTGCGCAGCACTGCTGCTGCATAAGCTGTGGCTCTTCTACTTTGTAACCCCTGAGGGGGGGTTAAAGGTGACTTTTGAAATCGGTTCAATTAGGCTTCGGCCTACACTCTGCTCCACCTGCAGAGCCCGGGCTCCAACAACGCTAGTTGCTGTCCGGAAGTGCTGGCTGCACAGAGCCAAACACCTCGCCAATGTGTCAGTGGGGTCCAGCACCGCCAGCTGTTCCCCTGCTGTGTAGCCGGCAACGTGTCCTGCAAAAGCCACGCAGACACAACACACCCAAAGCTGCCGCCTGTGCAGGCTTCGGCCTACACTCCCCTCCCCCTGCTCCTCCTCCTCCTGCTCCTCCTCCTGCTGTCCCTGGGCTCTAACACACCGCCAGTTGGGGCCCAGATGTGCTAGCTGCACAGAGAAAAACACCAGCCAATGTGTCAGTGGGGTCCAGCACCGCCAGCTGTTCCCCTGCTGTGCAGCCGGCAACGTGTCCTGCAAAAGCCACGCAGACACAAGAACTGAAATTGAAGGGAACCTGTCCCCCCTCCCCCAGGCGTTTTTACGTTATCCAGCTACCTTGTACAGCGGTAATGCTGCATGTGTGCAAGGTGGCTCAGAAACGTATTCTCCTCGCACATGTGGAACTGAAAACACGTCTGAAATGTGTCCTCTGTGTGACCATTTAACCGTCCCGGTGGTGTGACTTTCCTTTGTAATGACACGCTGCAACCCCCTTGGTAGCGCTGCCCGTCTTCTGGCATCATTGTTTGGCTGGCTGCGCCTCTGCGGCCGCCCTGACCCACACAACGCCCCTCGGTGTCTTATTTATTTGGACTGCGAGGGTGTGATTCATGGGCAGGATCAGTGCATCAGTTCGACTGTCCCTCCTCTCCTTCCGCCTTCTTCGGACTGTGCGGCTTCATGGCCGTGGCATGCGATAAGGGATCAGATGACGCCGCACAGTCTGAAGCGGGTGTAAGGACCCGAGTGTGAGAGGCGAACATATGTGCTGCGCCAGGCCCTGAATCCCAGCCCCGCAGTGTTTTAACAATGTTAAGACACTGCGGGGCTGGGATTCATGGGCATCGCGAACCGCACCGGCCGACATTACATGATGCCAGAAGATGGGCAGCGCTAACGGCGCTAGGCCAGGGGATAACACGACAGCGCAGACTCCTGTACAGCAAATAACAACGCTCGGGAGGCTGCACCCAGCACCAAGGTGGGATTCTTGACACCTGTGCTGCGTCTCATTACAAAGGGAACTCTCGCCTCCATTACACAGTTTGACTGTATAAAGGGCTAAATGTTATACGTGTTCCATTCAGCGTGTGCAAGGAGAAAAATTACAAGAGCAACCTTTGACTTGCGCAGCACTGCTGCTGCATAAGCTGTGGCTCTTCTACTTTGTAACCCCTGAGGGGGGGTTAAAGGTGACTTTTGAAATCGGTTCAATTAGGCTTCGGCCTACACTCTGCTCCACCTGCAGAGCCCGGGCTCCAACAACGCTAGTTGCTGTCCGGAAGTGCTGGCTGCACAGAGCCAAACACCTCGCCAATGTGTCAGTGGGGTCCAGCACCGCCAGCTGTTCCCCTGCTGTGTAGCCGGCAACGTGTCCTGCAAAAGCCACGCAGACACAACACACCCAAAGCTGCCGCCTGTGCAGGCTTCGGCCTACACTCCCCTCCCCCTGCTCCTCCTCCTCCTGCTCCTCCTCCTGCTGTCCCTGGGCTCTAACACACCGCCAGTTGGGGCCCAGATGTGCTAGCTGCACAGAGAAAAACACCAGCCAATGTGTCAGTGGGGTCCAGCACCGCCAGCTGTTCCCCTGCTGTGCAGCCGGCAACGTGTCCTGCAAAAGCCACGCAGACACAAGAACTGAAATTGAAGGGAACCTGTCCCCCCTCCCCCAGGCGTTTTTACGTTATCCAGCCACCTTGTACAGCGGTAATGCTGCATGTGTGCAAGGTGGCTCAGAAACGTATTCTCCTCGCACATGTGGAACTGAAAACACGTCTGAAATGTGTCCTCTGTGTGACCATTTAACCGTCCCGGTGGTGTGACTTTCCTTTGTAATGACACGCTGCAACCCCCTTGGTAGCGCTGCCCGTCTTCTGGCATCATTGTTTGGCTGGCTGCGCCTCTGCGGCCGCCCTGACCCACACAACGCCCCTCGGTGTCTTATTTATTTGGACTGCGAGGGTGTGATTCATGGGCAGGATCAGTGCATCAGTTCGCCTGTCCCTCCTCTCCTTCCGCCTTCTTCGGACTGTGCGGCTTCATGGCCGTGGCATGCGATAAGGGATCAGATGACGCCGCACAGTCTGAAGCGGGTGTAAGGACCCGAGTGTGAGAGGCGAACATATGTGCTGCGCCAGGCCCTGAATCCCAGCCCCGCAGTGTTTTAACAATGTTAAGACACTGCGGGGCTGGGATTCATGGGCATCGCGAACCGCACCGGCCGACATTACATGATGCCAGAAGATGGGCAGCGCTAACGGCGCTAGGCCAGGGGATAACACGACAGCGCAGACTCCTGTACAGCAAATAACAACGCTCGGGAGGCTGCACCCAGCACCAAGGTGGGATTCTTGACACCTGTGCTGCGTCTCATTACAAAGGGAACTCTCGCCTCCATTACACAGTTTGACTGTATAAAGGGCTAAATGTTATACGTGTTCCATTCAGCGTGTGCAAGGAGAAAAATTACAAGAGCAACCTTTGACTTGCGCAGCACTGCTGCTGCATAAGCTGTGGCTCTTCTACTTTGTAACCCCTGAGGGGGGGTTAAAGGTGACTTTTGAAATCGGTTCAATTAGGCTTCGGCCTACACTCTGCTCCACCTGCAGAGCCCGGGCTCCAACAACGCTAGTTGCTGTCCGGAAGTGCTGGCTGCACAGAGCCAAACACCTCGCCAATGTGTCAGTGGGGTCCAGCACCGCCAGCTGTTCCCCTGCTGTGTAGCCGGCAACGTGTCCTGCAAAAGCCACGCAGACACAACACACCCAAAGCTGCCGCCTGTGCAGGCTTCGGCCTACACTCCCCTCCCCCTGCTCCTCCTCCTCCTGCTCCTCCTCCTGCTGTCCCTGGGCTCTAACACACCGCCAGTTGGGGCCCAGATGTGCTAGCTGCACAGAGAAAAACACCAGCCAATGTGTCAGTGGGGTCCAGCACCGCCAGCTGTTCCCCTGCTGTGCAGCCGGCAACGTGTCCTGCAAAAGCCACGCAGACACAAGAACTGAAATTGAAGGGAACCTGTCCCCCCTCCCCCAGGCGTTTTTACGTTATCCAGCCACCTTGTACAGCGGTAATGCTGCATGTGTGCAAGGTGGCTCAGAAACGTATTCTCCTCGCACATGTGGAACTGAAAACACGTCTGAAATGTGTCCTCTGTGTGACCATTTAACCGTCCCGGTGGTGTGACTTTCCTTTGTAATGACACGCTGCAACCCCCTTGGTAGCGCTGCCCGTCTTCTGGCATCATTGTTTGGCTGGCTGCGCCTCTGCGGCCGCCCTGACCCACACAACGCCCCTCGGTGTCTTATTTATTTGGACTGCGAGGGTGTGATTCATGGGCAGGATCAGTGCATCAGTTCGCCTGTCCCTCCTCTCCTTCCGCCTTCTTCGGACTGTGCGGCTTCATGGCCGTGGCATGCGATAAGGGATCAGATGACGCCGCACAGTCTGAAGCGGGTGTAAGGACCCGAGTGTGAGAGGCGAACATATGTGCTGCGCCAGGCCCTGAATCCCAGCCCCGCAGTGTTTTAACAATGTTAAGACACTGCGGGGCTGGGATTCATGGGCATCGCGAACCGCACCGGCCAACATTACATGATGCCAGAAGATGGGCAGCGCTAACGGCGCTAGGCCAGGGGATAACACGACAGCGCAGACTCCTGTACAGCAAATAACAACGCTCGGGAGGCTGCACCCAGCACCAAGGTGGGATTCTTGACACCTGTGCTGCGTCTCATTACAAAGGGAACTCTCGCCTCCATTACACAGTTTGACTGTATAAAGGGCTAAATGTTATACGTGTTCCATTCAGCGTGTGCAAGGAGAAAAATTACAAGAGCAACCTTTGACTTGCGCAGCACTGCTGCTGCATAAGCTGTGGCTCTTCTACTTTGTAACCCCTGAGGGGGGGTTAAAGGTGACTTTTGAAATCGGTTCAATTAGGCTTCGGCCTACACTCTGCTCCACCTGCAGAGCCCGGGCTCCAACAACGCTAGTTGCTGTCCGGAAGTGCTGGCTGCACAGAGCCAAACACCTCGCCAATGTGTCAGTGGGGTCCAGCACCGCCAGCTGTTCCCCTGCTGTGTAGCCGGCAACGTGTCCTGCAAAAGCCACGCAGACACAACACACCCAAAGCTGCCGCCTGTGCAGGCTTCGGCCTACACTCCCCTCCCCCTGCTCCTCCTCCTCCTGCTCCTCCTCCTGCTGTCCCTGGGCTCTAACACACCGCCAGTTGGGGCCCAGATGTGCTAGCTGCACAGAGAAAAACACCAGCCAATGTGTCAGTGGGGTCCAGCACCGCCAGCTGTTCCCCTGCTGTGCAGCCGGCAACGTGTCCTGCAAAAGCCACGCAGACACAAGAACTGAAATTGAAGGGAACCTGTCCCCCCTCCCCCAGGCGTTTTTACGTTATCCAGCCACCTTGTACAGCGGTAATGCTGCATGTGTGCAAGGTGGCTCAGAAACGTATTCTCCTCGCACATGTGGAACTGAAAACACGTCTGAAATGTGTCCTCTGTGTGACCATTTAACCGTCCCGGTGGTGTGACTTTCCTTTGTAATGACACGCTGCAACCCCCTTGGTAGCGCTGCCCGTCTTCTGGCATCATTGTTTGGCTGGCTGCGCCTCTGCGGCCGCCCTGACCCACACAACGCCCCTCGGTGTCTTATTTATTTGGACTGCGAGGGTGTGATTCATGGGCAGGATCAGTGCATCAGTTCGCCTGTCCCTCCTCTCCTTCCGCCTTCTTCGGACTGTGCGGCTTCATGGCCGTGGCATGCGATAAGGGATCAGATGACGCCGCACAGTCTGAAGCGGGTGTAAGGACCCGAGTGTGAGAGGCGAACATATGTGCTGCGCCAGGCCCTGAATCCCAGCCCCGCAGTGTTTTAACAATGTTAAGACACTGCGGGGCTGGGATTCATGGGCATCGCGAACCGCACCGGCCGACATTACATGATGCCAGAAGATGGGCAGCGCTAACGGCGCTAGGCCAGGGGATAACACGACAGCGCAGACTCCTGTACAGCAAATAACAACGCTCGGGAGGCTGCACCCAGCACCAAGGTGGGATTCTTGACACCTGTGCTGCGTCTCATTACAAAGGGAACTCTCGCCTCCATTACACAGTTTGACTGTATAAAGGGCTAAATGTTATACGTGTTCCATTCAGCGTGTGCAAGGAGAAAAATTACAAGAGCAACCTTTGACTTGCGCAGCACTGCTGCTGCATAAGCTGTGGCTCTTCTACTTTGTAACCCCTGAGGGGGGGTTAAAGGTGACTTTTGAAATCGGTTCAATTAGGCTTCGGCCTACACTCTGCTCCACCTGCAGAGCCCGGGCTCCAACAACGCTAGTTGCTGTCCGGAAGTGCTGGCTGCACAGAGCCAAACACCTCGCCAATGTGTCAGTGGGGTCCAGCACCGCCAGCTGTTCCCCTGCTGTGTAGCCGGCAACGTGTCCTGCAAAAGCCACGCAGACACAACACACCCAAAGCTGCCGCCTGTGCAGGCTTCGGCCTACACTCCCCTCCCCCTGCTCCTCCTCCTCCTGCTCCTCCTCCTGCTGTCCCTGGGCTCTAACACACCGCCAGTTGGGGCCCAGATGTGCTAGCTGCACAGAGAAAAACACCAGCCAATGTGTCAGTGGGGTCCAGCACCGCCAGCTGTTCCCCTGCTGTGCAGCCGGCAACGTGTCCTGCAAAAGCCACGCAGACACAAGAACTGAAATTGAAGGGAACCTGTCCCCCCTCCCCCAGGCGTTTTTACGTTATCCAGCCACCTTGTACAGCGGTAATGCTGCATGTGTGCAAGGTGGCTCAGAAACGTATTCTCCTCGCACATGTGGAACTGAAAACACGTCTGAAATGTGTCCTCTGTGTGACCATTTAACCGTCCCGGTGGTGTGACTTTCCTTTGTAATGACACGCTGCAACCCCCTATGTAGCGCTGCCCGTCTTCTGGCATCATTGTTTGGCTGGCTGCGCCTCTGCGGCCGCCCTGACCCACACAACGCCCCTCGGTGTCTTATTTATTTGGACTGCGAGGGTGTGATTCATGGGCAGGATCAGTGCATCAGTTCGCCTGTCCCTCCTCTCCTTCCGCCTTCTTCGGACTGTGCGGCTTCATGGCCGTGGCATGCGATAAGGGATCAGATGACGCCGCACAGTCTGAAGCGGGTGTAAGGACCCGAGTGTGAGAGGCGAACATATGTGCTGCGCCAGGCCCTGAATCCCAGCCCCGCAGTGTTTTAACAATGTTAAGACACTGCGGGGCTGGGATTCATGGGCATCGCGAACCGCACCGGCCGACATTACATGATGCCAGAAGATGGGCAGCGCTAACGGCGCTAGGCCAGGGGATAACACGACAGCGCAGACTCCTGTACAGCAAATAACAACGCTCGGGAGGCTGCACCCAGCACCAAGGTGGGATTCTTGACACCTGTGCTGCGTCTCATTACAAAGGGAACTCTCGCCTCCATTACACAGTTTGACTGTATAAAGGGCTAAATGTTATACGTGTTCCATTCAGCGTGTGCAAGGAGAAAAATTACAAGAGCAACCTTTGACTTGCGCAGCACTGCTGCTGCATAAGCTGTGGCTCTTCTACTTTGTAACCCCTGAGGGGGGGTTAAAGGTGACTTTTGAAATCGGTTCAATTAGGCTTCGGCCTACACTCTGCTCCACCTGCAGAGCCCGGGCTCCAACAACGCTAGTTGCTGTCCGGAAGTGCTGGCTGCACAGAGCCAAACACCTCGCCAATGTGTCAGTGGGGTCCAGCACCGCCAGCTGTTCCCCTGCTGTGTAGCCGGCAACGTGTCCTGCAAAAGCCACGCAGACACAACACACCCAAAGCTGCCGCCTGTGCAGGCTTCGGCCTACACTCCCCTCCCCCTGCTCCTCCTCCTCCTGCTCCTCCTCCTGCTGTCCCTGGGCTCTAACACACCGCCAGTTGGGGCCCAGATGTGCTAGCTGCACAGAGAAAAACACCAGCCAATGTGTCAGTGGGGTCCAGCACCGCCAGCTGTTCCCCTGCTGTGCAGCCGGCAACGTGTCCTGCAAAAGCCACGCAGACACAAGAACTGAAATTGAAGGGAACCTGTCCCCCCTCCCCCAGGCGTTTTTACGTTATCCAGCCACCTTGTACAGCGGTAATGCTGCATGTGTGCAAGGTGGCTCAGAAACGTATTCTCCTCGCACATGTGGAACTGAAAACACGTCTGAAATGTGTCCTCTGTGTGACCATTTAACCGTCCCGGTGGTGTGACTTTCCTTTGTAATGACACGCTGCAACCCCCTTGGTAGCGCTGCCCGTCTTCTGGCATCATTGTTTGGCTGGCTGCGCCTCTGCGGCCGCCCTGACCCACACAACGCCCCTCGGTGTCTTATTTATTTGGACTGCGAGGGTGTGATTCATGGGCAGGATCAGTGCATCAGTTCGCCTGTCCCTCCTCTCCTTCCGCCTTCTTCGGACTGTGCGGCTTCATGGCCGTGGCATGCGATAAGGGATCAGATGACGCCGCACAGTCTGAAGCGGGTGTAAGGACCCGAGTGTGAGAGGCGAACATATGTGCTGCGCCAGGCCCTGAATCCCAGCCCCGCAGTGTTTTAACAATGTTAAGACACTGCGGGGCTGGGATTCATGGGCATCGCGAACCGCACCGGCCGACATTACATGATGCCAGAAGATGGGCAGCGCTAACGGCGCTAGGCCAGGGGATAACACGACAGCGCAGACTCCTGTACAGCAAATAACAACGCTCGGGAGGCTGCACCCAGCACCAAGGTGGGATTCTTGACACCTGTGCTGCGTCTCATTACAAAGGGAACTCTCGCCTCCATTACACAGTTTGACTGTATAAAGGGCTAAATGTTATACGTGTTCCATTCAGCGTGTGCAAGGAGAAAAATTACAAGAGCAACCTTTGACTTGCGCAGCACTGCTGCTGCATAAGCTGTGGCTCTTCTACTTTGTAACCCCTGAGGGGGGGTTAAAGGTGACTTTTGAAATCGGTTCAATTAGGCTTCGGCCTACACTCTGCTCCACCTGCAGAGCCCGGGCTCCAACAACGCTAGTTGCTGTCCGGAAGTGCTGGCTGCACAGAGCCAAACACCTCGCCAATGTGTCAGTGGGGTCCAGCACCGCCAGCTGTTCCCCTGCTGTGTAGCCGGCAACGTGTCCTGCAAAAGCCACGCAGACACAACACACCCAAAGCTGCCGCCAGTGCAGGCTTCGGCCTACACTCCCCTCCCCCTGCTCCTCCTCCTGCTGTCCCTGGGCTCTAACACACCGCCAGTTGGGGCCCTAGGAAGACAAGCTTGAATAGGTCCCCATCCGGGTTCCAGTACCGTCAGCTGGTTCTCGGCAGTGTCTTTTGCTCTTGTACCTTCTGCTCCCCATCCTGGTTCCAGTACCGTCAGCTGGTTCCGGGCAGAGCCTTTGGCTTAGGTGCCTCCCTCTGGGTATCCGAGTTCCACCAACGTCAGGTGGTCCTTGGTAGTGCTTTCAGGCACGGGTACCTCCTGCTTAGTAACCGGGTTCCAGTAACGTCAGCTGGTCCTCGGTAGTTCCATTGGCTCTTGGACCTTCGGCTACCCATCCGGGTTCCAGTACCGTCAGCTGGTTCTCGGCAGTGTCTTTTGCTCTTGTACCTTCTGCTCCCCATCCTGGTTCCAGTACCGTCAGCTGGTTCCGGGCAGAGCCTTTGGCTTAGGTGCCTCCCTCTGGGTATCCGAGTTCCACCAACGTCAGGTGGTCCTTGGTAGTGCTTTCAGGCACGGGTACCTCCTGCTTAGTAACCGGGTTCCAGTAACGTCAGCTGGTCCTCGGTAGTTCCATTGGCTCTTGGACCTTCGGGTAGCCATCCGAGTTCCAGTTCCATCAGCTGTTTCTCGGCATTTTCTCAGCCTTCTTGTACCTTCTGCTACATTTCCAAGTTCAAGACCCGAAAGACGATGACCCGGAAGACCACCCCTAAGATGATGACGACACCAGAGACGACAACCACCGAGATGACGACGACCCTGGAGACGATGACCCTGAAGACGACCCCGATGACGACGACCCCGATGACGACGACCCCGATGACGACGACCCTGGAGATGACGACCCTGGAGATGACGACCCTGGAGATGACGACGACAACCTGGAAGACCGAGAAGCAGAAGAACAAGAGGCTGCAGAACAAAGAGCAGAAGAACATTAAGCATAAGACTAAATATCAGAGCAAAAGATATTATCTAAATTACAAGCAGAAGAAGACTAAGCAGTGTATGGGGGTGAGTCCGTTCCTCCTCGTGGTGCCCCTGGATAAAGCCTGATGCTGCAGGCCAAACTGAACGCGGACAAATGTAACTGTTTTGTGACAGGCAGAACGGAAGGTGTAATCTTCAAACTTTTATAGATAACAACTACGGGAATGCCTGTCACAAATAAGAATATGATGAAGAAGTTGAATATAAAAAAGATAATAGTTAAATAAAAAGAATATGAACAATGTAAAAAAAAAAAATATATATACGTAGAAAAGAAGAAGATGAATAAGGTGAAGAAGTTGATGTCACAGAAGCTGATGATGAGGATAATGAAGAAGAAAGTGTGGGAGAAGTAAAAAATAGGGTGAAGGGCGTGGAAGTAGTGAAACATCAATATCTGACAAAATAAATAAAAAATTAACATAGTCAAATTCTTTCTAACGCCGAACGTCATAAAAAAATTAAAAATACTGCTATTCTATTTGATTGGGATAAACCCCTGTGCCTTTAATGTCTCCGCCACCTCCCCCAATACATCCTACATTATTCTTAGTTGTTTTCCTTCATGTAGAATTAACCTACAAGGAAAGAAAGGGTTTATTTTAATTCCGATATTTTCGTCCCATTGACTTGCATTGGGATCGGGTATCGGTATCGGATTGGATTCCGATACTGTGACGGTATCGGCCGATACTTTCCGATACCGATACTTTCCGATATCGGAAAGTATCGCTCAACACTAGTTATCTTACATATTGATTTTATTTAGATTTACACTTTGAATATTGTTTATTGATAAAAATATACTACTAACACTTTTATTTTCAAATGTAGTTCCACTGCCCCTGTACCAGGCGATATCCACTTTCTCCCAAATTTGGTTGGCCTACAGCTTTAGTTTCTCTTGCTGGTGTAGTCTGCAGTCAAAGCTGACGACGAATACCACGATGTAGCAAGTGTGTCTAGCTCCACCCGGCAACAACCACTCATTCCCTCGTCAAAGTCTGAAGTACCCAAAGCCGTTTCCCCTGGGATTGAGCTTGGCCCTCTGGAAACACATTTATACATTTCTACCTTATGGCTTCTGCTTGCACATGTCACTTTTTATGTTTGATTTTGTTATTATTTTTATGTATCGTATGTGCACCTACATTGCCACTGCACACCTACTTATGTTTTCAATAAAGTTTTCTACTATCATTATTTGATCATTCTTATTATTGACCACTTTTCAAATTTTATTTTTTTATTCACAGACTGAGACTACCACTCTTACTTTCAATGTGCTTCAGCATTGCCGTGGTATATCAGAATCATATCAGGCCTTTTTCTATTTCTATGTGGAATGAGCTGTGCACTTTGACCTCTTATCCCTATACTATAAAAGCCTAAAATGGTGCCGATTGGCATACTGCCATCTTTTACAGTCCTTCTGATAGCCCGACTTAATGACTGTGCTAGAACATCTGATGCAATTGCTGCAGGGCATTATAGGGAAGCCCGACTGGCTATTCATGATGTCATGAGCCTTCTCTTCTCTCTCAGTAATAAGCAGTAAGTGAAACACCTTCCCTTATTTGCCAATTCTTGTAAATCAAATCACAGATTGTTTGAATTCTCAGACAAATGTGAATCTCTATAAGTTGATCCTCCATGAAAGGATTCACTCATCTCCAGTTGTGACTATTACTCCTGCTTCCTCGATGATGATGATGAAAATAATAACAAATGCTGTATGTCCCAAGTAAAACAGTTTATTCTCCCACAATGTGCTGATTATTCTGAAAGCTTAAATTTGCAACATGAACAAAAAATGTGACTGTGAAACGTTCTACAGCTGGCCTGTTAGACTATTTTACTCATCAAGTGACTGTCCCAACTAATTGAAAAACTATTATCTATTGTACCTCTTTGTATACTGAAACCATTAAACTTGGATTACTAAAAGTGATTATAACCACTAATTTCTGTGCCTCTCATTGAGAAAATACTTACAGTTAGGGTTGAGCGACTTTTACTTTTTTGGGGTCGAGTCGGGTTTTGCGAAACCCGACTTTGTCAAAAGTCGAGTCGAGTGAAGTCAGCCGATTATTGCAAAAAGTCGGGGATCGACCGAAACATGAAACCTAATGCAAGTCAATGGGGAAGCATAGGCGGCAGTGAGTGGAGGCCAGGAAAACACCTACAGTGCCCATTTTAATGGCAAAAAACATCCATTCTTGTTACTGAAGCTTGTCAATCCTAATTTACTTTATAATAATAGATAGGCTTTGGAAATTGGGGGTCATTTGGCTAAAGTTGTGGGGGGTAGGGCTGGTTCAAGTTTTTAGTGGGCCCAGGAAACGTGAACTACGTCATGGCGGTGGAGCAGTGAGAGGTAAGTATGTCAAGTTTGCAAGTGCTGTGATCCTGAGCAAGCAGGGGGGGCCCACTCGTTGGCATTGGCACTGGCACAGGGCCCCTCAAAGTACAGCGGTGTGTTTGCATGGCGGGGGTGCCTCCCACCGGCAGCGACACTTTTGCATACTCTGAGGGGCCCTGTGCCAGTGACGTCGCCAACGAGTATGCCCCCCCACCTGATGAAGGAACCTGCACTTTCATCTGCACCTTCCTCTTTGTCCCTGTGTAAGGTGGTATAGCATGCAGGATGGGGAACCTTACTTTCAGCAGGGTCAGATTCTGGCTGTGTAGAGTGCAAGGGGAATGTAGTGGTCTGGGTCAATGTACCAGCAGACTCATCTAGCAGTGGCTGGGCAATGGGCAGGATGAGGAGGAAACACAGATATAGGGCCAAAGAATAAAGTAGGCTAAATGCAGTTCAAAATTGGTAACAGGACTAAACAGGCGGCATTGCTTTGTTCAGTGGAGGAGCAAACCCAGGAGCAGCGGACACCGTTTTAAGGGCGCAACCACACTATGTGGCCAAATGCAGTTTAATATCTGCTACTATAGGCCGAAAGCCTAAAGACTGAAGCTCAGCTTTATACAGTGGAGGACAACACCAGGGAGCGGCACACACCGTTAGTAGGGCCCAACCAAAGTTGAATGCTAAATGCAGTTTAATATCTGATACTATAGGCCGAAAGCCTAAAGACTGAAGCTCAGCTTTATACAGTGGAGGACAACACCAAGGAGTGGCACACACCATTAGTAGGCCCCAACCAAAGTTGAAGGCCAAATGCAGTTTAATTTCTGATACTATAGGCCGAAAGCCTAAAGACTGAAGCTCAGCTTTATACAGTGGAGGACAACACCAGGGAGTGGCACACACTGTTAGTAGGCCCGAACCAAAGTTGAAGGCCAAATGCAGTTTAATATCTGATACTATAGGCCGAAAGCCTAAAGACTGAAGCTCAGCTTTATACAGTGGAGGACAACACAAGGGAGCGGCACACACCATTAGTAGGGCCCAACCAATGTAGTAGGCCAACTGCAGTGTGGCATTAAAAAATACTTAATGAGAGCCTGAAGGATGAAGCTCGGACAAGGAAACCTGGAGGAGAACACCAAGGAGGAGGAGAACACCAAGGAGCGGCAGACACCGTTACTAGGCCCCAACCAAAGTAGTAGGCCAACTGCAGTGTGACATTCAAAAATACTTAATGAGAGCCTGAAGGTTGAAGCTCAGACAAGGAAACCTGGAGGAGAACACCAAGGAGGAGGAGAACACCAAGGAGCAGCAGACACCGTTACTAGGCCCCAACCAAAGTAGTAGGGCAACTGCAGTGTGACATTAAAAAATACTCAATGAGAGCCTGAAGGTTGAAGCTCAGACAAGGAAACCTGGAGGAGAACACCAAGGAGCGGCAGACACCGTTACTAGGCCCCAACCAAAGTAGTAGGCCAACTGCAGTGTGACATTAAAAAATACTTTATGAGAGCCTGAAAGTTGAAGCTCAAACAAGGAAATCTGGAGGAGAATACCAAGGAGGAGGAGAACACCAAGGAGCAGCAGACACCGTTACTATGCCCCAACCAAAGTAGTAGGGCAACTGCAGTGTGACATTAAATAATACTTAATGAGAGCCTGAAGGTTGAAGCTCAGACAAGGAAACCTGGAGGAGAACACCAAGGAGGAGGAGAACACCAAGGAGCGGCAGACACCGTTAATAGGCCCCAACCAAAGTAGTAGGCCCACTGCAGTGTGACATTCAAAAATACTTTATGAGAGCCTGAAGGTTGAAGCTCAGACAAGGAAACCTGGAGGAGAACACCAAGGAGGAGGAGAACACCAAGGAGCAGCAGACACCGTTACTAGGCCCCAACCAAAGTAGTAGGGCAACTGCAGTGTGACATTAAAAAATACTCAATGAGAGCCTGAAGGTTGAAGCTCAGACAAGGAAACCTGGAGGAGAACACCAAGGAGCGGCAGACACCGTTACTAGGCCCCAACCAAAGTAGTAGGCCAACTGCAGTGTGACATTAAAAAATACTTAATGAGAGCCTGAAAGTTGAAGCTCAAACAAGGAAATCTGGAGGAGAATACCAAGGAGGAGGAGAACACCAAGGAGCAGCAGACACCGTTACTATGCCCCAACCAAAGTAGTAGGGCAACTGCAGTGTGACATTAAATAATACTTAATGAGAGCCTGAAGGTTGAAGCTCAGACAAGGAAACCTGGAGGAGAACACCAAGGAGGAGGAGAACACCAAGGAGCGGCAGACACCGTTAATAGGCCCCAACCAAAGTAGTAGGCCCACTGCAGTGTGACATTCAAAAATACTTTATGAGAGCCTGAAGGTTGAAGCTCAGACAAGGAAACCTGGAGGAGAACACCAAGGAGGAGGAGAACACCAAGGAGCAGCAGACACCGTTACTAGGCCCCAACCAAAGTAGTAGGGCAACTGCAGTGTGACATTAAAAAATACTCAATGAGAGCCTGAAGGTTGAAGCTCAGACAAGGAAACCTGGAGGAGAACACCAAGGAGCGGCAGACACCGTTACTAGGCCCCAACCAAAGTAGTAGGCCAACTGCAGTGTGACATTAAAAAATACTTAATGAGAGCCTGAAAGTTGAAGCTCAAACAAGGAAATCTGGAGGAGAATACCAAGGAGGAGGAGAACACCAAGGAGCAGCAGACACCGTTAATAGGCCCCAACCAAAGTAGTAGGCCCACTGCAGTGTGACATTCAAAAATACTTTATGAGAGCCTGAAGGTTGAAGCTCAGACAAGGAAACCTGGAGGAGAACACCAAGGAGGAGGAGAACACCAAGGAGCAGCAGACACCGTTACTAGGCCCCAACCAAAGTAGTAGGGCAACTGCAGTGTGACATTAAAAAATACTCAATGAGAGCCTGAAGGTTGAAGCTCAGACAAGGAAACCTGGAGGAGAACACGAAGGAGCGGCAGACACCTGTCATGGTTCCCAATGGCAGGGGAACGTCAGGACACATAAATAACGAACGAGCTCTTGGGTGATGGAATCTCGAGCTGACCGTGAGCTAAACCTACCACACAACTAATAGTGGCCGGGGGGCGTGCCTACGTTTTATCCCTAGACGTCTCTCGCCAGCCGGAGAACTAACTTACCCTAGTAGAGGAAAAAACAGACCTGGCTTACCTCTAGGGAAATTCCCCCAAAAAGGAGACAGAAGCCCCCCACATATATTGACGGTGAGTTCAGAGGAAAGGACATACGCAGTATGAAGGTAGGTTCAGCAAAGCGAGGTCCGCTTACTAGATAGTAGAAAGATACAAAAGGGAACTGCACGGTCAGCTGAAAACCCTTTTAAAATACCATCCTGAAATTACTTTAAAACTCATGTGTCAACTCATGACACCGGAGTGGTAATTTCAGCCCACAAGAGCTTCCAGCTACAGAGAAAGACTTAACTGTAAACTGGAACAAGAATGCAAACAAACTTAGGACTAAGAGTCCAACTTAGCTGATCAGTAGTCTAGGAGCAGGAACATGCAACAGAAAGGCTCTGGTTACATTGATGGCCGGCAAGGCAATGACTGAAGAGCAGGATTAAATAGGAACTCCCCACTACTGATGAAAACAGGTGAACTGAGAAAGAAAACACACCCGAGTCACCAGTACCACTAGCCACCACCAGAAGGAGCCCAAAAGCAGATTCACAACAGTACCCCCCCCTCAAGGAGGGGGCACCGAACCCTCACAAGAACCACCAGGGCGATCCGGATGAGCCCTATGAAAGGCACGAACCAAATCAGAGGCGTGAACATCAGAAGCAGTTACCCAAGAATTATCTTCTTGACCATAGCCCTTCCACTTAACCAGATATTGTAGTCTCCGTCTGGAAATACGGGAGTCCAAGATTTTCTCTACAACATACTCCAATTCACCCTCAACCAGCACAGGAGCAGGAGGCTCGGTAGAAGGAACAACCGGCACCTCATACCTCCGCAACAACGACCGATGGAAGACATTATGGATAGCGAAAGATGCCGGAAGGTCTAAACGAAAGGATACAGGGTTAAGAATCTCCAAAATCCTATAAGGACCGATGAACCGAGGCTTAAACTTAGGAGAAGAAACCCTCATAGGAACAAAACGGGAAGACAACCACACCAAGTCCCCAACACGAAGACGAGGACCAACACGACGACGGCGGTTAGCAAAATGCTGAGTCTTCTCCTGGGACAACTTCAAATTGTCCACCACCTGTCCCCAAATCCGATGCAACCTATCCACCATAGCATCCACTCCAGGACAATCCGAAGACTCCACCTGACCGGAAGAAAAACGAGGGTGAAACCCCGAATTGCAAAAGAAAGGGGAAACCAAAGTGGCAGAACTAGCCTGATTATTGAGGGCAAACTCTGCCAACGGCAAAAAGGCAACCCAGTCATCCTGATCCGCAGACACAAAACACCTCAAATAAGTCTCCAAGGTCTGATTAGTTCGCTCAGTCTGGCCATTAGTCTGAAGATGGAAAGCAGACGAAAAAGACAAATCAATGCCCATCCTAGCACAGACTGCCCGCCAAAATCTAGACACGAACTGGGTCCCCCTGTCAGAAACGATATTTTCCGGAATACCATGCAAGCGAACCACATGTTCAAAAAACAGAGGAACCAATTCGGATGAGGAAGGCAACTTCGGCAAGGGTACCAAATGAACCATCTTTGAAAAACGGTCACACACCACCCAGATGACAGACATTTTCTGAGAAGCAGGGAGATCAGAAATAAAATCCATAGAGATGTGAGTCCAAGGCCTCTTCGGAATAGGCAAGGATAACAACAATCCGCTAGTCCGAGAACAACAAGGCTTGGCCCGAGCACAAACATCACAAGACTGCACAAAAACTCGTACGTCTCGAGACAGGGAAGGCCACCAGAAGGACCTAGCCACCAAATCCCTAGTGCCAAAGATTCCAGGATGACCTGCCAACGCAGAAGAATGAACCTCCGAGATGACTCTACTGGTCCAATCATCAGGAACAAAGAGTCTACCAGGCGGGCAACGATCAGGTCTATCCGCCTGAAACTCCTGCAAAGCCCGTCGCAGGTCTGGGGAAACAGCAGATAATATCACCCCATCCTTAAGGATACCTGTAGGTTCAGAATCACCAGGGGAATCAGGCTCAAAACTCCTAGAAAGGGCATCTGCCTTCACATTTTTAGAACCTGGTAGGTATGAGACCACAAAATTAAACCGAGAGAAAAACAACGACCAACGCGCCTGTCTAGGATTCAGACGCTTGGCAGACTCAAGATAAATCAGATTCTTGTGATCGGTCAATACCACCACCTGATGTCTAGCCCCCTCCAGCCAATGACGCCACTCCTCAAAAGCCCACTTCATAGCCAAAAGCTCCCAATTACCAATATCATAGTTTCGCTCGGCGGGCGAAAATTTTCGAGAAAAGAACGCACAAGGTCTCATCACGGAGCAGTCGGAACTTTTCTGCGACAAAACCGCCCCAGCTCCAATCTCGGAAGCGTCGACCTCAACCTGAAAAGGAAGAGCAACATCAGGCTGACGCAACCCAGGGGCAGAAGAAAAGCGGCGCTTAAGCTCCCGAAAGGCCTCCACAGCAGCAGGGGACCAATCAGCAACATCAGCACCCTTTTTAGTCAAATCAGTCAAAGGTTTAGCAACATCCGAAAAACCAGTTATAAATCGACGATAAAAATTAGCAAAGCCCAAGAATTTCTGAAGGCTCTTAAGAGAAGTAGGTTGCGTCCAATCACAAATAGCCCGAACCTTGACAGGATCCATCTCAATGGAAGAAGGGGAAAAAATGTACCCCAAAAAAGAAATCTTTTGAACCCCAAAAATACACTTAGAACCCTTCACACACAAGGAATTAGCCCGCAAAACCTGAAAAACCCTCCTGACTTGTTGGACATGAGAGTCCCAGTCATCCGAAAAAAATCAAAATATCATCCAGATACACAATCATAAATTTATCCAAATATTCACGGAAAATGTTATGCATAAAGGACTGAAAGACTGAAGGGGCATTTGAAAGACCAAAAGGCATTACTAAATACTCAAAATGGCCCTCGGGCGTATTAAATGCGGTTTTCCACTCATCCCCCTGCTTAATTCGCACCAAATTATACGCCCCACGAAGATCAATCTTAGAGAACCACTTAGCCCCCTTTATTCGAGCAAACAAATCAGTCAGCAGTGGCAAAGGATACTGATATTTGACTGTAATTTTATTCAAGAGTCGATAATCAATACACGGCCTCAAAGAGCCATCTTTTTTAGATACAAAGAAAAAAACGGCTCCTAAGGGAGATGAAGAAGGACGAATATGTCCCTTTTCCAGGGACTCCTTAATATACTCTCGCATAGCAACATGTTCAGGTACGGATAAATTAAACAAACGACCCTTTGGAAATTTACTGCCTGGAATCAGATCTATGGTACAATCGCAATCTCTGTGAGGAGGGAGTGAACCAAGCTTAGGCTCCTCAAAAAACATCACGATAATCAGACAAAAATGCCGGAATCTCAGAGGGAATAGATGATGAAATGGAAACCAAAGGTACGTCCCCATGAGCCCCCTGACATCCCCAGCTTAACACAGACATTGCTTTCCAGTCAAGGACTGGGTTATGAGATTGTAACCATGGCAATCCGAGCACCAAAACATCATGTAGATTGTACAACACAAGGAAGCGAATCATCTCCTGATGGTCTGGAGTCATACGCATAGTCACTTGTGTCCAGTATTGTGGTTTATTACTAGCCAATGGCGTAGAATCAATACCCTTCAGAGGTATAGGGACTTCCAGAGGCTCTAGATTAAACCCACAGCGCCTGGCAAAGGACCAATCCATAAGACTCAAAGCGGCGCCAGAGTCGACATAGGCGTCCGCGGTAATTGACGATAATGAACAAATCAAGGTCACAGATAGAATAAACTTAGACTGTAAAGTGCCAATTGAAACAGACTTATCAACCTTCTTTGTGCGTCTAGAGCATGCTGATATAACATGAGTTGAATCACCACAATAGAAGCACAACCCATTTTTTCGCCTAAAATTCTGCCGTTCGCTTCTGGACAGAGTTCTATCACATTGCATATTCTCTGGCGCCTTCTCAGAAGACACCGCCAAATGGTGCACAGGTTTACGCTCCCGCAAATGCCGATCAATCTGAATAGCCATTGTCATGGACTCATTCAGACCTGTAGGCGCAGGGAACCCCACCATAACATCCTTAATGGCATCAGAGAGACCCTCTCTGAAATTCGCCGCCAAAGCGCACTCATTCCACTGAGTAAGCAAAGACCATTTACGAAATTTTTGGCAGTATATTTCAGCTTCATCTTGCCCTTGAGATAGGGCCATCAAGGCTTTTTCAGCCTGAATCTCTAAATTAGGTTCCTCATAAAGCAACCCCAAAGCCAGAAAAAACGCATCCACATTGAGCAACGCAGGATCCCCTGGTGCCAATGCAAATGCCCAATCTTGAGGGTCACCTCGGAGCAAGGAAATTACAATCTTAACCTGCTGTGCGGGATCTCCAGCGGAGCGAGGTCTCAGAGAAAGAAATAATTTACAATTATATTTGAAATTCAGAAAACGAGATCTATCTCCGGAGAAAAACTCTGGTATAGGAATTCTAGTTTCAGATATAGGAGCATGTATAACAAAATCCTGTAAATTTTGAACTTTAGTGGCAAGATTATTCAAACCTGTAGCCAAACTCTGAGGATCCATTTTAAGCAGGTGAGATCAGAGCCATTCAAGGGTTAGAAGGAGAGGGAGACAAAGACTGCAATTAGAGCTGAAATGCAACTGATTCAACTATAGAGCAAGCACCAAGGAAACAAAAAAAAAAAAAATTTGCAGACTTCTTTTTCTCTCCTTTCTTCTGCCAACAGTTTTAACACTTGGCCGGCCATACTGTCATGGTTCCCAATGGCAGGGGAACGTCAGGACACATAAATAACGAACGAGCTCTTGGGTGATGGAATCTCGAGCTGACCGTGAGCTAAACCTACCACACAACTAATAGTGGCCGGGGGGCGTGCCTACGTTTTATCCCTAGACGTCTCTCGCCAGCCGGAGAACTAACTTACCCTAGTAGAGGAAAAAACAGACCTGGCTTACCTCTAGGGAAATTCCCCCAAAAAGGAGACAGAAGCCCCCCACATATATTGACGGTGAGTTCAGAGGAAAGGACATACGCAGTATGAAGGTAGGTTCAGCAAAGCGAGGTCCGCTTACTAGATAGTAGAAAGATACAAAAGGGAACTGCACGGTCAGCTGAAAACCCTTTTAAAATACCATCCTGAAATTACTTTAAAACTCATGTGTCAACTCATGACACCGGAGTGGTAATTTCAGCCCACAAGAGCTTCCAGCTACAGAGAAAGACTTAACTGTAAACTGGAACAAAAATGCAAACAAACTTAGGACTAAGAGTCCAACTTAGCTGATCAGTAGTCTAGGAGCAGGAACATGCAACAGAAAGGCTCTGGTTACATTGATGGCCAGCAAGGCAATGACTGAAGAGCAGGATTAAATAGGAACTCCCCACTACTGATGAAAACAGGTGAACTGAGAAAGAAAACACACCCGAGTCACCAGTACCACTAGCCACCACCAGAAGGAGCCCAAAAGCAGATTCACAACAGACACCGTTACTAGGCCCCAACCAAAGTAGTAGGCTGTTATGATCCGGTGACCTTGGAGCCGCATGAGAGACTTTCTCAGGAGTAGGTGGTACCTGTACTGACCGCAAACCCTAAACTAACACCGCAACTAGAAGTAGCCATGGGATGTACCTAACACGTCCTAGACACCTCGACACAGCCGGAGGACTAAATACCCCTATAGATGGAAATGGGAATTCTATCTTGCCTCAGAGCAGAACCCCAGAGGATAGGCAGCCCCCCACAAATATTGACTGTGAGTATAAGAGGAAAAACACACGCAGGCAGAAAAACAGGGTTTAGCAAAAGAGGAACTTCTAGCTAAACAGAAAAGGATAGGACAGAATTCTAAGCGGTCAGTATTAAAATCCTAAAAATATCCACAGCAGATAATACAAATATTCTACATCTAACTAAAGACATAGAAAGTATATCTGCATCTCCTGAGAATCCAGCATGACTGAAAAATACAAACAAAGTCTAAGCTGGACAAAAACACAATGAATTGCACTAAATTGCAAAGCACACTGCTTGTGTACACAGAGACAAAAAAACAGACACTTATCTTAGCTGAATTGGCAGCAGGGCATGAGGAGCCAAAGAGAGATGCAATCCCTCCAAGTACAATGGTCAACTGGCATGGACTCATGGATCCTGCACACCTAAATACCTAATAGAGCTGCAATCAGCAGAAACACCTGCCCGGATTACAACCCCAAGACAACTGCACTACCACCAACAACCACCGGAGGGAGCCCAAGAGCAGAATTCACAACAGTACCCCCCCCTTGAAGAGGGGTCACTGAACCCTCACCAGAGCCCGCAGGCCGATCAGGACAAGCCAGATGAAAGGCACGGACCAAATCAGCAGCATGGACATCAGAGGAAAAAACCCAAGAATTATCCTCCTGGCCATAACCCTTCCATTTGACAAGGTACTGAAAACTCCGCCTCGAAAAGCGAGAATCCAAAATCTTCTCAACCACATACTCCAACTCCCCATCAACCAACACAGGAGCAGGAGGATCAACCGAGGGAACAACGGGCACCACATATTTCCGTAATAAAGATCTATGGAAAACATTATGGATGGCAAAAGAGGCCAGAAGGGCCAAACGAAAGGACACAGGATTGATAATCTCAGAAATCCTATAAGGACTATGCATGCAACTTGTATTTAAATTTTTAACATTCTGACCTCTGCTGAAGGTCCTTGAGCATTTCTTACAGATGACTTTGCGCTGATCATTGGGATCTTGGTTAAAAAAATTCCAGACTGCAACTCTTCCTATCGGATACCTTTTCAGGCATTGCACCCTGAGCTACTTTAACGTGATGGCCATGCTGTCCTACAACTGGTTTTGGTTTTGCCAGACGTTTTTGGCCAGATACGGGCCTGCCAGATGGAACCTGTTGCGATGTTGATGCCTGCTGCGGCTCCTCCTCCTCCGCTTCAGAGCTACTGCCGCCTGCACCCTGTTCCCCCAATGGCTGCCAATCGGGGTCAACAACTGGGTCATCTATGACCTCCTCTTCTATGTTCTGTGCACCTTCCTCTGGGTCACCGTGTAAGCCGGTGCTATAGCGTTCGTGACAGGGCTCCATAGTCTCATCGGGGTCAGTTTCTGGATCAGTACACTGCGAGGGCAATGTTCTGATCTGAGTCAAAGGAACAGCATAATAATCTGGCTGTGGCTGTGCATCTGTGCACTCCATGTTAAATTCATCTTGTAATGGGCATGGCCTGTTAACAATTTCCCTTTCTAACCCAGGCACGGTATGTGTAAAGAGCTCCATAGAGTAACCAGTTGTGTCGCCTGACGCATCCTTCACTGTTGTTCTGGGTGAAGGACACAAGGAAGCGACTTGTTCCTGACCGGGAGCATCCACTGACGACGCACTGCTCTGACATTTGGCACTTTCCGAGGAGGAGGCGAAAGAGCTAGAGGCAGAGTCAGTAATGAAAGCCAATACTTGTTCCTGCTGCTCCGGCTTCAAAAGCGGTTTTCCTACTCCCAGAAAAAGAAGCCTTCGAGGCCTTGTGTAGCCAGACGAGGACGCTGGCTCAACAACTCGAGACTTAGGGGCTATACTGCTTTTCCCACGACCACCTGATGCACTTAGGCCATGTGCACACGTTCAGGTTTTTTCATGTTTTTTTCGCTATAAAATCGCGATAAAAACGTAAAAAAAACGCTTACATATAGTTCCTAATCGTTTTTATGTATTCCGCAAAAATAGTGCAAACGTTGCGTTTTTTTCCGCGAAAAAAAAAAAAGCAACATGTTCATTAATTTTGCAGAATCGCTGATTTCCCGCACACATAGCCTTGCATTGAAACGCTAGAAATCCGCAAACATATAAAAAAATGCGGAATTCTAGCGTTATTTTTGCGGTAAAACAGGAAGTGACAACACAATGTCCATCCCATAATGGCCATCCCATCATGCCATGCATGCATATCCCATAAAATCCAGGAAGCGGAAACTCCCACATTCCCGTCTTCCTGCTTATAGCTGCCGGCATGGAGTGCTACGACCGTATGAGCCTGGATGTGGTGCAGATGATAAGTGTGGTAAGAGTGTGTGTGTCTGTGTATATATGTGTGTGTGTCTGTGTATATATGTGTGTGTGTCTGTGTATATATGTGTGTGTGCGTGTGTTCGGACATCGGCCGATGAGACTACACCCATCGGCCTTTGTCTGTTCCCTCCAAGTCGTTGCAGCAGGCTCAGCTCGATGGGAGCAGTATTTCCCATCGAACTGTCCCTGCTGTTATGTACGTCCCCGAAATGTTGTTGTAGCCCCCTCATCCTAAATTTCCTAGTAAAATGTAACAAAATTTCCCCCACAAAATGTCCCCTTATTAAAAACAATGGTGGCCAGTGTTTACATTGGTGGCCAGTGTTTACATTGGTGGCCATAGTGTAGTAATTTACATTGGTGGCCAGTGTTTACATTGGTGGCCAGTGTTTACATTGATGGCCAGTGGTAAAAATCAATAAATTAAATTATCCCCCTGTCGTGTCCCTATTTTTTAATAGTCCATTAAATTCATTTTCATTGGTGGCCAGTGGTTACCTGTGGAAATAAATTATACATACCTGTCCCCACCGATCTCCACCTAAAATAAATTAAAAAAAACAAACCCATACTCACCTAAACGCCCAATTCCACGAATCCCTCGTCAGAAAAAAAGTAAAAAAACAAACCACAAAGTATACCTACCCTCCGCAGCATCCAATTAAACGAGTGTCCCACGAGGATCTTGAGTTTAGAGCAGCCACATAACATGCTCTAAACCGCGGCCGCCGATACAATGAACGGGATCGTAAAGCGATCCCGTTCACTGTATACCGAGTTCTCCCGAAGGCAGCTCGCGCTGTTCGGGTGAACTCGTTCGGTACTCACTGCAGCTGCGCGGACTCTCCGGCTGACCGGAGATGAACTCTGGAGCGTGGGAAATTTTTTCTCATGCTATCTGTTCATCTCCGTTCATCCGCTGAGGCTGCGCAGAGATGAAATATGTCATGTGCAGTAATGTTTACAAGGGGACAGGTGCATTAGCACCGGTTCCTTTGTAAATCTTTTTTTTTTTTTTTACCCTTGGATTACCAGTTTAATAAAATGTGGTCAAAAACTGGGTGTCTTTATTTCATTAAAATTTTGAAATCATTTGTCTGTCTTTATTAACCCTTTTCATGTGCAAGGGTTAACAATGGATAGGTGTCATAATTGACGCCTCTCCATTATTAATCTGGCTTAATGTCACCTTACAATAGCAAGGTGGCATTAACCCTTCATTACCCCATATCCCACCGCTACAGGGAGTGGGAAGAGAGTGGCCAAGTGCCAGAATAGACGCATCTTCCAGATGTGCCTTTTCTGGGGTGGCTGGGGGCAGATGTTTTTAGCCACGGGGGGGCCAATAACCATGGACCCTCTCCTGGCTATTAATATCTGCACTCAGTCACTGGCTTTACCACTCTGGCGGAGAAAATTGCGCGGGAGCCCACGCCATTTTTCCCCGTGATTTAACCCTTTAATAGCTTTAGCGCCCAAATATGTCCCCCTCCAAATAAATGACATGGTTTACTGTATGTTATTCCTTATAAGAGAAGAGAGGAGATCTAAAAACCCGGGAATGTAATTACAGGCCTTTCTGCAATCTAGCGCTGTATGTAATAGTGAAATATATATATATATCACACACACACACACACACACTAGATGGTGGCCCGATATACGTGGTATGTCGCACAGCCCACATAGTATATCCCGCAGGCCACATAGTATATAGCACTGCCCATGTAGTATATTGCCCTGCCACTTATATAGCTCAGCCCATGTAGTATATTGCCCAGCCCATGTAGTATATTGCCCAGCCACGTATATAGCACAGCCCATGTAGTATATTGCCCAGCCACTTATTTAGCACATCCCATGTAGTATATAGCACAGGCCACGTAGTATATTGCCCAGCCACGTATATAGCACAGCCCATGTAGTATATTGCCCAGCCACTTATTTAGCACATCCCATGTAGTATATAGCACAGGCCATGTAGTATATTGCCCAGCCACGTATATAGCACAGCCCATGTAGTATATTCCCCAGCCACTTATTTAGCACATCCCATGTAGTATATAGCACAGGCCACATAGTATATTGCCCAGCCACGTATATAGCACAGCCCATGTAGTATATTGCTCAGCCACTTATATAGCACAGCCCATGTAGTATATTGCCGAGCCACGTATATAGCACAGGCCACGTAGTATATAGCCTAACCACGTATATAGCACAGGCCATGTAGTATATTGCCCAGCCACTTATATAGCACAGCCCATGTAGTATATAGCACAGGCCACGTAGTATATAGCCCAGCCACATAGTAGCAGGGAAAATTTTTTTTTGCGTAACGACCCAAAAAACCTTCACTTACATGTATTTTCTTGCACACGGTCTTTGTGCAACTGTAGATAACCGTATATTTCTGTTCTTTCACTTTAAATTTTAATACAAATTTTCCCTTGTAATCTGTTATTTTTCAGATTGAAAAACACCCGGAGGTCTGGGACCGGTCACATGAGAATTACAAGGGGTCAAAGCGTGATGCCTGGCCCAAGATTGTAACAACTCTATTTCCTGAGTGGCCGAATCTACCTAAACAGTGGCAAACAACAATTTGTAAGTATTGATTTTTTAAATTTTTTGGAAAAAGTAAGGAAATGGGATTTGTAATATTTTATTTTTAAATTCTTTCATTTCAGTGGGCGATGTGAGGAAGAGGTGGCGGTCAGTGACAGATCGATTCATGAAGTCCCTCAAGACTCCGAGTGGCAGCTCGCCGCCAAGGAAGAGGGTGCCATATGCAGACCAGCTGCAGTTTATATTGGGAAGCCGGAGTTTGAGGAGGTAGTTTATATATAAAAATTGTTTAGCTTGACGTAATGATTGAAAATAGTATTTTTTTAACATTGTTTTTTTTCTTTGGTCTGCAGAACTGAAAGCAACATCTGTGCCCAAACACCTCCGGACCTAGGTGACTCCACGGAGGACAATATTGGAGAGGAAGTAGAAGAATGCAGGATGGGCAGCCAAGCTTCTCCGGGGGACATGTCTTTGTCCGGAAGGTCACAAGAGGTTACCGATACCTTTGGAGAACGTGACATAGCACCTCGTGCGGGAGAAGTTTTGGACTCTAACACTGCTTCTACTTCCTCGGACGCTGCAGCCAACTCTGGTGGTGGTGTGTCGAGGCACATGGGGATGGGGGCTGCTTCTGCCCGTCCCATGGCTTTGAGAAGGGCGGCACCAAAGAAGTCTAAACAAGCTCAAGTTATAGAAAACTTAACAAGCCGTACGCTCAATCTGCTAGACAATTCGGCAAAGCAAGATGAGCAAGACAAATTTGGGTCACTTTTGGCAGACCACCTTAGAACACTGCCACGGGACAAGCAGCAAATGTACATGACAGCAGCCAATTGTCTGTTAACGGCAATTGATGGGACATCCACCCTACCCCCAGCCCAACAAATTATGATGGGTATTTTTAATATTTTTAATAACCCCATTGTGCCTCCACCACCACCACCAGCAGCCGCACCGCAGCGTTATGGGCAGGCGGCAACATACAGGCCCGACCACGTAGAGGCCTACAGTTATGGCCATACACCTGGACCTACACCAACTGGCCATCGTACCAGTACACCCAATTCCAGTCTCTCCTCCCAACATGACTCATTTACGGGTTATGGATACCACCCGGAATATCACAATTTTTGAGATTTGATGTCTCCTCCTTTTTGAGTTGAGATGGGAGTGTAGACAATGTTTTACTGTGATGAGAGTTCCAGCCCAAATGTGAATAAGTTTTTTACGTTTTTCTCCAAAAAATCTAAGTTTATTGAAAAAAAATATTTTGTTATTGATTTTTGGATATTACATCAGCTAATGTATCTTCCTTTAATAATCTTCACAACATTTTCTGTTATGTAATAAAATTATTTTTTAATTTAATAAAAGAAGTTTGGTTATACTACTCTGAGTTGGAATGATTACCAAATGTGAAGACCGGATAATGTGATCTGATGAAGCAACATTAACAAAAACAAACAAACATGGAAACGATAATTATTAAAATCATATTTTGTATTTATTAACGATTATTTGCTTTCATATTGATGATTAAAAAGGGTCCTTGGTAGATAGGAAATAGGCTTTGCTAGATAGGGATTAGGCCTCGCATTTTCTCTGTTGTTATCATCTCTGCCATACACACTGGTTCCTTTTTTTGTATGGGTTTGGCCATCATATGTTCTCTGCTGTTATCGCTGACGTCCAGGCTTGGGCCTTGATTCGGTTTAGGCATCCGATCTTCTCTGCAGTTCAGGCTGCTCAACACCGGCACAAGAGTATTGCCAGTGCACGGCACCTTCAGGACTCATGAAGTAGTCTGCGAAGGTTTCTCTCACACGCACACCCGAGTTACATTGCCTTCCTTGACCAAAGTTGTCCACTGCAACTAATTCTGACACCTGTGGCTCCTCAACTACCTCTGTGCTGTATTCACGAGCATAGTTGTGGAGCACACAGCATGCCTTTATCACAGTGTCCACGGTCTCCGGATCTAACTGGATGGCAGTGTGAAAAATCCTCCACCGACTACACATGATCCCGAAGGTACATTCCACATATCTTCGTGCACGGCACAGCCTGTAATTGAAAATCCTACGCCGATCATCCAGTGCTCTTCGTGGGTATGGGCGCAGCAGGTTGGGCTTTAAGGGAAATGCCTCATCCGATACCATCACAAAGGGCACTGGATGTGTGGAACCCGGCAAAGGTCTTGGGGCTGGGAGAGTGCCGCCATCTTGAAGAATTTGAAGTCCAATCTGTGATGACTGCAGCACCCGAGAGTCCCCAGAACTGCCATAAGCACCAACGTCGATGGCAACAAACTTGTAATGTGCGTCAGCCACCGCCATCAGGACCACAGAAAAATACTTCTTATAATTAAAGAAGCTTGATCCTGATCGTGGTGGCTGCTGAACCCTTACATGTTTGCCATCAACAGCACCTACGCAGTTGGGGAAATTGGCCACAGTTTGAAAACCCACTGCAACCTGCAGCCAAGTGTCCTCGGTTGGGCAAGGCATCACGATGGGCTGCAACGTCTGCCAGATGACGGTACATGTGCACCGTACAATTTGCGAGATGGTGGATTTGCCTAGCCTAAATTGGAGGTGCAGGGATGTGTAGCTCTCTCCTGTAGCTAAAAACCTGATGAGAGAAAAAAAAATTCTTTAGAATAACTAATAATGGGGGCCACTCGCAGCATTGCGGCAGCACTATGGGGGAACTGGCAGCATTGCGGCAGCACTATGGGGGAACTGGCAGCATTGTGGCAGCATAATGGGGGCACTCGCAGCATTGCGGCAGCATTATGGGGGAACTGCCAGCATTGCGGCAGCACTATGGGGGAACTGGCAGCATTGTGGCAGCATAATGGGGGCACTCGCAGCATTGCGGCAGCACTATGGGGGAACTGGCAGCATTGCGGCAGCACTATGGGGGAACTGGCAGCATTGTGGCAGCATAATGGGGGCACTCGCAGCATTGCGGCAGCACTATGGGGGAACTGGCAGCATTGCGGCAGCACTATGGGGGAACTGGCAGCATTGTGGCAGCATAATGGGGGCACTCGCAGCATTGCGGCAGCATTATGGGGGAACTGCCAGCATTGCGGCAGCACTATGGGGGAACTGGCAGCATTGTGGCAGCATAATGGGGGCACACGCAGCATTGCGGCAGCACTATGGGGGAACTGGCAGCATTGTGGCAGCATAATGGGGGCACTCGCAGCATTGAGCCAGCATTATGGGGGAACTGGCAGCATTGTGGCAGCATTATGTGGGCACTCGCAGCATTGCGGCAGCATTATGGGTGAACTGGCAGCATTATGGCAGCATAATGGGGGCACTCGCAGCATTGCGGCAGCATTATGGGGGAACTGGCAGCATTGTGGCAGCATAATGGGGGCACTCGCAGCATTGCGGCAGCATTATGGGGGAAATGGCAGCATTGAGCCAGCATTATGGGGGAACTGGCAGCATTGCGGCAGCACTATGGGGGAACTGGCAGCATTGTGGCAGCATAATGGGGGCACTCGCAGCATTGCGGCAGCACTATGGGGGAACTGGCAGCATTGCGGCAGCACTATGGGGGAACTGGCAGCATTGTGGCAGCATAATGGGGGCACTCGCAGCATTGCGGCAGCATTATGGGGGAACTGGCAGCATTGCGGCAGCACTATGGGGGAACTGGCAGCATTGTGGCAGCATAATGGGGGCACTCGCAGCATTGCGGCAGCACTATGGGGGAACTGGCAGCATTGTGGCAGCATAATGGGGGCACTCGCAGCATTGCGGCAGCATTATGGGGGAACTGGCAGCATTGTGGCAGCATAATGGGGGCACTCGCAGCATTGAGCCAGCATTATGGGGGAACTGGCAGCATTGTGGCAGCATTATGTGGGCACTTGCAGCATTGCGGCAGCATTATGGGTGAACTGGCAGCATTATGGCAGCATAATGGGGGCACTCGCAGCATTGCGGCAGCATTATGGGTGAACTGGCAGCATTATGGCAGCATAATGGGGGCACTCGCAGCATTGCGGCAGCATTATGGGGGAACTGGCAGCATTGTGGCAGCATAATGGGGGCACTCGCAGCATTGCGGCAGCATTATGGGGGAACTGGCAGCATTGTGGCAGCATAATGGGGGCACTCGCAGCATTGAGCCAGCATTATGGGGGAACTGGCAGCATTATGGCAGCATAATGGGGGCACTCGCAGCATTGCGGCAGCATTGTGGGTGAACTGGCAGCATTGTGGCAGCATAATGGGGGCACTCGCAGCATTGCGGCAGCATTATGGGGAACTGGCAGCATTGTGGCAGCATAATGGGGGCACTCGCAGCATTGAGCCAGCATTATGGGGGAACTGGCAGCATTGTGGCAGCATAATGGGGGCACTCGCAGCATTGTGGCAGCATTATAGGGGAACTGGCAGCATTGTGGCAGCATTATGGGTGCATTCACAGCATTGTGGAAGCATTATGGGGGAACTAGCAGCATTATGGGGGCACTCGCACTATTGCAGCAGCATTAAGAGGGAAACTGGCAGCATTGTGGCAGCATTTAGGGGGGCACTCGCAGCAAGGCCTTACCGCAAGGTGATGAGCAGCCTTTCCTCTGCAGAGATTGCTCTTCGCATGACCGTATCTTCATAACTGAGGTGTGGACCAAGAAGAATTAGAAGACGATCAAATGCCTCAATGGAAAGCCGGCAAAACTGAGTAAATTTATCTGGAAACCTGAAAATAATAATACAAAAAAAGATTAAAATCAAATAATTTTAAACACACATTTTAAACATAAAGTACGTTGTATATAGCAATAAAAAGTAACAAATAAAATCAGCTGTCAATATACAATTTCTCCCTATATCTTACCTCCTTAAATCCCGGTAAAGGACATGGAAGTGTCCCTTTTCCTCCCGTTCCTGAATAATGGGATGAACCCACATCCTTTTTTGACGTCTGCTATTCCTTCTTCTCCGAGATTGCTCCTATGGGAGAATATAGAATGTATTATTACATGGAACTGTACAACGCATGGAAAACTGCTGCCAATCCGCAGCGTCATAAACTCGGCATCTCCGCAGCCTAAGGCTGGGTTAACATTGTGTTCCCCCAGTCCGCTAGCCGGATTTCGTTACACCGCTGCGTAACGCGGTGAAACATAGTCTGCTAGCGCCGTCATTGACTCCTATGTCGGACGCATCGCAAGCCATGTGCCATCATTTCAGTGACGGTCGGACCCCGAGACTCGGACTGCAGCGTTGCCGGGTCTGTCACTGCTAGCGCTGATAGAGCTAGCAGATGCTCTATCGGCGCTAGCGATGTGCCAAAGTCAGCACTTGCGATACAGCAGCCCGTAAACGTATGTGTTGAACGGGCTGCTGTACACAGTGTGAAACCAGCCTAATACGCAAAGTGTTCACATCTAATGACATTATCTTACCTGCTCGCTGTGGTGGTGCAGCAAAAGCAGTGCCGTATGCAACAGTAGCCGGTTCTGTTGTGGAGTAAGACGATGGTGTGGCATGTTGAATCCAACAAGGAAGCAAAATGGAGAAGAGGGGTTGGACCAGGAAATTACCTCATGAGAGGTTTTTTTTTTACAACCAACTTTATGTGTTCTAAAAAATGCACAAAAAACGCACCAAAAAACGCACAAAAAACGCACCAAAAACGCACAAAAAACACATAAGGATTTCCTGGGAGTGGTGCCAGATTTTCCTCAGGAAAATCTCAGGAAAATTCTGCACAAATTCTGCACAAAATCCTGACGTGTGCACATACCCTAAGGGTATGGCTCCACGGTCCGGAGGGGCGGCGGTATCGCCGCAGCGGCGAAGCCGCTCGGCGCTAATGCAGCGCCCCAGAGTCCTGGTCGTTGCAGTACTGTGGCTCCGCCACTATGGGGAGCTATGGTGCGTCCGATGGCACTGAAGGAGTTCATCTGATCAGGTATCACAGACACCAATACATTTCACAGCCGGGCCTCCGGGGGGAGCTAAGGGTGCTATTCATTAGGCCACTCCCCACCATAGTGGGTAAACTGGGGGTCAGGCAGGAAGTTAGATCAGAAAGCTGACTGGGTTGGAACCAGGCCAGGATGGCCTCACCCTTGCGGTACTTACCTGGGAGCAGTATAAGCAATGTCTGATCCAACACTGGAAAGATCGGGACGAGACCGAACCACCTGACACGCAACGTAAGAAGTCTGCTCCCGGCAGGAAAGACGTGGTAAAGCGGGGAACTGTACTGGCCTACCACCCGAAGAGGGGATGGGGCTCCATACAGGAACCGGGGCTACCAACTGATGTCTTTGTCACTAGCTATAATGTGAAGACCCCCTGCTGCAGTTGAAATGGTGACCCGTTACAAAGAGGGGATCAGGTGACTTACACCCGCCATCGGAGTACACAAGGATGGTGTGCCTGGAACGTTCGACGGTGTGAGCCTGAGAGAGCGCCCCCTGTTGTCCCGATCATGACTGATCCCGATTTGCCGGACCTCGTTCCCATCACCACGGTACGTCTTGTAGCGGCTACCGAACTCGCAAGCAGGATTAGCCTTCAAATCCAGGCACCGGCTGATCTGATGGCATCTGAGAGACCAACTACCAGTACGGGTGCCACGTTGGCTGGGGGACAAAGACCGCCCCCAGACTTAGAAGAATAAACCTCGATACCATGAATCTGTAAATAGTTACTGTTTCCTGTGTTCTGCTAAACCCGTCCAGGGTAAACTTTTAAAGGGATCCTTTTGTTGACCCGGGATCCCTAGTGTTTTGTTTTGTTTGTCTTTCCAAAGTTTTTGCACAAGTTTTAGAACTGCTGAAATCATGAACAGTGCATGATCCGAACTTCTTGTAAATAGTTTGCACCTTATTAAAGGCGCTCCCTACTGGTTTTACTTAAAGAAGGACTCTTTGCGAAGATACTGCACTGGAACCTTTGCTGAGTATGGACTGGTAGCTTGAGAAAATACGCTACCTCACAGAGACTTGGTCCTCTCTTAAAGGGGATGTTCATTTGCCGCATTTCGATAGAAATATTGCTTAAGACAAGTAGCAATAATGTTGATGAGAGAAAAGTGATGATAATGTTGTACGAGAAAGTTATATGTGTTTAATTAGTTAAATGTGAAGAAATACTGATGATGTGCTCTGAGAAGTAAAAAGGTGAAAGGTAGAAGAAGGATGCAGTGGACCCGTAGGGATAGACGTGGAGTCCAGCATGCATGATAGAAAGAAAGATAATGAGAAGGCTTAATGTTCAGAAGAAAATGCTTGATGATGTTGATAGATAGTTAGGATAGAAGGTAAACCCTGAGTCCTCATAGGAGTCATGTAGAGATGGCTCAGTGCTCTTAAACTGAAAGTAATGTTATGTTCTATACTGTGTATAGTAGTTGAAAAGGCAGTAGGCCCTGGCTGAACGGGGCGGTCCTGTAACAGAAAGGAGAGGCTGTAGGTCTGGTGCCGATAGGACAGGCGGTCCTGCAGATTTAAAGAAGGGGAATGAAAAAGTTAAAATACCTTATAATGTGATTATAGGAAGGTCTTTAGTGGACTAAGAGTGTATGTCCTTAAAGACAAAGTTAAATTATTGTTCAACAATTTTTGCACTTAGTAGAATACCCGGTTGGGTAAGGAAAGTTAATTATAGTATGTTGCTATGATATTTAACCATGTTTTGTAACGTTCAAGTGTCCTCACCTCCCATAAAGGGAAGCTTGTTCAAGTATACTTATTGTTATTGCACTCAACCAAACTGTATGTCTTTTTGCTAAACTTGTATTGTTGTTTTCTTCCCAGTCCCGGAGTACTGTGTTTAACCAGGGGGGAGTGCAGCGCCCCAGAGTCCTGGTCGTTGCAGTACTGTGGCTCCGCCACTATGGGGAGCTATGGTGCGTCCGATGGCGCTGAAGGAGTTCATCTGATCAGGTATCACAGACACCAATACATTTCACAGCCGGGCCTCCGGGGGGAGCTAAGGGTGCTATTCATTAGGCCACTCCCCACCATAGTGGGTAAACTGGGGGTCAGGCAGGAAGTTAGATCAGAAAGCTGACTGGGTTGGAACCAGGCAACACCTTGTGGCAGAGGGTGTTGTAGGGGAAGATACAGTAGGGTCTCTGTCAGGGGTGGGATCCTGACAGAGGCTTGGCAACGAAAAACTAACGTAACGGGACCGTGCCTGCTCCGGGTAGCGGCGGTGCCCAAGAAAGGATTAGAAGAGAGATAGATTGTGCTGAGTGAGAAACGGGATCACGCAAAGGAGAAATACCAGTAGGAGTCGTGCTGTAAGACCGAAGCAACATCCTACTGAGGCGCAATACCGGTGGCCGGAACGCCGAGGGAGTAGAACAACATTCAGCTTCAAGCAATACTCCAAACAGCGGCAGGACAGTCAGTCTCAGGCGGGCTGTCTAACTCAAATCACCTATGAAGTCTTGGGAGGCAATTGTGGGAGAGGGGCATCTCTAGGGTCCCGGAAGAACTCCAGGCCTACCCGTCAAACGGGTGCCGTTCCTACCCGAACCTCAGGGAGGGACGGAGGATTAGCAGAACATCATCTAGTCGAGTTGTGAGGGAACATCAGAAACAGACACAACAGTTGTGGGGTACTTTCCGTAAGCACAGCAGGGAAGGACTACAACACATAGCGCTAGGGGGAAGGCACAGATTTCTGTTATGACCCCAATGGCGAGGGTCTCAGAGATATCAGCAAGTCTGCGAAGTACAAAAATCCAGCTCATAGGGCAGTGGTAACTGGGTTGACCATATATCTACTCCTAACGCCAACACTAGAAGTAGCCGGGGAACATGCCTACGTTGGTCGCTAGATGTCTCGCGCCAGCCGGAGGACTAACTACCCCTAGAAGAGGAAAACAAAGACCTCTCTTGCCTCCAGAGAATAGACCCCAAAAGTTGGATACAAGCCCCCCACAAATAATAACGGTGAGGTAAGAGGAAATGACAAACACAGAGATGAACTAGGTTTAGCAAAGAGAGGCCCACTCACTAATAGCAGAATGTAGTAAGATAACTTATATGGTCAACAAAAACCCTAACAAAAATCCACACTGGAGATTCAAGAACCCCCGAACCGTCTAACGGCCCGGGGGGAGAACTCCAGCCTCCCTAGAGCTTCCAGCAAGGATAGGATACAGATTATGTACAAGCTGCACAAAAATGCAAAACAAAAACAATAGCAAAAAGCAAGAAAGCAGACTTAGCTTAATCAAGCAGGAACCAGGATCAGTAGACAAGAGCACTACAGATTAGCTCTGATATCAACGTTGCCAGGCATTGAACTGAAGGTCCAGGGAGCTAATATAGCAACACCCCTGACCTAACGACCCAGGTGAGCATACAAGGGATGATAGACATACCCAGAGTAAAAACACTAGTAGCCACTAGAGGGAGCCAAAAGGTAAATTCACAACAGTACCCCCCCCTTAGTGAGGGGTCACCGAACCATCACCAAGACCACCAGGGCGATCAGGATGAGCGGCGTGAAAGGCGCGAACTAAATCGGCCGCATGCACATCAGAGGCGACCACCCAGGAATTATCCTCCTGACCATAGCCCTTCCACTTGACCAGGTACTGAAGCCTCCGCCTGGAGAGACGAGAATCTAAGATCTTCTCCACCACGTACTCCAACTCGCCCTCAACCAACACCGGAGCAGGAGGCTCAGCAGAAGGAACCACAGGCACAACGTACCGCCGCAACAAGGACCTATGAAATACGTTGTGAATGGCAAACGACACCGGAAGATCCAGGCGAAAGGATACAGGATTAAGGATCTCCAATATCCTGTAAGGACCAATGAATCGAGGCTTAAATTTGGGAGAGGAGACCTTCATAGGAACAAATCGAGAAGACAGCCATACCAAATCCCCAACACGAAGTCGGGGACCCACACCGCGGCGGCGATTGGCAAAACGCTGAGCCTTCTCCTGTGACAACTTCAAGTTGTCCACCACATGATTCCAGATCCGCTGCAACCTATCCACCACAGAATCCACTCCAGGACAGTCAGAAGGCTCCACATGTCCCGAGGAAAAACGAGGATGGAAACCGGAGTTGCAGAAAAATGGCGAAACCAAGGTGGCAGAACTAGCCCGATTATTAAGGGCAAATTCAGCCAACGGCAAGAAGGTCACCCAATCATCCTGATCAGAAGAGACAAAACACCTCAAATACGCCTCCAGAGTCTGATTAGTTCGTTCCGTTTGTCCGTTAGTCTGTGGATGAAAAGCAGACGAAAACGACAAATCAATGCCCATCCTACCACAAAAGGATCGCCAGAACCTGGAAACAAACTGGGATCCTCTGTCCGACACAATATTCTCAGGAATGCCGTGCAAACGAACCACGTTCTGGAAGAACACAGGAACCAGATCAGCAGAGGAAGGCAGCTTAGGCAAAGGAACCAGATGGACCATCTTGGAGAAACGATCACATATCACCCAGATGACAGACATGCCTTTAGACACCGGGAGATCCGAAATGAAATCCATAGAGATGTGTGTCCAAGGTCTCTTCGGGACAGGCAAGGGCAAGAGCAACCCGCTGGCACGAGAACAGCAAGGCTTAGCTCGAGCACAAGTACCGCAGGACTGCACAAATGACCGCACATCCCTTGACAAGGAAGGCCACCAAAAGGACCTGGCCACCAGATCTCTGGTGCCAAAAATTCCCGGGTGCCCTGCCAACACTGAGGAATGAACCTCGGAAATGACTCTGCTGGTCCATTTAGCAGGCACAAACAATCTGTCAGGTGGACAAGAGTCAGGCCTACCAGCCTGAAATCTCTGCAACACACGTCGCAGATCTGGAGAAATCGCTGACAAGATAACTCCTTCCTTAAGAATACCCTCAGGTTCAGCGACTCCAGGAGCATCAGGCACAAAGCTCCTAGACAGAGCATCGGCCTTCACATTCTTAGAACCTGGTAAATACAAGACCACAAAGTCAAAACGGGAGAAAAACAATGACCAGCGGGCCTGTCTAGGATTCAGGCGCTTAGCAGACTCGAGATACATCAAATTTTTGTGATCAGTCAAGACCACCACCCGATGCTTAGCACCCTCGAGCCAATGACGCCACTCCTCAAATGCCCACTTCATGGCCAATAACTCCCGATTGCCCACATCATAATTTCGCTCTGCCGGCGAAAACTTCCTAGAGAAAAAGGCACAAGGTCTCATAGTAGAGCAACCAGGGCCTCTCTGCGACAAAACGGCCCCTGCCCCAATCTCCGAAGCATCCACCTCAACCTGAAAGGGAAGTGAGACGTCAGGCTGGCACAAAACAGGTGCCGAAGTAAACCAGCGTTTCAACTCCTGGAAAGCCTCCACGGCAGCAGGAGCCCAGTTAGCTACATCAGAGCCTTTCTTGGTCATATCCGTCAGCGGTTTAACAACGCTAGAGAAATTTGCGATAAAACGACGGTAGAAGTTAGCAAAACCCAAGAACTTCTGAAGACTCTTAACTGACGAGGGTTGAGTCCAATCATGAATAGCTCGGACCTTGACTGGATCCATCTCCACAGCAGAAGGGGAAAAAATGAACCCCAAAAAGGGAACCTTCTGTACACCAAAGAGACACTTTGAGCCTTTTACAAACAAAGAATTTTTCACGCAAAATCTCAAAAACCCTCCTGACCTGCTCCACATGCGAGTCCCAATCATCAGAAAAAACCAGAATATCATCCAGATAAACAATCAAAAATTTATCCAGATACTTCCGGAAAATGTCATGCATGAAGGACTGGAAAACTGAAGGTGCATTAGAGAGCCCAAATGGCATCACCAAGTACTCAAAATGACCTTCGGGCGTATTGAATGCAGTTTTCCATTCATCGCCCTGTCTAATGCGCACAAGGTTGTACGCACCACGAAGGTCTATCTTGGTGAACCACTTGGCACCTTTAATCCGGGCAAACAAATCTGACAACAACGGCAAAGGATACTGAAATTTGACAGTGATCTTATTTAAAAGCCGATAGTCAATACAAGGCCTCAAAGATCCGTCCTTTTTGGCCACAAAAAAGAATCCCGCACCAAGAGGGGAAGAAGAAGGACGGATATGCCCCTTCTAAAGAGACTCCTTGATATATGAACGCATCGCGGTATGTTCAGGTACCGACAGATTAAACAGTCTCCCCTTAGGAAACTTACTGCCAGGGATCAAATCTATTGCACAGTCACATTCCCTATGAGGAGGCAGTGCACTGGACTTAGACTCGCTGAAGACATCCTGATAATCAGACAAATACGCCGGAACTTCCGAAGGCGTAGAAGAAGCAATAGACAAGGGCAGGGAATCTCCATGAATTCCATGGCAGCCCCAACTTGACACTGACATAGCCTTCCAGTCCAAGACTGGATTATGGGTCTGTAACCATGGCAAACCCAAAACAACCAAATCATGCATTTTATGCAGAACAAGAAAACGTATTACCTCCCGATGTTCGGGAGTCATGCACATGGTAACCTGTGTCCAAAACTGCGGTTTATTTTTTGCCAATGGAGTAGAATCAATACCCCTAAGAGGGATAGGATTTTCCAATGGCTCAAGAACAAATCCGCAGCGCTTGGCAAATGACAGATCCATAAGGCTCAGGGCAGCACCTGAGTCCACAAACGCCATGACAGGATACGATGACAGTGAGCAAATCAAAGTTACAGATAGAATAAATTTAGGTTGCAAATTACCAATGACGACCGGACTAACAAACTTAGTAAGACGTTTAGAGCATGCTGAGATAACATGTGTAGAATCACCACAGTAGTAACACAAGCCATTCTGGCGTCTATGAATTTTCCGCTCATTTCTAGTCAGGATTCTATCACATTGCATTAATTCAGGTGCCTGTTCAGACAACACCATGAGGGAATTTGCGGTTTTGCGCTCCCGCAACCGCCGGTCGATTTGAATAGCCAGGGCCATAGAATCATTCAGACCTGTGGGAATGGGAAAACCCACCATCACATTCTTAATGGCTTCAGAAAGACCATTTCTAAAATTTGCAGCCAATGCACACTCGTTCCACTGGGTCAGCACGGACCATTTCCGAAATTTTTGGCAATACACTTCAGCCTCGTCCTGGCCCTGAGACATAGCCAGCAAGGCTTTTTCTGCCTGAATCTCAAGATTGGGTTCCTCATAAAGCAAACCGAGCGCCAGAAAAAACGCATCAATATCAGCCAATGCTGGATCTCCTGGCGCCAGCGAGAAAGCCCAATCCTGAGGGTTGCCCCGTAAAAAAGAAATAACAATTTTCACTTGCTGAGCGGAGTCTCCAGAGGAACAGGGTCTCAGGGACAAAAACAATTTACAATTATTCCTGAAATTTCTAAACTTAAATCGGTCTCCGGAAAACAGTTCAAGAATCGGTATCTTAGGTTCTGACATAGGATTTCTGGTAACATAATCTTGTATGCCCTGCACACGAGCAGCAAGCTGGTCCACACTTGTAATCAAGGTCTGGACATTCATGTCTGCAGCAATCACAAGCCACTCAGAGGTAAAGGGGAAAAGAAAAAAAAAATGAGAGAGAGAAAAAAAAACTCAGAACTTTCTTTCTTATAATCCCGCTTCTGCAATGCATTAAAAATTTAATACTGGCCTGGCAAACTGTTATGACCCCAATGGCGAGGGTCTCAGAGATATCAGCAAGTCTGCGAAGTACAAAAATCCAGCTCATAGGGCAGTGGTAACTGGGTTGACCATATATCTACTCCTAACGCCAACACTAGAAGTAGCCGGGGAACATGCCTACGTTGGTCGCTAGATGTCTCGCGCCAGCCGGAGGACTAACTACCCCTAGAAGAGGAAAACAAAGACCTCTCTTGCCTCCAGAGAATAGACCCCAAAAGTTGGATACAAGCCCCCCACAAATGATAACGGTGAGGTAAGAGGAAATGAAAAACACAGAGATGAACTAGGTTTAGCAAAGAGAGGCCCACTCACTAATAGCAGAATGTAGTAAGATAACTTATATGGTCAACAAAAACCCTAACAAAAATCCACACTGGAGATTCAAGAACCCCCGAACCGTCTAACGGCCCGGGGGGAGAACTCCAGCCTCCCTAGAGCTTCCAGCAAGGATAGGATACAGATTATGTACAAGCTGCACAAAAATGCAAAACAAAAACAATAGCAAAAAGCAAGAAAGCAGACTTAGCTTAATCAAGCAGGAACCAGGATCAGTAGACAAGAGCACTACAGATTAGCTCTGATATCAACGTTGCCAGGCATTGAACTGAAGGTCCAGGGAGCTAATATAGCAACACCCCTGACCTAACGACCCAGGTGAGCATACAAGGGATGATAGACATACCCAGAGTAAAAACACTAGTAGCCACTAGAGGGAGCCAAAAGGTAAATTCACAACAGATTTCCTCCTGTGAAGAGAACTCTGGAAGTGTCATTGGACCGGCCGGACTTGCGCAGCCTGGTGAGCCGTATTCTGGATTGAGGACCCAGAGATCTTCAGTAAAGAGGTAAAGAGACTGCAACCTGGTGTCCTCATTATTTACCGCGACCTGCACCCCACAACTGCACCGTTACAACACCACTTATTGCACCGGACGTCCCCCACTGACAGACAGGGCCACGGACCGGGTCTAGCCACCGTGACAACCCCAGGACTGAGATCCCAGAGGCCCGGCTCCGGGTACCCCTCAGCCCTGCGGCGGTGTGGGGGCGCTCCACTAAGCCCCGCCCCCTTCCTGGGACGCGATGGTGCCGGATGTGTACAGTACACATCCGGGATCATCGCACCCCTCGCCATAGGGCCCTGTGATATGCCTTGCGGGGATGCTGCATCCCCGCAAGGTGTACGGACATGCTGCGATCTGAAAAGACGCGCAGCATGTCCGGAGTCGCAGGGCCACCGCGTGCGGGTTTCCACGCATAGTGGAGACGGGATTTCATAAAATCCCCTCCACTATGCTGGAACATCTGGACGCTGCTTTTTTGACGCTGCAGCTCTGCGCAGCGTCAAAAAAGCAGCGTTTCCTGACCGTGGAAACATACCCTAACAGGAGTGACGCAGATAAAAACACTGGCAATAGAAATGTCCCTCTTTTTTTTGATATGGGAGACAAGGGATTGAATCAGGCCCACTATATCACGGTATAGTTCCTGTGGCACAAAATGACTGACAGATACCACAGACAGCACTCGCACAGATGCACAGGTTTGGCAAGATTATTCTCCCTTTATTTTAATTTTTTTGGGGGGATATGTGAGACAAGTGATTTAATCTGGCCCACTGTTATACAGTAGGTTTTCTGTGGCAGAAAAAAAAAATGCCACACACAGGACTGGCACTAATGCAGATTTGCCAATCTTAATCTCCCACTTTTATTTTTTTTTCTGGGAGAATTGTGAAGAAATCAGGCCCACTGTTACACAGTAGGTTTTCTGTGGCAGAAAAAAAAAATGCCACACACAGGACTGGCACTAATGCAGATTTGCCAATCTTAATCTCCCACTTTTATTTTTTTTTCTGGGAGAATTGTGAAGAAATCAGTCCCACTGTTACACAGTAGGTTTTCTGTGGCAGAAAAAAAAATGCCACACACAGGACTGGCACTAATGCAGATTTGCCAATCTTAATCTCCCACTTTTATTTTTTTTTTCTGGGAGAATTGTGAAGAAATGAGGCCCACTGTTACACAGTAGGTTTTCTGTGGCAGAAAAACAAAGACAGATGCCACACACAGGACTGGCACTGATGCAGATTTGCCAATCTTAATCTCCCACTTTTATTTTTTTTTTCTGGGAGAATTGTGAATAAATCTGGGCCACTGTATTAGAGTATATTTTCAGTGGCAAAAAGTGGCTTGAAGAGATATATTAAAAAAAAAAGGGACTGTACTACAATTACTATCTCCCTACAGTTATATCAGAAAAGTATGTCAGGCAGCAATAAAAAGGACTGCTGCACACAAAAGTCAAAAGTGTGGACAAACAAACAAGATAGCTGTGCAGAAAGGAAGGAGCAACAGGATTTGTGCTTTGAAAAAAGCAGTTGGTTTGCACAGCCGCGTACACACAGCAACGCAGCTATCAGGGAGACTTATAAGCTACAGAGCTGTTGCACAGAAATCGAGCCTCCACTGTCCCAAAAAGAAAAGGTGGTGTTGGACAGTGGAAATCGCTACAGCACAAGCGGTTTGGGGCTTAATTTACCCTGCCTAACGCTATCCCTGCTTCTGACGAAGCGGCAGCAACCTCTCCCTATGCTCAGATCAGCAGCAGTAACATGGCGGTCGGCGGGAACGCCCCTTTATAGCCCCTGTGACGCCGCAGAAAGCAAGCCAATCACTGCCATGCCCTTCTCTAAGATGGTGGGGACCAGGATCTATGTCATCACGCTGCCCACACTCTGCGTGCACCTTCATTGGCTGAGAAATGGCACTTTAAGCGTCATAGTAAACGCGACTTTGGCGCGAAGATCATGTACCGCATGGCCGATCTCACGCTGGGATCGGGTCGGGTTTCATGAAACCCGACTTTGCCAAAAGTCAGCGACTTATGAAAATGACCGATCTGTTTCGCTCAACCCTACTTACAGTGCATTGAGAAAGTATTCGGCCCACTGAAACTTTTTAACCTTTTCCCACATATCATGCTTCAAACATAAAGATACCAAATGTAAATATTTGGTGAAGAATCAACAACAAGTGGTACACAATTGTGAAGTTGAATGAAATTTATTGGCTATTTTAATTTTTTGGGGAAATTCAAAAACTGAAAAGTGGACAATATTATTCGGCCATTTTACTTTCAGTGCAGCAAACTCACTCCAGAAGTTCAGTGTGGATCTCTGAATGATCCAATGTTGTCCTAAATGCCTAATGATGATAAATATAACCCACCTGTGTGTAATCAAGCCTCTGTATACCGTATTTTTCGGAATACATGTCGTACTTTTTCCCCCCCAAAAAGGGGGCAAAATAGGGGGTGCGTCTAATAGTCATAATGAAGGCTTACCGCGTCGGCAGAGGTGTGGCGGCAGAGGTGCGGGGATGAGGAGGCACAGTGAGTGGAGTCCCTTTCACCGGTGAGGTGATGCAGCAGCCCGGTAAGCAGCAGAGCCGGGTGAATCCTGTTGTTATCGGTGGTGGCGACCATCTTCCTGAGGCCGCGCGTGCGCAGATGGAGTGCTCTGCTTCCCCGGGCTTCAGGAAAATGGCCGCGGGAGGCCGCGCATGCGCAGATGGAGATTGCGGTGGCCATTTTCCTGAAGCCGAGTTCGCAGATTTAGATTCAGGAAGATGGCCGCGGGAGGCCGCGCGTGCGCAGATGGAGATCGCAGCGGCCATTTTCCTGAAGCCAAGATCTAAATCTGCGAGTTCGCAGATTTAGATCTTGGCTTCAGGAAAATGGCCGCCGCAATCTCCATCTGCGCACACGCGGCCTCCCGCGGCCATCTTCCTGAAGCCCCGGGAAGCAGAGCACTTCATCTGCGCATGCGCGGCCTCGGGAAGATGGCTGCCACCACTGATAACAACAGGATTCACCCGGCTCTGCTGCTTACCGGGCTGCTGCATCACCTCACCGGTGAAAGGGACCACTCTCACGCCATACCTCTCACTGCGCATCCTCATCCCCGCACCTCTGCCGGTAACCACTGCTGCAACCCTCCCATGGACACCAGGCCATGGCATCACCCACCTAAGCAGGAAGGGACCCTGCTCAGGTGCACGCCGTACCACATCACCCCACCTCTGCCGACACCATGCCTCCTGTTACCCTGCTCTGCCACCGCCAGCCCTCAGGTAAGATTCTGTAAATTTGGACAATAAGACGGACCCCCATTTTATAAAAAAATATTTTTTTCTGCAATTTTCACCCCAAATTTGGGGTACGTTTTATGGTCCGGTGCGTCTTATAGTCCAAAAAATACGGTAAGTGCATCTGCTCTGTGATAGTCACATGGCTCTGTTTGAAGCACAGAGAGCATCATGAAGACCAAGGAACACAACAGGCAGGTCTGTGATACTGTTTTGGATTAGTTTAAAGCCGGATTTGGATATAAAATGATTTCCAAAACTTTAAACATCCCAAGGAGCACTGTGCAAGCGATCATATTGAAATGGAAGGAGTATCATACCACTGCAAATCTACCAAGACCCGGCCGTACCTCTAAACTTTCATCTCAAACAAGGAGAAGACTGATCAGAGATGCAGCCAAGAGGCCCATGATCACACTGGATGAACTGCAGAGATCTAAAGCTGAGGTGGGACAGTCTGTCCATAGGACATCAATCAGTCATACACTGCACAAATCTAGCCTTTATGGAAGAGTGGCAAGAAGAAAGCTATTTCTCAAAGATAGTCATAAAAATGTGTCATTTAGAGTTTGCAACAAGCCACCTGAGAGACAAACCAAACATGTGGAAGAAGGTGCTCTGGTCAGATGAAACCAAAATTGAACTTCAGCAGGGACAGGGAAGATGGATAAAATTCATGGGAAGATGGATGGAGCCAAATACAGGACCATTCTTGAAGAAAACCTGTTTGAGTCTGCAAAAGACCTGAGACTGGGATGGAGATTTGTCTTCCAACAAGACAATGGTCCCAAACATAAAGCAAAATCTGCAATGGAATAGTTCACAAATAAACGTATCCAGGTGTTAGAATGGCCAAGTCAAAGTACAGACCTAAATCCAATCGAGAATCTGTGGAAAGAGCTGAAAACTGCTGTTCACAAACGATCTCCATCAAACCTCACTGAGCACAAGCTGTTTGCCAAGGAAGAATGGGCAAGAATTTCAGTCTCTCAATGTTCAAAACTGAGGTCTAAGGGGTAGCGTTTCTCCTTATGGAGAGTGACATACCAGCTGGCTTGTCAAGGTAAGGAGGCTTATTCACCGTGCAATGCTCCTCTGGGAAATTAAATATTCAAATTGCCTCTTCTGAGAAAAAGAGGACTTAAACTCTATAGCGCCACCATGTCTGCAAATTGAGATACTGATTTGGCTTTTATCCTAAGTCATATTGCACGACTCCTTAAAGGGTTGATTGTGACTTGTAGGATCGCTACTTCCAACAGGTGGTGCTATAGAGTTTAAGTCCTCTTTTTCTCAGAAGAGGCAATTTGAATGTTCAAAACTGATAGAGACATACCCCAAGCGACTTGCAGCTGTAATCGCAGCAAGAGGTGGCACAACAAAGTATTAGGTTAAAGGGGACGAATAATATTGCACGCCCCACTTTTCAGTTTTTGAATTTCCCCAAAATTTAAAATAACCAATACATTTCGTTCAACTTCACAATTGTTTTCCACTTGTTGTTGATTCTTCACCAAAGATTTATATTTGGTATCTTTATGTTTGAAGCATGATATGTGGGAAAATGTTGAAAAGTCCCAGGGAGCCAAATACTTTCACAAGGCACTGTATATTCTGGGTGTAGCATCCTTTTTACCTTTGTAGTCTAGTACACTAAAATATAGCTACATCAAAGCAGTTTGATTCATTATTACAGTAACACCTAATAAGGTTAAATTCTGTGTTGTTTAAGTAGGCTGGTGTGAATATTTTAAAATTAATGAAATAAAAATATGCATATCTTTATTAGAATATTAAAATACTAAATTAAGACTGAACTCCTATAATAGTCTGATGCACTGACAGCCAACATTCTTAGGACTTTTGACTATATACTTAATCATTGCTGTCTAAAGGTTGAGGGGGTACAAAAGAATCATGTCATGAGGTTTTAAGAGTTGGAAAGTATGGATCGCACTAGGTATTTCAAACAATATTTTAGATGATTGAGCCGGGTGTTCCTCAGTGGTGTAACTTAAACCTCATGGGCCCCAATGTAAAAGCCCCTAATTATTGCAAGTATATAATACTATTGGTCTATTCATATAGGTCCAAGAGACTTTTGAGCAACAAGGTCTGGGTGTGATTGTAACCCATACACCTAACGTAATTACACCCCTGCTGTTCAATCTTAGGTACAAGTGAGTAATTATTGAAGTGCTGCTGTATACTCATCTTCACCACCTGTCATTCACTGATGTAATACAATTATTGGTTTGTTTCACTACACAAGACCAGTTGGCATTTTAACATTGATCATTTCACCATTCTAGACTTTAAGGAACCTTAGCCAGTGACTAATATAACCATTTTTACAATACTCCAGACCACTAGTCTTATTTCCAAGAACCCACTCACACCCATAGACCAGGAATAAAAATGTATTATCTGTCAACTGTCAAATATTTTATCTAGCTCTAAGCTACCTTATACCTCTAGAAATATTCAGTACTATTCACCATGAAATCACTGGCTAAAGTAGACGGGTGGCTGGAAATTCTATATACGGCATTGCGAGCCATTATCAAGGAATGGTGGAGTGGTCTTTTCTATAATAAATGAGTCTTGGAAGCTGTATCCTTATGATTCATGCCATACAGGTTCTACTACTACTTTCCTAAAATGAAGGATCCATGACCTTGACAGAACTGATTAGACTGATAATTCCTCTCATTTGCTGTAGACTGCAAACATTATATTAAGAACCCTGCCCCTTACTGAACACTGGAATTAATTATAATCGTCTGACTACATTTAAGTAACACTGAAAAATAATTCCTAATTTCATTACATTAATCCCTGTTGGTTTGTTTGCGAAACGTCCTCATAAAAGGAACAGAAATCACGCTATTGTCAATAAGACCTGTTGCGTGGCAAATACTCCAACCTATCTCATGGAGCTCAGCTGATGAAGAAGAATTGATTAGCTACACGCAAGGCTTTCAGGGCAAAACAATCTAGGCTGGGAATAATTGTCATATCAGAAGATGGAGCACAAACAGATTTTGTAGGGTAAGCAGGAAAGCATATTCATTTAGATCTGAACCTAGTCTTTGACATGTACAACTGGGAAAACTAATCCACATCATTACTAGACACAGGTGGGCTAGGTTTTCACCAGGATGAAAATCTGTTTAATCAAGAGCAGCAGAGACATAGAAACTGACGAAAAACAAATGTTGTTCCTCCAGGGACACAAATTGGTCAATGTAATTGACATTTGTCTACTGCAAGGAAATGGTCCAGTTTAACTTCAAACTTAAAAGACCTCCCACTCAACATTAGGATTTGTTTTTTTCACCCCCTCCATGGCTAGAATCCAATCTTCATTTTAGTAAATTGAACACAATTTTCCCAATTTTGTCAGTAAATTGGGTGATTACTTTAAATTGTTTTAACCCCTTCCTTCACATGACACAGGCTAATTAACTTCAATCTAAAAAAATATTTTTTCAAATATACAGAACACAAGGAATCTTAATTAATGTAAGTATTGACTTCTACCACTTCTTTCACACCCACGTCTAATCATTTAAAAGCACTTTGAATTAAAGTTATGCAATAAAGAATTTACACAAGTGTCAGTTGTTAATTTTCTTATGCAGCATATTAGGCCAGGGTCCGATGATTGTATGAAAAATTGTCAGATTTTCATCCAGAAAACAATTTTCATCTGTATTGTCATCCATTTGCCATCCATGTGTCCATATTTTACGGCTCTGTGATATACGTACATTATCTGTTTTTTTTCATCAACATTTCAGAATGTACATAATCAAATAGAATTTCTAAGGATAATCATGCCAATGTATCAGAAATCGGATGCAATACTGATGATTTCATTTGGGATCCCATTTTTTAGCACACACATTCCATTGAAATAGTGAGTCTCTTCCAATATACAGAAGAGAATAATGCAAATGCTGCATTTTTTCCTTGTAAATACATTGTTATCGGTAAAAAGGCATATTACGTTACACTGTTACACTGGTCAGTGTGCTGTCCGATTCAGACAGCATAAGTCCATATAATACACTTGTTTGAATGAGCCCTTAGGGTATGAAACTCTTCATTTGATCAGTTGAATGTCACAATATCTATCTATTATTCTAAGAGCAACAACAATTGGATGCTAAGTGGTTCATTCCCCAAAACCACAGATTTAGGGATGCAAACTAAAGTCTCAAGTTATTTTAAAGTTTAATAAAAATGTTGGGTCCATGGAAAACATAAAGATTAATGTCGATTTACTGTCAGCATATCTGAAATAATGGTAGCTTTTCCCCTTAGTCATTAAACCATATTTAATTGGGGAAGATTTATTAACATCCTGTACTACTTTGAAGCTAACGCAGTCCACAGTCACTTACTTTAAAAAAATGATAAAGAATTTCTAGAAAGCAGTTCTAAATACTGTATATTAATACAATTTCTTTAATATGTCTATACTGACTCAAAGAACATTGCAGCTTTATTGAATTATGTGCACATTGGCTGCAAGTCAGCAGAGGGTAGCAAGAAGTGCTTTAAAATATCCTGGTAGACGTCTGAGTTGACTTTGCTCTTCATAAAACACAGTGGACCTACACCAGCAGATGACATGGCTCCCCAAACCATCACTGATTGTGGAAACTTCACACTAGACCTTAAGCAGCTTGGATTGTGGCCTCTCCACTCTTTCTCCAGACTCAGGGACCTTGATTTCCAAATGAAATGCAAAATTTACTTTCATCTGAAAACAACACCTTGGACAACTGAGCAACAGTCCAATTCTCCTTGGCCCAGGTAAGATGCTTCTGGCATTGTCTATTGGTTATGAGTGGCTTGACACAAAGAATGCGACACTTGTAGCCCATGTCCTGGATACGTCTGTGTGGTGGCTCTTGAAGCAATGACTCCAGCAGCAGTCCACTCCTTGTGAATCTCCCACAAATTTGTGAATGGCCTTTCCTTAACAATCCTTTCAAGGCTGCGGTTATCCCGGTTGCTTGTGCTCCTTTTTCCACCACACTTTTTCCTTCCACTCAATTTTCCATTAATATGCTTGGATACAGCACTCTGAGAACAGCCAGCTTTTTTAGCAATGACCTTTTGTGGCTTAATCTCCTTGTGTAGTGTATCAGTGACTGCCTTCTGGACATCTGTCAAGTTAGCAGTCTTCCCCATAATTGTGGAGCCTACTGAAAACAGACTAAGGGACCTTTTTAAATGCTTAGTAAGCCTTTGCAGTGTTTTTTTGTTATTGTTCTTCTAATTAACTGAGATAATGACTTTTGGGTTTTCATTGTCTGTAAGCCATAATCATCAACATTAACAGAAATTAAACAATTGAAATAGATCACTCTGTTTGTAATAACTCTATATAATATATGAGTTTCACTTTTTGTATTGAAGAGCTGAAATAAATTAACTTTTTTGATGATATTCTAATTTTGTGAGAAGCACCTGTACCTTTTGCCACTTAAGGAATCGTGCAGAAGAGAACATTTTTGGCCCGAGTGCGATCCAACAAAATATTGGATCGTGCTCGGACCATTATTCTTTGAAGCCATGCTAATGTCTGATTTTTTGCTCAGACCGATTCTGTTTTTGGAAAAAAAAAAATCACAGAATGCATAATTTACATACAAGTCAATAGGTCATCTGAAAAATCGGACTGCTCTCAGATGACATCTAAGTGCAGTGTGATTTTCCCAGACTGACAGAATGAAGAAGATAAAGATTTTTTTTTCCATTTTTGCCACATCTAAGAAAATAGGATCACACTGTGATCCCAGTCTGATCAAACTCTTCTTGGAGTGTGATTAGCATGATCAGATCTATTTTCTCGGATGAGAGAATCTAAGGCTGTCTGACTCTGGCCTCACAAGAAATCAGTCAGCGAATTTTCCCCTTTTAAATCAATGAGCTTTGACTATAACCCCTGGCAAAAATTATGGAATCACCGGCCTTGGAGGATGTTCATTCAGTTGTTTAATTTTGTAGAAATAAAGCAGATCACAGACATGGCACAAAACTAAAGTCACTTCAAATGGCAACTTTCTGGCTTTAAGAAACATTAAAAGAAATCAAGAACAAAAAATGTGGTAGTCAGTAATTGTTACTTTTTTTAACCAGACATAGGGGAAAAATTATGGAATCACTCAATTCTGAGGAAAAAATTATGGAATCATGAAAAACAAATAAACAAAAAAACACTCCAAAACATCACTAGTATTTTGTTGCACCGCCTCTGGCTTTTATTACAGCTTGCAGTCTCTGAGGCATGGACTTAATGAGTGTCAAACAGTACTCTTCATCAATCTGGCTCCAACTTTCTCTGATTGCTGTTGCCAGATCAGCTTTGCAGGTTGGAGCCTTGTCATGGACCATTTTCTTCAACTTCCACCAACAATTTTCAATTGGATTGAGATCCGGACTATTTGCAGGCCATGACATTGACCTTATGTGTCTCGTTTCAATGAGTGTTTGCACAGATTTTGCTCTATGGCAGGATTCATTATCATCTTGAAAAATGATTTCATCATCCCCAAACATCCTTTCAATTGATGGGATAAGAAAAGTGTCCAAAATATCAACATAAACTTGTGCATTTATTGAAGATGTAATGACAGCCATCTCCCCAGTGCCTTTACCTGACATGCATCTCTTCAGGCAGTCATCTTTATAAATCTCATTGAAACGGCACCAAACAAAAGTTCCAGCATCATCACCTTGCCCAATGCAGATTAGCGACTCATCACTGAATATGTTAGGTGTCGAGTTCCCGCCTCTGCACAGGGGGAATCTCGAACCATCTTCACTGTGGTCTCCCATTCTTCTCCAGCCACAGTGGAGTCAGCTCAGCGGAGACATCGGTCCCAGTGTCTAGCTCAGGCTGATACTGGATGACTGGTTAGTTCTGCCCTACCAGGCTCTGTCCTTGTAGCCAGCAATGTTCTTTTGTGCGGTACCGCGGCCCTGTGACGCAACAGGGTTTGCTTTCTTCCTACAAGGTGAAGTTAACCCATGTGTGAATCCATTTTGTACCGCCATATAGTCCATCATTACTCAGCAGCAGGTTCCATCTATCTAATTATCTATTTAATTATTTGGTGCGTTCCGCTAGCCCTAACGGAATATGACTTTCATCCAGTCATCGACAGTCCACAATTGCTTTTCCTTAGCCCATTGTAACCTTGTTTTTTTCTGTTTAGGTGTTGATGGCTTTTGTTTAGCTTTTCTGCATGTAAATCCCTATTTCCTTTAGGTGGTTTCTTACAATTCGGTCACAGATGTTGACTCCAGTTTCCACCCATTCGTTCCTCATTTGTTTTGTTGTGCATTTCCAGTTTTGGAGACATAGTGCTTTAAGTTTCCGATCTTGACGCTTTGATGTCTTCCTTGGTCTACCAGTATGTTTGCCTTTAACAACATTCCCATGTTGTTTGTATTTGGTCCAGATTTTAGACACAGCTGACTGCGAACAACCAACATCTTTTGCAACATTGCGTGATGATTTATCCTCTTTTAAGAGTTTGATAATACTCTCCTTTGTTTCAACTGACATCTCTCATGTTGGAGCCATGATTCACGTCAGTCCACATTGTGCAACAGCTCTACAAGGTGTGATTACTTCTTTTTAGATGCAGACTAACAAGCAGATCTAATTTGATGCACGTGTGATTTTTGGGTATGAAAATTTACTGGGTGATTCCATTATTTTTTCCTTAGAATTGAGTGATTCCATAATTTTTCCCCTATGCTTGGTTAAAAAAAAATACTGACTACCACATTTTTTGCTCTTGTTTTCTTTTAGTGTTTCTTAAAGCCAGAAAGTTGCCATTTGAAATGACTTTCATTTTGTGCCATGTCTGTGCTCTGCTTTTTTCTACAAAATTAAACAACTGAATAAACATCCTCGAAGGCTGGTGATTCCATAATTTTTGCCAGGGGTTGTACATGTGAAAACATGACTTTCTTGGTTCTAATGGACCTAAAATTGGAGAGAGAATGAATATTTAATCTTTAATCAAATTAATATTCAAGTCTTAATGGGGCAATCCAAAGCTAGGCAAGAGTTTTTACTCATTTTCCTTTAACCTCTCAAACTCCAATCCCTTTTGGAATGATTTACAAGTAGTGTTGAGCGATACTGTCCGATACTTGAAAGTATCGGTATCGGAAAGTATCGGCCGATACCGGCAAAGTATCGGATCCAATCCGATACCGATACCCGATACCAATACAAGTCAATGGGACTCAAGTATCGGACGGTATCCCTGATGGTTCCCAGGGTCTGAAGGAGAGGAAACTCTCCTTCAGGCCCTGGGATCCATATTAATGTGTAAAAGAAAGAATTAAAATAAAAAATATTGCTATACTCACCTCTCCGATGCAGCCTGGACCTCACCGAGGGAACCGGCAGCGTTGTTTGCTTAAAATTCGCGCGTTTACTTCCTTACGTGAAGTCCCGGCTTGTGATTGGTTCGTGCCGCCCATGTGGCCGCGACGCGACCAATCACAGCAAGCCGTGACGTAATTTTAGGTCCTTCAGGATTTTAAAATTACGTTCTGGCTTGTGATTGGTCGCGTCGCGGTCACATGGGCGACGCGACCAATCACAAGCCGTGACGTCACGGGAGGCTGGACACGCGCACATTTTAAAATGCGCGCGTGTCCTGCCTCCCGTGACGTCACGGCTTGTGATTGGTCGCATCGCCCATGTGACCGCGACGCGACCAATCACAAGCCAGAACGTAATTTTAAAATCCTGAAGGATCTAAAATTACGTCACGGCTTGCTGTGATTGGTCGCGTCGCGGCCACATGGGCGACACGACCAATCACAAGCCAGGACGTCACGGGAGGCAGGACACGCGTGCATTTTAAAATGCGCACGTGTCCAGCCTCCCGTGACGTCACGGCTTGTGATTGGTCGCGTCGCCCATGTGACCGCGACGCGACCAATCACAAAGCCTGAACGTAATTTTAAAATACTGAATGCCTAGAAGGACCTGAAAATTACGTCACGGCTTGCTGTGATTGGTCGCGTCGCGGCCACATGGGCGGCACGCGACCAATCAGAAGCCGTGACGTCACGGAAGGAAGGAAAAGCGCGCATTTTAAGCAAAGAACGCTGCCGGTTCCCTCGGTGAGGTCCAGGCTGCGTCGGAGAGGTGAGTATAGCAATATTTTTTATTTTAATTCTTTATTTTACACATTAATGTTGTTTCGATACCGATACCCGATACCACAAAAGTATCGGATCTCGGTATCGGAATTCCGATACAGCAAATATCGGCCGATACCCGATACTTGCGGTATCGGAATGCTCAACACTATTCACAAGTCTAGGGTTTAATATAAATAGTTATAAATAAAAAGTGAAAGCGGCGTTGATGGTGCGGGGTATGAAATTACCTGCAGCGAATTTAAACAATCACCATAAGATTGTAAAAAGTGCTAGATAAAATATATAATAAAACATTTGCGCTGGTATACCCAAGGTGTATATATGACATAAAATCTTGTCAAAAAAAGGACAAGTATGATCCTATGACCAACAAACCCACACTATATATATATATATATATATATATATATATATATATATATATAGGGTTGAGCGAAACGGATCGGTCATTTTCATAAATCGGCGACTTTTAGGCAAAGTCGGGTTTCATGAAACCCGAACTGATCCTAGTGTGGGATCGGCCATGCGGTACACGATCAGAGCGCCAAAGTCACGTTTCATATGACGCTGTCACCGCCATTTTTCATCCAATGAAGGAGGACGCAGAGTGTGGGCAGCGTGATGGCATAGGTCTTGGTCCCCACCATCTTAGAGAAGGGCATGGCAGTGATTGGCTTGCTGTCTTCGGCGTCACAGGGGCTATAAAGGGGCGTGCACGCCGACCTCCATCTTACTTCTGCCGATCTGAACATAGGGAGAGGTGTTGCTGAAGTTAGTCAGAAGCAGGGACAGAGTTAGGGACAAAATATAAACCCCCAAACCGCTTGTGCTGGAGCGATTTTCACTGTCCCACACCACCTTTTTGCGCAGGGACAGTGGAGGTCGTATTTTAGTGCAGCAGCTGCATAGCTGTGTGCACGGTGCTGTGCAAACCAACTGCTTTTTTAAAAGCAAAATTCCTGTTGCTCCTTTCTGCACAGTTACCTATCTTGTTTATTTGTCCACATTTTTGTGTTCAGCAGTCCTTTTTATTGCTGCCATGCTTGTCCTGAGCTCATTGTAGGGAGCTTGTTATTTTTTTTATTTATTTTTTTTTAAATAATAATTCCAGCCACTTTCTGGCACGTTCATAGTGTTGTGTTATACCACTGGGCCAGAGTTGTGGTTCTGTGTCTCCCCTCCAAAAAAAGGGAGATTAAAATTCGCACACAGTGTATATTCTGCTTTACTGCTAGTGTGTCGTATATATCAGGCAGCCACTTTCTGCCACGTTCATAGTTTACTGTTATACCACTGGGCCAGAGTTGTGGTTCTGTGTCTCCCCCCCCCAAAAAAAAGAGAGAATAAAATTCGCACACAGTGTATATTCTGCTGTACTGCTAGTGTGTCGTATATATCAGGCAGCCACTTTCTGCCACGTTCATAGTTTACTGTTATACCACTGGGCCAGAGTTGTGGTTCTGTGTCTCCCCCCAAAAAAAGAAAGGGAGAATAAAATTCGCACACAGTGTATATTCTGCTGTACTGCTAGTGTGTCGTATATATCAGGCAGCCACTTTCTGCCACGTTCATAGTTTACTGTTATACCACTGGGCCAGAGTTGTGGTTCTGTGTCTCCCCCCAAAAAAACAAAGGGAGAATAAAATTCGCACACAGTGTATATTCTGCTGTACTGCTAGTGTGTCGTATATATCAGGCAGCCACTTTCTTCCACGTTCATAGTGTTGTGCTATCCCACAGGCCCAGAGCTAGGGTTCAGTGTCTCCCCCCCAAAAAATGGAGATTCAAATTCTCACACAGTGTATATTCAGCTGTACTGCTAGTGCGTCATATATCAGGCAGACACTTTCTTCCACGTTCATAGTGTTGTGTTATCCCACAGGGCCAGAGTTAGGGTTCAGTGTCTCCCCCCAAAAACAAGTCATCTTTCAGGCAAGCTACGTGTCAGCAGGGGAAGGTGGGGCAAAAGAATGTGAAATCCATGATTGGTTAATTTAAATGAAGGTTAGCTAATCAACATCTTTGGTAGGCAGATGTGTCCTTTTTTCGGTCAGTATTGAACCAGCAGCACTGAACACTCTTTCTGAAAGCACACTGACAGCAGGGCAATCGAGGTTCTGTAATCCATATTCTGGCAATTCAGGCCAGGTGTCTAGTTTAGATGCCCAGTAATCAAAGGGGAATTACCTGAGAGGGAGAACATCGATAAGGGCGGAAAAGTAGTTTGTAACCATACTGGACAAAGGCTCTCTCCTGTCACTTTGAATCGATGCAGCTGTCCCTGTCGTGTCAGCGGTCATTGCAAAATCATTCCACAACCTTGTCGTAAAACCCCTCTGTCCAACGCCACTTCGGATTTCTGCACCTCTAGCACCTCTGCCATGTTGCCCCCTGCAGCTCGTGTGAGAACCATCACCGGCGCTGTGTGCTGGGAATGCCTGAACCAAACGGTCTACAAGAGTTGCTTCTTTGGTAGCCAATATTTGACCTACGTTCTCATGTGGCATGATATTTTCCAGTTTTCCTTTATATCTTGTATCCAGGAGGCAGGCCAACCGGTTGTCGTCATTGGTCATCATTTTAAAAATGCGGGGGTCCCTTTTTACGATACGCAAGGCATACTCAGCCATGTGGGCCAATGTTCCAGGTGTGAATTAACTGTTTCTGCTGGGTTGAGGCCCACTTTCTTGCAAATCAACATCACAAGTGTCCCTCAATAAATCTGTACCAGACCTTGCAATACCACCAGTTTCTATTGCCACCTGAGAATCATCCTCCTCCCATACATATTCATCGCCATCATCCTCCTCCTCATCCTCTTCGTCCGCCAATTCATCCTGGACAGTTCCCTGAGCAGACAATGGCTGACTGTCATCAAGGCTTCCCTCCTCCTCGGCTGCAGACGCCTGCTCCTTAATGTGCGTCAAACTTTGCATCAGCAGACGCATAAGTGGGATGTTAATGCTTATGATGGCGTCGACCACTGCACACCAGACAACTCCATGTCTGCCATCCAAGTGCCTGCCCGTGTATCAGCCCACAAATTTATAACAGCACACCTCTGTTCGCACAGCCTCTGAATCATGTGCAGTGTGGAGTTCCACCTTGTTGCAACGTCATTTATTAGGCGGTGCTGGGGAAGATTCAGCGATCGCTGATGGTTCAGCATACGGCTGGAGTGTATGGGCATCCGGCAGATGTGCAAGCAAAGTCTTCGCACCTTCAGGAGCAAGGCTGGTAACTTTGGATAATTTTTGAGGAAGCCCTGCACCACCAGGTTAAAGGTGTGAGCCAGGCAAGGTATGTGTTTCAGTTCTGAAAGGGCTATGGCAGCCATAAAATTCCTTCTGTTATCACCGAATACCTTGCCTGCCTCAAGATGTACACTGCCCAGCCATGACTGAGTTTGTTGCTGCAAGTACTCCACCAGTACTACCGCGGTGTGTCTGTTGTCGCCCAAACACTTCATTTGAAACACAGCCTGCTGAAGCTTACTGTTATGATCTGGTGGCCTAAGAGCAGCATGAGACGTACTCTGGAGAAGGTGGTACCTGTACTGACCGCAGACCATGAACTTAACACCGCAACTAGAAGTAGCCGTGGAATGTACCTAGCACTCCCTAGACATCTTGACACAGCCGGAGGACTAATTACCCCTAGAGATAGAAAAGGGAAAACTATCTTGCCTCAGAGAAAATCCCCAAAGGATAGACAGCCCCCCACAAATATTGACTGTGAGAGGAGAGGGAAAAAACATACACAGACTGAAATAAGAATTTAGCAAAGGAGGCCACTTCTAGCTAAATAGAAAGGATAGGACAGAGTACTATGCGGTCAGTATTAAAACACTAGAAAATATCCACCACAGAAAATACAAAATCTCCACAGCTAACTAAAGATATGGAGGGTATATCTGCATCTCCAGAGATACCAGCTTGGCTAAACAAATCCTTATACAGACCAAGCTGGACAAGACAAAAACATGGAAAAGAACTGAACAATAAGGCCACAGCATGTGGACAGCAAAAATCAAGGCCAGAACTTATCTTTGTTGAAATGAACTGCAAAGCAGAAGAGACCAGGCAGGGATGTGAATCCTCCAGGAACAATGGACAACTGGCACTGACTAAAGGGTGAAGCAAGACTAAATAGCCCAGTCAAAATTGCAAAAAGTGAACACACCTGATAAATGCTGCGATTCAGAGACAGCAGCGCTACCACTTACAACCACCGGAGGGAGCCCAAGAGCAGAATTCACAACAGTACCCCCCCCTTGAGGAGGGGTCACCGAACCCTCACCAGAGCCCCAAGGCCGATCCGGACGAGCCAAATGAAAGGCACAAACCACATCATCAGCATGAACATCGGAGGCAACAACCCAAGAATTATCCTCCTGGCCACAACCCTTCCATTTGACAAGATACTGAAGCTTCCGCCTCGAAAAACGAGAATTCAACACCGGGGCAGGAGGATCAACAGAGGGAACAACGGGCACCACATATTTCCGCAACAAAGATCTATGAAAAACATTATGGATGGAAAAAGAGGCTGGAAGGGCCAAACGAAAAGACACTGGATTGATAATCTCAGAAATCCTATAAGGGCCAATAAACCGAGGCTTAAACTTAGGGGAAGAAACCTTCATAGGGACATGACGGGAAGACAACCAGACCAAATCCCCAACCCAAAGCCGGGAACCAACACACCGACGATGGTTAGCAAAACGCTGAGCCCCCTCCTGAGACAACACCAAATTGTCAACAACATGAGCCCAAATTTGCTGCAACCTGTCAACCACAGAGTCCACCCCAGGACAATCAGAAGGCTCAACCTGCCCCGAAGAAAAACGAGGATGAAAACCAGAGTTACAAATGAAGGGTGAAACCAAGGTAGCAGAACTAGCCCGATTATTAAGGGCAAACTCGGCCACTGGCAAGAAAGCCACCCAATCATCCTGATCAGCAGACACAAAGCATCTCAAATAAGTTTCCAAAGTCTGATTAGTTCGCTCGGTTTGGCCATTTGTCTGAGGATGAAATGCGGAAGAAAAAGACAAATCAATGCCCAGCCTAGCACAAAAGGCCCGCCAAAACCTAGAAACAAACTGGGAACCTCTATCGGACACAATATTCTCCGGAATGCCCTGCAAACGAACCACATGCTGAAAAAACAACGGAACCAAATCAGAAGAGGAAGGCAACTGAGGCAAAGGTACCAAATGAACCATCTTAGAAAACCGGTCACAAACCACCCAGATAACTGACATCCTCTGGGAAACCGGAAGATCCGAAATAAAATCCATAGAAATATGCGTCCAAGGCCTCTCAGGGACTGGCAAAGGCAAAAGCAACCCACTAGCGCGGGAACAGCAAGGCTTGGTTCGTGCACAAGTCCCACAGGACTGCACAAAAGAACGCACATCCCGTGACAAAGAGGGCGACCAAAAGGACCTACCAACCAAATCTCTGGTACCAAAAATCCCAGAATGACCGGCTAACACAGAACAATGAACCTCCGAAATCACTTTACTAGTCCATCTGTCAGGAACAAACAATTTCCCCACTGGACAGCGGTCAGGTTTATCAGCCTGAAGATTCTGAAGAACTCGTCGTAAATCAGGGGAGATGGCAGAAAGAATCACCCCTTCCTTCAGAATACCGACCGGCTCAAGGACCCCAGGAGAATCAGGCAAAAAGCTCCTAGAGAGGGCATCAGCCTTAACATTCTTAGAACCCGGAAGATACGAGACCACAAAATCAAAACGGGAGAAAAACAGGGACCATCGGGCCTGTCTAGGATTAAGCCGTTTGGCAGACTCGAGATAAATCAGATTCTTATGATCGGTCAAGACCACCATACGGTGCTTGGCCCCCTCAAGCCAATGTCGCCACTCCTCAAATGCCCACTTCATAGCCAACAACTCACGATTGCCGACATCATAATTGCGTTCCGCAGGCGAAAACTTTCGAGAAAAGAAGGCACACGGTTTCATCAAGGAACCATCAGAATTCCTCTGAGACAAAACGGCCCCTGCCCCAATCTCAGAAGCGTCAACCTCAACCTGAAAAGGAAGAGAAACATCCGGCTGACGCAACACAGGGGCAGAAGTAAATTGGCGTTTAAGCTCCTGAAAGGCAGAAACAGCCACAAAGGAACAATTCGTCACATCAGCGCCTTTCTTCGTCAAATCGGTCAGGGGTTTACCCACACTGGAGAAGTTGGCAATGAAACGGTGATAAAAATTAGCAAAGCCCAAAAATTTCTGAAGGCTCTTCACGGATGTGGGCTGGATCCAATCATGAATGGCCTGAACCTTAACCGGATCCATTTCTATAGATGAGGGAGAAAAAATGAAGCCCAAAAAAGAAATCTTCTGTACTCCAAAGAGGCACTTAGACCCCTTCACAAACAAGGCATTATCACGAAGGATCTGAAATACCATCCTGACTTGTTTCACATGAGACTCCCAATCATCTGAAAAAATCAAAATATCATCCAAATATACAATCATGAATTTATCAAGATAATTCCGAAATATATCATGCATGAAGGACTGAAACACAGATGGAGCATTAGAGAGTCCGAATGGCATCACAAGGTATTCAAAATGGCCTTCGGGCGTATTAAACACAGTTTTCCATTCGTCACCCTGCTTAATACGAACAAGATTATATGCCCCTCGAAGGTCAATCTTAGTAAACCAACTAGCCCCCTTAATCCTAGCAAACAGATCAGAAAGCAAAGGCAAAGGGCATTGGAATTTGACCGTGATCTTATTCAAGAGGCGATAATCAATACAGGGTCTCAAGGAGCCATCTTTTTTGGCAACAAAAAAACCTGCTCCCAACGGTGAAGAAGATGGCCGAATATGCCCCTTCTCCAAGGACTCCTTAACATAGCTCCGCATGGCGGTATGTTCTGGCACAGACAGGTTGAAAAGTCGGCCCTTAGGGAACTTACAGCCTGGAATCAAGTCAATAGCACAATCACAGTCCCTATGCGGTGGAAGGGAACTGGACTTGGGCTCATTGAATACATCCTGGAAATCTGACAAAAACTCAGGAATTTCAGAAGAGGGGGAGGAGGCAATTGACATCAAAGGAACGTCACCATGAACCCCCTGACAACCCCAACTAGTGACAGACATAGATTTCCAATCTAATACTGGATTATGCACCTGTAACCATGGGAAACCCAGCACAATAGCATCATGCAAATTATGCAACACCAGAAAACGACAATCTTCCTGATGGGCTGGCGCCATGCACATGGTCAGCTATGTCCAAAACTGAGGTTTATTTTTAGCCAACGGTGTAGCATCAATGCCCCTCAAAGGAATAGGACTCTGCAAAGGCTGCAAGGGGAAACCACAACGTCTGGCAAATTCTAAGTCCATTAAGTTTAGAGCGGCGCCTGAATCCACAAATGCCATGACAGAAAATGACGATAATGAGCAGATCAGGGTCACAGATAACAGAAATTTAGGTTGTACAGTACTGATGGTAACAGAACTAGCGATTCTCTTGGTACGCTTAGGGCAATCAGAATTAACATGAGCAGAATCGCCGCAGTAAAAACATAACCTATTCTGACGTCTGAATCCTTGTCGTTCAGCTCTAGACACAATCCTATCACACTGCATAGGCTCAGGACTCCGCTCGGAAGACAATGCCATAGTGTGCACAACTCTGCGCTCGTGCAAGTGCCGATCGATCTGAATGGCCAGAGACATAGAATCACTCAGACCAGCAGGCGTGGGGAACCCCACCATAACATCTTTAACGGATTCAGAAAGACCCTTTCTGAAGATTGCCGCCAAGGCATCCTCATTCCATTTAGTCAGTACAGACCATTTTCTAAACTTCTGGCAATATGATTCTGCCGCTTCTTGACCCTGAGATAGGGCCAACAAGGTCTTCTCAGCATGATCCACTGAATTAGGTTCGTCATACAATAACCCAAGCGCCTGAAAAAAGGTGTCTACATTAAGCAACGCCGGATTCCCAGGTTCCAGGGCAAATGCCCAATCCTGGGGGTCACCACGCAGCAGAGATATAATAATTTTAACCTGCTGGATGGGATCACCAGAGGAACGGGGTTTCAGAGCAAAAAACAGTTTACAGCTCAGAAATTTGGACCTATCCCCAAAAAACAAATCAGGAGTTGGAATTCTAGGCTCTAAAACCGGAGTCTGAACGATATAATTGGAAATACCCTGTACTCTGGCAGCAAGTTGATCCACACGAGAAGCCAATCCCTGAACATCCATACCAGCGCCGAACTCCTGAGCCACCCAGAGGTAAAGAGGGAAGAAAAAAAAAAAAAAACACAACAGACTACAGAAAAAAAAATGGCTCAGCACTTTCCCTTCTTCTGAGATGCGGTTAACTCATTGTTGGCCAGTTGTACTGTTATGATCTGGTGGCCTAAGAGCAGCATGAGACGTACTCTGGAGAAGGTGGTACCTGTATGGACCGCAGACCCTGAACTTAACACCGCAACTAGAAGTAGCCGTGGAATGTACCTAGCACTCCCTAGACATCTCGACACAGCCGGAGGACTAATTACCCCTAGAGATAGAAAAGGGAAAACTATCTTGCCTCAGAGAAAATCCCCAAAGGATAGACAGCCCCCCACAAATATTGACTGTGAGAGGAGAGGGAAAAAACATACACAGACTGAAATAAGAATTTAGCAAAGGAGGCCACTTCTAGCTAAATAGAAAGGATAGGACAGAGTACTATGCGGTCAGTATTAAAACACTAGAAAATATCCACCACAGAAAATACAAAATCTCCACAGCTAACTAAAGATATGGAGGGTATATCTGCATCTCCAGAGATACCAGCTTGGCTAAACAAATCCTTATACAGACCAAGCTGGACAAGACAAAAACATGGAAAAGAACTGAACAATAAGGCCACAGCATATGGACAGCAAAAATCAAGGCCAGAACTTATCTTTGTTGAAATGAACTGCAAAGCAGAAGAGACCAGGCAGGGATGTGAATCCTCAAGGAACAATGGACAACTGGCACTGACAAAAGGGTGAAGCAAGACTAAATAGCCCAGTCAAAATTGCAAAAAGTGAACACACCTGATAAATGCTGCGATTCAGAGACAGCAGTGATTCCACTTATAACCACCGGAGGGAGCCCAAGAGCAGAATTCACAACAGCTTACCACTAGCTGTTCCATAATGGGACACCCCGTGTGCAACACTGGCAGCTGCGGATGGAGTGGTAGGGCGACTGCGCTCTGTGCAAGAGCTTTCGCTTCTGGAGGAGGAGGAGGAGTGGCGAACGCCGTATGCCAACTTTTTCCTGAGACTGTGGGATAGGCTGAACTGTCGCACTATGGCTTCCCCCTGTGGACCCTGCATCCTACACATTAACCCAGTGCGCCGTGATGGACACGTAATGTCCCTGGCCATGCCTACTGGTCCATGCATCAGTTGTGAGGTGCACCTTTCCACTGACAGATTGCCTCAAGGCATGGACAATGCGGTCTTTGACATGCTGGTGGAGGGCTGGGATGGTTTTTCTCGCAAAGAAGTGTCGACTGGGTAGGTCATAGCGTGGTACTGCGTGGGCCATCAGGTCTTTGAAAGCTTCGCTTTCAACCAAATGGTAGGGCATCATCTGTAATGAGATTAGTATAGCAATGTGGGCGTTCAAATCCTGTGTACGCGGATGAGAGGATGAGTACTTTCTTTTCCTAAAGAGAGTCTCTTGTAGGGTGAGCTGGACTGGAGAGCTGCATATGGTGGAACTAGCGGTGGTGGTGGTGGTGGTGGACATGGCGGATTGAGAGAGAGTTTGTTATGGTATTCTTGTTGTTGGCCAACATATAGTCTTTCCTACCAATAACCTTGTGATTCCCTGACTGCTTTGGCCTTACGACGATACCTCCACATTTGCTGCTGGTGGTGTCCTAACCAGTGGGCTTACAGTGAGGGAAGCAATGTAGCATTGCTGACTACCTTCACTCCGAGCAGGTGCACCAACGGTACGGGACATTTCGTAGTTAGTCCAGGCTTGCAAGTGCATGGTGGTTAAATGTCTAAGCATGCACGTTGTATTTAAATTTTGAAGATTCTTCTCTCTGCTAAAGGTCTTGGAGCATTTCTTACAGATAACTTTTGACTGATCATTCTGATCTTGGTTAAAAAATTGCTACACTACACTCTTCCTACTATCAAAAACCTTTTCAGGCATTGTGCTCTGTGCTACTTTCACCGAATGGCCACGCTCTCCTAAAACTGTTTTTGTTTTTCGCAAACATTTTTGGCCTGATACGGGCCTGCCAGATGACAGCTGTTGCAATGTAGATGGCTGATGCGGATCATCCTCCTCCGCTTCTGAGCTAGTGGCAGCGGCACCCTCTTCCCCCAATGGCTGCCAATCGGGGTCAACAACTGGGTCATCTATCACCTCCTCCTCCATGTCATGTGCACCTTCCTCAGTGTCACCGTGTAAGGTGCTATAGCGTTCGGGACAGGGCACCATAGTCTCATCAGGGTCACATTCTGGCTCAGTAAACTGCGAGGGCAATGTAGTGATCAGAGTCAATGGAACAGCATCACAATCTAGCTGTGGCTGTGCATCAGTGCACTCCATGTCCTATTCTTCTTGTAATTGGCAGTGTACAATTTCCCTTTCGAACCCAGGCACGGTATGTGTAAAGAGCTCCATGGAGTAACCTGTAGTGTCGCCTGCTGCATCCTTCACTTTTGGTTTGGGAGAAGGACACAGGGAAACGTCTTTTTCCTGACCGGGAGCATCCACTGAAGACTGGCTGCTCTTACATTTAAAACTTTGGGAAGAGGAGGCGAAAGAGCTAGAGGGTGAGTCAGCAAGGAAAGACAACACTTTTTCCTGCTTCTCCGGCTTTAAAAGCTGTTTTCCTACTCCCAGGTAAGGGAGCCTTCAAGGCCTTGTGTAGCCAGACGATGATGCAGGCTGAACACCTCCTGCCTTAGGTGCTACTGTGCTTTTGCCACTACCACCAGCACCATCAGTACCAGCTGGCAACCCCCGCCCACGGCCTCTTCCACCAGACTTCCTCATTTTTTGGGGGGAGACACTGAACCACAACTCATATTACACCGTCGTTATATGAGGGGCCCTGTGCCAGTACCGCCGCCCACGAGAGAGTGTCCCCCCCCCCCAGATTGAACTGTGCTCTACCACTTGCAATACTACCTCTCCCAGCTCCACCACTGTGTAGTCTGTGCGGGTAAAACCTGAAATGGCACTGCCAATGCGAATTATTTGACATGATAGATGATAGTTAAAATATACAGGGGCCCTGGACTCCATTTAATACTTTGCGCCTACTACTACTGTCTTTATTGTTTGGGCGTAATAACGGTGTCTGCCGCTGCATCTTTTTTTTCCTTCACTGAACAAAGCTGAACTTCAACTGTTGTCCCGTTTCAAATATTAAACTGCATTTGGCCTACTTGTTGGGTTGGGGCCTACTAACGTTGTCTGCCGCTCCTTGGTGTTCTCCTGGTTTATTTTTCTTGCGCTTCAATCTTCAGGCTTTCGTTTAAATATTTTTTATATTAAACTGCATTTGGCCTACTTGTTGGGTTGGGCCTAGTAACATTGTCTGCTGCCGCCTCTTGTTTTCCTCTACTAAACAAAGCTGAGCTTGAAGCTTCAGGCTTTCGGCCTGTAACAACAATATGAAACTACATTTGGCCTAGTTCTTGGTTTGGGCCTAGTAACGTTGTCTGCTGCAGCTTCTTGTTTTCCTCTACTACACAAAGCTGAGCTTCAATCTTCAGGCTTTCGGCCTATATTTAGAATATGAAACTGCATTTGGCCTACTTGTTTGGTTGGGCCTACTAACGGTGTCTGCCGCTGATTGTTGTTCTCCTCCACTGAACAAACCAATGCCGCCTGTTTACTCCTGTTACCAATTTTTAACAGCTTTTAGCCTACTTTTTTTTATTTTGGGCCTATATCTGTGTTTCCTCCTCATTCCTGCCCATTGCCCAGCCACTGCTAGATGAGTCTGCTGGTACATTGACACAGACCACTACATTCCCCTTGCACTCTACACAGCCTGAATCTGACCCTGCTGAAACTCAGGTTCCCTTCCCGCATACTATACCACCTTACATGGGGACTAACAGGAAGGTGCAGATGAAAGTGCAGGTTCCTTCAACAGGAGGGGGGGCATACTCATTGGCAATGTCACTGGCACAGGGCCCCTCATAGTACGCAAAAGTGTCTCTGCCGGTGGGAGGCACCCCCGCCATCAATCACAACGCAGTACTTTGAGGGGCCCTGTGCCAGTGGCAATGCGAACGAGTGTGCCCCCCCTGCTTGCTCAGGATCACAGCACTTGCAAAATTGAAATACTTACCTCTCCCTGCTCCACCGCCATGACGTATTCCACATTTCCTGGGCCCAAGAAAAAATTGAGCCAGCCCTCCCCCCCCCACAACTTTAACCAAATGACCCCCAATTTTCAATACCTAACTATTATTATAAGGTTAATTAAGATTGACAAGCTTAAGTAACAATAATTGATGTTTTTGACATTAAAATGGGCTCTGTAGGTGTTTTCCTGTCCTCCACTCACTGCCGACTTTTATTCCCCATTGACTTGCATTGGGTTTCGTGTTTCAGTCGGCCCCCGACTTTTCGCAATAATCGGACGATTTCACCCGACCCGACTTTTGACAGTCGGGTTTCGCGAAACCCGACTCGATCCTGAAAAAGTAAAAGTCGCTCAACTATATATATATATATATATATATATATATATATATATATATATATTAAATGGAGCTGCCTCCTACGGTGCATATATTATCTACACATACATCGTATTATTAGAGTCAGTACATAATCCGTATCTGTCCGGAGAAATGGACGCTACAGCCAAATGTTGTGGACGCTGCAGCCTGCTACTTAAGCACCAATTGAAAGTCATACAATTAATAGTCAGTACCTTGAGAGGTAGAGATGAATCATCTGCCGGTTTCCGTGAGTTCTCAGGATTACTGGATGGCACGAGCACAGTCTTAAGCAAATATAGTACCGGAGGGCTGCCCCGGCCGGTGGCAGCTGCTCCGTGTACCAAACTCCAGCGGGGGGTGGAGATCCACCGTCTAGGGCTGGCAGCACCGCGAGGTGCTAACGGTGTGAGCGGCGCGTCTAGGACCTGCGTGACATAGTGGATCAGGTGACCGCCCCACGTGACTAGAGCATTCAGTACGGATCGCGGTAAGGACCAACATAGCCAACGCGTTTCAAAAACGACTGTTTGAGCCGGATTATGAACTGACTCAGTGCACTATATATATATAGTGTGGGTTTGTTGGTCATAGGATCATATTCGTCCTTTTTTTTTTTTTTTACAAGATTTTATGTCTAATATACACCTTGGGTATACCAGCGCTAATTTTGTATTATATATTTTAATATAAATATTACTGAAATTCCATTGTTGCTGCGTGGTTATTGTGCAGAATGTGCTACTCCCAAATGTACTGCACAGGTGACAGATGAAGCCTGCCCCGGCACTGGCAGCCAGGTCAGAAATGCATCAGTGTTAAGGTGGCTGTTATTCATTACTGGGGCATACTTACAGTATAGTGAGTAGTGTTGGGCATTCCGATACTGCAAATATCGGGTATCGGCCGATATTTGCTGTATCGGAATTCCGATGCTGAGTTCCGATATTTTTGCGATATCGGATACCAGAATCAGAAGTTCCCATAGTGCAATTTTGCACTATAATGGAGTGTGGGCAGTGCGTGGGCAAAGACTGCATGTGTGTGTGTGCAGGCAGGGTCTGTGCGTGCCTGCCGGGGCTCTGTGCGGGCCTGCCAGGGCTCTGTGTGGCGTGCCAGGGCTCTGTGCGGCGTGCCGGGGTTCTGTGCAGTGTGCTGGGGCTCTGTACGGGGCTCTGTGCGGCATGCCGGGTGTTGTGAATTCCGTTCTCAAACTCCCTCCTGTGGTCATGAATAGTGTTGAGCATTCCGATACCGCAAGTATCGGGTATCGGCCGATACTTGCGGTATCGGAATTCCGATACCGGGATTCCGATACTTGCCGCGTATCGGATACCGGAATCGGAAGTTCCAAGATTCAAAATGCAGAAATTCAGCCAATGAGAATGATTCCAAGTGTGGGCACATCCTGTTCAGCATGGAGGGCATGAAACTACTGGCAAGGCTGTGATTGGCTGCTGAAATGATGTCATGATGCAGTTTAAAAGTCGCTGGCGCCATTTTGCGATCACTCTGCTGTGAATTCAGTTAGTGACAGGACGCTGTTTGCTGACTGAGGGACAGTTTAGAGATAGCGATTTGCTTCTTTGTGCTTTCCAAAGGCTAATTTAGCAACCGCTGTGTTCACCTACTATTCACCTTGCTTTTGCCTTGTAGCGCTGTTTTCACAGCGATCTGCAAGGTCTGTGTGTGTGTGTGTGTGTGTGTGAGTGCAGCCCACTCTCTAGTCTGAGTGCAGCCACATAGGCCATCCATAGCTGGTTGTATTCAGTTCAGGGAGGGTGGTTCATTGCCTCATACTGTTCTTTTTTTTTTTTTTTTTTTTCAAGTAGTGTAGTCTGCTGCTAATTTATTCAAAAAAATCCTATTAGTGTCTTTCCACCCGTCTCCAGCTAATTTGTGGAAAAACACTACATAGGATAACGTAGAGCAGGGTTTTTGGGCCTTGCAGCGCCGTTTACGGCTGTCTGCACGGTCTCCGTGTGACTGCAGCTCGCCCTGTAGTCTGTGAGCAGCCGTAGCCTGGTTGTCTCCAGCTCAGGGTTGTTCACTGCGTCATACCGCCAAATCAATTTTCATTTTGTTTTAAGTAGTGCAGGCTGCTGCACATTTTTTCAAAAAATTCCTATTAGTGTCTTTCCACCCGTCTCCAGCTAATTTGTGGAAAAACACTACATAGGATAACGTAGAGGAGTGTTTTTGGGCCTTGCAGCGCCATTTACGGCTGTCTGCACGGTCTCCGTGTGACTGCAGCTCGCCCTGTAGTCTGTGAGCAGCCGTAGCCTGGTTGTCTCCAGCTCAGGGTTGTTCACTGCGTCATACCGCCAAATCAATTTTCATTTTGTTTTAAGTAGTGCAGGCTGCTGCACATTTTTTCAAAAAATTCCTATTAGTGTCTTTCCACCCGTCTCCAGCTAACTTGTGGAAAAACACTACATAGGATAACGTAGAGGAGGGTTTTTGGGCCTTGCAGCGCCGTTTACGTCTGTCTGCACGATCTCCGTGTGACTGCAGCTCTATCCGTTGTCAGTTCAGCCCCCAAAAAATAAATAAATAATAAAGTTCACCAAACACACCAGTTACACCACTTTACATTTGTGTAGGCCACATTAGCTCATATTAAAGTCTAGTCCACACTTTAGAAAATTAGTGTTTCTTATACCTGTTAGGAGGAGTTGCTCAGGAATAAGCACACAAAGCCGTTAGTACTTTTCTGCTTATCTTTATCAGTCAACCAAGATGAAGAAGGCAGTGAGTAAGGCACGTGGGCGTGGGCGCGGAGCAGGGAGGGGACGTGGGGATTCTGTGCCTGCTGCGGGCACCGGTGACTCATCAGCACCCACATTCACCAGGCAACAGTCATTCATGCGCAGCTTTGTGTCAGAGCGCCGTACACCGCTGCTGCGTGAAGAACAAATTGAAGCCGTTGTCGGAGGGATGGCAGCTAATGCATCAACTTCAATTAGTGCCACATCCTCTCAGACACAGAGCACTGGAGAGCAGCCATCTGTCTCTTCACCACCTGCCAAATTGCCCAGGCAGACAGAGAGCCCAGGACAGGAGCCGTCTCTACTTCTGTTCTCTGAATCTCTTGGCTTGGAAACAGGGGGCCAGCCAAGCAGCATTGGAGAAATGGAAGAAGAGGCAGGGTGCAGTGATGCCCAACAGCTTTTTCTCTCTTCCTCTGAAGAGGCGGGTGGGCCAGTGGCTCCGGTCACCACATCGCAGGCCGCATCAGCTGATGATGACACTCAGGTGCTACTTACTGGTGCGTGCTCTGCTGCTGAGACTACCCAGGAGGAGCAGTTGGGGGCAGAGGGTAGTGTAGATGATGAGGTCCTTGACCCATCTTGGCGTGAGGGACAGGAAGGTGGTGGGAGCAGCTCTGAGGAAGAGATTCCCCGTACGGCCCAAAGAGGGAGAGGGAGGGGGAAGACTGCGGATCCTGCAGCCTCCGCTTTGGCACCCGTTAGGAGCATGTCTCTTCCAAAAGCCAAAAAGGGCGCTCCCAAGACTTGCAGTGCCTGGTCCTTTTTTGACACAGTTGCAGATGACATTTGCTATGTCAGATGCAAGGTGTGTCATCAAAAAGTCAAAAGAGGTCGAAATGTCAGCAACCTCAATACCTCCAACATGTGGAAACATGTGCGCAACAGGCACCCGGCGGAGTTAGGAAAACACACTGAAGAGCTAGGCCAACCAACAGCGGCAGCTACCACCCCTTCAGCTCGTGTTGCCTCTTCCTCCAGCTCACACGCAGCTGGTTCGGCTTCCTCCCAGGATCGCCGTGGAAGAACCTCTGGCCCTGTTGTCCAGAGACCCGCTGTAATTCCACCCGCAGCACCACTTTCCCAGTCATCCACACACTCCCAGCCCAGTCTACAGCCATCGGTAGTACAGGCATGGGAGAAAAGGCGGCCTTTCTCGTCAAACCACCCACGAGCACAGGCTCTGACTGCAGGCATTGCCAAACTTCTTTCACTGGAAATGCTGTCATTCAGGCTGGTGGAGACTGACAGCTTCCGTGACTTGATGTCATTGGCAGTCCCACAGTACAATGTGCCCAGCCGCTTTTACTTCAGCAGGCAAGCCGTCCCTGCCCTGCACAAGCATGTGGAGGGACACATAAAACACACGCTACTGAACGCCGTCAGTAGCAAGGTCCACCTCACCACCGATGCGTGGACCAGTCAATATGGACAGGGGCGATACCTTTCCCTCACTGCCCATTGGGTTAATGTCGTTGAGCCGGGTACAGACCGTGCGAGTGGCGCAGGACGTGTCCTGCCCACTCCAAGGATTGCAGGAATCCATTCTGTACGCATTGACTCCTCCTCTTACACCAGTTCCTCAGAATCATCGCTGCAGGAGCCGTGACAGTCCACCTCCACATGGACCCGTGATGAACGTGTACCTGTTACGACCGACATGAGCACAGCCGTGGCCAAACGTCAACAGGCCGTCTTGAAATTAATTTTTTTGGGGAATCGTAGCCACACAGTGCAGGAGCTCTGGAATGCCATCAAGCAGGAGAGCGATGTGTGGTTTGTGCCAGCGAATCTCCAGCCAGGCATGGTAGTGTGTGATAATGGCCGAAATCTGGTGGCAGCTCTGGGCCTCGGCAACCTCACTCACATCCCACGTCTGGCACATGTGCTCAATTTGGTCGTGCAGAGCTTTTTGAGGGACTATCCGGATCTTGATGCACTGCTGCACAAGGTCCGCCTAGAGTGTGCTCACTTGCGGCGTTCCAGCACGGCAAAAGCGCGCATTGCGGCTCTGCAGCGCCGACACCGCCTGCCGGAACATCGCATCATATGTGACCTACCTACCAGGTGGAATTCCACGTTACATATGTTGGAGCGGTTGTGTGAGCAGCAGCAAGCTGTAATGGAGTACCAGCTGCTTCAGGCGCAAAGAAGTCGCAGTCAGCGCCGTACAGACTTCACAACCACAGAGTGGGCCACTATGAATGACGTCTGCCAGGTTTTGCGTCCCTTTGATTATTCCACGCGGATGGCAAGTGCAGATGATGCACTAGTCAGCATGACTGTCCCCCTTATCTGCCTGCTTGAAAAATCACTGCAAGCGCTAAGGGATGATGTTGTGTAAGAGGTGGAGGATGAGGATTCACCATTTCCATCATCTTCTGGACAGTCAGCACCACGTGGTTCCTCACAAACGCGTAGGCAGGGGACAGTTTGTGAGGAGGATGAGGAGGAGTCAATGGAGGAGGAAGACATCCGACCAGAGGAGGGAGTTACCGAATTGTCCAGTACTCAGTGTGTACAGCGAGGGTGGGGTGATGACGAGCAGGCAGAGATCACGCCTCCAGCAGGGGACAGCGTTTCTTGGGCAGTTGGCAGTCTTGCAGCACATGGTGGATTACATGCTGCAGTGCCTGAGAAATGACCGCCGCATCGCCCACATTCTCAACATGTCTGATTATTGGGTGTTCACCCTCCTCGATCCTCGCTACCGGGACAACGTAGAAAGCCTCATCACACCATTGAACCGGGAGCGAAAAATGTGGGAGTACCAAGACACACTGGTCAATTCCATCATCTTCTCCATTCCAACTGAGAGAAGTGCTGCTAGTGCATTCCAAAGCAGCTCAGTGCGTCCAGGCAGTGGTGGAGGCTCTGCACAAAGAGGGAGCAGAAGCAGTGCCTCTGCCCAAGGCAAGACCAGTATGGCCCAACTGTGGCACAGTTTTCTGTGCCCCCCACAAAAGTCTACACCATCACAGACGGCTCCAGTCAGCAGGAGGCAACGGTTCCGTCAGATGGTGACAGACTACATGTCTTGCCCTCTTGCTGTACTCCCAGACGGCTCTTCCCCTTTCAAGTTTTGGGTCTCAAAGCTGGATACATGGCCAGAGCTAAGCCAGTATGCATTGGAGGTGCTGTCTTGCCCTGCGGCCAGTGTATTATCGGAACGTGTCTTTAGTGCTGCAGGTGGTGTACTAACTGACCGTCGCATGCGACTATCCTCCGATAACGTTGACCGGCTTACTTTCCTGAAAATGAACAAGGCCTGGATCTCGCAGGAATTTGCCACTCCTCCTGATTAAATAATTAGGTCACTGTATATGTTATCCAGGTCTCCTGTTGTGTTCATCTTTCTACCACCTGAACTTAAATTCCTGGGCTCCAACACCGCCAGTTGAGGCTCAGAAGTGCCGTCTGCACAGTCAAAACATACGACCCAGTGTTATTGGGTTTCAGTAACGTCAGCTGATCCCCAGCTGTGTAGCCGGCAATGTGTCATGCGACCGCCACGCTGACACAACAACTGAAATGTAAGGGAATCTGTCCCCCCCCCCCAAGGCGTTTGTTACTGAAAGAGCCACCTTGTGCAGCAGTAATGCTGCACAAGGAAAAGGTAGCTATTTTGGTTTAGCTCCTTGCACACGCAGAACTTAACACTTATAAAATGTGTCCACTGATACCGTAAAACCGTCCCGGAGGTGGGACTTTCCTTCGTAATATGACGCAGCACAGCCGTCATTCCTACCCCCCCGGCGCCGCGCCCCGGCTCCTCAGCGTTGTTTGATTCCGTCCCGGAGCCTGCGCTGTTATGTTATCCCGTGGCCAGGCACACTTAGCGCTGCCCGTCTTCTGGCATCATTTGGTGTCAGGATGGCTGCGCCTGTGCGGCCGCGCTGGCCGAGAGCCCGCCTCGCAGTGTCTTCTGATTTAATCCCACTGGGGGCCTGGGATCCATGGACATGCGCAGTGCATATCTGAACCTCATCTCCCTATGGCTTCTTCAGACTGTTCGGTGTCAGCTGGTCCCTAATAGCATGCCACGGCCGTGACACCGCACAGTCTTAAGAAGCCGTAGGGAGGGGAGTGAGAGGCGAGGATATGCACTGCGCATGGCCATGGATCCAAGGCCCCCAGTGGGATAAAATCAGAAGACACTGCGAGGCGGGCTCTCGGCCAGCGCGGCCGCACAGGCACAGCCAGCCTGACACCAAATGATGTCAGAAGATGGGCAGCGCTAAGTGTGCCTGGCCAAGGGATAACATAACAGCGCAGGCTCCGGGACGGAATCAAACAACGCTGAGGAGCCGGGGCGCGGCGCCGGGGGGGTAGGAATGACGGCTGTGCTGCGTCATATTACGAAGGAAAGTCCCACCTCCAGGACGGTTTCACGGTTTCAGGGGACACATTTTATAAGTGTTTAGTTCTGTGTTTGCAAGGAGCGTGATGAAAAGAGCCACCTTTTCCTTTTGCATCTTTTGTGCTGCACAAGCTGGCTCTTTCAGCTACAAACGCCTTGGGGGGGGGTTAAAGGTTCCCTTTCGACTTTCTCAGGCTTCGGCCTACATTGTGTTCCTCTGCTTTTCCACCTGTCCCTGGGCTCCAACACCGCTAGTTGCCGTCCAGAAGTGCTGTCCGCACAGTCCCAACAGTCGCTCCTCTGTTATTGGGGTTCAGTAACGTCAGCTGTTCCCCAGCTGTGTGTGTGGCAATCCCTCCTACCTCCTCCTCCTCCACCTGTCCCTGGGCTCCAACACCGCCAGTTGCCGTCCAGAAGTGCTGTACGCACAGTCAACAGTCCCTCCTCTGTTATTGGGGTTCAGTAACGTCAGCTGTTCCCCTGCTGTGTGTGTGGCAATCCCTCCTACCTCCTCCTCCTCCACCTGTCCCTGGGCTCCAACACCGCCAGTTGCCGTCCAGAAGTGCTGTACGCACAGTCAACAGTCCCTCCTCTGTTATTGGGGTTCAGTAACGTCAGCTGTTCCCCTGCTGTGTGTGTGGCAATCCCTCCTACCTCCTCCTACCTCCTCCTCCTTCACCTGTCCCTGGGCTCCAACACCGCCAGTTGCTGTCCAGAAGTGCTGTACGCACAGTCAACAGTCCCTCCTCTGTTATTGGGGTTCAGTAACGTCAGCTGTTCCCCTGCTGTGTGTTTGGCAATCCCTCCTACCTCCTCCTCCTCCACCTGTCCCTGGGCTCCAACACCACCAGTTGCCGTCCAGAAGTGCTGTACGCACAGTCAACAGTCCCTCCTCTGTTATTGGGGTTCAGTAACGTCAGCTGTTCCCCTGCTGTGTGTGTGGCAATCCCTCCTACCTCCTCCTCCTCCACCTGTCCCTGGGCTCCAACACCGCCAGTTGCCGTCCAGAAGTGCTGTACGCACAGTCAACAGTCCCTCCTCTGTTATTGGGGTTCAGTAACGTCAGCTGTTCCCCTGCTGTGTGTGTGGCAATCCCTCCTACCTCCTCCTACCTCCTCCTCCACCTGTCCCTGGGCTCCAACACCGCCAGTTGCCGTCCAGAAGTTCTGTACGCACAGTCAACAGTCCCTCCTCTGTTATTGGGGTTCAGTAACGTCAGCTGTTCCCCTGCTGTGTGTGTGGCAATCCCTCCTACCTCCTCCTACCTCCTCCTCCTCCACCTGTCCCTGGGCTCCAACACCGCCAGTTGCTGTCCAGAAGTGCTGTACGCACAGTCAACAGTCCCTCCTCTGTTATTGGGGTTCAGTAACGTCAGCTGTTCCCCTGCTGTGTGTGTGGCAATCCCTCCTACCTCCTCCTCCTCCATCTGTCCCTGGGCTCCAACACCGCCAGTTGCCGTCCAGAAGTGCTGTACGCACAGTCAACAGTCCCTCCTCTGTTATTGGGGTTCAGTAACGTCAGCTGTTCCCCTGCTGTGTGTGTGGCAATCCCTCCTACCTCCTCCTACCTCCTCCTCCTCCACCTGTCCCTGGGCTCCAACACCGCCAGTTGCCATCCAGAAGTGCTGTACGCACAGTCAACAGTCCCTCCTCTGTTATTGGGGTTCAGTAACGTCAGCTGTTCCCCTGCTGTGTGTGTGGCAATCCCTCCTACCTCCTCCTCCTCCACCTGTCCCTGGGCTCCAACACCACCAGTTGCCGTCCAGAAGTGCTGTACGCACAGTCAACAGTCCCTCCTCTGTTATTGGGGTTCAGTAACGTCAGCTGTTCCCCTGCTGTGTGTGTGGCAATCCCTCCTACCTCCTCCTACCTCCTCCTCCTCCACCTGTCCCTGGGCTCCAACACCGCCAGTTGCCGTCCAGAAGTGCTGTACGCACAGTCAACAGTCCCTCCTCTGTTATTGGGGTTCAGTAACGTCAGCTGTTCCCCTGCTGTGTGTGTGGCAATCCCTCCTACCTCCTCCTCCTCCACCTGTCCCTGGGCTCCAACACCGCCAGTTGCCGTCCAGAAGTGCTGTATGCACAGTCAACAGTCCCTCCTCTGTTATTTGGGTTCAGTAATGTCAGCTGTTCCCCTGCTGTGTGTGTGGCAATCCCTCCTACCTCCTCCTACCTCCTCCTCCTCCACCTGTCCCTGGGCTCCGACACCGCCAGTTGCCGTCCAGAAGTGCTGTACGCACAGTCAACAGTCCCTCCTCTGTTATTGGGGTTCAGTAACGTCAGCTGTTCCCCTGCTGTGTGTGTGGCAATCCCTCCTACCTCCTCCTACCTCCTCCTCCTCCACCTGTCCCTGGGCTCCAACACCGCCAGTTGCCGTCCAGAAGTGCTGTACGCACAGTCAACAGTCCCTCCTCTGTTATTGGGGTTCAGTAACGTCAGCTGTTCCCCTGCTGTGTGTGTGGCAATCCCTCCTACCTCCTCCTCCTCCACCTGTCCCTGGGCTCCAACACCGCCAGTTGCCGTCCAGAAGTGCTGTCCGCACAGAGCCAAACACCTCGCCAATGTGTTAGTGGGGTTCAGCACCGCCAGCTGTTCCCCTGCTGTGCAGCCGGCAACGTGTACTGCGACCGCCACGCAGGCACAACAAGTTAAATTTAAGGGAACCTGTCCCCCCCCCCAGGCGTTTGTTACTGAAGGAGCCACCTTGTGCAGCAGTAATGATGCAAAGGGAAAAAGTGCCTCTTTTCGTGGTGCTCCTTGCACATGCTGATCCTAACACTTATGAAAAGTGTCCCCTCCTACCGTGATACCGTCCGGTTGGTGGAACTTTCCTTTGTGATGTGACGCAGCACAGCCGTCATTCTTATCCCCTTGGCGCCGTGCGCCGCCTCCTCAGCGTTGTTTGAATCAGTCCCGGAGCCTGCGCTGTTAGGTTAGCCCTTGCCCATGCACACATTTTGCGCTGCCCGTTTTCTGACATCATTTGGTGTCAGGCTGGCTGCGCCTGTGCGGCCGCGCTGGCCGAGAGCCCGCCTCGTACTGTCTTCTGATTTAATCCCACTGGGGGCCAGAGATCCATGGACATGCGCAGTGCATATCTGAACCTCCACCTCTCACTCATCTCCCTACGGCTTATTCAAACTGTGCGGTGTCAGCTGGTCCCTAATAGCATGCCACGGCCGTGACACCGCACAGTCAGAAGAAGCCGTAGGGAGATGAGTGAGAGGTGGAGGTTCAGATATGCACTGCGCATGTCCATGGATCTCAGGCCCCCAGTGGGATTAAATCAGAAGACAGTACGAGGCGGGCTCTCGGCCAGCGCGGCCGCACAGGCGCAGCCAGCCTGACACCAAATGATGTCAGAAGACGGGCAGCGCAAAATGTGTGCATGGGCAAGGGCTAACCTAACAGCGCAGGCTCCGGGACTGATTCAAACAACGCTGAGGAGGCGGCGCACGGCGCCAAGGGGGTAACAATGACGGCTGTGCTGCGTCACATCACAAAGGAAAGTTCCACCTACCGGACGGTATCACGGTAGGAGGGGACACTTTTTATAAGTGTTAGGTTCAGCATGTGCAAGGACCATAATTAAAAGTGCTAAGTTTACCTTTTCCAGCATTAGTGCTGTACACGATGGCTCTTTCAGCTACAAACGCCTGGGGGGGGTTAAAGTTTCCCTTTCAGGCTTCGGCCTACACTCTGCTCCCTCTCCTCCTCCTGCTGACCCTGGGCTCTAACACCGCCAGTTGGGGCCCAGATGTGCTAGCTGCACAGAGCCAAACACCAGCCAATGTGTCAGTGGGGTTCAGCACCGCCAGCTGTTCCCCTGCTGTGCAGCCGGCAACGTGTCCTGCAGCAGCCACGCAGGCACAACAGACCCAAAGCTGCCGCCAGTGCAGGCTTCGGCCTACACTCTGCTCCATCTCCTCCTCCTGCTGACCCCGGGCTCTAACACCGCCAGTTGGGGCCCGGTACTGCCAGCTGCACAGAGAAAAACACCAGCCAATGTGTCAGTGGGGTTCAGCACCGCCAGCTTTTCCCCTGCTGTGTAGCCGGCAACGTGTCCTGCGACCGCCACGCAGACACAAGAACTGAAATTGAAGGGAACCTGTCCACCCTCCCCCAGGTGTTTCTATGTTTTACAGCCACCTTGTACAGCAGTAATGCTGCATGTGTGCAAGGTGGCTCAGAAATGTATTCTCCTTGCACTCGTGGAACTGTACACGTCTAAAATGTGTCCTCTGTGACCATTAACCCCTTCACCCCCGGAGCTTTTTCCGTTTTTCCGTTTTCGTTTTTCGCTCCCCTCCTTCCCAGAGCCATAACTTTTTTATTTTTCCGTCAATTTGGCCATGTGAGGGCTTATTTTTTGCGGGACGAGTTGTACTTTTGAACGACATCATTGGTTTTAGCATGTCGTGTACTAGAAAACGGGAAAAAAATTCCAAGTGCAGTGAAATTGCAAAAAAAGTGCAATCCCACACTTGTTTTTTGTTTGGCTTTTTTGCTAGGTTCACTAAATGCTAAAACTGACCTGCCATTATGATTCTCCAGGTCACTACGAGTTCATAGACACCTAACATGACTAGGTTATTTTTCACCTAAGTGGTGAAAAAAAATTCCAAACTTTGCAAAAAACAAAACAAAACAAAATTGCGCCATTTTCCGATACTCGTAGCGTCTCCATTTTTCGTGATCTGGGGTCAGGTGAGGGCTTATTTTTTGCGTGCCGAGCTGGCGTTTTTAATGATAGCATTTTGGTGTAGATACGTTCTTTTGATCGCCCGTTATTGCATTTTAATGCAATGTCGTGGCGACCAAAAAAACGTAAATCTGGCGTTTCGAATTTTTTTCTCATTACGCCATTTAGCGATCAGGTTAATGCTTTTTTTTAATTGATAGATCGGGCGATTCTGAACGCGGCGATACCAAATATGTGTAGGTTTTTTTTTTTTTTTATTGATTTATTTTGATTGGGGCGAAAGGGGGGTGATTTAAACTTTTATGTTTTTTTTATTTTTTTCACATTTTTAAAAACTTTTTTTTTTTACTTTTGCCATGCTTCTATAGCCTCCATGGGAGGCTAGAAGCAGGCACAGCCCGATCGGCTCTGCTACATAACAGCGATCATCAGATCGCTGTTATGTAGCTAAAATGCAGGTGTGCTGTGAGCGCCGACCACAGGGGGGCGCTCACAGCCACCGGCAATCAGTAACCATAGAGGTCTCAAGGACCTCTATGGTTACAATGGAGGAGCATCGCCGACCCCCGATCATGTGACAGGGGTCGGCGATGCGCTCATATCCGGCCGCACGGCCGGATGCGGTAGTTAAATGCCGCTGTCTGCGTTTGACAGCGGCATTTAACTAGTTAATAGCGGCGGGTGATCGCGATTTCACCCGCCGCTATTGCGCGCACATGTCAGCTGTAAAAAACAGCTGACATGTCGCGACTTTGATGTGCGCTCACCGCCGGAGCGCACATCAAAGCGGGGGTCCCGACATGTGACGTACTATACCGTCACATGTCGGGAAGGGGTTAAAACGTCCCTCAGGTGTGATTTTCCTTTGTATTGACACGCAACAAGCTCCTTGGTAACGCTGCCCGTCTTCTGGCATCATTGTTTGGCTGGGTGCGCCTCTGCGGCCGCCCTGCCCGACACAACGCCCCTCGGTGTCTTATTTATTTTGACTGCGAGGGTGTGATTGACGGGCATGAGCAGTGCATATCTTCGCCAGGCTGTCACTCAGCTCCTTCTGCCTTCTTCAGACTGTGCGGCTTCATGGCCGCGGCATGCGATAAGGGATCAGCTGACGCCACATAGTCTGAAGCAGGTGTAAGAACCCAAGCGAGAGGCGAACATATGTACTGCGCCAGGCCATGAATCCCAGCCCCGCAGTGTTTTAACTATGTCAAGACACTGCAGGGCTGGGATTCATGGGCATCGCGAACCGCACCGGCCGACATCAAATGATGTCAGAGGACGGGCAGCACTAACAGCGCAAGGCCAAGGGATAACACGACAGCGCAGACTCCTGTGCAACAAATAACGATGCTCAGGAGGCCGCGCAAAGCACCAAGGTGGCATTTTTGCCAGCTGTACTGCGTCTCTTTACGAACGGAACTCACGCCTCCAACACAGTTTGACTGTATAAAGGGCTAAATGTTATACGTGTTTTATTCAGCGTGTGCAAGGAGCAAAATTAAAAGAGCAACCTTTGACTTGTGCAGCACTACTGCTGCATAAGCTGTGGCTCTTCTACTTTGTAACCCCTGAGGGGGGGTTAAAGGTTACCTTTGAAATTGGTTCAAGTAGGCTTCGGCCTACACTCTGCTCCCCCTGCAGAGCCCGGGCTCCAACACCGCCAGTTGGGGCCCGGTACTGCTAGCTGCACAGAGCCAAACACCAGCCAATGTGTCAGTGGGGTTCAGCACCGCCAGCTGTTCCCCTGCTGTGCAGCCGGCAACGTGTCCTGCAACAGCCACGCAGGCACAACAGACCCAAAGCTGCCGCCAGTGCAGGCTTTGGCCTACACTCTGCTCCATCTCCTCCTCCTGCTGACCCCGGGCTCTAACACCGCCAGTTGGGGCCCAGTACTGCTAGCTGCACAGAGAAAAACACCAGCCAATGTGTCAGTGGGGTTCAGCACCGCCAGCTGTTCCCCTGCTGTGCAGCCGGCATCGTGTCCTGCAAAAGCCACGCAGACACAAGAACTGAAATTGAAGGGAACCTGTCCCCCCTCCCCCAGGCGTTTGTACGTTTTTAAGGCCACCTTGTACAGCGGTAATGCTGCATGTGTGCAAGGTGGCTCATAAACGTATTCTCCTCGCACATGTGGAACTGAAAACACGTCTGAAATGTGTCCTCTGTGTGACCATTTAACCGTCCCGGGGGTGTGACTTTCCTTTGTAATGACACGCTGCAACCCCCTTGGTAGCGCTGCCCGTCTTCTGGCATCATTGTTTGGCTGCCTGCGCCTCTGCGGCCGCCCTGACCCACACAACGCCCCTCGGTGTCTTATTTCTTGGGACTGCGAGGGTGTGATTGATGGGCATGAGCAGTGCATCAGTTCGCCTGTCCCTCATCTCCTTCCGCCTTCTTCAGACTGTGCGGCTTCATGGCCGTGGCATGCGATAAGGGATCAGCTGACGCCGCACAGTCTGCAGCGGGTGTAAGGACCCGAGTGCGAGAGGCGAACATATGTGCTGCGCCAGGCCATGAATCACAGCCCCGCAGTGTTTTAACAATGTTAAGACACCGCGGGGCTGGGATTCATGGTCATCGCGAACCGCAGCGGCCGACATTAAATGAGGTCAGAAGATGGGCAGCGCTAACAGCGCTAGGCCAGGGGATAACACGACAGCGCAGACTCCTGTACAGCAAATAACAACGCTCAGGAGGCTGCACCCAGCACCAAGGTGGGATTCTTGACATCTGTGCTGCGTCTCATTACAAAGGGAACTCGCGCCTCCAACACAGTTTGACTGTATAAAGGGCTAAATGTTATACGTGTTTCATTCAGCGTGTGCAAGGAGCAAAATTAAAAGAGCAACCTTTGACTTGTGCAGCACTACTGCTGCATAAGCTGTGGCTCTTCTACTTTGTAACCCCTGAGGGGGGGTTAAAGGTTACCTTTGAAATTGGTTCAAGTAGGCTTCGGCCTACACTCTGCTCCCCCTGCAGAGCCCGGGATCCAACACCGCCAGTTGGGGCCCGGTACTGCTAGCTGCACAGAGCCAAACACCAGCCAATGTGTCAGTGGGGTTCAGCACCGCCAGCTGTTCCCCTGCTGTGCAGCCGGCAACGTGTCCTGCAACAGCCACGCAGGCACAACAGACCCAAAGCTGCCGCCAGTGCAGGCTTCGGCCTACACTCTGCTCCATCTCCTCCTCCTGCTGACCCCGGGCTCTAACACCGCCAGTTGGGGCCCGGTACTGCTAGCTGCACAGAGAAAAACACCAGCCAATGTGTCAGTGGGGTTCAGCACCGCCAGCTGTTCCCCTGCTGTGCAGCCGACATCGTGTCCTGCAAAAGCCACGCAGACACAAGAACTGAAATTGAAGGGAACCTGTCCCCCCTCCCCCAGGCGTTTGTACGTTTTTAAGGCCACCTTGTACAGCGGTAATGCTGCATGTGTGCAAGGTGGATCATAAACGTATTGTCCTCACACATGTGGAACTGAAAACACGTCTGAAATGTGTCCTCTGTGTGACCATTTAACCGTCCCGGGGGTGTGACTTTCCTTTGTAATGACACGCTGCAACCCCCTTGGTAGCGCTGCCCGTCTTCTGGCATCATTGTTTGGCTGCCTGCGCCTCTGCGGCCGTCCTGACCCACACAACGCCCCTCGGTGTCTTATTTCTTGGGACTGCGAGGGTGTGATTGATGGGCATGAGCAGTGCATCAGTTCGCCTGTCCCTCATCTCCTTCCGCCTTCTACAGACTGTGCGGCTTCATGGCCGTGGCATGCGATAAGGGATCAGCTGACGCCGCACAGTCTGCAGCGGGTGTAAGGACCCGAGTGCGAGAGGCGAACATATGTGCTGCGCCAGGCCATGAATCACAGCCCTGCAGTGTTTTAACAATGTTAAGACACCACGGGGCTGGGATTCATGGTCATCGCGAACCGCAGCGGCCGACATTAAATGAGGTCAGAAGATGGGCAGCGCTAACAGCGCTAGGCCAGGGGATACGACAGCGCAGACTCCTGTACAGCAAATAACAACGCTCAGGGGGCTGCACCCAGCACCAAGGTGGGATTCTTGACATCTGTGCTGCGTCTCATTACAAAGGGAACTCGCGCCTCCAACACAGTTTGACTGTATAAAGGGCTAAATGTTATACGTGTTTCATTCAGCGTGTGCAAGGAGCAAAATTAAAAGAGCAACCTTTGACTTGTGCAGCACTACTGCTGCATAAGCTGTGGCTCTTCTACTTTGTAACCCCTGAGGGGGGGTTAAAGGTTACCTTTGAAATTGGTTCAAGTAGGCTTCGGCCTACACTCTGCTCCCCCTGCAGAGCCCGGGCTCCAACACTGCCAGTTGGGGCCCGGTACTGCTAGCTGCACAGAGCCAAACACCAGCCAATGTGTCAGTGGGGTTCAGCACCGCCAGCTGTTCCCCTGCTGTGCAGCCGGCAACGTGTCCTGCAACAGCCACGCAGGCACAACAGACCCAAAGCTGCCGCCAGTGCAGGATTCGGCCTACACTCTGCTCCATCTCCTCCTCCTGCTGACCCCGGGCTCTAACACCGCCAGTTGGGGCCCGGTACTGCTAGCTGCACAGAGAAAAACACCAGCCAATGTGTCAGTGGGGTTCAGCACCGCCAGCTGTTCCCCTGCTGTGCAGCCGGCATCGTGTCCTGCAAAAGCCACGCAGACACAAGAACTGAAATTGAAGGGAACCTGTCCCCCCTCCCCCAGGCGTTTGTACGTTTTTAAGGCCACCTTGTACAGCGGCAATGCTGCATGTGTGCAAGGTGGCTCATAAACGTATTCTCCTCGCACATGTGGAACTGAAAACACGTCTGAAATGTGTCCTCTGTGTGACCATTTAACCGTCCTGGGGGTGTGACTTTCCTTTGTAATGACACGCTGCAACCCCCTTGGTAGCGCTGCCCGTCTTCTGGCATCATTGTTTGGCTGCCTGCGCCTCTGCGGCCGCCCTGACTCACACAACGCCCCTCGGTGTCTTATTTCTTGGGACTGCGAGGGTGTGATTGATGGGCATGAGCAGTGCATCAGTTCGCCTGTCCCTCATCTCCTTCCGCCTTCTTCAGACTGTGCGGCTTCATGGCCGTGGCATGCGATAAGGGATCAGCTGACGCCGCACAGTCTGCAGCGGGTGTAAGGACCCGAGTGCGAGAGGCGAACATATGTGCTGCGCCAGGCCATGAATCACAGCCCCGCAGTGTTTTAACAATGTTAAGACACCGCGGGGCTGGGATTCATGGTCATCGCGAACCGCAGCGGCCGACATTAAATGAGGTCAGAAGATGGGCAGCGCTAACAGCGCTAGGCCAGGGGATAACACGACAGCGCAGACTCCTGTACAGCAAATAACAACGCTCAGGAGGCTGCACCCAGCACCAAGGTGGGATTCTTGACATCTGTGCTGCGTCTCATTACAAAGGGAACTCGCGCCTCCAACACAGTTTGACTGTATAAAGGGCTAAATGTTATACGTGTTTCATTCAGCGTGTGCAAGGAGCAAAATTAAAAGAGCAACCTTTGACTTGTGGAGCACTACTGCTGCATAAGCTGTGGCTCTTCTACTTTGTAACCCCTGAGGGGGGTTAAAGGTTACCTTTGAAATTGGTTCAAGTAGGCTTCGGCCTACACTCTGCTCCCCCTGCAGAGCCCGGGCTCCAACACCGCCAGTTGGGGCCCGGTACTGCTAGCTGCACAGAGCCAAACACCAGCCAATGTGTCAGTGGGGTTCAGCACCGCCAGCTGTTCCCCTGCTGTGCAGCCGGCAACGTGTCCTGCAACAGCCACGCAGGCACAACAGACCCAAAGCTGCCGCCAGTGCAGGCTTCGGCCTACACTCTGCTCCATCTCCTCCTCCTGCTGACCCCGGGCTCTAACACCGCCAGTTGGGGCCCGGTACTGCTAGCTGCACAGAGAAAAACACCAGCCCATGTGTCAGTGGGGTTCAGCACCGCCAGCTGTTCCCCTGCTGTGCAGCCGGCATCGTGTCCTGCAAAAGCCACGCAGACACAAGAACTGAAATTGAAGGGAACCTGTCCCCCCTCCCCCAGGCGTTTGTACGTTTTTAAGGCCACCTTGTACAGCGGTAATGCTGCATGTGTGCAAGGTGGCTCATAAACGTATTCTCCTCGCACATGTGGAACTGAAAACACGTCTGAAATGTGTCCTCTGTGTGACCATTTAACCGTCCCGGGGGTGTGACTTTCCTTTGTAATGACACGCTGCAACCCCCTTGGTAGCGCTGCCCGTCTTCTGGCATCATTGTTTGGCTGCCTGCGCCTCTGCGGCCGCCCTGACCCACACAACGCCCCTCGGTGTCTTATTTCTTGGGACTGCGAGGGTGTGATTGATGGGCATGAGCAGTGCATCAGTTCGCCTGTCCCTCATCTCCTTCCGCCTTCTTCAGACTGTGCGGCTTCATGGCCGTGGCATGCGATAAGGGATCAGCTGACGCCGCACAGTCTGCAGCGGGTGTAAGGACCCAAGTGCGAGAGGCGAACATATGTGCTGCGCCAGGCCATGAATCACAGCCCCGCAGTGTTTTAACAATGTTAAGACACCGCGGGGCTGGGATTCATGGTCATCGCGAACCGCAGCGGCCGACATTAAATGAGGTCAGAAGATGGGCAGCGCTAACAGCGCTAGGCCAGGGGATAACACGACAGCGCAGACTCCTGTACAGCAAATAACAACGCTCAGGAGGCTGCACCCAGCACCAAGGTGGGATTCTTGACATCTGTGCTGCGTCTCATTACAAAGGGAACTCGCGCCTCCAACACAGTTTGACTGTATAAAGGGCTAAATGTTATACGTGTTTCATTCAGCGTGTGCAAGGAGCAAAATTAAAAGAGCAACCTTTGACTTGTGCAGCACTACTGCTGCATAAGCTGTGGCTCTTCTACTTTGTAACCCCTGAAGGGGGGTTAAAGGTTACCTTTGAAATTGGTTCAAGTAGGCTTCGGCCTACACTCTGCTCCCCCTGCAGAGCCCGGGCTCCAACACCGCCAGTTGGGGCCCGGTACTGCTAGCTGCACAGAGCCAAACACCAGCCAATGTGTCAGTGGGGTTCAGCACCGCCAGCTGTTCCCCTGCTGTGCAGCCGGCAACGTGTCCTGCAACAGCCACGCAGGCACAACAGACCCAAAGCTGCCGCCAGTGCAGGCTTCGGCCTACACTCTGCTCCATCTCCTCCTCCTGCTGACCCCGGGCTCTAACACCGCCAGTTGGGGCCCGGTACTGCTAGCTGCACAGAGAAAAACACCAGCCAATGTGTCAGTGGGGTTCAGCACCGCCAGCTGTTCCCCTGCTGTGCAGCCGGCATCGTGTCCTGCAAAAGCCACGCAGACACAAGAACTGAAATTGAAGGGAACCTGTCCCCCCTCCCCCAGGCGTTTGTACGTTTTTAAGGCCACCTTGTACAGCGGTAATGCTGCATGTGTGCAAGGTGGCTCATAAACGTATTCTCCTCGCACATGTGGAACTGAAAACACGTCTGAAATGTGTCCTCTGTGTGACCATTTAACCGTCCCGGGGGTGTGACTTTCCTTTGTAATGACACGGTGCAACCCCCTTGGTAGCGCTGCCCGTCTTCTGGCATCATTGTTTGGCTGCCTGCGCCTCTGCGGCCGCCCTGACCCACACAACGCCCCTCGGTGTCTTATTTCTTGGGACTGCGAGGGTGTGATTGATGGGCATGAGCAGTGCATCAGTTCGCCTGTCCCTCATCTCCTTCCGCCTTCTTCAGACTGTGCGGCTTCATGGCCGTGGCATGCGATAAGGGATCAGCTGACGCCGCACAGTCTGCAGCGGGTGTAAGGACCCGAGTGCGAGAGGCGAACATATGTGCTGCGCCAGGCCATGAATCACAGCCCCGCAGTGTTTTAACAATGTTAAGACACCGCGGGGCTGGGATTCATGGTCATCGCGAACCGCAGCGGCCGACATTAAATGAGGTCAGAAGATGGGCAGCGCTAACAGCGCTAGGCCAGGGGATAACACGACAGCGCAGACTCCTGTACAGCAAATAACAACGCTCAGGAGGCTGCACCCAGCACCAAGGTGGGATTCTTGACATCTGTGCTGCGTCTCATTACAAAGGGAACTCGCGCCTCCAACACAGTTTGACTGTATAAAGGGCTAAATGTTATACGTGTTTCATTCAGCGTGTGCAAGGAGCAAAATTAAAAGAGCAACCTTTGACTTGTGCAGCACTACTGCTGCATAAGCTGTGGCTCTTCTACTTTGTAACCCCTGAGGGGGGGTTAAAGGTTACCTTTGAAATTGGTTCAAGTAGGCTTCGGCCTACACTCTGCTCCCCCTGCAGAGCCCGGGCTCCAACACCGCCAGTTGGGGCCCGGTACTGCTAGCTGCACAGAGCCAAACACCAGCCAATGTGTCAGTGGGGTTCAGCACCGCCAGCTGTTCCCCTGCTGTGCAGCCGGCAACGTGTCCTGCAACAGCCACGCAGGCACAACAGACCCAAAGCTGCCGCCAGTGCAGGCTTCGGCCTACACTCTGCTCCATCTCCACCTCCTGCTGACCCCGGGCTCTAACACCGCCAGTTGGGGCCCGGTACTGCTAGCTGCACAGAGAAAAACACCAGCCAATGTGTCAGTGGGGTTCAGCACCGCCAGCTGTTCCCCTGCTGTGCAGCCGGCATCGTGTCCTGCAAAAGCCACGCAGACACTTGCTCTTGTACCTTCTGCTCCCCATCCTGGTTCCAGTACCGTCAGCTGGTTCCGGGCAGAGCCTTTGGCTTAGGTGCCTCCCTCTGGGTATCCGAGTTCCACCAACGTCAGGTGGTCCTTGGTAGTGCTTTCAGGCACGGGTACCTCCTGCTTAGTAACCGGGTTCCAGTAACGTCAGCTGGTCTTCGGTAGTTCCATTGGCTCTTGGACCTTTGGCTACCCATCCGGGTTTCAGCACCGTCAGCTGGTTCTCGGCAGTGTCTTTTGCTCTTGTACCTTCTGCTCCCCATCCTGGTTCCAGTACCGTCAGCTGGTTCCGGGCAGAGCCTTTGGCTTAGGTGCCTCCCTCTGGGTATCCGAGTTCCACCAACGTCAGGTGGTCCTTGGTAGTGCTTTCAGGCACGGGTACCTCCTGCTTAGTAACCGGGTTCCAGTAACATCAGCTGGTCCTCGGTAGTTCCATTGGCTCTTGGACCTTCGGGTAGCCATCCGAGTTCCAGTTCCATCAGCTGGTTCTCGGCATTTTCTCAGCCTTCTTGTACCTTCTGCTACATTTCCAAGTTCAAGAGACTAAACACGATGACCCGGAAGACCACCCCTAAGATGACGACGACACCAGAGACGACAACCACCGTGATGACGACGACCCTGGAGACGATGACCCCGAAGACCACCCCGATGACGACGACCCCGGAGACGACGACCCTGAAGACCACCCCGATGACGACGACCCCGGAGACGACGACCCTGGAGACGACGACGACCTGGAAGACCGAGAAGCAGAAGAACAAGAGGCTGCAGAACAAAGAGCAGAAGAACATTAAGCATAACACTAAATATCAGAGCAAAAAATATTAACTAAATTATAAGCAGAAGAAGACTAAGCAGTGTATGGGGGTGAGTCTGTTCCTCCTCGTGGTGCCCCTGGATAAAGCCTGATGCTGCAGGCCAAACTGAACGCGGACAAATGTAACTCTTTTGTGACAGGCAGAACGGAAGGTGTAATCTTCAAACTTTTATAGATAACAACTACGGGAATGCCTGTCACAAATAAGAATATGATGAAGAAGTAGAATATGATGAAGATAATAGTAAAATAAAAAGAATATGAACAATGTAACCAAAAAAATAATAGGTAGAAGATGAAGAAGAAGATGAATAAGGTGAAGAAGTTGATGTCAAAGAAGCTGATGATGAGGATAATGAAGAAGAAAGTGTGGGAGAAGTAAAAAAGAAGGTGAAGGGCGTGGAAGTAGTGAAACATCAATATCTGACAAAATAAAAAAAAAATTAACATAGTCAAAATCTTTCTAACGCCGAACGTCATAAAAAAAAAAAAACCTGCTATTCTATTACATTGGGCTAAACCTCTGTGCCTTTAATGTCTCCGCCACGTCCCCCAATACATCCTACATTATTCTTAGTTGTTTTCCTTCATGTAGAATGAACCTACAAGTTTATAAAGGGTTTATTTTAATTCCGATATTTTCGTCCCATTGACTTGCATTGGGATCGGGTATCGGTATCGGATTAGATCCGATATTTTGACGGTATCGGCCGATACTTTCCGATACCGATACTTTCCGATATCGGAAAGTATCGCTCAACACTAGTCATGAATGGTACTTTGGTGAGTTCTGTCTGTGGACTCCCTCTGGTGGCTGTGAGTGGAGCTGCTGGTTCTGAGATTCCTTCTCCAGCTGCCCTCGTTTAGGGCTAGGCTGGATTTTCTATTTAACTCCACTAAGATTGTTACTCCATGCCAGCTGTCAATGTTCTAGTACTGGTTCAGATCTCTCCTGGATCTTTCTGAGGACCTGTCTACTCCAGCACAAGCTAAGTTCCTGCTTGTTCATTTGTTACATATGGTTTTTCTTGCTAAGTTCTAGTCCAGCTTGCTATCATGAAACTGCCTGGCTAGCTGGAAGCTCTGGGGGTGCAGGGTGACACCACCGCATCGTGAGTCGGTGCGGGGGTATTTTTTGCACACTCTGCGTGGTTTTTGTAGCCTTTTGTGTTGACCGCAAAGATCCCTTTTATATCCTCAATCTGTTTAGTTAGACTGGCCTCTCTTTGCTAAAGCCTATTTCATCCTGTGTTTGTGATTTCCTCTTATCTCACAGTCAATATTTGTGGGGGGCTGCTTTTACCTTTGGGGAAATTTCTCTGAGGCAAGTGAGGCTTTGTTTCCTTTCTTTAGGGGTAGTTAGCTCTTAGGCTGTGAAGAGGCGTCTAGGCAGAGTCAGGCACGCTCCACGGCTATTTCTAGTTGTGTTGATAGGAGTAGGGTTTGCGGTCAGCAGAGTTCCCATTTCCCCAGAGCTCGTCCCGATTCCGTGTTTAACTATCAGGTAATTCCTGGTGCACCTAACCACCAGGTCCATAACTGTACAGCTGGCCCACAAAGTGTTAATGCATCTCAATAGAGGGAAAAGAGAAGTTCTGAGACCATTTTTTTTTTCTCTGCAGTGTGTTTTGCCTTTCTTTTCCCCTTAAACTCTGGGTGGTTCAGAACTCAGGTGTGGATATGGACATTCAAGGTCTGTCCTCTAGTGTAGATAAACTCGCTGCAAGGGTACAAAACATTCAGGATTATGTAGTTCAGAATCCTATGTTGGAGCCTAGAATTCCAATTCCTGATTTGTTTTCTGGGGATAGATCTAAATTTCAGAATTTCAAAAACAATTGTAAACTGTTTCTTGCTCTGAAACCCCGCTCTTCTGGTGACCCTATTCAGCAAGTAAGAATCATTATTTCTTTGTTGCGCGGCGACCCTCAAGACTGGGCATTCGCCCTGGCGCCAGGAGATCCTGCATTGCGTAATGTAGATGCGTTTTTTCTGGCGCTGGGTTTGCTTTATGATGAACCGAATTCTGTGGATCAGGCAGAGAAAATGTTGCTGGCTTTGTGTCAGGGTCAGGATGAAGCGGAGGTATATTGCCAGAAGTTCAGAAAGTGGTCTGTGCTTACTCAGTGGAATGAGTGTGCCCTGGCAGCAATTTTCAGAAAGGATCTTTCTGAAGCCCTTAAGGATGTTATGGTGGGGTTCCCCACGCCTGCTGGTCTGAATGAATCAATGTCCTTGGCCATACAGATCGATTGGCGTTTACGTGAGCGCAAAACTGTGCACCATTTGGCGGTATCCTCTGAGCAGAGGCCTGAGCCTATGCAATGTGATAGGACTTTGACCAGAGCTGAACGGCAAGAACATAGACGTCAGAATGGGCTGTGTTTTTACTGTGGTGACTCCACTCATGCTATCTCTGATTGTCCTAAGCGCACTAAGCGGTTCGCTAGGTCCGTCACCATTGGTACTGTACAGCCTAAATTTCTTCTGTCCATTACTCTGATTTGCTCTTTGTCATCCTATTCTGTTATGGCATTTGTGGATTCAGGCGCTGCCCTGAATTTGATGGACTTAAATTTTGCCAGGCGCTGTGGTTTTTTCTTGGAGCCCTTGCAGCATCCCATTCCTTTGAGGGGAATTGATGCTACGCCTTTGGCCAAGAATAAGCCTCAGTACTGGACCCAGTTGACCATGTGCATGGCTCCTGCGCATCAGGAGGATATTCGCTTTTTGGTGTTGCATAATCTGCATGATGTGGTCGTGTTGGGTTTGCCATGGCTGCAAGTCCATAATCCAGTATTGGATTGGAAATCAATGTCGGTGTCCAGTTGGGGTTGTCAAGGGGTACATGGGGATGTTTCATTGTTGTCAATTTCTTCCTCCACTCCTTCTGAAGTCCCTGAGTTTTTTTCGGATTACCGGGATGTATTTGATGAGCCCAAGTCTAGTACCCTACCTCCTCATAGGGATTGTGATTGTGCTATTAATTTGATACCTGGTAGCAAGTTCCCTAAGGGACGACTTTTCAATTTGTCTGTGCCAGAACATGCCGCTATGCGTAGTTATATAAAGGAGTCCTTGGAGAAAGGGCATATTCGCCCGTCATCGTCACCATTGGGAGCAGGGTTCTTTTTTGTGGCCAAGAAGGATGGTTCTCTGAGACCTTGTATAGATTACCGCCTTCTTAATAAAATCACGGTCAAATTTCACTACCCTTTGCCTCTACTGTCTGATTTATTTGCTCGGATTAAGGGGGCTAGTTGGTTCGCCAAGATAGACCTTCGAGGGGCGTATAATCTCGTGTGTATTAAACAGGGCGATGAATGGAAAACAGCATTTAATACGCCTGAGGGCCATTTTGAGTACCTGGTGATGCCATTCGGCCTTTCTAATGCTCCCTCTGTGTTTCAGTCCTTTATGCATGACATCTTCCGAAAGTATCTGGATAGATTCATGATCGTATATTTGGATGATATTTTGGTCTTTTTGGATGATTGGGAGTCCCATGTGAAGCAGGTCAGAATGGTGTTCCGGGTCCTTCGTGCTAATTCCTTGTTTGTGAAGGGATCTAAGTGTCTCTTTGGAGTTCAGAAGGTTTCCTTTTTGGGCTTCATTTTTTCCCCTTCTACTATCGAGATGGATCCTGTTAAAGTCCAAGCTATTTATGATTGGACTCGGCCTACATCTGTGAAGAGCCTTCAGAAATTTCTGGGCTTTGCCAATTTTTACCATCGCTTCATCGCTAATTTTTCTAGTGTTGTTAAACCGTTGACTGATTTGACCAAGAAGGGTGCTGATGTGGTGAATTGGTCCTCTGCGGCCGTTGAGGCTTTTCAGGAGTTGAAGCGTCATTTCTCTTCGGCTCCTGTGTTGTGTCAGCCAGATGTTTCGCTCCCTTTTCAGGTCGAGGTTGATGCTTCTGAAATTGGAGCAGGGGCTGTTTTGTCTCAGAGAAGTTCTGATTGCTCTGTAATGAAGCCATGCATTTTCTTTTTGAGAAAGTTTTCGCCTGCTGAGCGTAAATATGATGTTGGCAATCCGGAGTTGTTGGCTATGAAGTGGGCATTCGAGGAGTGGCGACATTGGCTTGAAGGAGCCAAGCATCGCGTGGTGGTCTTGACAGATCACAAGAATCTGACTTATCTCGAGTCTGCCAAGCGATTGAATCCTAGACAGGCTCGTTGGTCGCTGTTTTTCTCCCGTTTCAATTTTGTGGTTTCGTACCTTCCGGGTTCTAAGAATGTGAAGGCTGATGCCCTTTCAAGGAGTTTTGTGCCTGATTCTCCTGGGGATCCTGAGCCGGATGGTATTCTCAGAGAGGGGGTAGTTCTGTCTGCCATCTCCCCTGATTTGCGGCGGGTGCTGCAGGAGTTCCAGGCTGATAGACCTGACCGTTGTCCAGCGGAGAAACTGTTTGGCCCTGATAGATGGACTAATAGAGTTATCTCTGAGGTTCATTGTTCGGTGTTGGCTGGTCATCCTGGGATTTTTGGTACCAGAGATTTGGTGGCTAGGTCCTTTTGGTGGCCTTCCTTGTCGCGGGATGTGCATTCTTTTGTGCAGTCTTGTGGGACTTGTGCTCGGGCTAAGCCCTGCTGTTCTCGTGCCAGTGGGTTACTTTTGCCCTTGCCGGTCCCGAAAAGGCCTTGGACGCATGTTTCCATGGATTTTATATCAGATCTTCCTGTTTCTCAAAGGATGTCGGTCATCTGGGTGGTTTGCGATCGCTTCTCTAAAATGGTCCATTTGGTACCCTTGCCTAAATTGCCTTCTTCCTCTGATTTGGTTCCATTATTTTTCCAACATGTGGTTCGTTTGCATGGCATTCCGGAGAACATCGTGTCTGACAGAGGTTCCCAGTTTGTTTCAAGGTTTTGGCGGTCCTTTTGTGCTAAGATGGGCATTGATTTGTCTTTTTCTTCGGCTTTCCATCCTCAGACAAATGGCCAAACCGAACGAACCAATCAGACTTTGGAAACTTATCTGAGATGCTTTGTTTCTGCGGATCAGGATGATTGGGTGACCTTCTTGCCATTGGCTGAGTTCGCCCTTAATAATCAGACCAGTTCGGCTACTTTGGTTTCGCCTTTTTTTTGTAATTCTGGTTTTCATCCTCGTTTTTCTTCAGGGCAGGTTCAGCCTTCGGACTGTCCTGGTGTGGATTCTGTGGTGGACAGGTTGCAACAAATTTGGATTCATGTGGTCGACAATTTGACCTTGTCCCAAGAGAAGGCTCAACATTTCGCTAACCGCCGTCGCCGTGTTGGTCCCCGACTTTGTGTTGGGGATTTGGTTTGGTTATCATCTCGTTATGTTCCTATGAAGGTTTCTTCTCCTAAATTTAAGCCTCGTTTCATTGGTCCTTATAAGATTTCTGAAATTCTTAATCCTGTATCATTTCGTTTGGCCCTTCCTGCTTCTTTTGCCATCCATAATGTGTTCCATAGGTCGTTGTTGCAGAGATATGTGGCGCCTATGGTTCCCTCCATTGATCCTCCTGCTCCGGTGTTGGTCGAGGGGGAGTTGGAGTATGTGGTGGAGAAGATTTTGGATTCTCGTATTTCAAGACGAAAACTTCAGTACTTGGTCAAATGGAAGGGCTATGGTCAGGAGGATAATTCCTGGGTTGTTGCCTCTGATGTCCATGCTGCCAATTTAGTTTGTGCCTTTCATTTGGCTCGTCCTGATCGGCCTGGGGGCTCTGGTGAGGGTTCGGTGACCCCTCCTCAAGGGGGGGGTACTGTTGTGAATTCCGTTCTCGAACTCCCTCCTGTGGTCATGAATGGTACTTCGGTGAGTTCTGTCCGTGGACTCCCTCTGGTGGCTGTGAGTGGAGCTGCTGGTTCTGAGATTCCTTCTCCAGCTGCCCTCGTTTAGGGCTAGGCTGGATTTTCTATTTAACTCCACTCAGATCGTTACTCCATGCCAGCTGTCAATGTTCTAGTACTGGTTCAGATCTCTCCTGGATCTTTCTGAGGACCTGTCTACTCCAGCACAAGCTAAGTTCCTGCTTGTTCATTTGTTACATATGGTTTTTCTTGCTAAGTTCTAATCCAGCTTGCTATCATGAAACTGCCTGGCTAGCTGGAAGCTCTGGGGGTGCAGGGTGACACCACCGCATCGTGAGTCGGTGCGGGGGTATTTTTTGCACACTCTGCGTGGTTTTTGTAGCCTTTTGTGTTGACCGCAAAGATCCCTTTTCTATCCTCAATCTGTTTAGTTAGACTGGCCTCTCTTTGCTAAAACCTATTTCATCCTGTGTTTGTGATTTCCTCTTATCTCACAGTCAATATTTGTGGGGGGCTGCTTTTACCTTTGGGGAAATTTCTCTGAGGCAAGTGAGGCTTTGTTTCCTTTCTTTAGGGGTAGTTAGCTCTTAGGCTGTGAAGAGGCGTCTAGGCAGAGTCAGGTACGCTCCACGGCTATTTCTAGTTGTGTTGATAGGAGTAGGGTTTGCGGTCAGCAGAGTTCCCATTTCCCCAGAGCTCGTCCCGATTCGGTGTTTAACTATCACGTCATTCCTGGTGCACCTAACCACCAGGTCCATAACAGCCGGGGCTCTGTGCAGTGTGCCGGGGCTCTGTGCGGCGTGCCGGGGCTCTGTGTGGCGTGCCGGGGCTCTGTGCGGCGTGCCAGGGCTCTGTGCGGGCTGCCGGGGGGTCTGTGCGGGTGTGCAGGCATCATCCGATGAGACTACAAGTCCCATCGGACGATGCCTGCAACAGTGACAGTGATTGACACATTAGCCAATGATGGGACAGTAGTAGTCCCATCATCCGGCTAATGTGTTGAATGTAAAAAACAAAAAAATACATACATACAACATACATACTACATACATACTACATACTACATACATACATACTGCATACTATATACATACATACATACTACATACATACTGCATTCATACTGCATACTATATACAGACATACATACATACATACTACATACATACTACATACTACATACATACATACTGCATACGTACTACATACATACTACATACGTACTTCATACTGTAGCGTTTCACCCGCTACGGGTCTTGGGGATACTCGCTTGGCAGCAGGATAAACACTTCAGGCACGATATCTCACACATATCAGTCCATATGGTTTATTCAAACTCCACATAAACCAGACAGGGTACAGTCCATTTCATTACAGCCATGAAACATTAGACAGTTCACGTAGCAGATAGGCTTCTCTGCTGTATATTATAATCCCATTGTCCGGGGTTACCAATCAGAAATTCCACTCCTTATACTGACTTCAGGTCAGTCCCAGGTCCTCAACACAGACCGTCCAGGTCTACGGTCTCCAGGTGCTTCCAGGACGACTCCACTCCCAGGAGTCTCCAACACCAACCGTCCATGATATGTCCAGCACGCAGGCTCTCCAACCTGGAATGGTCTCTGTGTGCTTCCAGGACGTCCCCACTTGGAACCTGTCCGCCGTAGTCCAATTAATAACGAGTGTCCCATGACGATCTCCCCTATAGAACAGTGACATCTGGTGATGTCACTGCTCTATAGGACCCTCAGTGACACAATGACAGGAGACAATGGCTCCTGCAGTGCATCACTGAGAGGTTACCTTAGGACAAAGTCTCACTTTATGGCAATTGCTGCCTGGGAAAATGTCTCACACAGCAATGCCAAAAGTGAGGCTAGGGACTATTTTTTTTCAGCGGCGGAGGAATACAGTGTGGAAGGATACCTACCTCCCATCATTGTGTTCCTGGAGCCTCTAGAGAGCGGTTGCATCAGCTGATGCCGTCCTTCTCCACGGGAGATCGTCCTGGGATACTCATAGATTTGTGCGGACAGGGAGTATATTGGTTGTTTGTTATTTTAATCTTTTTTACAGATGACACTGGCTTCGGGGAACAAAGTAACAAGTTATGGTGAGTATGAAATCTATGTTTAATGAACTGTATGTCTGTATGTATGTATTGTATGTAATGTATGAATGTATTATGCAGTATGTATGTATGGTTTTTTTTTTACATTCAACACATTAGCCGGAAGATGGGACTACTACTGTCCCATCATTGGCTAATGTGTCAATCACTGTCACTGCTGCAGGCATCGTCCGATGGGACTACAAGTCCCATCGGACAATGCCTGCACACACGCACAGACCCCCGGCAGCCCGCACAGAGCCCCGGGATGCCGCACAGAGCCACGCACAGAGCCCCGGCACACCGCACAGAGCCCTGGCACGCCGCACAGAGCCCCGGCACGCCACACAGAACCCCGCACCGAGCCCCGGCACACCGCACAGAGCCCTGGCATGCCACACAGAGCCCCGACACGCTGCACAGAGCCCCGACACGCCGCACAGAGCCCCGCACAGAGCCCTGGCATGCCGCACAGAGCCCTGGCACGCCGCACAGAGCCTTGGCAGCCCGCACAGAGCCCCGGCAGGCACGAACAGAGCCCCGGCAGGCACGCACAGACCCCCAAGACACCTGTACAGATTCCCGGCAGGCCGCACAGACCATGCCCGCACACACAGACACGCACAGTGTCCGCCCATGCACCGTCCACACTCTTCCCCCCTCCGGAACAGGATGTAGTAGAACAGAAAGGGCTTATTTACATTCTGATATTTGTGTCCCATTGACTTGCATTGGTATCGGGTATCGGATTACGATATCAAGAAGTATCGGTATCGGATTGAATCGGCCGATATCCAAAAAATATCGGATATCGCCGATACCGATACTTCTTGATATCGTAAGGTATCACTCAACACTAATAGAGAGCAAAGATTCTGGTTGTACTGGGCACATCTATATGATTTAAAGACACTGGATCCCAAGAGAAATAAATTTAAGTTTCTCCTGGTTGCCAAGCTTTTAGTACTGCATCAGAGAACCTTGATAACGCTAGTAACCTGTAGGTTAACCCTTTTTCTGCAGGTTAATAGTATTACTAGACCTGATGGGTTTGCTCCACCAATGGCACAGGCTCTCTCCACTGGACATGGTAGCTCTTCACCAATGGCACCATATGGCGTAGCAAAGAGTAGGTAGAGTTATGGCTTAGTAGTATAAAACAAAGGGACACTAAGTGCATTGCATAGGTTTGAAGCCTTAACCTCTTCCTAACCTTGGACATACTCATTATATATATATATATATATATATATATATATATATATATATATATATATATATATATATTGTAGCGTTTCACCCGCTACGGGTCTTGGGGATACTCAATTGGCAGCAGGATAAACCCTTCAGGCACGATATCTCACACATATCAGTCCATATGGTTTATTCAAACTCCGCATAAACCAGACAGGGTACAGTCCATTTCATTACAGCCATGAAACATTAGACAGTTCACATAGCAGATAGGCTTCTCTGCTGTATATTATAATCCCATTGTCCGGGGTTACCAATCAGAAATTCCACTCCTTATACTGACTTCAGGTCAGTCCCAGGTCCTCAACACAGACCGTCCAGGTCTACGGTCTCCAGGTGCTTCCAGGACGACTCCACTCCCAGGAGTCTCCAACACCAACCATCTGTACTATGTCCAGCACGCAGGCTCTCCAGCCTGGAATGGTCTCTGTGTGCTTCCAGGACGTCCCCACTTGGAACCGTCCAACACACAGGCCATTCCGCAGTGTCCTGCCAGGACACACAGAAGTGTGTCCACCCTGACAGACACTCACACACTCACTCAATCGCTCTCACCATGTGCTACACATACCTCCTTTACATAGGTGTAACCACACCCAGGTACCTGTCACATGGCTAGTCAGGTGAGCGTGACATCACCACAGGTCCTTACACACAAAACCATCTTACGTGTTCAGACACGCCTCTTTGGCTGGGTTTGTAGGTGACTGAACCCACCCATCTCTCCAATCACCTGGAAGCCTTCCCAATGTAAACAAACCCCTCAGCAGTAGATCTGCTTGAGCAAAACATTTCCAGGCTTCCATCACAGGGCCACCCACCTCTGCGATACATACCATCCATCATTCACATGACCAGTCACTATGCTACAATATATATATATATATATATATATATATATATATATATATATATATATATATATATACAGTACAGACCAAAAGTTTGGACACACCTTCTCGTTTAAAGATTTTTCTGTATTTTCATGACAATGAAAATTGTACATTCACACTGAAAGCATCAAAACTATGAATTAACAATTAACACATGTGGAATTATATACTTAACAAAAAAGTGTGAAACAACTGAAAATATGTCTTATATTCTAGGTTCTTCAAAGTAGCCATCTTTTGCTTTGATGACTGCTTTGCACACTCTTGGAATTCTCTTGATGAGCTTCAAGAGGTAGTCACTGGAAATGGTCTTCCAACAATCTTGAAGGAGTTCCCAGAGATGCTTAGCACTTGTTGGCCCTTTTGCTTTCACTCTGCTGTCCAGCTCACCCCAAACCATCTCAATTGGATTCAGGTCTGGTGACTGTGGAGGCCATGTCATCTGGTGTAGCACCCCATCACTCTCCTTCTTGGTCAAATAGTCCTTACACAGCTTGAAAGTGTGTTTTGGGTCATTGTCCTGTTGAAAAATAAATGATGGCCCAACTAAACGCAAACCGGATGGAATAGCATGCCGCTGCAAGATGCTGTGGTAGACATGCTGGTTCAGTATGCCTTCAATTTAGAATAAATCCCCAACAGTGTCACCAGCAAAGCACCCCCCACACCATCACACCTCCTCCTCCATGCTTCACGGTGGGAACCAGGCATGTAGAGTCCATTCATTCACCTTTTCTGCGTCGCACAAATACACGGTGGTTAGAACCAAAGATCTCAAATTTGGACTCATCAGACCCAGCACAGCACAGATTTCCACTGGTCTAATGTCCATTCCTTGTGTTCTTTAGCCCAAACAAGTCTTTTCTGCTTGTTGCCTGTCCTTAGCAGTGGTTTCCTAGCAGCTATTTTACCCTGAAGGCCTGCTGCACAAAGTCTCCTCTTAACAGTTGTTGTAGAGATGTGTCTGCTGCTAGAACTTTGTGCGGCATTGGCCTGGTCTCTAATCTGAGCTGCTGTTAACCTGCAATTTCTGAGGCTGGTTACTCGGATAAACGTATCCTCAGAAGCAGAGGTGACTCTTGGTCTTCCTTTCCTGGGGCGGTCCTCATGTGAGCCAGTTTCTTTGTGGCGCTTGATGGTTTTTGCCACTGCACTTGGGGACACTTTCAAAGTTTTCCCAATTTTTCAGACTGACAGACCTTCATATCTTAAAGTAATGATGGCCACTCATTTTTCTTTACTTAGCTGCTTTTTCCTTGCCATAATACAAATTCTAACAGTCTATTCAGTAGGACTATCAGCTGTGTATCCACCAGACTTCTGCACAACACAACTGATGGTCCCAACCCCATTTATAAGGCAAGAAATCCCACTTATTAAACCTGACAGGGCACACCTGTGAAGTGAAAACCATTTCCGGTGACTACCTCTTGAAGCTCATCAAGAGAATGCCAAGAGTGTGCAAAGCAGTCATCAAAGCAAAAGGTGGCTACTTTGAAGAACCTAGAATAGAAGACATATTTTCAGTTGTTTCACACTTTTTTGTTAAGTATATAATTCCACATGTGTTAATTCATAGTTTTGATGCCTTCAGTGTGAATGTACAATTTTCATAATCATAAAAATACAGAAAAATCTTTAACCCCTTCAAGACCTTGCCCTTTTTCGGTTTTGCTTTTTCGTTTTTCGCTCCCCTCCTTCCCAGAGCCATAACTTTTTTATTTTTCCATCAATATGGCCATGTGAGGGCTTATTTTTTGCGGGACAAGTTGTACTTTTGAACAACATCATTGGTTTTAGCATGTCATGTACTAGAAACCGGGAAAAAAATTCCAAGTGCGATGAAATTGCAAAAAAAGTGCTATCCCACACTTGTTTTTTGTTTGGCTTTTTTGCTAGGTTCTCTAAATGCTAAAACTGACCTGCCTTGTTGATTCTCCAGGTCATTACGAGTTCATAGGCACCCAACATGTATAGGTTATGCTTTATCTAAGTGGTAAAAAAAATTCCATACTTTGCTAAAAAAAAAAAATTGTGCAATTTTACGATACCCGTAGTGTCTACATTTTTCATGATCTGGGGTCAGGTGAGGGCTTATTTTTGTGTGCCGAGCTGACGTTTTTAATTATACCATTTTTGATTGCCCGTTATTACATTTTAATGATATGTCATAGCGACCAAAAAAAACGTTTCTGGCGTTTTGAATTTTTTCTCGCTATGTCGTTTAGCGATCAGGTTAATCCTTTTTTTCATTGATAGATCGGGCGATTCTGAATGCGGCAATACCAAATATGTGTAGGTTAGACTTTTTTATTGTTTTATTTTGAATGGGGCGAAAGGGGGATGATTTAAACTTTTATTTTTTTTTTCATATTTTTTTAAACATTTTTTTTTTACTTTTGCCATGCTTCAATAGCCTCCATGGGAGGCTAGAAGCTGGCACAACTGGATCTGCTCTGCTACATAGGAGTGATCGTCAGATCACCCCTATGTAGAAGATTTGCTGCATTGTTATGAGCGCTGACCACAGGGTGGCGCTCATAGCAATCCGGCATCAACAACCATAGAGGTCTCATGGAGACCTCAGGTTGTCATACGAATGCATCGCTGACCACCGATCATGTGACGGGGGTCGGTGATGCGCTCACTTGTGGCAGCGCGGCTGGAAGCGGTAGTTAAATGTCGCTGTCAGCATTTGACAGTAGCATTTAACTAGTTAATAGCGGCGGGTGAATCGCGATTTCACCCGCCACTATTGCGAACACATGCCAGCTGTTCAAAACAGCTGACGTGTCCCGACTTTGATGCAGACTCACAGCCTTAGCCCACATCAAAGCAAGGGATTTGACCTCCGCAGCATTAGTACCCATAAAGAAATATGTTTATGCAGAAAAAAACAGAAAAACAAAATCGCGACACTAGGTGATTTAAATGGAAACCCCGACGCAAGTGCTCAGCATAGAGTGCCGAATAAATATAATTCCAAATGTTATGTAAAATTATCCCAATAAAAGCTTCAACTCATTCTGCAAAAAAAACAAGTGCCCACTCAGGTCCATCATCTGTGAATGGAAATATAGAGGCTTCCATGATGCTGGCTATACAAAGGCTCTGGAAAAGCGAAATGACCCTTACGCCCCAAATGAAATTCTGTGCTCCCAAATCCAAATGCCCCCCTCCCTTCTGAGCCCCAGTGTGCCTAAGCTACATTTAGCGTTTATATGTCAGGCATTTCTGTAGTGATGACAGCAGATTTAATATACAGGTGCATGTCTCCAGAAGCATCAGCTGGGCACTACAACATCCTGGACACTACAAGTTACTTGGTACTACGATGTACTGATGACTACAATGGCAGTTTGCAGTTTTCACTCAGCAATAACCACTGTTGTTTTTTTCTGGAAAACACTCATGGAGTCAAAATCGTCTCTACACCTGTAGATAAATTCCCAAAGGGGTATAATTTCCAAAATGGTGTAACTTGACACAGGATTCTACTCTTCTAGCACTTAGGGGCTCAGTATATGGAGTCCGCAAACAATTCTAGGAAAATCTGCACTCTGGGAAGCAAATAGCGCTCAGTCTCTCCCGAGTTTCGTCGTATGACTAAGCAGCACTGTACAGCCACATATCGGGTAATTCTACATTCAAAAGAAATTGTGGGACAAATTTTGGTGCCATTTTTATCCATTTCCAAGTGTAAAAATGTAAAATCTGGGACTAAAACCAAATTTTGGTGGTAAAAATGTAATTGGTTTTTCTTCACAGCCCAAATGTATAAAATTCTCTGACCCACCTATGGTATAAATATGATCACTGCACCCTTAGATGAATTCATTGAGAAGTGTAGTTTGTAAAATGGGGTCTCTTATGGGGGTTTCTGCTTTTCTAACATGTCAGAGGCTCTGCCAATGTGACATGGCACCCTCCAACCAGTGTAGCAAAACCTGAGCTCCAATATGGAGCTTCTTCAATTCTGAGCTTTACTTTGTGCATCAAAAGTAGTTTTTGACCACATTTGTGGTACCAAGATACTCAGGAGAAATTGTGGAACGCCAGACAGGGCCGTGGGGTACTCAGCACTGGGTCCAGTACTTGGCCCTGGGCGCCCATGTTAAAGGGACGGTCTTTAAAGGGGTTTTTGAAGTTTGTGATGCCACCTGTGATATTCGGTCAGGGATGACTAACGCTGCTAAAAGGGGTCCTCTGGGGTGATGTTATGGCAGCCAGATGGTATAATTTCCCACAGGTGAAGTAGGTAACCAGGGCTCCTGGTGAATAGATGTAAGATGGTGAGTGGTGCAGTTTATAACGAAGGATGCAGTTGTGCAGTCTTTTTACCTGGTTTACTAACAGCCACAGTCCAGGGCACCAGATCACAGGTACAGGCAGGGTCCGGCCGGCTTGGAAGCAAGTTCAGAGTCCAGCTTTACCAGGTGGAGTTAAAAGCCTACCTCTTAGCACGGTGGTATTATAGTCCCTTACTGCCTATGGCTTCTTAGCAAGGTCCTCTCAGTTTTCTCTGTCCTTTATTGAAGTGGGACACAAACCCGTATGACAGGTGACTCGAGCCTTTTTACAGGGTCTCTATCATGACCCAGGATCTATGTGTCACTGTGTCTCCTGGGCATTAAGACGGACAGGTTACATGTAGTCTAGCTGTCCTACCGGTTTCTGCTGTGCTTCCTAGAGTACAACACAACCTTGGTCTTCCAGTTACCGGTATCTGCGCTCTGTCAGGGAGGCAGCCAAGTCGGAGCTATTCTCTCTTGTTGTCACTCTCCTGTGCTTCGCTCTCTGGCACATTAGCTAAAAGCTATTCTTCCTTCTGTATCTCGCCATCTAGGAGCTACAGCACCTCAGGCTGTATGGCCCCTCACCCGTCCTTCTGCCTCAGACTGCTCCAGTCTGCATTCTGGCACCAACTATCTAATCTTCCCAACTGCCTAGCAACTGCCTAGCAAATAACTCCTCCTCCCGACTAGAGAAAGCAGCTCCCCTGAAGTCAGTTGTAGAGCTCCCCCTTCTGGCCTTCTGGCCTGGAGTCAGAACGGTGTTGTATGTGCTGATTACCTGTCAAAAAGGAATCCTCCTTCGTTTCCAAGCATGACATCACTCTCCCCATGAGGATAGCAATGCCACTGTGACAACCAGGACCCTGAGGCGTCACACTTGCACAACAAATTGTGGGTCCATTTTCTCCTGCTATTCTTGCAAAGATGAAAAATTTGGAACTAAAAGAACATTTTTGTGGGAAAATTGATTTTTTTATTTTCAAGGTACAATATTTAAAACTTCTGTGAAGTGCCTGGGGATTCAAGGTGCTCCCAACACATCCTGAGGGACCCAGTTTCCAAAATGGTATGAATTGTGGTGGGATTTCCACTGTTCAGGGGCTCTCCAAGCACGACATGGCATCTGCTAATTATTATTATTATTATAATTATTCAGCAAATCCAGCAAATGTTGCATTCAAATACTCAAATAGCGCTCCTTACTATGTGAGCCCTGCAATGCACCCAACCAGTGGTTTTTCCTCACATATGGGGTATCGGCATGCTCAGGAGAAATTGCACATCAAAGTTTGTCGTCCATTTTTTCCTGTTAACCTTGAAAAAATAAAAAAGTATATCTAAATTAAAATTTTGTGGACAAATAGTTAAATGTTTATTTTTTCCTTCCACATTTGATTAATTCCTGTGAAGCACCAGAAGAGTTAGTCCTTGAATGTGATTTTAAGCACCGTGAGGGGTGAAGTTTTTAGAATGGTGTCACATTTGGGTATTTTCTGTCAAAAAGATCCCTCATTGTCACTTCAAATGTAATGTGGTCCTTGAAAAAATTGTTTTTTTAAATGTTGTTCGAAAAATTAGAAATCGCTGATCAACTTTTAACCCTGTTCACTTTCTATAAAAAAAGCTATGTTTTAAAAATTGTGCTAATGTACATTAGGCATGTGGGAAATGTTATTTTGTGTGACATAACTGTCTGAATTTAGGGCATAAAAATTAAAAGTTTGAAAATTGCTATTTTTTTTTGCAAAATTTTCATTTTTTTCACAAATTAACGCAAATAAATGTTACCACTATCATGAAGTACAATATATCATGAGAAAACAATCACAGAATCAGTGGAATCCATTGAAGTGTTCCAAAGTTATTTCAACATAAAGTGACAGTGGTCAGTATTGTAAAATTTGGCCTGCTCATGAAGGTGAAAAAAGGTCTGGGGGTAAAGTGGTTAAAATTATGTATTTCATCTGCAATACATTCAATACAGGTAGAATTCCTGCTGTATTTTCCACTGTGTTGTACATTTCTACAAACATCTTTCATGATGACATGATACAAGGCACCGAGGCGCAAAGTGTAATATACTGTTTTTGAATCATTCATGTAAAAGCTAACCCCTACACACAGCGCTGCAATGCTGCCAAGTTAGTATCCCCAGCAGAACTGCATTTTAAAAAGTAAAAAAAAAAATCTTGTCACTAAAATATTTACCATAGCTACTGCTGTGTCACAGTAGTCAAACTCAACCATAGCCACACAAAGAGGAATACAAGTACCAAGGCACAAGTATCCTGCTAGGAAAATGTACTTTCACTCAAAAACCAGGGATGGATCTAACAATATTCCATGATAAATTAGCTAGTACATGTCAACATCGCCTCCTTCCTTAGATATCTGAAGTTTCACTTTGTAAATATGTTATGCAAAGTGTAAATCACTAGGTCGGGTTTGAGCAAATTTGAATATTAGTAACATCACTTGATCCCATTAGAGCAATCGCAAATAATTTTGCTATGGAAGTTCTACTGGTCAGTGAAAACCATACATTTGTAAATAAACATTACACAGAAGTGAAAATAGACATAATTCATAGGTGATAACTTTAAAACTAATTATAAACAAGTTAAAGGTGCCATAATACAGAGTCTGTCTGTTAGGTGTCGAGCTCACATCTGTGAACAAAGGGAATCTCAAACCATTTCTGCTGCGGTCTCCCATTCTTCTCCAGCCGCAGTGGAGTCTGCTCAGCAGAGACGTCAGTCCCAGCATCTAGCTCAGGCTGATACTGGACGACTGGTTACTACTGCCCTTCCAGGCTCTGTCCTTGTAGCCAGCAATGTTCAGCAGGGAGCAGGTCTTTCTGGGACTAAGTCCTGCTTTTCCCTTACTGAGCATGTCCACGGGACGACCTCCCATTGGAGGTAGGGGGTCACATGCTCCGGTCCTGTTGCGGCTCCTATTGGACCATCTGGAAGGTCTTGTAGCACTGCTGCTATAAAAGGTTTGCATGGCCGCTCGGCCATGCACTAGTGTACACTTGTAAACGTGTGTGTGTTTTGACGTGTGAAAGTCGCTCATTAATTATCTCCTCCCTTGTGTATGACTGCTCACGTAAGGTGGATGATTGCTATCTAGCGCCAGACTTAGCGATCAGCACGTGACACACAAAACAGGGACAGTGCGGTGCCGTGCGCTTTCACAGCGCTTTCCTTACCCAAGCCTGGGTGGTTAGTGGCGTCCGCCAGAATGGCACCGCACGCACTCCCGTGCATTTAAATTATTATTTCAGTTACGCTGACACCCCAGTTGCGGTGTCGAGCGCAAGAGGTCTAGTTGTACTCATTCCTGAGTCTAGGGGTAGGGTTCTGTGACTCCTTGCTTGCGCTCTTTGTGAGGTACCGCGACCCTGTGACGTAACAGGGTTCACTTTCTTCATACAGGGTGAAGTTTACCCATGTATGAATCCATATTGTACCGCCATATAGTCCGTCATTACTTAGCAGCAGGTTCCATCCATGCACGGTGGACCCCGGGCTGCGAACGCACCTTACTCTATCTTTATAATTATTTGGTGCATTCAGCTAGCCCTAACTCTGTCAACACAAAATAACTGTTGAAGCCAATTGCAGGCACTAGGTACACTCTTGGTGTGGTAGAGAAGTTCAGTGAACCATCCCACCTACTTGTTTTGCATCTATCTCTGCCCTTCTGTTAGCTAACTGACAGCTTTGCCTTAAGTACGAAGTGTTAGGGCTAGCGGAACGCACCAAATAATAAAGAGGTAGATATGAGGTGCATTCGCAGCCCGGGGTCCACCGTGCAGAAATGGAACCTGCTGCTGAGTAATGGCGGATGGACACTTGTTCACACGTGGGTTAGACTTCACCCCGTGTGAATAGTAGCAAACTCTGTTGCTTCACAGAGCCGCCAAAATACGCTGCTCCCTGTTAACAGAGACGGGGTGCAGCTGCAAGACAATGGGATCCCTATGAATCACCCCCACTAATCTGGTGATTGGACTCGCTCTGACCCTCGGTGGCTTTTGAGCCCCTGCCTGAGGACGCCCTGAGTCAGATACAGAGTCCAAGCGGGAATTCCCACCTTACACTGACAGGCTGTCAGGAACATGCACTGATTGCACATGGTGCTGTATAAGCGGGCACTGCAAAAGGCACTTTAACGTGTGCTAGGTGTGCAGGTAGCACTGTCAGGCGCTAGATAGCTTCCACCATTCGCGAGCAGTCAACAACACTAGGAATGGGAATGATTAAGGAGCTTTCATCCATCGACAGTCATTCATCTACACACACACGTTTTCAAGTTTATTCTAGCGCATGGCCATGCAAACCTTTTATAGAGGAAGCTCTCCGGGACCTTCCTAGTGGTCCAATAGGAGCTGCTACAGAACCTGAGCATGTGACCCCTGACCTCCAATGAGAGGTCCTCCCTTGGGCATGCTCAGTAGGGGAAAAGCAGGACTTAGTCCCAGGAGCGTCTGCTCGCCGCTGAACAGTGCTGGTTACAATGGCTGAGCGTGGAAGGGTAGCAGTAACCAAGCACACAGTATGTGCCTGGGCCAGACACTGGGACCAACATCTATGATGAGCAGGCTCCACTGCGGCTGGAGAAAAATGGAGACCGTAGCAGAGGTGGTTCAAGATTCTCCCTGTGCAGCGGTGGGAACTCGACACCTAACACGAAGGCACACTGAACTGCTCGACCAAGCCAAGGGAGCACTGAGACCTGGACTTGGATTGAACTGTCACTTTGTGCTGACAGACATCCTTTAAATTTAGTGACTGTCTTTTATTAATTGTAGCGCACTGTTAAAGGTAATCTGTCACCCCCAAAATCGAGAGTGAGGTAAGCCCACCAGCATCAGGGGCTTATCTACAGCATTCTGTAATGCTGTAGATAAGCCCCCGATGTATCCTAAAAGATGAGAAAAAAAGGTTAGATTATACTCACCTGGGCGGGCTGTTATGATCCTGGTGGCAAGGATCGCAAACTGACCTGCTAAGTAACAGAAATCCTTAGGACAAGCTCTGGGGATGTGGGAGCTATACTGACCGCAACCCTGATTCTATCAATACACACTATAGGCAGCCGTGGAGCATTACCTAAAATCCTAGACGCCTCGTCACAGCCTGAGAAACTAGCTACCCCTAGAGAGAAAGCAAGCCTCACTTGCCTCAGAGAAATCACCCCAAAGTTTTAGACAGCCCCCCACAAATAATAACGGTGAGTTAAGGGGAAAACACAAACGTAGAAATGAAAACAGGTTTTTAGCAAATGAGGCCCGCTAACACTAAATAGTAAGAAGACAGCAAGGAATCTGTGCGGTCAGTATAAAATGCTATCAAAAATAATCCACGCAGAAATGACAAGAACCCCCACACCAACTCACGATGTGAGGGGCGCAACTCTGCACCCCAGAACTTCCAGCAAGCAAAAATATTACATATAAGCAAGCTGGACAGAACTCATCATATACAGAGAAACATTTTCAAGGAAATAATGAGCAAACATAAACTAGCAAGACTTAGCTTCTCTGGAGGAGACAGGTAACAACTACAAGGAAAATCCAGAGAGAACAGAACCAGTACTGAATACAACGACAGCAGGCAAAAAGTGAAGGTCCAGGTGGAGATAAATAGAGGCCAGACTAGCAGAAACGAGGCAGCTGGATTCCAGCTACAGACCCACAGTAAGCACTAAAGGCCACCAGAGGGAGCCCAAGAACAGAACTCACACAATACCACTCATGACCACAGGAGGGAGCCCGAGAACGGAATTCACAACAGTACCCCCCCCTTGAGGAGGGGTCACCGAACCCTCACCAAAGCCTCCAGGCCGATCCGGACGAGCCAGATGAAAGGCACGAACCAAATCAGCCGCATGGATATCAGAGGCGACAACCCAGGAATTATCCTCCTGACCATAGCCCTTCCACTTAACCAAGTACTGAAGCTTCCGTCTCGAAATACGAGAATCCAAGATCTTCTCCACCACATACTCCAATTCTCCCTCAACCAACACCGGAGCAGGAGGATCAACAGAAGGAACCACAGGCACCACATACCTCCGCAATAATGACCTATGGAACACATTATGAATGGCAAACGATGCTGGGAGGTCCAAACGAAATGACACAGGGTTAAGGATTTCTAACATCTTATAAGGACCGATGAAACGAGGCTTGAACTTAGGAGAGGAAACCTTCATAGGAACGAAACGAGAAGACAGCCATACCAAATCCCTCACACGAAGTCGGGGACCCACACAGCGACGGCGGTTAGCAAAGCGCTGAGCCTTCTCTTGTGACAACGTCAAATTGTCCACTACGTGGTTCCAAATCTGTTGCAACCTATCCACCACAGAATCCACCCCAGGACAGTCCGAAGGCTCAACCTGACCTGAGGAAAAACGAGGATGAAAACCAGAATTGCAAAAAAAAGGTGAAACCAAAGTAGCAGAACTAGCCCGATTATTGAGGGCGAACTCAGCCAATGGCAAAAAGGACACCCAATTATCCTGATCAGCCGAAACAAAACATCTCAGATAAGTTTCCAAGGTCTGATTAGTTCCTTCAGTTTGGCCATTCGTCTGAGGATGGAAGGCCGACGAAAACGACAAATCAATGCCCATCTTAGCACAAAAGGACCGCCAAAATCTGGACACAAACTGGGATCCTCTGTCAGACACAATGTTCTCCGGAATCCCTTGCAAACGAACCACATTCTGAAAAAACAGCGGCACCAAATCGGAGGAGGAATGCAGCTTAGGCAAGGGCACCAAATGGACCATTTTAGAAAAACGATCACAAACCACCCAGATGACAGACATCCTCTGAGAGACTGGAAGATCCGAAATAAAATCCATGGAAATATGCATCCAAGGCCTCTTTGGGACAGGCAAAGGCAAAAGCAAACCACTGGCACGAGAACAGCAAGGCTTGGCCAGAGCACAAATCCCACAGGACTGCACAAAGGAACGCACATCCCGCGACAAGGACGGCCACCAAAAGGACCTAGCCACCAAATCCCTGGTACCAAAAATTCCAGGGTGACCCGCCAACACCGAGGAATGAACCTCGGAAATAACTCTACTGGTACATCTATCCGGGACAAACAGTCTCTCCGGTGGACAACGGTCAGGTTTATTGGCCTGAAATTCCTGCAGCACCCGCCGCAAATCAGGGGAGATGGCAGACAGAATCACCCCCTCTATGAGGATACCAGCTGGTTCGGAAACTCCCGGAGAGTCAGGCACAAAACTCCTAGAAAGGGCATCAGCCTTCACGTTCTTTGAACCCGGAAGGTATGAAACCACAAAATTGAAACGGGAGAAAAACAGCGACCATCGAGCCTGTCTAGGATTTAACTGTTTGGCAGACTCGAGATAAATCAAATTCTTGTGATCCGTCAAGTCCACCACACGATGTTTGGCTCCCTCAAGCCAATGTCGCCACTCCTCAAATGCCCACTTCATTGCCAACAACTCCCGATTACCAACATCATAATTCCGCTCGGCAGGCGAAAACTTTCTTGAAAAGAAAGCACATGGCCTCATCATAGAGCCATCAGAGTTTTTCTGCGACAAGACAGCCCCTGCTCCTATCTCAGAGGCATCAACCTCGACCTGGAAAGGGAGAGAGACATCCGGCTGATGCAAGACAGGAGCTGAAGAAAACCGACGTTTCAGCTCCTGAAAGGCCTCCACGGCTGCAGGAGACCAATTGGTCACATCAGAACCCTTCTTGGTCAAATCCGTCAAAGGCTTAACCACACTAGAGAAATTAGTGATGAAGCGACGGTAAAAATTAGCAAAGCCCAAGAACTTCTGAAGACTCTTCACTGATGTAGGTTGAGTCCAGTCATAAATAGCCTGGACCTTAACTGGATCCATCTCAATAGAGGAAGGAGAAAAAATAAAGCCCAAAAAGGAAACCTTCTGGACTCCGAAGAGACATTTAGAGCCCTTCACAAATAAGGCATTGGCACGCAGGACCTGAAATACCATCCTGACCTGCTTCACATGGGATTCCCAATCGTCAGAAAATACCAAAATATCATCCAGGTACACAATCATAAATCTATCCAGATACTCTCGGAAGATGTCGTGCATGAAGGACTGAAACACGGAAGGTGCATTAGAGAGCCCAAAAGGCATCACCAAGTACTCAAAATGGCCTTCGGGCGTATTAAATGCCATTTTCCATTCATCGCCCTGTTTTATACGCACAAGAGTATACGCTCCTCGAAGATCTATCTTGGTGAACCAACTAGCCCCCTTAATCTGAGCAAACAGATCAGACAGCAATGGCAAAGGATACTGAAATTTGACCGTGATGTTATTTAGAAGGCGATACTCTATACAAGGTCTCAGAGAACCATCCTTCTTGGCCACAAAAAAGAACCCCGCACCCAAAGGGGACGAGGACGGGCAAATATGCCCCTTCTCCAGAGACTCCTTTATATAACTCCGCATAGCGGTATGTTCTGGTACAGATAAATTGAAAAGTCGTCCCTTAGGGAACTTACTTCCAGGAATCAAATTTATAGCACAATCACAATCCCTATGAGGAGGTAGGGCACTGGATTTGGGCTCATCAAATACATCCTGGTAGTCCGACAGAAATTCAGGGACTTCAGAAGGAGTAGAAGCAGCAATTGACACCAAAGGAGCATCACCATGAATCCCCTGGCAACCCCAACTTGACAAAGACATTGCTTTCCAATCCAGGACTGGATTATGAGCCTGCAGCCATGGCAGACCCAACACGACAACGTCATGCAAATTATGTAACACAAGAAAACGAATCACCTCCTGATGTGCAGGAGTCATGCACATAGTCACTTGAGTCCAGTACTGAGGCTTATTCTTGGCCAATGGCGTAGCATCAATTCCCTTTAGTGGAATAGGAAATTGCAAAGGCTCCAAGATAAAACCACAGCGCCTGGCAAATGACAAATCCATCAAGCTCAGGGCAGCACCTGAATCCACAAAAGCCATAACTGAGTAGGATGACAGGGAGCAAATCAAAGTAACAGACAAAATGAATTTGGGCTGTACAGTACCAATGGTGACAGATCTAGCGAACCTATTTGTGCGCTTAGAACAATCAGAGATAACATGAGTTGAATCACCACAGTAAAAGCACAACCCATTCTGACGTCTGTGATTCCGCCGTCCAATTCTGGTCAGAATCCTGTCACATTGCATAGACTCAGGCTTCTGCTCAGAAAATACCGCCAGATGGTGTACAGGTTTGCGCTCCCGCAAACGCTGATCAATCTGAATGGCCAACGACATAGACTCATTCAGACCCGCAGGCGTGGGAAACCCCACCATAACATCCTTAACGGCTTCAGAAAGACCTTTTCTGAAAATTGCTGCCAGGGCACACTCATTCCACTGAGTGAGCACAGACCATTTCCTAAACTTCTGACAGTAAACCTCTGCTTCATCCAGACCCTGAGAGAGAGCCAGCAAAACCTTTTCTGCCTGGTCTATTAGATTAGGTTCCTCATAAAGCAATCCAAGCGCCAGAAAAAACGCATCCACATTTAGTAATGCAGGATCTCCTGGCGGCAGAGAGAATGCCCAATCTTGAGGGTCACCATGTAACAAAGAAATAATAATTTTAACTTGCTGAACAGGGTCACCAGAGGAACGAGGTCTCAGAGAAAGGAATAATTTACAATTATTTTTGAAATTCAAAAACCTATATCTATCTCCAGAGAATAACTCAGGAATTGGTATTTTAGGCTCTGACATAGGACTGTGAACTACATAATCCTGGATACCTTGTACCCTTGCAGTGAGATGATCCAGACTAGAGGACAGACTCTGAATGTCCATGTCTGCAGCTGAATTCTGAAACACCCAGAGATTAAGGGGAGGAGAGAGGCTAGCCACACTGCAGAGGAAAAAAAAATGAACTCAGGATCTCTCTTATCCCTCTTTTGCGATGCATTAACTCTTTTTTGGCCTGCTGTACTGTTATGATCCTGGTGGCAAGGATCGCAAACTGACCTGCTAAGTAACAGAAATCCTTAGGACAAGCTCTGGGGATGTGGGAGCTATACTGACCGCAACCCTGATTCTATCAATACACACTATAGGCAGCCGTGGAGCGTTACCTAAAATCCTAGACGCCTCGTCACAGCCTGAGAAACTAGCTACCCCTAGAGAGAAAGCAAGCCTCACTTGCCTCAGAGAAATCACCCCAAAGTTTTAGACAGCCCCCCACAAATAATAACGGTGAGTTAAGGGGAAAACACAAACGTAGAAATGAAAACAGGTTTTTAGCAAATGAGGCCCGCTAACACTAAATAGTAAGAAGACAGCAAGGGATCTGTGCGGTCAGTATAAAATGCTATCAAAAATAATCCACGCAGAAATTACAAGAACCCCCACACCGACTCACGATGTGAGGGGCGCAACTCTGCACCCCAGAACTTCCAGCAAGCGAAAATATTACATATAAGCAAGCTGGACAGAACTCATCATATACAGAGAAACATTTTCAAGGAAATAATGAGCAAACATAAACTAGCAAGACTTAGCTTCTCTGGAGGAGACAGGTAACAAGGAAAATCCAGAGAGAACAGAACCAGTACTGAATACAATGACAGCAGGCAAAAAGTGAAGGTCCAGGTGGAGTTAAATAGAGGCCAGACTAGCAGAAACAAGGCAGCTGGACTCCAGCTACAGACCCGCAGTAAGCACTAAAGGCCACCAGAGGGAGTCCAAGAACAGAACTCACACAATACCACTCATGACCACAGGAGGGAGCCCGAGAACGGAATTCACAACAGCGGGCCGTCCACTCCGACGGGTGTCGTGGTCCGGGGCCTCCCATCTTCTTATGATGACGTACTCTTCTGGTCTTCACGCTGCGGCTCCGGCGCAGGCATACTTTGTCTGCCCTGTTGAGGGCAGAGCAAAGTACTGCAGTGCGCAGGTGCTGGGAAAGGTCAGAGAGGCCCGGTGCCTGCGCACTGCAGTACTTTGCTCTGCCCTCAACAGGGCAGACAAAGTACGCCTGCGCCTGAAGACAAGAAGATGACGTCATCTGATGAATATAGGAGGCGCCGTACCAGACCAGCAGCGGGACCGCCCCTGGGTGAGTATAATATAACCTCTTTTTCTCATCTTTTAGGATACATCGGGGGCATATCTACAGCATTACAGAATGCTGTAGATAAGCCCCTGATGCCGATGGGCTTACCTCACCCTCGATTTTTGGGGGTGACAGATTCCCTTTAAGACTGGAGCTCTGTCTTAAAGGAGAAAGTAGCCCTGTTTTTCTGATGTTCTCAAATTTTATTTACTTATTTACTCACTTTTTTGATAACTTATGAAACAGCATGAACCACTTTAATGATACATTTACAATATCTTAAGTGTTAGATACTTTTAATTAGAGAGGAGAGAATATATTTGAGTGGAATTGAATTCCACACAAATGTAGCAAAAATCCACATTCACCAAAATACAGAATTTTTGTTATTCAGATCTGTGCAGACTCATCAAAATGACTGCCATTCTTCTGAACCATTAAGGGCCACCATGAGGTTAAAAATGTCAAAAAAATCTTTATTCTCACCTCACTGTTCACCTCTTTAAACCCTCCGCTCGTCACCATCACCCATCCAGTCCTCACCGCATCTTCTGAATACCACTGCTTATGCTGAAATCCCAGAGATGGTTCTGCAGAAATGTGTGCAAGATCACGACGCTTCTTGTGACATTATGACCTTTCACGAGAATTGGTGAGGATAAGGATTTCTTTTATTTTTTGCATGTTACATTTATTATACTCTGGGGTTTTGGAGAGACTCCAGAGTATAGTAAGCGAGATTAATTTTACAGAGAATAAATTATAGGAGAATAGAATTTATCAGGACATTCCTCGTCAAGAGGCGAATTCAAATTTAGTCTGACCTGCTCATCTTTAGCTTTTAAAAATCTGCCCCATTGTTTCTGCTCCTTTCTACATATGTACTGAAAAAAAGCAGTCTCATCAAAATTTCAGTTTTATAATTTGTCCTAATTAAGTATGTAATTTAATGTAAAGTGCATTAAAATACTTACCAATCGACACTTTTCCCAGCTTCCCAGGTTGCTCTGGTCTTTTTCTGGCCTAGATAACCTGCAAACAGACTAATTGTTTCATACACGAATTTATGTGTGACTCAAAAGTTGCTTTCTCAAGGTAAGTCTATTAAGGGTATGTGCACATGTTGCGGACTGGTGTGCGGATTTTTCCGCACTGTTTTTGATAAATCCGCAGGGCAAAAACACCGCATTTTTCCTGCGGATTTATCACGGATTTACAGCGTTTTTTGTGCGCATTCTACTGCGGTTTTACACCTGCAGTTTTCTAATATGGAGCAGGAGTAAAACCGCTGCGGAATCCGCACAAAGAATTGACATGCTGCGGAAAATAAACCGCTGCGTTTCCGCGCAGTTTTTTCCGCAGCATATGCACAGCGGTTTTTACTTTCCATAGGTTAACATGGTACTGTACACCGCATGGAAAACTGCTGCGGATCCACAGCATCAAAAACGCTGCGGATCTGCAGTAAAAACCGCAACGTGTGCACATGGCCTAACTCTTGTTCTGGGGCTTACATTGAAGGAAGTAGCTCTGCACCTTACAATGGTGCCTCAGTGAGCCAGCAAAAAAATAAATACTCACGTAGGACCAGAATGGTGCTGGATTCAGCAGATTAAAGCAATGGGTACATATTTTAAAACATTTCCACGTCCTTATGTAGGTTATCTGATGGTTCATGAAATAAAAATGCTGATAGGACATATTTCAAAACAATATATATGCTGGACATGGGGGGATCTGTAGAATGAGAGACAAGTAAATCTATATAACTATAACAGAGCATTTACACATCCAAATCTAGAACTGTTTTTACACCCAATTGTATTTTTAAGCAAAAACCTAAGAAGTGATCTGAAATATAAATTGGTATGCATGCAACATGTAGGTGCATGCTCTATTTGGACGAATAGAGGAGAAGTGAGATGGGGCGATCGCTAGACACAAATGATGGGGCAAGAGAGGGCTGAGGGCTTTTTAACTCCTTCATGACCAGAGGTATTTTCGTTGTTGCGTTTATGTTTTTCACTCCCCTCCGTCCCAGAGCTTTTTATTTTTCAGTCAATATGGCCATGTGAGGGCTTGTTTTTTTGAGGAACAAGTTGTACTTTTGAAATATGCCATTAGTATTGGAAAACGGGAAAAAAAATTCTAAGTGCGGTGAAATTGCAAAAAAAGTGCAATTCCACAGTTGTTTTTTCTTTTTTTTACCATGTTCATTACATGCTGAAACTGACCTTCCATTATGATTCTACTGGTCAATACAAGTTCATAGACACCAAACATGTCTGGGTTCTTTTTTATTTAAGCGATGAAAAAAATCCAAATTTTGGTAAAAAAAAGGGTGCCATTTTCTAAGACCCGTAGCATCTCCATGTTTCATGATCTTGGGCTCATTTTTTGTGTGCTGAGCTGACGTTTTTATTGATGCTATTTTGGTGTAGATATGATCTTTTTATCTCCCATTATTGTCTTTTATTATCGCAATGTAGCAGCGACCAAAAAAAACATAATTCTTTGACATTTTTTCTTGTTACGCCTTTTAGCGATTGGGATAGTTTTTTTAATATTAATAGATTGGGAGATTCCGAATTCGGCGGTATCAAATATGTGTATATTGACTGAATCCAGACTTGTGATTTCAGCAGCCAATGACACAAGCCCTTGTGTCAGAACATTGTGGATGTTTCCTGTGCCCTGATAGGCTAGCTGCAATGTGCACACATGAAGTTAGAAGAAAAAAAAGTTTACAAGCAATTTGCTTCTCTGAGCTCTTCCCACTCCCTACCCTTATCAAACACGTTCCCCACACTCATCATACACCACTATTATCATAGCCAAAGTGCTCAAAATACTTTAGTGGCAACGTAAATATTTTCCCTCACTTTTTACCGAATGTTTCCGATTTTAAAAAAATGTGTTCATGTTTCTGATCCTGAACCCAAATGTGCCATATGTTAGGAGTCAAGTTCCCACCTCTGCACAGGGGGAATCTCGAACCATGTCCACCGCAGTCTCCCATTCTCCTCCAGCCACAGTGGAACCTGCTCAGCAGAGACATCAGTCCCGTCTGGCTCAAGCTGATACTGTGCACATGGTTACTGCTGTCCTTCCAGGCTCTGTCTTTGTAGCCAGTACTGATCATCAGTGAGCAGGCGTTTCAGGGACTAAGTCCTGCTTTTCCCATACTGAGCATGCCCACAGGACGACCTCCCATTGGAGTCACACGCTCAGGTCCTGTAGCAGCTCCTATTGGATCACTAGGAAGGTCCTTGAGTGCTACAGCTATAAAAGGTTTGCATGGCTTCACAGCCATGCGCTAGTGTATACTTGAAAACGTGTTGCGTGTAGATGTGTGACTGTTGCTCTTTAATCATCCCCCTTCCTAGAGTTGTTGACTGCTCACGAATGGTGGATGCTATCTAGCACCTGGCAGTGCTACCTGCACACCTAGTACACGATCCAGCATCTTATTGCAGTGACCGCCAGTGTGGTGTCGTGCTCTAATAGAGCGCTTTCCTAACCCAAGTCTGGGTGGTTAGTGGAGTCCGCCAGAGCGGCACTGTACACACTCTTGTGCATTAAATTATTATTTCTGTTTAACTCTGACACCCCAGTAGCGGTGTCGAGCGCAAGAGGTCTAGAGGAACTTTTTCCCTGAGTCTTGGGATAGAGTTCTGTGACTCCTTGCTTGCTCTCTTTGTGCGGTACCGTGGCCCTGTGATGCAACAGGGTTCGCTTCCTTCATACCGGGTGAAGCCAGCCCGTGTGTGTATCCACATTATACCACCATATAGGCCGTCATTACTCAGAAGCAGGTTACATCTCTGCACGGTGGACCCCGGGCTGCAAACGCACCTTATACCATCTTCCTAATTATTTGGTGCGTTCCACTTGCCCTAACACCATATTAGCGCCAATTTTATGTTTGCCGATCGTTTTTCAAACTAATTCGCTCATCTCTATTCATTCCTCTCGCTCAGATTATACCATAAGAATTCATTTGGAGCAACACTACACCATCTTATTTATTCTGAAGCATAGTTAAAAAAATAGTCACAAAGTGTTTTCCTTAAGTATCAGGTCTGAAAATGTCAATAATAATTGTACCATAAGAACTTCCTATATGCATTATTCAACTACACTTTGGGCGTAAGTGCTGCTAATATTTCCTGCTGTTTTCATTAAGTTTAGAATCCTCAACTTTCTACAACCTGATGAAATGCATTAACCTCCCTTGATTGGACAATATATAAGATAGAAAGCATTTTTATATGTCTATCAGCATACAAATAAGGTCACCAAATGTGTTCCCTATGCTTTTGCAAAACCGATTTGGATTAGCTTCCTGCACCAGGAAGAAAGTAGCATTTTGTCAACCTAGAATATTTCAATTCAATGTTTTGCATCTACGTTACATGTCTAATCCTAGTCCACCATTTCCTAATAAAACAATTTATAGTGATATATGAGATGAACATTTAGTTAGCTTACACCGTTTGTCTTCTTGACTAATTTTGTAATTATTTCATGCAATTTCTCCTTGATACTCGACAATTCCAAAATTCATTACGCCGGCTAGGAAATAGAAACAAGATGACTTTCTTATTGCAACTCTCTATTAGTAAGTACAAAGTGTACAGAATGTGACTGCTGCCACCAATTGTTTGCAGTCACCTACAATCATGCTAAGTCCAGTGGATATTTCTCATGTACCAATGGTTACACTGTACAAACTCGGGGTGACCTCCACATGGTACAAGGCATCACAATTTCCAAAATGATCCGAGAGAATCCGAGAGAATTCTCATATCGATAAAACATAACTTTTAGCCCATCTTTAAAAACACATGGCAAAAGTAGAAAAATGAGGTAGATGATGCAACGTTTTGGCCATAGTAGACCTTTTTCAAGCAACAAATACAGATAGTAAAATCTTAACATGCAGCTGATAGAAGTGAGGCTTTTTATATAAATCAGGGAAAATGGGCTCCAACTCTTCCTACACCTCAGATCCCCTTCCTTGTTGTCATGACAGCCATCTAGTTATCGGACAGACAAAAACAATAAATTACAATAAAATCAAACACAATTTTATAGACATAGGCTGTACAGAAAGAAAAAATGGGATTATGCTTATACCAGGGTGCTCGAAAAAATCCAAATAGCAATTATAATTTGCATCAACATTGGATAACAATATAGATCCAGTTAGCAACTCACTGTTATGGGATGTTTGGATGCATTTTGAAGGAGGGCAAAATCGCAAGTCCACCATTACAAAATACGCCAAAAATGTGATGTGATTACCATGCCATTCAAATATTGTGTTTTACTGTCCAACTCATCCTCCAATCCAATGGAAAGGACAAAAAACCGTCCAATGAAAATTACCAGAGGAGGCATCATCAGACTACGTGTCCAATTTAACATGACAATCAGTTGATGTGTCACCAGGTCCTGTTGTGAGAGCATCACCTAAAGTAGCTCACTAGGGTTACGATCATGTGACCCATATGTGGTTACGCCCCTTGCTGATAAAGGATACATGGGGATTGATTTATCGCAGTGACTGAAAGGTCCTAAACAAAATTAGAAATCTGCATATACAGTACCTAAAGACATTAGTGGGCTAAAAAACTGCATTATACAGTGACTGTAAACATGTTAATAAAAGTTTCACCCACATCGCAGATTTAAATGGTCCAACCATTATTAGATGACAATAGTCATACAAGACTGTGCCCAAGTGACCACCAAATCATATTAATGTGTCACATGAACATAATCCTGCCAACATTAAAACATGTGTAACAGCATTATGAGATATATTTTCAATAGGAAATTTTGTACAATATTACAGATCTTCTAATCAAAATTGAGAAGTCAATACATGAAGAAAAGGGAAAAAGAAGGAAAGAAAAAAGAAAGAAAAAAGGAAAAAAGGGAAAGTCAAATGTTTTAAAACAATTGCAACCCTCAATATATAGAATTATAAGTCTAAAAAGAAAATAAAAAAAACATAATTAATTATGGCTTTGGCATACTTACATACTCCCTTATTCCAATGACAAAACAACAAGGAAGCATCCATTGAATAAATGACACTGCCAAAACACCAAACAGAAAAAAAACCTAAATGAATGGTAAAAGATTTTAACCAAGGTTCATAACATTAGTTGTTAATATACCCAGACTTTTAATCCAGAACATCTCCTTTTTTTTGCGTTTTAGAAGTCTATTACCTCGCCGTCTTAATGGTGGTACACCATCAATCACTTGATCACGTAATTATGATGTCCTATGGCCTGCTTCCACACAATAGAAGCCTCAGTTGTATCAGCTCCTTGTTATGGCTGAAATTTTATTTAATGACGTCATCGCTAGTCACTGATTCTGCCCTTAGAGTAGCTCATTCTCCCAGTGGTTCTCAGCCTGGACGGTTGCATCTTGGCACTGTCCAGGTTAAAAACTGTTTAACCCCAGACATGGATTACGGCATGGGACACAGCAATGGACAGGTGAGGGATATGGTTGTTTTTTATTTTTTTACAGGAGAAAAGGGCTTCAATGGAATAAGCATTAGGTGAGTATAACTGTGTTTGCTTTTTAAAAAAAAAAAAAAAAAAGGGAAAAGTGTGTTTTGCTTTTGCTTCAAATAAAATATTTTATACTTGTATGTTTATTTACCATACAACTATAAGATTAGTAATGGATAGGTGTTTTACAGATGCCTCTCCATTGCTAAGCCGTGGCCTTGGTGGCACCGGACAATACAAATGTGACATCAACCCCACAAATATGAACGCCACTTGCCACCGCCACAAGGCAAATGGGAAGAGTTGGGCAAAGTGCCAGAATTAACGCATCTAATAGATGTGCCTTAGCTGGGTGGCTGCAGGCTGCTATTTCTAGGCTGGGGGGACTAATATCCATGGCCCCTTACCAACCCTCAGTTGTCTGCTTTAGCTTGGCTGGTTGTCAAAAAATGGGGGCAACCCAATGCCATTTTTTAAAATTATTTATTTAGTTAATTAAAAAATATGGCATTGGGACGACTCTATTTTTAATAACCAGCCTTGCTAATGCTGATAGCTGAGGGTCGCAGCCTGCAGTTGTCAGTTTTGCCTTGCTGGTTATCAAAAAATACACGGGAACCCTCGACTTTTTTTAAAATGATTTATTCAGAGCACAGGCACCGGCTGATGAATACTCCCATCAGCCGCCGCCTGCTCTCACTGTTATTAGCGGCAGCAGGCATAGGCTGATGGGAGCAGCAGTCAGGTCACTGCTGCGAGCTCACACTGTCATTTGACAGTGTGGGAACCATGGCTGTCTGACTAGCAGTAAAGATTTTGTCCCTGATCAAAAGAAGCAATGTTTACCACACTATCATTCACATTACAGCACCAGAAACACCCGGTGTTCGAGGGGCCAAACCAGAACAATGACATGGACTTACTGGTGAAGTGTGTGTTCAGTGTCCGTGCCCAAACAGTAGGTGTTCGGTACGGATGCAGAACATTACTGTTCGGGTTCGCCCCACACTAGTCTTAAGTGTCTCAGAGTCCTGACAGTTCCTTGCATTTTTTATGTCACTAATGTGTTCTTGTATGCGCACTTTTAGGGTCCTAATAGTCATTCCTATATATATAAAATTACACCCTCTGGTGTTGTGATATATAACTTCCTCTGTGTTACAGGTGAAATTATTAACTATTTTAAACACTTTATTGCCAGTTAAACTAACAAAGTCAGCAATTTTAGGAATGCATTTGCATATGGAACAAAATCCACATGAAAAAGAACACCAGGGTGTGCCCTTGCTCCCAAACAAGAAGCTTTTAATCTTGTGAGGTACATAAAAGTTTTTATCGAGTATGTCTCCCAAATTACGAGATCTCTGCCATGTTATTCGCGGGCCCTGGGTTAGCCCTGGGCTACCTGATGTTTAAGACCTCTGTCTATTAATAAAACAGACCAGTGTGGATATGGGTCTACCTGGTGGCTTTTGGGGATCCTTATGAACCTTAGGCAATAGATAAAGGGTTGGTGTAATTGGGTACTCCTGAATTAAAGATTACTTCAATATCATAGTGATGACTGCTTCATCAACTCCTTTATTTAATATCTCCATAAGCTCCAATTTATATTTCTGTAAAGGGTTTGATGGTAACCACTCATAGCAGGAAAGGGAATTTAGCTGTACATCTGTATCGGCCATAACACAATGTTGCCTCCCTTGTATGCCCACTTGATGACAATATCCTTATAGCTTTTGAGTTCTTTGATGGCTTGCCTCTGTGGATATGTAAGATTGTCATTATACACTCTACCATCAAGTTGAAAGAACTCCTCCTTAACCAATTTAACAAAAAATTCTAAGTGTGGATGAAGAGGTAAGGCTTCTTCTTGTGGACATACCAGCTCTGGCTTGTCAAGGTAACCTAACCAAATCAGTTCTCATGCTTCGCACTGACGAGGGCCAACAGCCCGAAACACCGTGTCTGTGAATTGAGATACTGATTTGGCTCTTATCCTAAGTCGTATTGCAAGACTCGTTAAAGGGTTGATTGTGACATGTAGGATCGCTACTTCCAATAGGTGGCGCTATAGAGTTCAAGTCCTCTTTTTCTCTGTAGAGGCAATTTGCATATTAAGTGTGGACAGGCAGACAAGGGCGGGAAAGCCTGTGAATGCCTGTACAGATGCACGTTTAGTGATGAAAGCCCGCAGAAGCATCTTCTTTGTGCTCACCAGCAAAGGATTTCAGATCTTGTAGAGGCTGTTTTTCTGCATCTGTTGTTCAGTGTGATAGATCTGGACTAAAATATTTTTTTTAAATGAGCTTCCTCGCAAACAATTCAAGATTCTTCACTCTATTTTCTCCTTGTGATCATCCTACCGACTTTTACTTATTGTGGACAATTTTCCATATTATACCCTTATCGTGAGGTAGATCTATGTTTTTGGTTTTCTATCTCCATAATGTTAATAACCTGAAAATTAACCCTATATATATAGCAGGTTTCCTTTAAGACTTTAATTGTGCGGCACTTGAACAGCAAAATGATTTCAATGATTGCCTCAAAGGTTTGCAATTGTTAAGTTAAAGGTACCATCATTTTTTTCCAGGCCATTTTCATTAGTTTGTTTTTTATTTATTTTTTGCTGAACCACAATTTGCAAGCAAAGTCTAATTTTCATTAGTTGACATTCAATAAATTTAAATTGAACATTACACTTGTTAGTTCCAAGTTATTTCAATGACCATTGTGGGTTTTTCTTACTTTAACAGAAGGATACCAACAATTTTGTTCATGTGGAAACAAATTTTAAAAAATGAGCCAATTTCTTAAGATCTTGCATATGCATTAACTATTTGTTGTGTGGAACTAATTTATTTTACCCATATATCATTTTGTTTTGTATTTTCTTTATAATGTGATTATATCCATAAAACTCTATTTTTATGAACTTTCAATCATGCTATTGTTTTTTCCTCTGGTGACCTTATTTGTGACTCATATTTACCCTTTTTCTTTTTGTGTCCTAATAAAATAAAGTTTTTACTTTAAATTGATTTCTATTTCCGACACATTCATTCTTTGTGTGTGTTTATTATATTGTTTTGAACATATGTGAAAAGTTCTATGCATTATATATACCGTATTTTCTGGTGTATAAGATGACTGGGCGTATAAGACGACCCCCAACTTTTCCATATAAAATATTGAATTTGGGATATACTCACCGTATAAGACGGGGGTCGTCTTATATGCCCAATCATCTTATACGGCGTGTGCGGTGCCGATGGTTCCCAGGATCTGGAGGAGAGGAGACTCTCCTTCAGGCCCTGGGATCCATATTTATGTAAAAAAAGAATAAAAATAAAAAATATGGGATATACTCACCCTCCGACGGACCGCGACTCTCAGCGGTGCAAGCGGCGGCCTCCATTCCTAATGATGCAATGAGTGAAGGACCTTTGATGACGTCACGGTCATGCGACCGTGACGTCATCACAGGTCCTTCGCTCTTTGCATCCTTAGGAACGGAGGCCGCCGCTTGCATTGCTTAGAGCTGCAGGCCATCACAGGGTAAGTATATCCCATATTTTTTATTTTTATTCTTTTTTTACATGAATATGGATCTCAGGGCCTGAAGGAGAGTCTCCTCTCCTCTAGATCCTGGGAACCATACAGGACCGCTCCCTGCACACGCCGTACCCGGTGTATAAGATGACCCCTGACTTTTGAGATGATTTTCAGGGGTTAAAAAGTCATCTTATACGCCGGAAAATACTGTATATATATATATATATATATATACTAGATGGTGGCCCGATTCTATTATATCGGGTATTCTAGAATATGTAGGTAGTATATAGCACAGGCTATGTATTATATTGCACAGTGATGTGGTATATAACACAACCGACGTAGTATATAACATAGCTACATAGTATATAACAGAGCTACGTAGTATATAACACAGCGTACGTAGTATATAGCAGAGCTACGTAGTATGTTACATAGCCACATAGTGTATTGCACAGGCATGTAGTATATTGGTCAGCCACGTAGTATATAGCAGAGCCACGTAGTATATAACATAGCCACGTGGTATATTGTAGAGCCAAGTAGTATATTGCACAGGCACGTAGTATATTGCACAGCCACGTAGTATATAACACTGTCACGTAGTGTATTGCACAGCTACATAGTGTATTGCACAGCTATGTAGTATATTGGTCAGCCACGTAGTATATAGCAGAGCCACGTAGTATATAACATAGCCACGTAGTATATTGTAGAGGCACGTAGTATATTGCATAGCTACGTAGTATATTACACAGCCGTATAGTATATAACAGAGCCACATAGTATATTGCACAGTTGACGTAGTATATAACAGAACCGACACAGACACATAGTATATTGCACAGCTGCGTAGTGTATAACACAGAGCACGTAGTATATTGCACAGCCACGTAGTATATTGCACAGTCACATTGCATTTTGCCCAGCTACATAGTATATAGCACAGAGATGTAGTATATAACAGAGCTCACGCAGTATGTAACACAGCCCATGTAGTATATAACAATGTGGGCTCTATATGCGTGGTTAAAAAAGACTTAAAATAAAAAATAAACATATACTCACCTTCCGAAGGCCCCTTGAAGTCCTGGCGCCTGTGTACGGTGCACGTGGCAGCTTCCGGTCCCAGGGTTGGTATGAGCGCAGGACCTGTGATGACATCGCGGTCACATGACCGTGACGTCATGGCAGGTCCTTCTCGCATAGCATCCTTGGCACCAGAACCTGCAGCTTGCACTGCCGAGGACAGCGCGCGACGTCGGAAGGTGAGATTAACCTTTTTTTTAATTATTATTTGTAACATTAGATCTTTTTACTATTGATGCTGCATATGCAGCATCAATAGTAAAAAGTTGGTCACACAGGGTTAATAGCTGCGTTAACGGAGTGCGTTACACCGCGGCATAACATGGTCCATTAACGCTACCATTAACCCTGTTTGAGCACTGACTGGATGGGAGTATACGGGCGCCGGGCACTGACTGCGTGGAGTAAGGAGCGGCCATTTTGCCGCTGGACTGTGCCCGTCGCTGATTGGTCGTGTCTGTTTTGCCGCGACCAATCAGCGACTTGGGATTTCCGTTACAGACAGACAGAAATACAGACAGAAAGACGGAAGTGACCCCTAGACAATTATATAGTAGATATACAGTATATATACATACTATTAACATATATACTGTAATTTATAGCTACTGTTGTTTCACCTGCTATGTTGCTCAACTTTGTCATCTGTTTTGTTTATCTGCTGGGTTAGAATAGAGAGCTGTAAATGGAGACTGGAAGGGGTCAAGAAATCCACATTTTTTATTTACAGAAAATGCATAATTTCATTTGACCCTATTTTTGCTAATTTCTCTGCTATTTGTAACAGGGAAACAAGATTCCTTGTTAGGTTTGTCTCACTAATGTGAAACTGCATTAGATGTGGAAAATCCCCAGGTAAGGTAAAAAATGCATATGCATATGTGTGTTTCCGCTGCAGAAAGGCATAAAAGACGTATGTATTTCAGCACATGACTGCATCAATAAAGGTTTATGAAATCTAAATACAATCAAGTATCAGAAACAGAGCAGCTGTATTTAAAGCATAACATACTATAAAGAGAGAAAAAACACACTGTCAAAAATATGATAAAAACACGTAAAAAACTAACTCAAAAGTGAAATGAAAAACCTTAAGTAACCTAATTTACTTGATAAGTGCAGAAATGGCAGAGAAAATCTCCAACATTAAACAACAAAAACTCACCATTTGTGGGAACAAAGCCTTAGATGCTGGGTTTTTGACACAGTGTAAATTTGCAGTGTCAAAAGCTCATCGTGGGAATGTACCCTAAAACTTACTGTTTTCCAGTCAACCATTAAATCAGAAAACCATTGTGCTCATTACTCGAGTTTTCTGAGCATGCTCAGGTGTTCCCCGAGTATTTTGGGTGTGCTCATATACTATGTTTCAGTCCCAGAAGCTGCATGATTTGTGGCTACTAGACAGCCTGAATACATGTGAGGATTTCCTAACAAACGGGCAGTCCCTGCATGTGTTCAGGTTGTCTAACAAATCATGCAAATCATGCAGCTGCGGCGACACAAATATAATCTACAAGCACGCCAAAAATACTCAGAGATCACCTGAGCATGCTCGGAAATCTCGAGTAACGAGCACACTCGCTCATCACTACATTACTCCTATGAGCTAATTTGCAGCATAGCAGTTACATCACTAGAAGAAAACTGACTTGAATGGCATGTTGCAAGAGGTCTTATAAATGATCTATAGGCTATCGGAAAAGCATAAAATGTGACAGTAGATGAATTATCAAGGTATATTTGTATGTTTTTGACACACATTTTTCATATTTACAGCAAGTCAATTCTTTCAGTGCTTAATCAGCTTTTTCATTCATTCAAATGAATCAAGAAAAATGCATTAAAAAAACACAAACGTAGCAAAAAGATGCATATTTTACCAACACTCCACTATTTGCATGAAGTGCTAATGCACGGACTGGCCACCAATCTCCCAACCAGAGCATAACAGCTGCATGCATTTCTAGAATGGCTGTCATGCTCAGGTCAGGAGACCACCGCTATTCCATGCATTGGGTTACAAGATCAGACCAATGTCCATGAATGTCTTCATGAGACCTAGGACTTTTGACAAATGTACCATTAATAAAGAGGTTGAGAGTAGGGTTGAGCGACTTTCATTTTTTAAGATCGAGTCGGGTTTTGCGAAACCCGACTTTGTCCAGAGTCAAGTCGAGTGCAGTCGGACGATTATCGCTAAAAGTCGGGGATCGACCGAAACACGAAACCCAATGCAAGTCAATGGGGAAGCATAGTCGACAGTGAGTGGAGGCCAGGAAAACACCTACAGTGCCCATTTTAATGCCCAAAACATCCATTCTTGTTTCTGAAGCTTGTCAATCTTAATTAACTTTATAATAATAGTTGGGCATTGGAAATTGGGGGTCATTTGGCAAAAGTTGTGGGGGGTAGGGCTGGTTCAAGGTTTTAGTGGGCCCAGGAAACGTGGACTACGTCACGGCGGTGGAGCAGTGAGAGGTAAGTATGTCAAGTTTGCAAGTGCTGTGATCCTAAGCAAGCAGGGGGGGCCCACTCGTTGGCATTGGCACTGGCACAGGGCCCCTCAAAGTACAGCGGTGTGTTTGCACGGCGGGGGCGCCTCCCACCAGCAGCGACACTTTTGCGTACACTGAGGGGCCCTGTGCCAGTGACGTCGCCAACGAGTATGCCCCCCCACCTGATGAAGGAACCTGCACTTTCATCTGCACCTTCCTCTTTGTCCCTGTGTAAGGTGGTATAACATGCGGGAAGGGGAACCTTACTTTCAGCAGGGTCAGATTCTAGCTGTGTAGAGTGCAAGGGGAATGTAGTGGTCTAGGTCAATGTACCAGCAGACTCATCTAGCAGTGGCTGGGCAATGGGCAGGATGAGGAGGAAACACAGATATAGGGCCAAAGAATAAAGTAGGCTAAATGCAGTTCAAAATTGGTAACAGGACTAAACAGGCGGCATTGCTTTGTTCAGTGGAGTAGCAAACCCAGGAGCAGCAGACACTGTTTTAAGGGCCCAACCACACTAGTAGGCCAAATGCAGTTTAATATCTGCTACTATAGGCCAAAAGCCTAAAGACTGAAGCTCAGCTTTATACAGTGGAGGACAACACCATGGAGCGGCAGACACCGTTAGTAGGCCCTAACCACCAATTTTTTGTTAAAAAAGCACTTAATGAGAGCCAGAAGGTTGAAGCTCAGACAAGGCAACCTGGAGGAGAACACCAAGGAGGAGGAGAACACTCAGGAGGAGGACAACACCAGGGAGCGGCAGACACCGTTAGTAGGCCCTAACCACCAATTTTTTAAAAAACAGCACTTAATGAGAGCCAGAAGGTTGAAGCTCAGCTTTATACAGTTGAGGACAAACACCAGGGAGCGGCAGACACCGTTAGTAGGCCGCAACCAAAGTTGAAGGCCAAATGTTGTTTAATATCTGATACTATAGGCCGAAAGCCAGAAGGTTGAAGCTCAGCTTTATACAGTTGAGGACAAACAACAGGGAGCGGCAAACAGAGGTATTAGGCCCCAAACACCAATTTTTAAAAAAATAAAAAAAAAATGAGAGCCAGAAGGTTGAAGCTCAGCTTTATACAGTTGAGGAGAACACCAGGGAGCGGCAAACAGAGGTATTAGGCCCCAAACACCAATTTTTTTTAAAAAAAGCACTTAATGAGAGCCAGAAGGTTAAAGCTCAGATTTATTCAGTTGAGGAGAACACCAGGGAGCGGCAAACAGAGGTATTAGGCCCCAACCACCAATTTAAAAAAAAAAAAATGAGAGCCAGAAGGTTGAAGCTCAGATTTATTCAGTTGAGGTCAACACCAGGGAGCGGCAGACAGAGTTATTAGGCCCCAACCACCAATTTTATTTAAAAAAGCACAAAAGGAGAGCCAGAAGGTTGAAGCTCAGATTTAGACAGTGGAGGACAATTTGAATTAGGGACTGCAGACAGACTTAGTAGGCTGTCCCCTGTGGACCATGCATCCACCACATTAACCCATTGCGCCGTAATGGACACATAACCTTCCGTGGCCATGCCTACAGGTCCATGCGTCTGTTGTCAGGTGCACCTTTGTACTCACAGATTGCCAGAGTGCATGGACAATGCGGTCTGTTACATGCTGGTGGAGGGTTGGGATGGCTTTTCTCGCAAAAGAATTGTCGACTGGTTAGCTTGTAGCGTGGTACAGCGTAGTCCATCATGGCTTTATTAATATTAAATAAAATATATAAATAGGCTCTATGAACTTTTAAATAGGTTCCAGGGGTACACGGGCAGCATTGGTGTGGTCAGCGGAGGAGGATTGCAAGGAGGGCCCGCAGACAGGCTAATGAAGGCCTAAAATAACAAAAAATAGGCTCAAGGCAGTTTTAAATCGGTTACATGGATACACAGGCAGCATTGTGGTCAGTGGAGGAGTATTGCAAGTAGGGACCACAGACAGGCTAATGAAGGCCCGCAAACAGGCTAATGAAGGCCTAAAATAACAAAAAATAGGCTCAAGGCAGTTTTAAATCGGTTACATGGATACACAGGCAGCATTGTGGTCAGTGGAGGAGAATTGCAAGGAGGGACCGCAGACAGGCTAACGAAGGCCTAAAATAACAAAAAATAGGCTCAAGGCAGTTTAAAATCGGTTACATGGATACACAGGCAGCATTGTGGTCAGTGGAGGAGTATTGCAAGGAGGGACCGCAGACAGGCTAACAAAGGCCTAAAATAAATAAAAATAGGCTCAAGGCAGTTTAAAATCGGTTACATGGATACACAGGCAGCATTGTGGTCAGTGGAGGAGTATTGCAAGGAGGGACCGCAGACAGGCTAACGAAGGCCTAAAATAACAAAAAATAGGCTCAAGGCAGTTTAAAATCGGTTACATGGATACACAGGCAGCATTGTGGTCAGTGGAGGAGTATTGCAAGTAGGGACCGCAGACAGGCTAATGAAGGCCCGCAAACAGGCTAATGAAGGCCTAAAATAACAAAAAATAGGCTCAAGGCAGTTTTAAATCGGTTACATGGATACACAGGCAGCATTGTGGTCAGTGGAGGAGAATTGCAAGGAGGGACCGCAGACAGGCTAATGAAGGCCTAAAATAAATAAAAATAGGCTCAAGGCAGTTTTAAATCGGTTACATGGATACACAGGCAGAATTGTGGTCAGTGGAGGAGTATTGCAAGGAGGGACCACAGACAGGCTAATGAAGGCCTAAAATAACAAAAAATAGGCTCAAGGCAGTTTAAAATCGGTTACATGGATACACAGGCAGCATTGTGGTCAGTGGAGGAGTATTGCAAGTAGGGACCGCAGACAGGCTAATGAAGGCCCGCAAACAGGCTAATGAAGGCCTAAAATAACAAAAAATAGGCTCAAGGCAGTTTAAAATCGGTTACATAGATACACAGGCAGCATTGTGGACAGTGGAGGAGTATTGCAAGGAGGGACCGCAGACAGGCTAACAAAGGCCTAAAATAACAAAAAATAGGCTCAAGGCAGTTTTAAATCGGTTACATGGATACACAGGCAGAATTGTGGTCAGTGGAGGAGTATTGCAAGGAGGGACCACAGACAGGCTAATGAAGGCCTAAAATAAATAAAAATAGGCTCAAGGCAGTTTAAAATCGGTTACATGGATACACAGGCAGCATTGTGGTCAGTGGAGGAGTATTGCAAGGAGGGACCGCAGACAGGCTAACGAAGGCCTAAAATAACAAAAAATAGGCTCAAGGCAGTTTTAAATCGGTTACATGGATACACAGGCAGCATTGTGGTCAGTGGAGGAGTATTGCAAGGAGGGACCACAGACAGGCTAATGAAGGCCCGCAGACAGGCTAATGAAGGCCTAAAATAACAAAAAATAGGCTCAAGACAGTTTTAAATCGGTTGCATGGATACACAGGCAGCATTGTGGTCAGTGGAGGAGTATTGCAAGGAGGGACCGCAGACAGGCTAACGAAGGCCTAAAATAACAAAAAATAGGCTCAAGGCAGTTTAAAATCGGTTACATGGATACACAGGCAGCATTGTGGTCAGTGGAGGAGTATTGCAAGGAGGGACCGCAGACAGGCTAATGAAGGTCTAAAATAAATAAAAATAGGCTCAAGGCAGTTTAAAATCGGTTACATGGATACACAGGCAGCATTGTGGTCAGTGGAGGAGTATTGCAAGGAGGGACCGCAGACAGGCTAACGAAGGCCTAAAATAACAAAAAATAGGCTCAAGGCAGTTTTAAATCGGATACATGGATACACAGGCAGCATTGTGGTCAGTGGAGGAGTATTGCAAGGAGGGACCGCAGACAGGCTAACGAAGGCCTAAAATAACAAAAAATAGGCTCAAGGCAGTTTTAAATCGGTTACATGGATACACAGGCAGCATTGTGGTCAGCAGGGGAGGATTGCAAGGAATGTCTGACACCGTTAGTACTCACAAAAAATAATAGATGTTAATGTCTCGCAAAACAACAAAAAAAAAAGTGTGGCATACTTAGGTACAGGGGTGGGCTCATCTGCTGAGTTTCTGACAAAGTAATTTGGCAGTAAGTATTTACTGGTGTCAATATAGGACACTGACCCAGACTACTTTAACTAGCATCATAGATGTCAACAAATTGGTATTGTCAGTGCCAGGCATTGAATGATGTCAGCGCATAGACTAAACATTGGTGGAGCTGTGCGAGATAATTTTGCACGTGGTAGAGCACAGTTTGAGCTGGGGGGGGGGAACTCTCTTGTGGCCGGCGGTACCGTCCAAGGGCCCCTAATGTTACATTGGTGTGTCTGACGTTGGGTGCGCACCACCACCACCAGAGACACTTAATTGTACTATGAGGGACCCAGTGGCAGTGCCGTCGACCAAAAGCGGGCACACTTACATCTTCAGACAAACAGCACTGTAACGGGTGCTTGCGCCAAGTGGCGAGACCACGGCCTCGTGGGGGGAATTTTCCCATTGAGGGAGGTGTAAACATGTCATATGCTGGACAAACAGCTGCTGCAAATTAAGAGATTGGAACACTCAGTAAGACCAGTCCACAAGCAAGACCTTTTTATAGGAAAGCTAGGTGTCAGCCGGGAAAGGTGGGGCAAAATAATTTGAAATCCAGGAGTGGTTCATTTTAATAAAGGTGAGATCATCCACATTTTGGGTAGCCAGACAAGTCCTTTTTTCAGTTAATATTGATGGGCAGCACGGTGGCGCAGTGGTTAGCACAGCAGCCTTGCAGCGCTGGAGTCCTGGGTTCAAGCCCCACTAAGGACAGAAGAGGTCAAAAAGAGTTTGTATGTTCTCTCCGTGTTTGCGTGGGTTTCCTCCGGGCACTCCGGTTTCCTCCCACATTCCAAAGACATACTGATAGGGAATTTAGATTGTAAGCCTCAATGGGGACAGCGATGATAATGTGTGCAATCTGTAAAGCGCTGCGGAATATGTTAGCGCTATATAAAAATAAAGATTATTATTATTATTGTTATTATTACCTGTCCTGTCTGCGGTCATTGCGAAATCACTCCATAACCTGGTCAGAAAACCCCTCTGTCCAACACCACTTCTGATCTGTGCACCTCTAACACCTCTGCCCTGTAGCCCCCTGCAGCTTGTGTGAGAACCATCACCGGCGCTGTGTGCTGGGAATGCCTGAATCAAACGGTCTACAAGAGTAGCTTGTTTGGTTGCTAATATTTGTTCGAGATTCTCATGTGGCATAATATTTTGCAATTTGCCTTTATAGCGAGGGTCAAGGATGCAGGCCAACCAGTAATCGTCATCGCTCATCATTTTATTAATGCGTGGGTCCCTTTTGAGGATACGTAAGGCATAATCCGCCATGTGGGCCAAAGTTCCAGTTGTCAAATCTGCGGTTGTGCTGGTTTGAGGGGCAGTTACAGGCAAATCTACGTCACTTGTCTCCCTTAAAAAAGCAGAACCCGGCCTTGCAACGCCACTAATTTCTGTTGGCCCAGGAGAAGCTTCCTCATTAAAAAAGTACTCATCCCCATCATCCTCCTCGTCCTCCTCCTCCTCTTCGCCCGCTACCGCGTCCTCTACACGGCCCTGACCAGACAATGGCTGACTGTGGCTGACAATGGCTGACTGTCATCAAGGCTTCCCTCTTCCTCGGCTGCAGACGCCTGCTCCTTTATGTGCGTCAATCTTTGCATCAGCAGACGCATTAGGGGGATGCTCATGCTTATTATGGCGTTGTCTGCACTAACCAGCCGTGTGCATTCCTCAAAACACTGAAGGACTTGACACAGGTCTTGTAGCTTCGACCACTGCACACCTGACAACTCCATGTCTGCTATCCAACTGCCTGCCCGTGTATCCTCCCAAAAATACATAACAGCACGCCTCTGTTCGCACACTCTCTGAAGCATGTGCAGTGTGGAGTTCCACCTTGTTGCAACGTCAATGATTAGGCGATGCTGAGGAAGGTTCAAAGAAAGCTGATAGTTCTGCATACGGCTGGAGTGTACGGGCGAACGGCGGATATGCGAGCAAAGTCTGCGCACTTTGAGGAGCAGGTCGGGTGACCCCGGATAACTTTTCAGGAAGCACTGCACCACCAGGTTTAAGGTGTGAGCAAGGCAAGGAATGTGTTTCAGTTGGGAAAGGGCTATGGCAGCCATGAAATTTCTTCCATTATCACTCACTACCTTGCCTGCCTCAAGATGTACAGTGCCCAGCCATGACTGAGTTTCTTTCTGCAAGAACTCGGACAGAACTTCCGCGGTGTGTCTGTTGTCGCCCAAACACTTCATTGCCAATACAGCCTGCTGATGCTTGCCACTAGCTGTCCCATAATGGCACACCTGGTGTGCAACAGTAGCAGCTGCGGATGGAGTGGATGTGCGACTGCGGTCTGTGGACGAGCTCTCGCTTCTGCAGGAGGAGGAGGAAGAGGAGGAGGGGGGGCGATCGCCTACAGCCAACTCTTTTCTTGACCGTGGGCTAGGCAGAACTGTCCCAATATTGCTGTCCCCTGTGGACCCTGCATCCACCACATTCACCCAGTGTGCCATGATGGACACGTAACGTCCCTGGCCATGCCTACTGGTCCATGCATCTGTTGTCAGGTGCACCTTTGTAGTCACAGACTGCCTGAGTTCATGGACGATGCGGTCTTTAACATGCTGTTGGAGGGCTGGGATGGCTTTTCTAGAAAAGAAGTGCCAACTGGGTAGCTCGTAGCGTGGTACAGCATAGTCCATCAGCGCTTTGAAAGCTTCGCTTTCAACTAACCGGTAGGGCATCATCTCTAATGAGATTAGTCTAGCAATGTGGGCATTCAAACCCTGTGTACGCGGATGCGAGGATGGGTACTTCCTTTTCCTAACAAGAGTCTCATGTAGGGTGAGCTGGACTGGAGAGCTGGAGATCGTGGAACTAGCGGTGGTGCCGGTGGACATGGGTGACTGAGAGAGGGTTGGAGATGGTATTCTTGCCGGTGCCCTACATGCAGTGTTTCCTACTACTAACCTGGTGATTCCCTGACTGCTTTGGCCTTGCGACGAAAGCTGCACAGATACTGCAGGTGGCACGGGAAATGGTGGGCTTACAGGGAGGGAAGGGATGTAGCGTTGCTGACTAGCTTCATTGGCCGAGGGTGCTGCAACCTTTAGGGACGTTTGGTAGTTAGTCCAGGCTTGCAAATGCATGGTGGATAAATGTCTATGCATGCAACTTGTATTTAGACTTTTAAGATTCTGACCTCTGCTTAAGGTAGTTGAACATTTTTGACAGATGACTTTGCGCTGATCATTTGGATGTTGTTTAAAAAAATGCCAGACTGCACTCTTTCTACTATCGGATACCTTTTCAGGCATTGCAGACTGAGCTTCTTTAACCGGATGGCCACGCTGTCCTCCAACTGGTTTTGGTTTTGCCACGCATTTTTGGCCAGATACGGGCCCGGCAGATGGAACCTGTTGTGATGTTGATGCCTGCTGCGGCTCCTCCTCCTCCGCTTCAGAACTACTGCCGCCTGCACCCTGTTCCCCCAATGGCTGCCAATCGGGGTCAACAACTGGGTCATCTATGACCTCCTCTTCTATGTCGTGTGCAACTTTGTCTGTGTCACCGTGTAAGCCGGTGGTATTGCGTTCGTGACGGGGCACCATAGTCTCCGCTGGGTTTGATTCTGCTTCAGTACACTGCGAGGGCAATGTTCTGGTCTGAGTCAAAGGAACAGCATAGTAATCTGGCTGTGGCTGTGCATATGTGCACTCCATGTCCGATTCAACTTCGAATGGGCATGGCCTGTTAACTGTTTCACTGTCTAACCCAGGAACGGTATGTGTAAAGAGCTCCATGGAGTAACCTGTTCTGTTGACTGACGCATCCTTCACTGTTGTTCTGGGTGAAGGACACAAGGAAGCAACTTGTTCCTGACCGGGAGCATCCACTGACGATGCACTGCTCTGACATTTGGCACTTTCCGAGGAGGAGGCGAAAGAGCTAGAGGCAGAGTCAGCAATGAAAGCCAATACTTGTTCCTCCTGCTCCGGCTTCAAAAGTGGTTTTCCTACTCCCAGAAAAGAGAGCGTTCGAGGCCTTGTGTAGCCAGACGACGAACCTGGCTCAACAACTCGAGACTTAGGTGCTGTACTGCTTTTACCACGACAACCTGATGCTCCACCACCACTACCATCATTACCAGCTGACAATGACTGCCCACGGCCACGACCTCTTCCACTAGACTTCCTCATTGTTTGCAAAACGTAACCAAAGTAACGGTATTTGTTACTGTAAAACAACTTATAAGGTGAACTCAAACTTCTGTAGGATTTATATATATACCTTTATAGGTACCTGACACTGAAAGGAAAATCAGGCCCAATGTTACACACTAGGTTTTCTGTGCCCCAATAATTTGAGACAGATGGCACACACAGGGCCAGCACTCAAGCAGAAATGCCAATCTTAATCTCCCACTATTTTTTTTTTTTCGGGGAGAATTTAAAAAAAAAAAAAAAAAAAAACAATATTACACACTAGGTTTTCTGTGGCACACAATGAGAGACAGATGCCACACACAGGACTGGCACAGAGGCAGACTTGCCAATCTTTATCTCCCACTAATTTTTTTTTTTTTACAGGGAGAATTTACCCCAAAAAAATAAATGGCCAAGTATTACACAGTGGTTTTCAGTGGCACACAATGAGAGACAGATGCCACACACAGGACTGGCACAGAGGCAGACTTGCCAATCTTTATCTCCCACTAATTATTTTTTTTTTTACAGGGAGAATTTACCCCAAAAAAATAAATGGCCAAGTATTACACAGTGGTTTTCGGTGGCACAAAATGAGAGACAGATGCCACACACAGGACTGGCACAGAGGCAGACTTGCCAATCTTTATCTCCCACTAATTTTTTTTTTTTTACAGGGAGAATTTACCCCAAAAAAATAAATGGCCAAGTATTACACAGTGGTTTTCGGTGGCACACAATGAGAGACAGATGCCACACACAGGACTGGCACAGAGGCAGACTTGCCAATCTTTATCTCCCACTAATTTTTTTTTTTTTAAAAGGGAGAATTTAGAAAAAAAAAAGGCCCAGTATTACACAGTGGTTTTCGGTGGCACACAATGAAAGACAGATGCCACACACAGGACTGGCACAGAGGCAGTCTTGCCAATCTTTATCTCCCACTATTTTTTTTTTTTTACAGGGAGAATTTACCCCAAAAAAATAAATGGCCAAGTATTACACAGTGGTTTTCGGTGGCACACAATGAGAGACAGATGCCACCAACCGGACTGGCACAGAGGCAGACTTACCAATCTTTATCTCTCACTAATTATTTTTTTTTTACAGTGAGAATTTACCCCAAAAAAATAAATGGCCAAGTATTACACAGTGGTTTTCGGTGGCACAAAATGAGAGACAGATGCCACACACAGGACTGGCACAGAGGCAGACTTGCCAATCTTTATCTCCCACTAATTTTTTTTTTTTTACAGGGAGAATTTACCCCAAAAAAATAAATGGCCAAGTATTACACAGTGGTTTTCGGTGGCACACAATGAGAGACAGATGCCACACACAGGACTGGCACAGAGGCAGACTTGCCAATCTTTATCTCCCACTAATTATTTTTTTTTTTACAGGGAGAATTTACCCCCAAAAAATAAATGGCCAAGTATTACACAGTGGTTTTCAGTGGCACACAATGAGAGACAGATGCCACACACAGGACTGGCACAGAGGCAGACTTGCCAATCTTTATCTCCCACTAATTTTTTTTTTTTTTTAAAGGGAGAATTTAGAAAAAAAAAAAAAAAAGGCCCAGTATTACACAGTGGTTTTCGGTGGCACACAATGAGAGACAGATGCCACACACAGGACTGGCACAGAGGCAGACTTGCCAATCTTTATCTCCCACTAATTTTTTTTTTTACAGGGAGAATTTACCCCCCAAAAATAAATGGCCAAGTATTACACAGTAGTTTTCGGTGGCACACAATGAGAGACAGATGCCACACACAGGACTGGCACAGAGGCAGACTTGCCAATCTTTATCTCCCACTAATTTTTTTTTTATTAAAAAGGGAGAATTTAGAAAAAAAAAAAAAAAGGCCCAGTATTACACAGTGGTTTTCGGTGGCACACAGTGAGAGACAGATGCCACACACAGGACTGGCACAGAGGCAGACTTGCCAATCTTTATCTCCCACTAATTTTTTTTTTTTTAAAAGGGAGAATTTAGAAAAAAAAAAAAATAAAGGCCAAGTATTACACAGTGGTTTTCGGTGGCACACAATGAGAGACAGATGCCACACACAGCACTGGCACAGAGGCAGACTTGCCAATCTTTATCTCCCTGCAGTAATCTCAGAAAAGTATGGCAGGCAGCTATAAAAAGGACTGCTGCACACAAAAGTGGGGACACACACACAAGATAGCTGTGCAGAAAGGAAGGAACAACAGGATTTGTGCTTTGAAAAAAGCAGTTGGTTTGCACAGCGCACGGCGTACACACAAAGCAACGCAGCTCTTAGGGAGCCTTCTAGGGCAGCCCAATGAGCTACAGCGCTGAGGAAAAAAAATGTAGCTTCCACTGACCTGCAAACAAAAGGTGGTGTTGGACAGTGGAAATCGCTACAGCACAAGCGGTTTGTGGCTTTATGTACCCTGCCTATCACTATCCCTGCTTCTGAAGAAGCGGCAGCAACCTCTCCCTATGCTCAGATCAGCAGCAGTAAGATGGCGGTCGGCGGGAACGCCCCTTTATAGCCCCTGTGATGCGGCAGAAAGCAAGCCAATCACTGCAATGCCCTTCTCTAAGATGGTGGGGACTGAGATATATGTCATCACGCTGCCCACACTCTGAGTCCACCTTCATTGGCTGAGAAATGGCGCTTTTAGCGTCATTGAAATGCGACTTTGGCGCGAAAGTCGCGTACCGCATGGCTGACCCCACACAGGGATCGGGTCGGTTTCATGAGACGCCGACTTTACCAAAAGTCGGTGACTTATGAAAATGAACGATCCGTTTCGCTCAACCCTAGTTGAGAGAGGTTGTATAGTTTGGTCTCCTTTTACTTCATTATGCTTTCCAGGACGTGGAAGGTCCTCTATAATGCATTTTGATTTGTCCACTATACCAGAGATTGGGAATGATAAGACTACTTTCTTGCCAAATCATAATAATTTGCAAGGTCTCAAGTAGCAGGGAAGACAATGAGCTCTCTATGTGCAACTGTGTCAGGAAGCACAATTGGATTCAGAGGCAAATGTAGTAAAACTTTAACTCACACCTCCAGAACAGCTAATTGGAACATATCTCCAGTGTTCTACCGGAACAATGGAAAAAGTGCACAATTGACTCAACGCCAGGGCCCACAAGTTCTATATGGCTATATGCATTATATTTTTGATTATACTAAAAAAATCATACTGCCTATATTGTACCTGCTGTCATAACAATAGGGAATACCTAAAAAAAAATGTTTTCAATTAACTTAATAAATTTAAACGACTGAAAATATGTGAAAAAATGTAAATGCAAAGATATAGCAATAAATATTCTAAGCATTCATATAAATAGAAATAATTACAGTGTTTTGCCTTCAACATTTATATAATATTTTTTGAATACAAAAACCGACCTTGCGGATACAGTTATTGGTAAAACAATCCCTTCTACAGAGAGTGCCCATTGCACTCCAATGGGGAGGGGGAGGGGCAAAACTCCCACATACATATAAACCAATAAATAACTAAGAGCATAATGCCCCCAAAAATTCATAGCTTGAACAGTTTCATATGAAACGTGTAAATTTTATTAACATAATACAAAAACAAGAAGTAAAAAATCAAATAATGCCAGTACTGAGGATAAGGTAAATGACTAAAAGACACACCAACATGGAGAAACACACATTGCACATTATAAAGGTGCCAACACAAACAATATATAAAGTAAATAATCTATTAAATACAGCAACAGCAGTGCATTTTTTGTAGCATCAGCGTCCCTGCATGATTCCCATTCTCCTCTCACCCAGCAGGGAAGGTGACTCACTCATCACCCTGGCCATCAGTCCTCGCTTCCTCCTGTTGCTGCGGCCTACCAGAGTTTGCCCACATCTTGCAGATCTCCAGGCACTGCAGTTAGAGCATGTCAAAGCTCCCGGTCTCTTAAAGAGACAACGCAAACCATCCTAAAGTGTCCACAGCCAATGGATGGGAGATGCTTATTAATTAAGGCACCTCCACCTGTTGGGAGGTGCTTGGGCAATGTGTTCACTGTGTGGTGCATGTGGTGAAAAATGTGAATATATATATATATATATATATATATATATATGTGTGTGTGTGTGTGTGTGTGTGTGTGTGTGTGTGTGTGTGTGTGTGTGTGTCTGCAGTGACCCTATGTATAGGTATTGTGTGAATAGGAACATCTGTCCTGAAGGCTGCAGGTTCACACCCAGGTGTTAATATGTATTTTCCTGAACTCTTCACAGTCAAAAAACTAAATACTTGGGGTAAATTAGACTATTCTCACAGAAAAATCCCCAAGATGTAATCACCAGATTATCATAAAATTTAACCTTTATTTTTAATATTAAAAACATATATGTGCACTTGACAAAACCATCACCAATAGATGCAAGCATACTTCAGGAAAGGCTGGAACAATGTCAAGCCCTACGCTCTCTAAGTGCCCCCTACCTGCCTGCGGAGGTTGGCACCCTATTATCCTACGCTGTGGCGCCCCCGCTCCTCGTCGGCTTTCCCTACTAACCCTGTCAAACCCTAACAGGATAGGGGAAGAAAAAATCCACATATACAATATATGAATGTAACAACTTGAGGGGACATAAATATGTCAGTAGCAATATCTAGCTAAAACTAAGATTCTCAACTAACTTGGTAATCTGTGTCCCTTCACTCCGTAATACCTCTAGCTAGAAACACAGACGTTAATGGCAGATAGGGATGCTTCATCAGAGATAGCATTAAACACATATGTGATTTTGGTCCATTCGCCCCTGTATAGTAAGGTCTCAAACTACCATTATGCTAGTAGGGAGATGTATCTGCTATGATGTCAAACATATCCCATACCAAATTTCATTTCACACTAAAGTGTTACAGATTACAATAAACGCCAAAAACAACCATATATTGATTCATCAGCCAATAACATAATTATTTTCTGTGAACCTAATGCAAAAAACACTAAACCACATTGTGTCTTATATAAAAAAATCCCTTTAGACTCTTATGCAAAAAACCATATCCCTTTAGACTCAACGCGTTTCTCCCCTTCTAATTCAAAGAGGTTCATCAGGAGTACTTCCAAATAGTAAAGGGTTACTTAGCTTGTATACATATTCAGCATGTCAGCAATTCAGATAGCTGCACCACCGGGCCGATCCCCTATCCATATAGCGCTTACAGACAAGTGCCAGAAAAAGTGCATTATATGGGCTCTAAATCATCACGGCGCTCATATCACCTGGGTGCTCAGGACGCCTACCTCATTACCGGCGCTTTTAGGTCACAATCCCTGTGACATATTCGCCACATGTTAAGGACGCCCTGGCGTCGTCATAAAGCGCCTTACCGCCACAGGGTTAGTGCCACCGCGCAGGCGCCAGTACTTCCTCAACTGCGCATGCGCCTACTGGTGTGGAGACACCAATGTACACACGCCTCCTAATGTCCGGACTCATTGTGCAATATGCGCAAGCGCCGTGCTCATAGTATCGGCGCGTGCGCACTGATCCCGAATGCAGTCAGACAGGGCACACGTCTGTGCAGTTATGAAACACAGCACTGCGCAGGCGTTAGTTGTTATCCAGCCGCGCACAGACCTCTCAATATGGGGATACCAGTGCTGAACAAAAGCATGGAAAGAGGCACCTGTGGGCAGGTGATGTTGCCTCTTTCCATGCTTTTGTTCAGGACCTCAATGTGAATGATATAGGTCTTACATTTACATCTGAAATTAATAAAGAAAAAATCAACTTTTTGGATATTACAATTAGCAAAGAGAAAGATGGCCATCTTGCAACCATGGTATACAGGAAGCCTACCTCGACTAATAATTTACTCAACTGGAGCAGTCATCACCCCTATGGGCTTAAAAAAGGGATACCAAAAGGACAGTACTTGAGGGTGAGAAGAAATTGCTCCTCTGATGCATCCTTCTATGCTGAATCACGTGAGTTAAGAGATAGATTTGTGAATAAGGGCTACCCAAAGAATATTCTCTTGAGTGCATTCAAAGAGGTGGAGGTGACCCCTAGGTCTAGTCTATTCCAATCAAGGGATAGCAATGATACAGAGGCCCTGGTTAGGTTCATTGGGAGTTTTGATGACTGCTCTCAGGAAGTAAGGAACATCATAAATAGATATTGGGGTATTTTACGTGCAGATACAGACATTAGTGAGCACTTACCTGAAACACCAATGATCACCTATAGGAGAGGGAGATCTCTTAAGGATCAACTTGTGCACAGTACCTTTACTCCTCCTGAAAGAAAAGGTACATGGCTAGAAAGAAGACAATTGGGCACATTCCGCTGTGGTAGATGTTCGTTCTGTGGCTATGTGGCCACTGGTAACCGCTTTTCAAGTGCTAGCACAGGACAGATCTTTGAAAGCAGACATTTTGCAAATTGCAAAACTAGCGGTGTTATCTATTTATTCAGTTGTACGTGCCCAATAAACTATGTTGGGAAAACGAGAAGAGAGCTCCGGAGGAGAATAGGTGATCATTTGGGTGATATAAAAGATGGGAGAGACACACCAATTTCTAGACATGTACGTTCTGTACATCAAGGTGATCTGAAATCGTTCTCATTTTGTGTTGTGGAAGTGGTAACCCCCTCTGTTCGAGGAGGTGACTGGGACCGAAAAATTTTACAAAAGGAACTTAAATGGATCCATAGATTGGACACAGTATCCCCAGGGGGTCTAAATGAACAAATGAATTTTGGCTGCTACCTATGACTCTGCATACATATAGGTTGAGAGATAAGTGGTTATGGGAAACCTGTCATATCGACCCTAATGGGTAATATGTAAATGTATTAATAGTCCATATTTTGGACAAATAATCTGGTGATACCTGTCATATTGGTGATGGTGGTTATGATTTTTTATAAAAAAAAGTGCATTATGAATAAATTGTTATGTCCCAATGGGCCATGATGGATAGATATGAGCTACATAGGCTATCTGCTAAAATATGTCAATGGGTTCTGGATCGTTTGATCCATAGACAGTGAGATATTCTCATTGTTAAATAATGCTCTTGTTAAATAATGCTCTGAGTATATATGGCATATACAGGGTTGGTGATTTACTACCTCTTTCTATAGGTTATACTTATCATCTAAGTGGATTCTAAATATACTGGGTTTACATTATTAATAAAATCATAGGAACACTAGGATCCCTGATATACATAAGCATCGATTATATGATTTGGGTTTATGCATAACGGGTGCTCGTTTTAATCATTTTGGGTTTGTACCTTTCCTACATGTGCGTTATATTTTGGCACTGGTATCCCCGTATTGAGAGGTCTGTGCGCGGCTGGATAACAACTAACGCCTGCGCAGTGCTGTGTTTCATAACTGCACAGACATGTGTCCGGTCTGACTGCATTCGGGATCAGTGCGCACGCGCCAATACTATGAGCACGGCGCTTGCGCATATTGCACAATGAGTCCGGACATTAGGAGGCGTGTGTACATTGGTGTCTCCACACCAGTAGGCGCATGCGCAGTTGGGGAAGTACTGGCGCCTGCGCGGTGGCACTAACCCTGTGGCGGTAAGGCGCTTTATGACGACGCCAGGGCGTCCTTAACATGTGGCGAATATGTCACAGGGATTGTGACCTAAAAGGGCCGGTAATGAGGTAGGCGTCCTGAGCACCCAGGTGATATGAGCGCCGTGATGATATAGAGCCCATATAATGCACTTTTTCTGGCACTTGTCTGTAAGCGCTATATGGATAGGGGATCGGCCCGGTGGTGCAGCTATCTGAATTGCTGACATGCTGAATATGTATACAAGCTAAGTAACCCTTTACTATTTGGAAGTACTCCTGATGAACCTCTTTGAATTAGAAGGGGAGAAACGCGTTGAGTCTAAAGGGATATGGTTTTTTGCATAAGAGTCTAAAGGGATTTTTTTATATTAGACACAATGTGGTTTAGTGTTTTTTGCATTAGGGTCACAGAAAATAATTATGTTATTGGCTGATGAATCAATATATGGTTGTTTTTGGCGTTTATTGTAATCTGTAACACTTTAGTGTGAAATGAAATTTGGTATGGGATATGTTTGACATCATAGCAGATACAACTCCCTACTAGCATAATGGTAGTTTGAGACCTTATTATACAGGGGCAAATGGACCAAAATCACATATGTGTTTAATGCTATCTCTGATGAAGAATCCCTATCTGCCATTAACTTCTGTGTTTCTAGCTAGAGGTATTACGGAGTGAAGGGACACAGATTACCAAGTTAGTTGAGAATCTTAGTTTTAGCTAGATATTGCTACTGACATATTTATGTCCCCTCAAGTTGTTACATTCATATATTGTATATGTGGATTTTTTCTTCCCCTATCCTGTTAGGGTTTGACAGGGTTAGTAGGGAAAGCCGACGAGGAGCGGGGGCACCACGGCATAGGATAATAGGGTGCCAACCTCCGCAGGCAGGTAGGGGGCACTTAGAGAGCGTAGGGCTTGACACTGTTCCAGCCTTTCCTGTAGTACGCTTGCATCTATTGGTGATGGTTTTGTCAAATGCACATATATGTTTTTAATATTAAAAATAAAGGTTAAATTTTATGATAATCTGGTGATTACATCTTGGGGATTTTTCTGTGAGAATATATATTTTCCTGAGACAAGTAGAATTCTGTCTCCAATCTCACCAGGGGGTCCTGCTGGAAGCCAAGAAGAAGTGTAACATTTGACACCTCCTAGCTTTTGGAAGAGAGATGTTAATTATGGCCTGATAGTATCTCTGTGAGTGCTGTTACACAAAGGATCTCAAGAGAAAATAATATATTAATTGGGGGCGCGGCCATGGTCCAATAAAAAGCCAAGCAATTATGATATTAACCTGAGGGGCTGGTCTAGAAACCTGACCTCCAGACCAAAGCTATAAATTATACCTGTATACAGAGAAACGCGTTCACATGTGAGGGCAGCCGACGCTGATGTATTCCACCAACTCCATTCACCCCCCGTCAGGGAGCAGAAAGCAAACTACAAGTTAGATTATTTCTGTAAGGTTCTCCTGTTTATTTTTATATTGTTTTGCATAAGTTGTGTGTCTTTTTATTATCATCATATTTTTATACCTTTTCTTACTGTAAGCACTGAACCTTTTTGTCTTAAAGTATAAAACTTTAACAAGTTGAACCTTGAATGTTCTAACGAATCCATAGCCTAAGGTGTGTGAACCTTATGAGTGGTAGACATTATTAGTATTAATATTTCCGGGACTTATCGCCTGTGTGTTCGATGAGTGGTGGCAGCGTGTATGAGTGGGTGTGTGACCTGGGTCGGTCGGTCGGTGTGTGATTTATGCTCCCATTACAGCATAGGACAGAGGTTGAATGCTGGACTGAGAGTGGGGAAACAGATTAACCCTTGCAGGCACAACCCAAGTCATGTGCTGAGAGTGCAAACGCATGTAAAGTAAGCTGCGGAGACACCATCACGTGTTTCTCAATGCAAGCAATGGTGGATGGATACCATGCTTGGCATAGGTGGTCTTCCTTTATTGGATATTCTCCTTTATTGGATGCTGCCCTTCCCGTGGTTGTTCCTTCCCGGAGAAAGACCTGGCTATTCATTGCTTGCGTTGAGAAACACGTGATGGTGTCTCCGCAGCTTACTTTACATGCGTTTCCATATTTCCCATAAGGGATGGGGGCAGTGTTCTGGATCACTGCGTTGAGAAACACGTGATGGTGTCTCCGCAGTGTTGGATGTTTTGGTCTCCCCGAGGTCATTCATCTGTTCCTTCATAGCCTTTCACCAGGCACTGCTCCTAATAGCCAGTTTCCTACTCCACACTGATGAGGGGAAAAAATCCCGAAACAGCTGTTTGTGGATGGATACCATGCTTGGCATAGGTGGTCTTCCTTTATTGGATATTCTCCTTTATTGGATGCTGCCCTTCCCGTGGTTGTTCCTTCCCGGAGAAAGGCCTGGCTATTCATTGCTTGCGTTGAGAAACACGTGATGGTGTCGCCGCAGCTTACTTTACATGCGTTTGCATATTTCCCATAAGGGATGGGGGCAGTGTTCTGGATCACTGCGTTGAGAAACACGTGATGGTGTCTCCGCAGTGTTGGATGTTTTGGTCTCCCCGAGGTCATTCATCTGTTCCTTCATAGCCTTTCACCAGGCACTGCTCCTAATAGCCAGTTTCCTACTCCACACTGATGAGGGGCAAAAACCCCGAAACAGCTGTTTGTGGATGGATACCATGCTTGGCATAGGTGGTCTTCCTTTATTGGATATTCTCCTTTATTGGATGCTGCCCTTCCCGTGGTTGTTCCTTCCCGGAGAAAGGCCTGGCTATTCATTGCTTGCGTTGAGAAACACGTGATGGTGTCTCCGCAGCTTACTTTACATGCGTTTGCATATTTCCCATAAGGGATGGGGGCAGTGTTCTGGATCACTGCGTTGAGAAACACGTGATGGTGTCTCCGCAGTGTTGGATGTTTTGGTCTCCCCGAGGTCATTCATCTGTTCCTTCATAGCCTTTCACCAGGCACTGCTCCTAATAGCCAGTTTCCTACTCCACACTGATGAGGGGCTAAAACCCCGAAACAGCTGTTTGTGGATGGATACCATGCTTGGCATAGGTGGTCTTCCTTTATTGGATATTCTCCTTTATTGGATGCTGCCCTTCCCGTGGTTGTTCCTTCCCGGAGAAAGGCCTGGCTATTCATTGCTTGCGTTGAGAAACACGTGATGGTGTCTCCGCAGCTTACTTTACATGCGTTTGCATATTTCCCATAAGGGATGGGGGCAGTGTTCTGGATTACTGCGTTGAGAAACACGTGATGGTGTCTCCGCAGTGTTGGATGTTCTGGTCTCCCCGAGGTCATTCATCTGTTCCTTCATAGCCTTTCACCAGGCACTGCTCCTAATAGCCAGTTTCCTACTCCACACTGATGAGGGGCAAAAACCCCGAAACAGCTGTTTGTGGATGGATACCATGCTTGGCATAGGTGGTCTTCCTTTATTGGATATTCTCCTTTATTGGATGCTGCCCTTCCCGTGGTTGTTCCTTCCCGGAGAAAGGCCTGGCTATTCATTGCTTGCGTTGAGAAACACGTGATGGTGTCTCCGCAGCTTACTTTACATGCGTTTGCATATTTCCCATAAGGGATGGGGCAGTGTTCTGGATCACTGCGTTGAGAAACACGTGATGGTGTCTCCGCAGTGTTGGATGTTTTGGTCTCCCCGAGGTCATTCATCTGTTCCTTCATAGCCTTTCACCAGGCACTGCTCCTAATAGCCAGTTTCCTACTCCACACTGATGAGGGGCAAAAACCCCGAAACAGCTGTTTGCGGATGGATACCATGCTTGGCATAGGTGGTCTTCCTTTATTGGATGCTGCCCTTCCCGTGGTTGTTCCTTCCCGGAGAAAGGCCTGGCTATTCATTGCTTGCGTTGAGAAACACGTGATGGTGTCTCCGCAGCTTACTTTACATGCGTTTGCATATTTCCCATAAGGGATGGGGGCAGTGTTCTGGATCACTGCGTTGAGAAACACGTGATGGTGTCTCCGCAGTGTTGGATGTTTTGGTCTCCCCGAGGTCATTCATCTGTTCCTTCATGTGCTGAGAGTGGGCATGTGACAAATTAGTTACACCACGGAGAAGGGATCTGTGACACTGCATATTCGACATACCCACCAGCACCTGCCATTTCTGCCTGTATACCATCCTTACCTGCCTTCTTACCAGCTGTGCCTTAGTGTATACCTGCCGAACCCATCTGCCATGTCTCTCTGTATACCAGCCATACCTACCTGTACCTTCCATGCCTTCCGGTATACCAGTCGTGCCTGTCTGCAACTGCTACTCCTGTATACCTGTCATGCCTGTCATGTCCTCTTCCCTCTGTATCAGTCTGTCATTGTTAGTTTGTTTACTGTAAGTGATATTTGTATTTTGATGTAACCCCATCTCATGTACAGCACCAGGGAATTAATGGTGCTATGTAAATATATCATAATAATGCATGCCCATATCAGCCGAGCCTTCCTATTTCTTGCCATTCCAGCTCTGTGCTCCTTTAGGGGTCAGCTGCCATGTGTCCGAGGTCCGTCCCGAAGTAGCACCTTGCATCCATTTGGAGCCAACTCTAACCACACCATCAGGGGCTTTAGCAAAGGGTAAGGTGTTCTATCAGTCACACCCCTCTGTGTTTACGACACAGTGGTTCCACTACCACGTTCATTACAGACTGCTCAGGCCATGGAATCTGCTGGCTCTCCATCCTCTCCATTCTATTATGTCATACCCGCTGCTGCAGCTCCTGCTCCTGTCGGCTCTTCCCGCTGCAGCCGCCGCCCTCTGCGCCGCGCCGGTTCTCCGGTTCCTCCTGCTGTCTTGCCCGCTGCTGCGGCTCCTGCTCCTGCCGGCTCTTCCCGCGGTAGTCGCCGCTCACTGCGCCGCGCCGGTTCCCTGGTTCCTTCTCCTGCTGTCCGGGGATTCCGGCGTGGTGTCCGCGCTTCCTCTCTCCCTGCGTCTGCCCCGCACATGCGCCTTAGGACGCGGGCGCCCGCCCCTCTCTCCTCTTAACCTCTTCCACGCTTCCCCTTCCTCCTATCAGGTCCCTCCCACGGCTATATCAGGCGGCTCCTCCATAATGGAGGCGCCTGATTATTATTGTGCTCATTGTGCTTTAACTCAGGTCCCTGTGGTTCGGTCTCCTGCCCGTTCCTGTCTATTCCAGCGCTTGCAGTCCTATCCCCTAGTTTTTCCCTTCCTCCATTCCCCTTGCCTGCCTTCGGTTCTCCTCACCTTCCTTCCGTTTGTTTTCTGTTGTCATACCTAACCTGCCTTCCTTGAGCCGTCCCTCTTGGCATCAGCTGTTGCGGTACTCGACCTCCTTTGGCCTGCTCCCAACTGTCCCTGTATAGGGGTAGCCCTCCGGGCCCGCTCGCCTTTGGGTGCGTCAGTACCGTGACCCAGAGGGTCCACTCTCTGTCCGCCTCCTCGGACATCACAGTATAATCAGGCCATGGACCCCGCTGGTGCCTCTGCGGCAACTCAGAAAGAGTTGTTGTTCTTACGGGAGAATCAGACCCGGATCATGTCGGTCATGAAATCTATGGACTCCCGTTTGACAGCCCTGCAGACTTCTGATCCTAGTAACGCTCCTCTGTTGGCAGGTCTCCAGCAGGAGCTTGTGCAGCAGCGAGATACCCAGTCCCATATCCTCTCTTATATGGCGTCCGTTGACGACCGTTTACTCTCTCTACAATCTACTACCGCTGCTTCTGTCTCTCGCCGTGATTCGGTACCACCTCCCCCTCCTCGTTTGGGAAAGCCCCCTAGGTATTGCGGTGACCCCAAATTATGTCGAGGTTTCTTGAACCAGTGCCGTCTTCACTTCGAGCTTCTACCCCAGCAGTATCCGTCAGATCGCGCTAAAGTGGCCTTCATTGTGTCTCATCTGGAAGGGGAGGCCCTAGCCTGGGTAAATCCTTTATGGGAGCGGGATGATCCGGTAGTATCCAGCATTCAGATTTTCTTAGATACTTTCCGTAGGGTCTTTGATGAGCCAGGTCGGGTGGCTTCTACTACAGAATCCCTCTTTAACCTGCAACAAGGAAATCTCACAGTTGGGCAATATGCAATCCGCTTCCGAACTCTTTCCTCTGAGCTCGGATGGAATAACGAGGCATTGGTAGGGGCTTTTTGGAGAGGTCTTTCGTCCAAGATAAAGGACGAGCTCGCTGGCCGGGATACTCCCACTACCTTGGAGGACCTAATTTCTCTGGCCACGTGTATTGATTTACGCTTCCAGGAACGCTCTCGGGAGTTAGACAGGGAGAGGAGGCCTTTTAAAACCAATTTGGCATCCGGTTCTCCTTCCTTCAAACCCTCCGCTTTACCTGCCCCGGAGCCAATGCAGGTAGATCGCGTCAAATTGTCGGAGCAGCGACGTAAGGAGAGGTTGGCACAGGGCTTGTGTCTCTACTGCGGAGGGGTCAATCATTTCCTACGTTCCTGTCCGGAGAGGCCGGGAAACTCCTCCACCTAGGCCAGGTAAGAGAGGCCTTCCTAGGTGACCCTAATCCCTCTCTACCCTTAACCATCTCAGCTTTGATTGTCTTAGGTCAGGAGCGCAGGTCTGTGGAGGCATATGTGGACTCGGGTGCGGCTGGTAACTTCATTCGTGAGGACGTGGTGAACCAGTTTCAGATACCAGTGGTTGCCCTTGAGACTCCGCGTCAAATCTCTGCAGTAGACGGCAAACCGCTTTCTGTCCCCATTAAAATGGTTACCCTCGAGTTGGAGATGCAGATAGGAGCTCTACACCGGGAGAAGATAGCATTTTATGTTTTGCCCTACCTGTCTCATGCTCTACTGTTGGGTTTACCTTGGCTCAGGTCGCACGAGCCAGTTCTGGATTGGCGCTCTGGGGAGATTCTCCGATGGGGGCATGGTTGTCATGAACATTGTCTGCAGTCCGTTTCCCGTTCTGTCCGCCCTCAAGCATCCGTCAATCCTCCAAATCTTCCTTCTGCCTACCTTTCGTTTGCCGACGTCTTTGATAAGAAGGATGCAGAGATTCTTCCTCCTCATCGAACTTTCGACTGTCCAATCGAGCTAATCCCTGGAGTTTCTCTTCCTAAAGGAAGAACCTATCCTTTGTCTCCAGCCGAGACCACAGCCATGTCTGAGTACATCCGAGAAAATCTAGCCAAGGGGTTCATCCGAAAGTCATCTTCCCCGGCTGGAGCCGGTTTCTTCTTCGTCCGGAAGAAGGATGGATCCCTTCGGCCTTGTATTGACTACCGGGGCCTGAATGCCATCACGGTCAAGAACAGATATCCCCTACCTCTGATCCCTGAGCTTTTCGACCGTTTGAGGGGAGCCCGAATTTTTTCCAAACTAGATCTGAGAGGGGCCTATAATTTGGTCCGAATTCGCGCTGGAGACGAGTGGAAGACCGCCTTTAACACTCGAGATGGTCATTATGAGTACCTAGTCATGCCTTTTGGTCTCTGTAATGCCCCAGCAGTCTTCCAGGAATTCGTGAATGAGATCTTCCGTGACTTATTGTATTCCTGTGTTGTTGTATACCTAGATGACATCCTTATTTTTTCTCCCGACTTGTCCTCCCACAGGAGAAGCGTCCGTCTAGTTCTACAACGTCTTCGGGAGAATCGTCTCTATGCGAAGATTGAGAAATGTTTGTTCGAACAAACCTCCTTGCCCTTCCTGGGGTACATTATCTCTGACCTAGGGTTGAAGATGGACCCAGAGAAATTGTCTGCTGTTCTCAAGTGGCCCCGTCCCGTTGGAGTCAAGGCCATCCAACAATTTTTAGGCTTCGCGAACTACTACAGACAGTTCGTCCCACATTTCTCTTCTGTGACTAAACCTCTTGTCGTCCTTACCCGGAAAGGAGCTAAACCAAACGTTTGGCCTCAGGAGGCTGAAGACGCCTTCCTTTCCTTGAAGCGGGCCTTCGCTTCCGCTCCGGTTCTTCATCGGCCTGTAGCCAGCAGACCCTTCATCCTCGAGGTGGATGCCTCCTCTACTGGTGCCGGGGCGGTCCTCTCTCAACGCTCTCTCTCTGGTCGTCTGGTTCCTTGTGGGTTCTTCTCAAAGTCGTTTTCTCCCGCGGAATGCAACTATTCTATTGGAGATCGTGAGTTGCTGGCTATAAAATTGGCTCTACAGGAGTGGCGTTACCTATTGGAGGGAGCCATTCATCCCTTTGCAATTTTCACTGATCACAAGAACTTGGCCTACATTCAATCCGCTCAGAGACTCAATTCCAGGCAAGCTAGGTGGTCTTTGTTCTTTTCTCGTTTTGATTTCAAACTGCATTTTCGTCCCGGAGACAAGAACACTAAAGCTGATGCTCTCTCTCGGTCCTTGCAATCTCCCGAGACGGAGGAAGCCCCTTCTCACATCATCGATCCTGCTAAATTCATTATGGTAGCTCCTTCAAATCTCCACTCAGTTCCGCCTGGCAAAACTTTTGTCCCGTGTGACAAGAGAACAGAGGTATTACGTTGGGGACATTCCTCTAAGATTGCTGGACATGTCGGTACTAAGAAGACGTTTCTTCTTCTCTCCCGATATTATTGGTGGCCATCCCTACGACATGATGTTTCTGAGTTCGTAGCCTCCTGCATGACCTGTGCTAGAAACAAGGTACCCAGAGAACTACCTTCTGGTCTTCTACATCCTTTACCCGTTCCTGAAGCCCCTTGGCAACAGATAGCCATGGATTTTGTCACAGATTTGCCTCGCTCCTCTGGCTGTACAACCATCCTTGTAGTTGTGGATCGCTTCTCCAAGATGGCCCACTTCATTCCCTTACCAGGACTGCCTTCAGCTTCAGAATTGGCAAGAATTTTTTTCCTTCATATCTTCAGATTACATGGGCTTCCTCTGCGAATTGTGTCCGATCGGGGGGTTCAATTTACTTCCAAGTTCTGGAGAGCACTCTGTAAGCTCTTAGGCGTATCCCTGGATTTCTCCTCCGCCTACCATCCTCAGACCAACGGGCAAGTGGAAAGGATAAATCAAATCTTGACCTCCTATCTACGCAACTTTACCAATGCTCATCACGATGATTGGGTGTCTCTTCTCCCTTGGGCTGAGTTTGCCCATAATAATCATCCTAGTGAGGCCACTTCTAAATCTCCATTTTTTGTGGTCTCCGGTCTAAACCCGGGAGTACCCCTCCCTATGTCTTCTTCTTCCGGTGTACCTGCTGCGGATGCTCTCTCTTCTGAATTTTCTCAAATCTGGCAAGAGACAAAGGAGGCACTCGTTCGGGCCTCTGCCCAAATGAAGAGACACGCTGATAAGAGGAGAAGAGATCTTCCTCCATACCGTCCTGGTGATAAAGTCTGGCTTTCTACTAAACATATCCGTTTGAAGATCCCTTCTTACAAGTTGGCTCCCCGATACATCGGCCCCTTCGAGATTCTGGGACGTATCAACGACGTCGCTTACAAATTGAGGTTGCCGGCTTCGCTCCGAGTCCCGAATGCCTTCCATGTCTCGCTCCTGAAGCCTCTCGTCCTTAATCGGTTCTGTCCTGCACCACTTGACTCTCCTTTGCCTCTAGGCAGTGACAAGGATTTCGAAGTAAGGGATATTCTGGCCATGAAGAGGGTTAGAGGGAGAGTCTTCTATCTTATTGATTGGAGAGGGTTTGGTCCTGAAGAGAGGTCTTGGGAACCTAGGGAGAACATTAATGCCCCACGGATTCTAAATAGATTTTGGGCCAGCCTCAGAGGGGGGAGTCTTAAGAGGGGGGGTACTGTCATACCCGCTGCTGCAGCTCCTGCTCCTGTCGGCTCTTCCCGCTGCAGCCGCCGCCCTCTGCGCCGCGCCGGTTCTCCGGTTCCTCCTGCTGTCTTGCCCGCTGCTGCGGCTCCTGCTCCTGCCGGCTCTTCCCGCGGTAGTCGCCGCTCACTGCGCCGCGCCGGTTCCCTGGTTCCTTCTCCTGCTGTCCGGGGATTCCGGCGTGGTGTCCGCGCTTCCTCTCTCCCTGCGTCTGCCCCGCACATGCGCCTTAGGACGCGGGCGCCCGCCCCTCTCTCCTCTTAACCTCTTCCACGCTTCCCCTTCCTCCTATCAGGTCCCTCCCACGGCTATATCAGGCGGCTCCTCCATAATGGAGGCGCCTGATTATTATTGTGCTCATTGTGCTTTAACTCAGGTCCCTGTGGTTCGGTCTCCTGCCCGTTCCTGTCTATTCCAGCGCTTGCAGTCCTATCCCCTAGTTTTTCCCTTCCTCCATTCCCCTTGCCTGCCTTCGGTTCTCCTCACCTTCCTTCCGTTTGTTTTCTGTTGTCATACCTAACCTGCCTTCCTTGAGCCGTCCCTCTTGGCATCAGCTGTTGCGGTACTCGACCTCCTTTGGCCTGCTCCCAACTGTCCCTGTATAGGGGTAGCCCTCCGGGCCCGCTCGCCTTTGGGTGCGTCAGTACCGTGACCCAGAGGGTCCACTCTCTGTCCGCCTCCTCGGACATCACATATTACCTGTACAAGAAAGTTTTGCTGTCAGAAGGACTAGCAGGATAAAATCATATCCTACCTGCAGACTGTGAACATTCAAATGGACATGCTAATGTCTGCGGACGTCCTCATGATTGCGCGTCCTATCAGCTGTATTTTTGAATTTTTGGAGGATTTTCAGTCCTCTTTTTGTGGCTTTGCTACTGGATTAGTGATAGGACTCACAAGCGTGAGGACCCTTGACAATGGGTTGCGAGCTTGCATATATTGGCCAAAATATCAACCAATACCTCACATATTTATATGCATTTTGTGCACTTTATTTTTCAGGGTGCAGCCAATCCCAGCATATTGGGTCTTGTATACAGGGGTGATCACATGGGATGCATTGAGTGAGTGCTGGCCAAGCCCGCCTAATCAAATAGTATGGGCGTGACTAATAGGTTATGAACCAGACGCTATGCATTACCTGCATGTGAACAACGCCCTATACAGGCTTTTATTGCGCAAACATATACCAAGCAGTCACCCCCTCCATTAATTGGTAGGTTGTGAGTGGCTGTCTATTTGGTATTTTGCGCCTGTGTTGCCAACATCATTGCTACATGGGCTGGCTATATCCTGTAGTGCATTTGTTTAGAGATCTGGGCAGGTAGGCAGTGCTGCCCATTTTTCATCTGTATTTTTCAACATTGGAGGATTTTCAGTCCTCTTTTTGTGGCTTTGCTACTAGATTTGTTAAACACAGACAGACTTCTGATGGCACTAGAAGGATCATAAATCTTCCATTGATAATAAATAGAAAGAAATTTCCATCTATTCTTTTTTCTCTAGATGTGGAGAAAGCCTTTGACAGGCTAAACAGGAATTTCATGACAGCTACTCTTAAAAAATTTGGCTTTAATGGTCGAATACTGAATTCCATTTAGCTCTCTAGTCAAATTCCTTTTGTAAAAGTCTTCATAAATGACCATTACTCAGATTCTTTTCATTTGACAAATGAAACCCAACAAGGTTATCCATTATCCCCATTACTATTTATATTACTAATGGAATCCTTTGTGTAATTAATTCGGTCAAATCATGTCATCAAAGGAATTCCTTTGGATATGAGGCAACGTAAATTATCTTTATTTGCGGTCAATATACTCATCACTATTATGGACCCTATATATTCTCTATGAGAAATTTCAAGAATAATCAATCATTTTTCTTTAGTTTCTTATTACGAGTTAAATGAAAAAAATGGAAAATCCTCGGCTACCACTTAGATAATTATATGCAGAACTCTATAAAAACTGTGTTACCTTACACAAGGGAAGTTTCAAATTTAACATTTTTGGGTATAAAATTTACTAACCCTTTAAAACAAGTTGCAAATGTTAACTTCTCGGCTATCCTCCAAGTCAATACTTCTTGGTTAGGTACAGATATTAACTATAAGATGATGACCGTTCCTAAATTATTACATATTTTTACATCTAATTTTCCAAGTACATCAGTTTCCTGGACTCATAAATTTCATAAACAACTTTCCAATTATATTTGGCAAAACAAACCTCATAGAACATCTAAATTACTCCTTTTTAAAAATAAAATAAACTAGGTATATGTCTCCCTTATATCCAGTCCTAACATGAATCTAACATTATCCTTCAAAGCAGAAATTGGTTTTAACCAACAATAAACCAAATTGGAAGAGGAAATGTTCAAAAACTCATCTCTGAGATCTCTTATATTGATTTAATTATTTGACTTCTCCCTTCCCTTTACCTGAACAACTAACATTGAAATCTACAATTCAGTGGAGGCAATTGTACAGAATGTCATTTAATAATATGACAACACATCCATTGGAAAAGGTTCCTATTACCATCTTTCAAACAATTTTTCCCAATTTTCCATTTGAAAAATAGATACAATTGAAGATCAAAAGGTGTTCCTTTTAATTCCTTTGAACAAGTAAGGATATAATTATAAGCTTTCAACCCCTAAAAATCATTAATGATCTCCCGATGAGGAACTACTAAATTTGCTTGGTCTCAGAAAATACATGCGGAATAAATTTACATTACCACCGTCCCTACTGAAAGCTATTATAATACTATTGGACAATATTACAACAGATTTAATCTGGAGTACGAAATATATATATATATATATATACACTCACCGGCCACTTTATTAGGTACACCATGCTAGTAACGGGTTGGACCCCCTTTTGCCTTCAGAACTGCCTCAATTCTTCGTGGCATAGATTCAACAAGGTGCTGGAAGCATTCCTCAGAGATTTTGGTCCATATTGACATGATGGCATCACACAGTTGCCGCAGATTTGTCGGCTGCACATCCCAAAGATGCTCCATACAAGGCAGGATGGATCCATGCTTTCATGTTGTTTACGCCAAATTCTGACCCTACCATCCGAATGTCGCAGCAGAAATCGAGACTCATCAGACCAAGCAACGTTTTTCCAATCTTCTACTGTCCAATTTCGATGAGCTTGTACAAATTGTAGCCTCAGTTTCCTGTTCTTAGCTGAAAGGAGTGGTACCCGGTGTGGTCTTCTGCTGCTGTAGCCCATCTGCCTCAAAGTTCGATGCACTGTGCGTTCAGAGATGCTCTTAGGCCTACCTTGGTTGTAACGGGTGGCGATTTGAGTCACTGTTGCCTTTCTATCAGCTCGAACCAGTCTGCCCATTCTCCTCTGACCTCTGGCATCAACAAGGCATTTCCGCCCACAGAACTGCCGCTCAATGGATTTTTTTTCTTTTTCGGACCATTCTCTATAAACCCTAGAGATGGTTGTGCGTGAAAATCCCAGTAGATCAGCAGTTTCTGAAATACTCAGACCAGCCCTTCTGGCACCAACAACCATGCCACGTTCAAAGGCACTCAAATCACCTTTCTTCCCCATACTGATGCTCGGTTTGAACTGCAGGAGATTGTCTTGACCATGTCTACATGCCTAAATGCACTGAGTTGCCGCCATGTGATTGGCTGATTAGAAATTAAGTGTTAACAAGAAGTTGGACAGGTGTACCTAATAAAGTGGCCAGTGAGTGTATATATATATATATATATATATATATATATATATATATATGTTCCTTAACTCAGATGTGGAAGGAAAGTAAAAATGTTCCTTCAAGAATTACATATGAATTTAATTTAAATGCCAGCATCCATGAGAAGTATTTTAAAATACTTTCACAATGACATTTTACACCTGTTAGGCTTAAAGCGATCCTGTAAGCAGGATTTTGAGAAGTAAACTACAGCCATTGTTATGTTGTCACTGTTACACTGATTGAAATGATACCTGGGGTAAAGAAATCCGTCTTGTGGTTCTTGTGCAATCTGTGTTAGTAGTTTTCAGTTAATGAGATGCTCGTGCACAGGGGCGAGACTGTAGGCAGAGTCTTATATTGGTGCTCTAGGTCAGAGAGACCAAGAAGAGACCTTCCCACATGACTACCCTGAAGCACAAACATATTCCTTATCATAGAGACAGAGAGGCAGATTGCTTGTGCTTCAGGGCGAGCCAGTGAGCAGGTCTCTTCTTGGTTTCTCTAGCTTAGAGCACTAAGATAAGACTCCGCCTGCAGTTCCACCCCGAAGCAAGAACATCTCATTAAAGGGAATCTGTCACCCCAGAAATCGTATATGAGCTAAGGCCACTGGCATCAGGGGTTTATCTACAGCATTCTGTAATGCTGTAGATAAGTGGAGCGCCCCCATGGGGCCGTGGGGTACTCGGTACTGGGTCCTTCAGTTAACAGGAGGATGTCATGGTGGCTGACCCGGTCCGTGGCCCTGGGACGTCCATGTAAAAGGGAAAGGTCTTTAAAGGGGAAATGCTCATGACGCCACCTGTGGTATTCGGTCAGGGTGACCGACACTGCTTTAAGGGGTCCGCTGGGGTGATGTTATGGCAGCTAGATGGTATACCTTCCCACAGGTGAAGTATGTCCCCAGGGCTTCTCAGTGTGTAGATGATGGATGGTGAGAGGCGCAGTGAAGAACGAGGACACAAGTTTGCAGTCTCTTTACCTTTACTAAAGACTTCAGCATCCACAGTCCAGGGCACCAGATCACAGGGCTGGCAGAGTCTGGCCGGTTTGGAGGCAAGTCCAGGGTCCCCTTGTCCAGGTGGAATTCAGTAGCCTTCCTCTAGCACCATAGTGTTGTAATCCCTTACTGCTAAGCTTCTCATAAGGTCCTCACAGATGTTGTAGATGTTGTCTCTCTCTCTCTCTGTCCCCCAGATGGATAGGACAAACCCGTATGACCGGTGGCTTGAGGCATTTTACAGGGACTCTATCATGCCCCAGCCTCTAAGGGGTGCCACCTTGCCTCCTGGGTGTAGGGGTAGACAGGTAGCATGAAATTAGCTGTCCTGCCGGTCTCTGGAGCAAGGCATAAAGGATCGTTGCTCCCTCAGTGTTCCGGCTACCGGGATCCTGCGCCTCAGAGGGAGGCAGCATGTGTAGCGCTGAACCCCTCCTGGTTTCCACTCCTTTGTTACGACTTCTTTCACCCTCTCTGCAATATAGTTCTCCTTCAGTGTCTCTTTCTAGAAGCTGCAGCTCTCAGGGCATGCACAGCTCCGTGTCCTTCTGTCTTGATCTCTGACAGGATCCCACCCCTGCCAGGGACCAACTACCTGAGTGAAGCTCAGCCAGCAACTAACTAACTTCCTCCCCAGGCAACCAGTCTTACCTTAGTGTGAGGAGTGTCCTAAAAAATAGGAGCAGAGCTCCCCCTGTGTCAGTATTCCGGGTTTTCTAAGTCACCTTGTGAATGATTTTGCCCTTTGTTAAGATGGAGTTTGCTGTTTTTGTCTGCCCTACTTCCTGTTCGTTTGTTTAAAACCCAGGTCAGGTGTCAGCCTCTTTGCTGGAGTATTCTGATTCTGTTCTCCTTCAGCTCAGCTGCTGGTTCTGAGTGTGTCTCTACTTCTGGCTCTGGACATTCATGCATTTGTAAGCTACACTCGCTAGGTTATCATTAGTCTGCTGACTTGGAACCTAAACCTTGGTTCACTCCTTCTGGTAAGAACTGTATTTTTGGAACTTTGTTTCAGGACTTGTTTCGGGACTGAGTGTTGCTACTTAATCCTTCATTTACTCCCCCCAGTGGGAGCTGTTGGAAACAACACCAGTATAATACTTTAATGTGAACCTGTTTTTGAACTTACCCGTGTTTATGCCACATTTGGGATCAACTTGAGAACTAGTTTCTGGACTTACCCGTGTTCATGCCACACCTGGGATGAACTTGTGGACTTGTTCTGGACTTCCCTGTGTTTGCTTCATACCTGGATTTGACTCTTTCTGTGCCGACAGTGTTTGGATCTGCACCACGTCACCCGTCACACTCACCTTGCTGAGGACTCTGCCTTAAGAACTCCGCCGATTTGCTGTATATATTTCAAGGACTCGTTTCTTTCTAGGACACTGTGGGTTATCAGTATATTGTTTTGGGTGTTATTGCTGTTGTACAAATACACTATTTGCACTAAAGAAACCCGTCTCTGTCTGTTCATTTCCCCATGCTATCAGAATCCTTGAGTTCCTACAATAGTATTACACCCTGGTGGCCTGGAGTGCGAAATGTGTTACATGTTTGAGATACCTGGATGCAGCTGTCCTTCTTTGCCTCCAAACGTAATATCACTCTCCCCTAGAGGAAAATGACATTACTGCAACGACCAGGACCCTGGGGCGCTTCACTCCCCCCTGTTAAATCAAGTACTCCCGGACTTGGAAAAGAAAACAACAGTACATTAGCAAAAAAAATACACATTTTTGAAATGCAATAAAACAGATTAAGATAACTAATGCTTCCCTTTATGGGAGGTGAGGTCTCTTGAACGTTGCATAACAAACATATTTACATTGTGCGCGCGACTTAGTCATAAACAATATAGCTATAAACTAGCTATGAAACACAAGTACCCTTACAGGTATACTATCCATTAGATGCAAATCAACCTCTCATTACTACTACTCTTCTTCACATGCAAGACTGTCTCTTAACCCCCACGGGCTCACTGCATTTTCTTCTCTTCATTTTATTCAAAAGTGCATCACTAAATATTTTCCTATTATCCGTCTCAATCTCAATTTTATTATGATTCTCCATATTTCCAGCTACATACTATCGACTATGTAAACTCAGTTCTATCTATTATATTAACTCTTTAATATGCTCTTTCAAAGGCAACAATGAAACTTCGAATTAAACAAAAATTAAGGGCGCTGCATAATCAATATATGGAGTAGACCTGCTGCAGCAAATATTATGACCACCTACCAAATAGTCCAATATTAGGCAAAACGCCAAAGTCAATAATCTATAAATGAAAATATTTGCGCTGCGGGTGCATTAGAAATACCCCTTAGATTTCCAAATGATAACAACAATAATCCAAAATAATTCAAAATAACACACAGATTTGCACCAAAAGGTACCTTGTATTGTCCCTTGCACACACTTTTACCTTCCTTATTGTGGTAATGCGATTTTCATGGAGCGTTGTCACAGGTCCTTGTCGTCTTCAAGTGATTGTGTAGAAATGTCCACAGTTTGCTTGAAAGGATCCGCAGGACTTCAAAAATATAGGTAATGAGGTGTAGATCTGTCCCGGCCGGTGACAGACACCCCTATTCTATTATAAAAAATCACCCGCTTACTGAACAGTGATGCGCGCTTCCAGTAACAGCTTGCCGGCGAGGTGCAGTCAAGCTGCAGGACCTCGCGTGACGTCACAAGCACGTGAAGCCTCACGTGATCGGCTACAAAGTAAGTACAGACCGCACCATAGACCAAAGTTCATCCGACGCGTTTCGGAGTCGGCAGACTCCTTCCTCAGGGATGGTATGGTGCGTGACAGAAGGAATTATATAGGGTTACAAACGGAAGCGCTATATTTACTGATTGAACGCAAAGAGTTCGATTTCACTGTTCAGACCGTGCGGGATAAGCGTGTTCATCTCAAAGATCCATCTACTTTCTTCTCTTGACATCTGATTTATAAAATTTCCTTTCCGCCAGCTTTTCTTTACCACTTTAATACCCGTGAAAATAATATCTTTTATTGATCCCCCATGAAATTTCAAAAAGTGCTGAGAAAGAGGATGACCTTCAAATTTATTATTAATATTCCGCAGATGTTCTCCAATGCGCACACTCATTGCTCTAATCGTTCGCCCCACATACCATTTCCTACACGGGCACTGAATGCCATATATTACCCCCTGAGTGGAGCAACTTATAAAGTCCTTAATTGTTATTGTTCCTCCATCTGGATTAGTAATGTTCAATTGTTTTTTTGTATGTAATTTTCTGCAAGGTAAACATTTACCGCATGGGTAAAAACCAGATAGCGTGTTTAGTTTATATGGCAGTCTTGGCGAAGATGGTTTGCGGATTGTGGGAGCTATAATGTTCCCCAGATTGTCTGCTCTTTTGTAAACAAACCTGGGGTGTTGCGCTAATGCTTCTCCAATTATTTTGTCCTCTCTCAATATATTCCAGTGTTTTTTCACAATTTTTCTCAAAAGGTGACTATTGGAATTGTATGGGGTTATAATAGGAATATCCTCTACTGCCATATTTTTCTCTTTATTCTTTTTCTCTTTGAGTAGTTTTATCCTTGGTTTTCTTCCAACCTGTTCTTTGGTAAATGCCAGGACTTCTTTATTATATCCTTTTTGACTGAATTTTTCTATTAAAATATCCGTTTCCTTGTCATAATCCTCTGGTTTGGAACAATTTCTATGAGTCCTTATGAATTGACTTTTAGGGACATTTAAAAGCCAGCTGGGTAGATGGCAACTATTTAGTGCAATATAGTTCTTAGAATCTGTGGGTTTGTGGTATAGGCTCGTTTGGATATTGGTACCTTCAATAAAAATCCTTAAATCTAAAAAATGTATTTCTTTATTACTAAAATTAGCCGTAAATTTTAAAAAATAAATATTTTTATTTAATTCCTCAATAAAATCATTTAATAAAATAGGGCCACCAGACCATATAAAAACAATATCATCAATAAAACGCTGCCATAGGACCAGGCCCGCCCGTAGGAGTCCATCCTGGTATACATATTCCTCCTCCCACTTTCCAACATATAAGTTGGCATAACTAGGGGCGAACCTGGTACCCATGGCAGTGCCCCACTGCTGGGAGTAGTAGTCCCTGCCAAAACGAAAATAATTGTGGGTAAGTATAAAATGTATGCAATCTGTAATAAAAGAAATTTGATCACCTGGTATAGTTCCGTCTTTAGATAAAAAATATTTTGCCGCTTCGCATCCCTTCTGATGTTGTATCACAGTATACAGGGAAGTGATGTCAAGAGTACCCATTATATAATGCTCCTTCCACTGAATGGTTTGTAGTTTACGTAAAATATGTGAGCTATCCTTTAAATAAGATGGAAGTTTGGGACATAGTTTTTGTAAATGGCAATCCACATATCTCGACAAATTGGTTGTCAGGCCACCCACCGCTGAGATTATGGGTCTCCCTGGTGGGTGTATCAGATCTTTATGCACCTTAGGTAGGTAGTAGAAATATGGGACTCTCGGGAATTTTATATTAATAAAATCATATTCATTTTTACTGATAAAACCCTTTTCAAGTCCCCCTTTTATCAATCTCTGCATTTTAGCAGTATAGCTCTCTGTTGGATCCATCTTCAATATTTTATATGTGCATGTATCTCCTAATAACCGTAGGGATTCTGCATTGTAGTCTTTTGTATTCAGGATCACTATTCCACCCCCTTTGTCGGCAGGTCTTATTGTTATTTCTTTGTTATCTTGAAGTTGTCTGATTGCCTTCCTTTCCTCATTTGACAAATTATACTTAAATTTGGAGCAATTTTTGTTAGAAATTTTCCTAATGTCACTAATCACATTATTTTGGAATGCATTAAAAGCCTCGGAGTATTCGTGAATGGGGTGGAAGTTGGATTTTTTCTTTAAAGAAGTATACTGATATGGATCAGCAGTGACCCCTGAACCATCGTTGTTGATACTAGTTACTTTCTTCTTTGCATAATACTTCTTAATGGCCAGCTTCCTCATAAATAACTTAACTCCTACGAAAGCTTCAAATTTATTAAATTTTGTACTCGGGGCATATTTTAAACCCTTATCAAGCAGAGCCGTCTCATTAGTGCTCAAAGTATGGTCACTAAGATTAAAAATCTTTTGTTCTAGCGTGCCCTCTGTATTTTCTTGTTGTTTTTGTTGTTGTCTCTGATGTTTATTCTTTTTTTTGGTAAGTTTCCCGGCCCTACATCCCCTTTTCCGTGATTTTTTGAAACCACCCGAAAAAAAGGAAGATGGCTCTGTTTAGTTTTCTGTTGCTTTTTCTGTTCTTGAGCCCTGGTTAGGGCCATACTGCTTGTTGATGGTTGTGGACTACATTCCCCTTGAATGGTTTCGGGAGAGTCCATGATATTTTCAAGTGAAACATACCTATTATGGGTCACGATAGAAGGTATAGGAGTAGAAATTTCTGGTATTTTATTATGAATATTCACATCAGTACCCACTTCTATATTCAAATCACCACAAGCCATATCATTATTGGAATAGTTCCTTAAAGGACTTTCCACCTCCGAGGTGAGATGAATAGAAAATCTCTCACTCAAGGACAATGAAAGGTCCCCCTTATCCTGTATTTCATCTAATGTAATTAATTGACTATTTCCTCCCACGGTATGGCTCTTCTCGTGGTTACAAATAGTTTGCCTGATATCTGGGCAATTCTTAACCTGATTCATTTGATTTGATCTATTTCTTTGAGAGACATCTATACTGTCAAATATAGAGTCCCTGTGGAACTTCCTTTGTTTTTTTTCCATGATTTCTTTCTCCTTTATTTCAATTCTTCTCCTTATGCTATTTGAAAGATGTTTTATTTCATAGACTGCTTCAAATGGTTTAATTTCCTCAAACAGATTTGAGATTTCATTCCTAATCCTAATCAATTCATTCTTTCTTTTATTAATAATAAATAACACCACACTCCTAGAGAAATCATGAAACATATCATCCCATTCGGCCATGGTGTTAGGATCACCTATGTCTCCTGATAGGGGTTTATAAACAACCAAGCCTTTGGGGATGTGATTAGACGCCAGATATCTTTCTAGAGTAGCTATCTCCCATAAGTCCCTCATTTCTTTAATTAGATGCTGCTCTAATATCCTCAAGGATCCAATGGCTTTATTTAGATCTTCTTTATTTGGATCCATACATGGTTCTTGTGTGTCTTTTCTAAAAAATCTATGAATTTTATGGATCCTCTCTTTTCGATCATACCAGAGTTCACTCATTCTTTAATAATAATTCAATAATGCTGCAGCCACTTAATAAAGGTAGTTAATGCTATTTCATATTAAAAAAAAATATATAAAATATACCAAGAATTAAACAAAAATTAAGGGCGCTGCATAATCAATATATGGAGTAGACCTGCTGCAGCAAATATTATGACCACCTACCAAATAGTCCAATATTAGGCAAAACGCCAAAGTCAATAATCTATAAATGAAAATATTTGCGCTGCGGGTGCATTAGAAATACCCCTTAGATTTCCAAATGATAACAACAATAATCCAAAATAATTCAAAATAACACACAGATTTGCACCAAAAGGTACCTTGTATTGTCCCTTGCACACACTTTTACCTTCCTTATTGTGGTAATGCGATTTTCATGGAGCATTGTCACAGGTCCTTGTCGTCTTCAAGTGATTGTGTAGAAATGTCCACAGTTTGCTTGAATGGATCCGCAGGACTTCAAAAATATAGGTAATGAGGTGTAGATCTGTCCCGGCCGGTGACAGACACCCCTATTCTATTATAAAAAATCGTCGGATGAACTTTGGTCTATGGTGCGGTCTGTACTTACTTTGTAGCCGATCACGTGAGGCTTCACGTGCTTGTGACGTCACGCGAGGTCCTGCAGCTTGACTGCACCTCGCCGGCAAGCTGTTACTGGAAGCGCGCATCACTGTTCAGTAAGCGGGTGATTTTTTATAATAGAATAGGGGTGTCTGTCACCGGCCGGGACAGATCTACACCTCATTACCTATATTTTTGAAGTCCTGCGGATCCATTCAAGCAAACTGTGGACATTTCTACACAATCACTTGAAGACGACAAGGACCTGTGACAACGCTCCATGAAAATCGCATTACCACAATAAGGAAGGTAAAAGTGTGTGCAAGGGACAATACAAGGTACCTTTTGGTGCAAATCTGTGTGTTATTTTGAATTATTTTGGATTATTGTTGTTATCATTTGGAAATCTAAGGGGTATTTCTAATGCACCCGCAGCGCAAATATTTTCATTTATAGATTATTGACTTTGGCGTTTTGCCTAATATTGGACTATTTGGTAGGTGGTCATAATATTTGCTGCAGCAGGTCTACTCCATATATTGATTATGCAGCGCCCTTAATTTTTGTTTAATTCTTGGTATATTTTATATATTTTTTTTTATATGAAATAGCATTAACTACCTTTATTAAGTGGCTGCAGCATTATTGAATTATTATTAAAGAATGAGTGAACTCTGGTATGATCGAAAAGAGAGGATCCATAAAATTCATAGATTTTTTAGAAAAGACACACAAGAACCATGTATGGATCCAAATAAAGAAGATCTAAATAAAGCCATTGGATCCTTGAGGATATTAGAGCAGCATCTAATTAAAGAAATGAGGGACTTATGGGAGATAGCTACTCTAGAAAGATATCTGGCGTCTAATCACATCCCCAAAGGCTTGGTTGTTTATAAACCCCTATCAGGAGACATAGGTGATCCTAACACCATGGCCGAATGGGATGATATGTTTCATGATTTCTCTAGGAGTGTGGTGTTATTTATTATTAATAAAAGAAAGAATGAATTGATTAGGATTAGGAATGAAATCTCAAATCTGTTTGAGGAAATTAAACCATTTGAAGCAGTCTATGAAATAAAACATCTTTCAAATAGCATAAGGAGAAGAATTGAAATAAAGGAGAAAGAAATCATGGAAAAAAACAAAGGAAGTTCCACAGGGACTCTATATTTGACAGTATAGATGTCTCTCAAAGAAATAGATCAAATCAAATGAATCAGGTTAAGAATTGCCCAGATATCAGGCAAACTATTTGTAACCACGAGAAGAGCCATACCGTGGGAGGAAATAGTCAATTAATTACATTAGATGAAATACAGGATAAGGGGGACCTTTCATTGTCCTTGAGTGAGAGATTTTCTATTCATCTCACCTCGGAGGTGGAAAGTCCTTTAAGGAACTATTCCAATAATGATATGGCTTGTGGTGATTTGAATATAGAAGTGGGTACTGATGTGAATATTCATAATAAAATACCAGAAATTTCTACTCCTATACCTTCTATCGTGACCCATAATAGGTATGTTTCACTTGAAAATATCATGGACTCTCCCGAAACCATTCAAGGGGAATGTAGTCCACAACCATCAACAAGCAGTATGGCCCTAACCAGGGCTCAAGAACAGAAAAAGCAACAGAAAACTAAACAGAGCCATCTTCCTTTTTTTCGGGTGGTTTCAAAAAATCACGGAAAAGGGGATGTAGGGCCGGGAAACTTACCAAAAAAAAGAATAAACATCAGAGACAACAACAAAAACAACAAGAAAATACAGAGGGCACGCTAGAACAAAAGATTTTTAATCTTAGTGACCATACTTTGAGCACTAATGAGACGGCTCTGCTTGATAAGGGTTTAAAATATGCCCCGAGTACAAAATGTAATAAATTTGAAGCTTTCGTAGGAGTTAAGTTATTTATGAGGAAGCTGGCCATTAAGAAGTATTATGCAAAGAAGAAAGTAACTAGTATCAACAACGATGGTTCAGGGGTCACTGCTGATCCATATCAGTATACTTCTTTAAAGAAAAAATCCAACTTCCACCCCATTCACGAATACTCCAAGGCTTTTAATGCATTCCAAAATAATGTGATTAGTGACATTAGGAAAATTTCTAACAAAAATTGCTCCAAATTTAAGTATAATTTGTCAAATGAGGAAAGGAAGGCAATCAGACAACTTCAAGATAACAAAGAAATAACAATAAGACCTGCCGACAAAGGGGGTGGAATAGTGATCCTGAATACAAAAGACTACAATGCAGAATCCCTACGGTTATTAGGAGATACATGCACATATAAAATATTGAAGATGGATCCAACAGAGAGCTATACTGCTAAAATGCAGAGATTGATAAAAGGGGGACTTGAAAAGGGTTTTATCAGTAAAAATGAATATGATTTTATTAATATAAAATTCCCGAGAGTCCCATATTTCTACTACCTACCTAAGGTGCATAAAGATCTGATACACCCACCAGGGAGACCCATAATCTCAGCGGTGGGTGGCCTGACAACCAATTTGTCGAGATATGTGGATTGCCATTTACAAAAACTATGTCCCAAACTTCCATCTTATTTAAAGGATAGCTCACATATTTTACGTAAACTACAAACCATTCAGTGGAAGGAGCATTATATAATGGGTACTCTTGACATCACTTCCCTGTATACTGTGATACAACATCAGAAGGGATGCGAAGCGGCAAAATATTTTTTATCTAAAGACGGAACTATACCAGGTGATCAAATTTCTTTTATTACAGATTGCATACATTTTATACTTACCCACAATTATTTTCGTTTTGGCAGGGACTACTACTCCCAGCAGTGGGGCACTGCCATGGGTACCAGGTTCGCCCCTAGTTATGCCAACTTATATGTTGGAAAGTGGGAGGAGGAATATGTATACCAGGATGGACTCCTACGGGCGGGCCTGGTCCTATGGCAGCGTTTTATTGATGATATTGTTTTTATATGGTCTGGTGGCCCTATTTTATTAAATGATTTTATTGAGGAATTAAATAAAAATATTTATTTTTTAAAATTTACGGCTAATTTTAGTAATAAAGAAATACATTTTTTAGATTTAAGGATTTTTATTGAAGGTACCAATATCCAAACGAGCCTATACCACAAACCCACAGATTCTAAGAACTATATTGCACTAAATAGTTGCCATCTACCCAGCTGGCTTTTAAATGTCCCTAAAAGTCAATTCATAAGGACTCATAGAAATTGTTCCAAACCAGAGGATTATGACAAGGAAACGGATATTTTAATAGAAAAATTCAGTCAAAAAGGATATAATAAAGAAGTCCTGGCATTTACCAAAGAACAGGTTGGAAGAAAACCAAGGATAAAACTACTCAAAGAGAAAAAGAATAAAGAGAAAAATATGGCAGTAGAGGATATTCCTATTATAACCCCATACAATTCCAATAGTCACCTTTTGAGAAAAATTGTGAAAAAACACTGGAATATATTGAGAGAGGACAAAATAATTGGAGAAGCATTAGCGCAACACCCCAGGTTTGTTTACAAAAGAGCAGACAATCTGGGGAACATTATAGCTCCCACAATCCGCAAACCATCTTCGCCAAGACTGCCATATAAACTAAACACGCTATCTGGTTTTTACCCATGCGGTAAATGTTTACCTTGCAGAAAATTACATACAAAAAAACAATTGAACATTACTAATCCAGATGGAGGAACAATAACAATTAAGGACTTTATAAGTTGCTCCACTCAGGGGGTAATATATGGCATTCAGTGCCCGTGTAGGAAATGGTATGTGGGGCGAACGATTAGAGCAATGAGTGTGCGCATTGGAGAACATCTGCGGAATATTAATAATAAATTTGAAGGTCATCCTCTTTCTCAGCACTTTTTGAAATTTCATGGGGGATCAATAAAAGATATTATTTTCACGGGTATTAAAGTGGTAAAGAAAAGCTGGCGGAAAGGAAATTTTATAAATCAGATGTCAAGAGAAGAAAGTAGATGGATCTTTGAGATGAACACGCTGATCCCGCACGGTCTGAACAGTGAAATCGAACTCTTTGCGTTCAATCAGTAAATATAGCGCTTCCGTTTGTAACCCTATATAATTCCTTCTGTCACGCACCATACCATCCCTGAGGAAGGAGTCTGCCGACTCCGAAACGCGTCGGATGAACTTTGGTCTATGGTGCGGTCTGTACTTACTTTGTAGCCGATCACGTGAGGCTTCACGTGCTTGTGACGTCACGCGAGGTCCTGCAGCTTGACTGCACCTCGCCGGCAAGCTGTTACTGGAAGCGCGCATCACTGTTCAGTAAGCGGGTGATTTTTTATAATAGAATAGGGGTGTCTGTCACCGGCCGGGACAGATCTACACCTCATTACCTATATTTTTGAAGTCCTGCGGATCCATTCAAGCAAACTGTGGACATTTCTACACAATCACTTGAAGACGACAAGGACCTGTGACAACGCTCCATGAAAATCGCATTACCACAATAAGGAAGGTAAAAGTGTGTGCAAGGGACAATACAAGGTACCTTTTGGTGCAAATCTGTGTGTTATTTTGAATTATTTTGGATTATTGTTGTTATCATTTGGAAATCTAAGGGGTATTTCTAATGCACCCGCAGCGCAAATATTTTCATTTATAGATTATTAACAATGAAACTTCCCCTTTAAGGGCGAACTCAAGTCTTTTCTGAGGTAGTGCAAATAATCAATATTCAAGTCAATTAGTAACATTATAACAGCAGGAACGATGCGAGGGACCCGTTATCAATCCCCAACGGTGGCTTGGGCGGGCTACAAGGCGTGTACCCAGGCCCGGAATTCTGCCACACCAACGAGTTTTTCTTCAGGTCTCTGAAAAAACAAAGCAGTTCTTACAGCAAGATTAGTAACAGTCTCTGTTGGAGGCAGTGTCTGTAAAAGCCTCCACTGTAAAACCAGTAGGAAGTTTCAGTGGCAAATCAGAACACCAGATTTGCACGTAACAATTGTCAGGCCTAATACAGTGGTGCAGCCACGAGGCCCAATTAGTAACATAGTTACATAGTAACATAGTTAGCAAGGCTGAAAAAAGACATTTGTCCATCCAGTTCAGCCTTTTATTCTGTCAGAATAAATCCCCAGTTCTATATAATATTGTTACGCTGCAGGAAGACATCCAGGCCTCTCTTGAACCCCTTGACTGAGTTCGCCATCACCACCTCCTCAGGCAAGGAATTCCAAATTCTCACTGCCCTAATAGTAAAGAATCCTCTTCTATATTGGGGAAAAAAACCTTCTCTCCTCCAGACGCAGAGAATGCCCCTTTTGACCGTCACCTTCCTTAATATAAACAGATCCTCAGATAGATATTTGTATTGTCCCCTTATATACTTATATATGGTTATTAGATCGCCATTCAGTCATCTTTTTTCTAGACTAAATAATCCAAATTTTGCTAATTTCTCTGGGTATTGTAGTTCCCCCATTCCCTTTATTAATTTTGTCGCCCTCCTTTGTACTCGCTCTAGTTCCGTTATATCCTTCCTGAGCATCGGTGCCCAAAACTGTACACAGTACTCCATGTGTGATCTAACCAGAGATTTGTACAGAGGCAGTATAATGCTCTCATCATGTACAGTACATCCAGACCTCTTTTAATGCACCCCATGATCCTGGGCAGATGCTGCCTTGCCCTGGCTGCTCCAGGTACATTTATCATTAACTAGGATCCCCAAGTCCTTCTACATGTCAGACTTACCCAGTGGTTTCCCGTTCAGTTTGTAATGGTGATATTGATTCCTTCCTCCCATGTGTATAACCTTACATTTATCATTGTTAAACCTCATCTGCCATCTCTCGGCCCAAGTTTCCAACTTATCCAGATCCATCTGTAGCAGAACACTATCTTCTCTTGTATTGACTGCTTTCCATAGTTTTATATCATCTGCAAATATTGTTACCAGATCGTTAATAAATATGTTGAAGAGAATAAGTCCCAACACCGACCCCTGCGGTACCCCACTGGTCACAGCGACCCAGTTAGAGAATATATCATTTATAACCACCCTCTGCTTACTGTCACTAAACCAGTTACTTACCCATTTACACACATTTTCCCCCAGATCCAGCATTCTTATTTTGTGTACCAACATCTTGTGTGGCACAGTATCAAATACTTTGGAAAAATCAAGATATATCACGTCCAATGATTCATCTTGGTCCAGTCTATAGCTTACCTCTTCATAAAAACTGATTAGATTGTTTTGACAGGAGGGATTCCTCATAAACCCATGCTGATATGGAGTTAAACAGTTATTCTCACTGAGATAATCCAGAATAACATCCCTCAGAAACCCTTCAAATATTTTACCAACAATAGAGGTTAGACTTACTGGCCTATAATTTCCAGATTCACTTTTAGAGCCCTTTTTGAATATTGGTACCACATTTGCTATCCGCCAGTCCTGTGGAACAGACCCTGTTGATATAGAGTCTCTAAATATAAGAAATAATGGTTTGTCTATTACATTACTTAGTTCTCTTAGTACTTGTGGGTGCTTGCCATCTGGACCCAGAGATTTATCTATTTTAATCATATTTAGCCGATATCGCACCTCTTCTTGGGTTAGATTGGTGACCCTTAATATAGGGTTTTCTTTGTCTCTCGGCATTTCACCTAGCATTTGATTTTCCACCGTGAATACCATGGAGAAGGTGTTTAATATATTAGCTTTTTCCTCGTCATCTACAAACATTCTGTCCTCACAATTTTTTAAGGGGCCTACACTTTCACTTTTGATTCTTTTACTATTGATATTGTTGAAGAACAGTTTGGGATTACTTTTATTCTCCTTAGCAATGTGCTTCTCTGTTTCCTTTTTGGCAGCTTTAATTAGATTTTAGATAAAGTATTTTTCTCCCTATAGTTTTTTAGAGCTTCAATGGTGCCATCCTGCTTTAGTAGTTTAAATTCTTTCTTTTTACTGTTAATTGCTAGTGTTGAGCATTCCGATACCGCAAGTATCGGTATCGGTCGATATTTGCTGTATCGGAATTCCGATACCGAGATCCGATACTTTTGTGATATCGGGAATCGGTATCGGGATCGATATTAATGTGTAAAATAAAGAATAAAAATAAAAAATATTGATATACTCAACTCTCCGACGCAGCCTGGACCTTACCGATGTAACCGGCAGCTTCCGTTCCTAAGAATGAGCGCTTGAAAGACCTTAGATGACGTCGCGGCCTGTGATTGGTCGCGTGAGCGGTCACGTGACCGCCACGTGACCAATCACAAGCCGCGACGTCATCTAAGGTCTTTCAAGCGCTTGAAAGTCCTTAGATGACGTCGCGGCTTGTGATTGGTCGCTAGTCATTACCGTCTGCCATTCCGGTGGACACCGCGTCTATACCCGGACACACAACAGCTCATACCCAAATCCAGGAGCTGCTTCTGACAATAAAGTGACTCCAATAGGGACCTATTGGCAATGAGACTCTATCTTATTCACCTCACAAATCGTAACTAAGGAAGGTCTGAAAGACCGAAACGTTTTGTTATTGACACTACGCAATAAATTATTCAGCATCTCATATTGAAGTTGAGTGCCGGGTTTTGTTATATTTATTAGTTATATGGTGTGGGAACCTACCCGTGCACCTACGGGAGCAGTGCTCACGGTCTAGTTCACAGCTTCATCTATCGTCCTTAGTAGTAGACTTTCCATGATTTCTTTTATATTTGGGGATTTGTTACAGACCCCAGTGACAATTTTGTTACTATTTTCCCTCCATGTTTTTTGACTCATATGGACATGACATCCTCATTCCCTTCACTAATATCATCCCTTAAAGTGGACTTTAGACAAGACTTTACATAAAGACAAACCCTCCTCCTCTCCAATTTTTACGATCCTATCTAAACAGACTGTAACCCTGTAAGTTAACTGCCCAGTCATCGCTTTCATCTAACCATGTCTCGGTTATTCCCACTATGCTTCTAGTTCTTCCATCTTGTTTGTCAGGCTTATGGTGTTTGCGAGCATGCAGTTTAGAGGATTTTGATTTCTTCCAATCTCCTGTGGATTTTTTAGAAATTTTCTTACTTCCCTTACGAGTATGTTGTCTTCGGTTTTCTTTGCCACACTTCTTATCCTTCATCAATATTTTTCTGGCTTCATGTTTGTGTCTAACGCTTTTCTTCCCGTCCCCTTTTCCTCCAGTTTAACACCCTCCTGATGAGTGTCCATTGTCCAGGTAATTCACTCTGTGGTCCAGGAATCCTTGTTGTCTGCACCATCGTCTTAGCCAGTTGTTGCATCAAGGATCCTGTTCCATCTCCTGGTGCCATGCCCGTCTACTGGAAGGATAGAAGAAAACCTACCTGTTCCTCTAGTTCCTTTACTTTCTTCCCCAACTCTTCAAAGTCCTTGCAGATTGTCGGTATGTCCTTCTATGCCATTTCATTGGTGCCAACATGTATCAGAAGAAATAGATGGACGTCTTTGGAACTGATGAGCTTTGGTATCCTATCGGTCACATCCTTGATCTTCGCACCTGGGAGGCAGCATAGTTCTCTTGTGGTTATGTCCAGTCTGCTGATGGCTGATCCGTGCCTCTCAGTAGTGAGTCTCCCACCACTACCACTCTTCTTCGCTTCTTGGATGTAGTTTTGCTTCATTGCTTGCTGGTAGTGCCTCATCCTTAGGTGTGCCATCTTCATCCTCCACAAGGCTTTGGTATCGGTTTCGGCTGTTTGTTTGGTGATGTCTCCATGGTCTTCTTGCTTCTTTTGGTTACATGCTTCCACTCGTCTGCTCTTGGAGGTTCTCTGACACTTTCTTCACCTTCTGTGACCAGTAGATATGCTTCTGTTCAGTCTAGGAAGTCTTCATTTTCTTTAATGAGTTTCAAAGTTGCAATTCTTTCTTCCAAATCCTGCACTTTTTCTTCTAAAAGGGCCAGTAGTCTACACTTCTGGCAGGTGAAGTTGGATTCTTCTTCTGGTCGATCTGTGAACATGTAGCACATGTTGCAGCTCTCCATGTAGGTTGTCACATTTGCCATGTTGTTCCTAGATCCTGCTGACTTGCTGTGTGTCTTCCTTGTTGTGTAATCTACTGTGTGTAACTTTCTTGTGTAACTTGCTGTGTTTTTTCCTTCTTATGTAATCTACTTAATCAGCTAAGCTTTCTTGCAATAATGTCCTAAAGGCAAAAATTTGCGCGCTGCAAGGCACGCGGTTTGGTGATGATTTCCAAGCAGCTGGTCCCGGCTGTACCCAATGATCTTCTTGCTGAGGGAGACTCTTCACTTTTCCCAGAAGGCACCTGAAATTTACAAATTGCCCCCCCTCAAGCTTCAATCCCTGGTTTATTAGCTACTCCAAATTATTTGTGTGCTTTAATTGTGTTTCAGTGGCAAATCAAAAGGCCAGATTCCCACTTAAAAATTGTTAGGCCTAATATAGTGTTGCAACCACGAAGCCCAAATAACTACTCCAAATCATTTGTGCTAAAACAGTTATTCAGTGGCAAATCAGAAGGCCAGATTTCAACTTAAAAATCATTAGGCATAAGGCTAGGTTCACATTGCGTTAGGGCAATCCGTTTAGCGCTAGCGCTAGCGGATTGCGCTAACGCAATGTATTTTTAGGGATCGCGTTTGGGGGTCGCGTTAACGTCCCCGCTCTCGCAGATCCCCGATCTGCGAGAGCGGGGAACGGACCTCGGGCGCGCCGCGGACGCTGCAAGCAGCGTCCGAGGCGCGTCACAGAAGAACGGCACATCACTAGCGCGAGCCGAAAAAGGCACGCGCTAGTGATGCGCTGCTGGCAAAATTAACATTGCTGTCAATGGGTGCGCTAACGGACCCGTTGCACGGCGTTAATTGCTACATTTTCGCCGTGCAACGCTGTCCGTTAGCGATCACCCATTAACGAAATGTGAACCCAGCCTAACAGTGTTGTTCAGGCACACTATTTAAAAAAGTAAATAGTGATTGTTTATTTAATGACAGGTGACCGACAGCTGTGGGCCTAAGGTTATGAAACAGCAGGGTACAAGTGGGGAAGGCTACTTATGACATGAGAGGGAAAAAGCGAGGTCATGGTGGAAGGGAGAATAGGCTTGGTGTTCAATGTGGACGTGGGTTAGGTGTTAATGTGAATGAAAGCTCAACTGAACATACACTGTCTTGTCCTATCCAAAGACCACTGACAATATCTGTTACTGGCTGACCTACTTGACTCTCTTTCTTTGGCAGCCCCACAGTGGTAGGCTTTGTAAATGAGGCACAGAAAGAGAATGTGCTCCAGTGGATGGCAAGTGCTGCATCAAGTGGCCTCTCCTCGTCTCTCCTCCACCTTAACATCACACATAGTACAATTCTCAGAGGTGACACCCCAATCACCCTTTTTTCCTCCCTCATCAAAAATTTACAAATGCTCAACTGACAGTTGGGAACCTCCGATGGGCCATACTGAAGAGCTGTTCACACATTCCATCACACATTGCATTCAATGGGTATCAGAGATCTGCTCAAAAAAAATCACAGAATCCAGAAGAGGAAAGCATCTGCACGAATACCCAACATTTTTTCATGTTCAATCCAGGGCCAGACAAAGTAGGGTGCAAGCAAAATCCAGACCCTCATCACCAGATATTAACCATCAAGGGTGGAGGTGATCCTGATGAGACTTTGATACAAGAGGCGCATGTGGACTGTACTGTAGTATCGGGGCAAGAAGAGGGGGGGTGACTCTCAGGGTAAGGAGTGTGAGAACAGAGAGGATGATGATGAGGTTATAGATCCCAGAGGTATGAAGTTGCGTAGCTCAGCAGAGGAGGTGGAGAAGGAGGAAGGTGAGGAGGTTATGTTGCAGCTTTCCACACAGTTATAAAGTGATGCAACCACGACAAGCACCGCATCCTCAGCCCCAAATCTGGCTGTGACTAGCACCCGTCGTGAGTGTATAGTTCGCAGAGGCGGCAAGGGTTGCCTATCCTTAGCATTTTTGAGATGGAAAAAGATGACTTAACATATGTTATCTGTCAAATTTACAAAAAACTCAGTAAAGGAAAAAATTGCAATACATGCATAAACCAGCACATGCGCGATCAACATGCCTTAGTGTGGGAATCATACTGTGCTAAAAAGCAAAGTAGCAGGCCTCCCCAACCCACACCATCATCTCCATCTGTTGCTTCTTCCTCCTCCATCACAATTCCAAGTCTTCACACACACAGGTTTCTGGTGGCAGAAACTACAATTGTTTACCTACCAGAAACGGGATGAGTGAGAGACGGTAAGCTGTTATGGAAGTAGACTTTTGTGTCACCTAGCACAACACATCTTTCTCAATATACCATAACATCTCCTCCTGTGCCTCACTCACATTCCAGCAATTTGTCCTGTTATCCATACTCTGCCCTCTCTCAGCACAGCAGCTAGCTCTCCGTCCCACAATTGTGTTCACATAAAAGAATGTTTCTTCCAACACATGGCAAAGCTAAGAGCTTCAACTCCACCATCTCCAATCTGTTGGCCATGCAAATGCTGCCTTTATGCCTGGTGGATACAGACTGTTTCCAAAAGTTGATAGACATCGCAGTCCCCCAGAATCAGTTGCTCAGTGGCCATTACTTCTCAAAGAAAGCTGTGCCTGTGTTAAACCAGCATATCGCCGGCAACATCACCCATTCCCTGACAAAATCTATGTCTGCCAGGCTGCATTTCACCATTGACACCTGGACGAGCAAACATGGGCAGGGGTATTGCATCTCGTTGACTGGGCACTGGGTGACTCTGGTGGCTGTGGTGGCAGGTGGTCAAGGGGCTGCTCCACAAGTCTTTGAATCCACAAGGTTTGCGGGACAAACTTCTGTGTCTAACAGTTCCTCCACTGCTTCTGCCTCCTCCACCTCCTCTAGGACCTCCACCTGAGCCCTCAACCTCTCCCTTAAGCATACACAACTGTGCAGATAGTATCACCCCCACCTCCGTACTGCGCAGCCGTAGCTCACTGCAATCAGTCAGAGTTTAAATTAATATGTCTTGGAGATCGCAGTCATATAGCTCAAGAGTTGTGGACAGGTATTCAGCCCGAGTTAGAGCAATGACTGTCTCCAATAAACCTGAAGCCAGGGAAGGCCATGTGCAATAACAGTGCAAGCCTGGTGGCGGACCTACGCTGTGGCAACCTCACACACATGCCTTGCATAGCTCAAGTCTTCAACCTGGAGGTACAACAATTTTTCTGCCATTATCCAGGCCTGCCGTAAGCACGGTTGCTATGTTCTCACTTCCAACAATCATGCCCAGCAGGTCATCAACTTGCATCGCTACAGAAGTCTTTTGGCCTACCAGTTAACCGTTTGATTAGCGATGTTCCGACACGGTAGAATTCCACTCCGCACTTGTTGCAGTGGTTATTGCAGTAGCGATGAGCCCTGCTGCAGTATGTCATTTTGTATAGCCTGGGCCAACACAGTCCAGATGTTGTGCAAATCATGCTTGCAGAGAGATCTTAGGTGAGGAACCTCTGCATACTTCTGCTCAGCTTTGAAATGGCTAGTAAGATGGTTAGCCCTGACAATGCCATCATCATCATCACTATTCTGCTCATCTACATGTTGGAGCACACTTTGAATAGTCTGCGTGAGGAGGTGATGGTCCCAGAGGAAGAGTCGGAAGCTGAGGAGGATGTGGAATGGGTAGCGCATGCACAGAGTGAAGTCTCGGTGGCACTCGGCTTCAGGAAAATGGCCACCAAGATTTCAATTTACGCATGCGTGACGCCCGACGGCCATTTTCCTGAAGCCTCCAGCGGCCCATGGCTTCAGGTGGATGGCCGCAGGGAAACCGGTGATGCACTCTGCTCACCATGGACACCGGGCCGTGGTGCCGTCACATTTCTGCTGCCGGAATCCTGAAGAAGGGACCCTGCTCAGGTGTACTTTGCATCGCCTGCCAGTGCAGCATTGCCACACCTCTGCTGCCGCCGGCATCATGAGGATGTTTCCCTGCTCCAACTCTACCTCCCCTCCAACACTGGACCTGCAGCATTGCACCCCAGGATTGCAGCATTGCCCCACTTCTGCTGCCACTGGCTTCCTGAGGAAGGGACCCTGCCTTCTGTGACCCCGCTGTACCACAGCCGGCTCTCAGGTAAGATACCTTAAATTCAGACAATAAGACAGACCCCCATCTTATAAAAATCTTTTTTCTGCTATTTTCCACCCCCAAATTTGGGGTGGGTCTTATAGTCCAAAAAATACGGTACTCATTTCTGCTGCCTAGCGGTACTCTTCCAGTTATTTCTTCAATCATAAGATTAGAAAAATTATTTGGCTGAGCTTAAACTGGCAATTGTTGTAACTCTCTTAATGTAAGTAGTTTTTTTTTCAACAAAACTAATTTTACAAGTCAGTGCATGTTTGTAGGAAGCATTTTTAAAGGGACTCTGTCAGTACAGAATGACTGTTTAAACCAAGTACAGGCACTTGGTGCACAATCGGTGTACCCAAATATTTAGGCACACCTTCTTATCTACTTGTTTTTCTTCTAATTCAATGCTCTCTTGTTCTTTTATTGACAGCTCTGGCTTTATAGATGCAGCAAAGGGTGGAGATAGATGTAAAACAAAAAGGTTGCAAGATGCACTTAACCCATTCACTCTGTAGCCAGTTTTCATCTTCCTGACCAGGCAACTTTTTCAATTCTGACCAGTGTCAATTTATGAGGTAATAAAACTGAATTGTTTAATGTATGCGAACGATTCTGAGAATGTTTTCTCGGGACATACTGTACTTCATGATAGTAGTAGTACTAATAGAATTTGTTCGATATGACTTGCATTTATTTGAGATCAGTTTGCAATTGTCAAACTTTTCAATTTTATGCCCTTAAACCAGAGATATATATCAAACAAAATAGTTAATAAATAACATTTCTCACATGTTTACTTTACGTAAGAGAAATTTTTGAAACAATTTTTTTGTTAGGAAGTTAGAAGGGTTTAAAGTTGACCTGTGATTTCTCATTTTTACAGCAAAATTTACAAAAACGTTTTTCAAGGAACCACGTCATATTTGAAATGACTTTGAGGGGTCTATATGACAGAAAATACCCCAAAGTGACACAATTCTAAAACCTGCACCCCTCAAGGTACTCAAAGCCACAATCAAGAAATGTGTTGTTAGGGTTGGCGGAACGCACCGAATATATATTTATTAGTAGTAGTTGGTGTGTTCGCAACCCGGGATCCACCGTGCAGGAAAGAACCTGCTGCTAGATATGGCGGTACAATATAGTAGTATAAACGAACTCTGTTACTTCACAGAGTCCATTAGTAAAGAAAATTCTGTACCCTGTTAGCTTCACAGGGGAACACAGCTACTTAGTAGAGCAGATGGTGGTCATGCAGTCAAATGCAAACACGCAGCTCCTCTCCGGTGGAGCCGGAATTCTGATGGATAAAACGCCAGCCCTGAATCCACTCACATGAAACTCCTCCTTATTTCAGCCGCGTCTCTGAATACACACACACACATGACCACACTGGCGCTGAGCTCATACATAAATTGACACTAGCGCATGGCCGTGCGGTCATGAGAACCTTTTATAGCTGCAGCAACTTCAGGACCTTCCAAGATGGACCAATGGAAGACTTCCACAGAACTTGATCAGGTACATGACCTTCCTGGAGGACCAATGAAAGTTGCTGCAGTACCTGAGCTTGTGACCCTTGATCTCCATTGAGAGATCTTACCCTGGGCATGCTCAATGTGTGCAAAGCAGAACTTAGTCCCAGAAAAGCCTGCTCGCCACAGACTAGTGCAGGGTACAATAGCAGAGCCTGGAGAGGCAGCAGTAACCCTTTGCACAGTACCAGATTCAGTGAGACGCTGGGACCGACGTCTCCGCTGAGCAGGCTCCAACGCGGCCGATGCAGAATGGGAGACTGCAGCAGACATGGCTTGAGATTCCCCCGTGCAGTGGCGAGAACTCGACTCCTAACATTACCCCCCCTCCTAGGGCCCCCCTCCTTGAGCCTCACTATGCTCAAAAGCAGCAATGAGCAGCAGAGCCCGAATGTGCTCCACAGGTTCCCAGGTTCTGTCCTCTGGGCCGTGACCCTTCCAGTCCACCAGATGAAATTTCTTGCCACGTACCACCTTGCACCCCACGACAGGATTCACCTCAAACTCATCCATGGATGAACCCGATGTCCCGGCAGATGACTCGGAAAACCGGGACAAATGGACGGGCTTTAAGAGAGAGACGTGGAAAGTGTCTGTGATACCAAGGCGCAGAGGAATGGCCAAACGGTAGACCACAGGGTTGACCTGTTCCAGAACCTTGAACAGGCCAATGTAGCGAGGCGCAAACTTAGTGGACTCAACTCGCAGCCTTATATTATGGGCGGAGAGCCACATTAAGTCGCCAGGAGCAAAGGTTGGAGCGGGGCGCGGGTGTGTATCAGCAGAAACCCTCATTCTCTCTTTGGAGGCCCGGATGGCATCCTGTGTGCAGTCCCGAATGTCACGTGCCTCCACCGCCCAGTCTGCCACCCTAGAATCGGTGGAAGACACGGGCATGGGCACAGGGACACGCGGATGCTGGCCGTAATTAAGGAGAAAAGGAGTCTGCCCAGTGGAATCGGCTACGGCGTTGTTCAAGGCAAATTCCACCCAAGGTAGCAAAGATGCCCAGTCATCCTGCCTAACAGAGACAAAATGTCGCAAGTATGTCACCAGAGTCTGGTTGGTCCTCTCTACCAACCCATTTGTCTCGGGATGATATGCAGAGGAGAGATTCAACTCTATGCTAAGTAAACGGCAGAGCTCTCTCCAAAACCGAGACACGAACTGGGAACCCTGGTTGCTGACAATTTTATCAGGCATTCCATGTAAATGGAAAATATGCTTAATGAATAATGTCGCCAAGGCCCGTGCAGAAGGTAATCGTGGAAGCGGCACCAAGTGCACCATCTTAGAGAAATGATCGGTGACAACCCAGACAACGGTGCAGCTATGAGATTTGGGTAAGCCCTCCACGAAGTCCATCCTGACCATCTCCCAGGGCCTGTCTGCCACCGGCAGAATGTAAAGCAACCCAGCAGGCCATTGCCGAGGAAACCGATTCTGGGTGCAGGAAACGCCTCCTGAATATAGTCCCCATCGTCACGGGCCATATGCGGCCACCAGTACGTCCTCGCCAAAAGCTCAGATGTCCTTTTGGTCCCAAAATGCCCACCCACTCTGGACAAGTGAGCCCAAGAGACAACCTTCGCAAATTCGCAAATTCGTTGGCACGAAAGTCTTGCCCGGGGGCATGGACTCTAGCGAAACCGGAGCCACAGTTCTCAGGCTCTCAGAAGGGACAATAAGCCGAGGCTCCTCCTCCTCCTCCTCAGATGACACTACGGAACGGGAGAGAGCGTCGGCACGAATGTTCTTCTCCCCGGAGAGAAAGTGGAGAGTAAAATGAAACCGGGAGAAGAACAAGGACCATCTAGCCTGGCGAGAATTCAGCCGCTGGGCCGTCTGTAGATATACCAAGCTCTTGTGATCAGTGAATACCTGGAAGGGAAAGCGAGCTCCCTCCAAGAGATGTCTCCACTCTGAGAAAGCCATCTTCATGGCTAGCAACTCCCTGTCCCCGATGGAATAATTCCTCTCCGCCGATGTGAAGGTCTTGGAGAAGAAGAAGCAAGGATGCTTCCAAACTTGAGCATCCTTTTGGAAAAGGACTGCTTCAGAAAACCAACAGATGAGGCATCCACCTCCATGATAGATGACTTATCTACATCGGGGCGATGTAGAATGGGAGCGCTAGCGAAGTGTGACTTAATTGAGAGAAAGGCCTTGGAGACATCCTCCCACCACAAGTTGGGATTTGCTCCCTTCTTGGTGAGGGCAACCAAGGGAGCTACCAAAGTTGAGAAGTGTGGAATGAACTGGCAATAGTAATTAATGAACCCCATAAAACGCTGCACCGCTTTAAGTGAATGGGGTTCCTGCCAGTCCATCACAGCCTGTAGCTTGGCAGGATCCATAGCCAAACCCTGGGCAGAGATGATCTATCCAAGGAAAGGCAAGGACTCCTGCTCAAACACACACTTCTCCATCTTGGCGTAGAGGGAGTTTGCCCGTAAGAGGTCGAAGACTTTGCGAACATCTCTCTGATGGGAGTCAATATCCGGAGAGTAGATGAGAATATCATCCAGATAGACTACAACCAAGGTGGTGAGCATATCCCAGAAGATGTCGTTCATAAAGTCTAGGAAAACGGCTGGGGCATTACAGAGCCCGAAGGGCATCTCCAGATATTCATAGTGCCCATCCCTGGTGTTAAAAGCCATCTTCCATTCGTCCCCCTCACGGATACGAATCAGGTTGTAAGCACCTCGCAGATCTAGTTTAGTAAATACCCTTGCTCCCCGTAGCCTATCAAAGAGCTCAGATATCAGGGGTAGTGGGTACTTGTTCTTAACGGTGATGGCGATAAGACCTCTGTAGTCTATGCATGGATGTAATTCTCCACTCTTCTTCTGTACGAAGAAGAACCTAGCCCCTGCAGGTGACAATGACTTCCTAATGAATCCTCTTGCCAGATTCTCTTGAATGTACTGAGACATTGCCTCCATCTCCGGGAGAGATAACGGATAGACTCGACCCTGGGGAGGCTCAGCACCAGGCAAGAGGTCAATAGGACAGTCATAGGGGCGGTGAGGCGGAAGGGTCTCTGCAGCCCTTTTGGAGAACACGTCCACATAGGACCAATAGTGCTTGGGGAGAGAGGAAAGATCTGCGGGTACCTCAGTAGTAGCAACCTGAACGCACTCCCTCTGACATCTACCCTCACAGGATTTACTCCATCCCAGAATTCTCCCTGAGGACCACTCTATATGAGGAGAATGATAGCGTAGCCATGGTATCCCCAAAAGGACCTCATAAATTCCCTCAGGAAGGACTAATAGAGAGATAATCTCCTGATGTGATGGAGACACAGAAAGAGTAAAAGGAATGGTTTGGTGTGTTGTCTGTAAGGGTAGTGTCGACTCATTTACCACTCGAACGGTTACTGGTTTGGCGAGCATCACCAGGGGTATTGTGTGTCGCTGGGCAAAAGCGGATGACATAAAATTACCCTCTGCCCCAGAGTCCACACATAGCTCTACCATAAGAGTGGATGGGCCTATGGTAATTGTCCCCTTGAAGGACAACTTAGAGGCAAACGTCGCCGTGTCTAGTGTACCTCCTCCAACTGCCACTAGACGCTGACGTTTCCCCGACCGCTGAGGACACTTGGAGGCAAGATGTCCTGACTGCCGGCAAACATGACAGACCTTAAGTGTACGAGCGGACCAGAGCTTGGACCCTGCTCTTGACACCTCTATGGCCTCATGTGACTCAGGCACCTGGACCGGAGATTCCATAGGTCTGGCAAAGGTGGGAGCCAGCCGAAACCTCTGCCTACACTGGGCTCGCTGTTATGATCCCAGTGGTAGAGGACCTCTGATATTCCGGCAAGATAGCAAAAACATAAATACTGCTCTAGGGAGGTGGAAACTGGGCTAACCGCATACCTGATCCTAACACACATAACTAGAAGCAGCCGGTGAACGTGCCTACGTTGGTTTTAGATGTCTCGAGCCAGCCGGAGAACTGACTACCCCTAGAGGGAAAATAAGACCTCACTTGCCTCCAGAGAAATTGAACCCCAAAGATATAGAAAGCCCCCAACAAATAATAACGGTGAGGCAAGAGGAAAACACAAACGTAGAGATGAACTAGATTCAGCAAAGTGAGGCCCACTAGTCTAGATAGACAGAAAATAGATAGTGGACTATGCAGTCAGCAGAAAACCCTACAAAAACATCCACACTGAACATTCAAGAACCCCCACACCGACTGACGGTGCGGAGGGAGAATATCAGCCCCCTAGAGCTTCCAGCGAGCCAGAAAATCAAATATTAAGCAAGCTGGACAAAGACACTGAAAAATGCAAATGATCCAAAGTATACAAAACGGACTTAGCTTTTCTTGCATGAGACAGACTGAAAGGAATCCGGAGGAGACCATATAGGTCTGGATACAACGATGCCAGGCAAGAGACTGAGTCTGGAGGAGACTTAAATAGGGAACACCCGCTGCTTAACGACACAGCTGGAGCTCAGGCCTGCAACAAGACATGCCTAACACAATACCGTTAGTGACCACCAGAGGGAGCCCAGAAACACAGTTCACAACAGTACCCCCCCCTTGAGGAGGGGTCACCGAACCCTCACCAAGACCCCCAGGGCGATCAGGATGAGCAGCGTGAAAGGCATGAACCAAATCAGCCGCATGAACATCAGAGGCGACAACCCAGGAATTATCCTCCTGACCATAGCCTTTCCACTTAACTAAATACTGGAGTTTCCGTCTAGAGATGCGAGAATCCAGAATCTTCTCCACCATGTACTCCAACTCGCCCTCAACCAAAACCGGGGCAGGAGGCTCAACAGCAGGAACCATAGGCACCACGTACCGCCGCAACAAGGACCTATGGAACACATTATGAATAGCAAATGACGCTGGAAGGTCCAAGCGAAAAGACACCGGGTTAAGGATTTCCAAAATCTTATAAGGACCGATAAAGCGAGGCTTGAACTTAGGAGAGGAGACTTTCAAAGGAACATGCCGAGAAGACAACCAAACCAAATCCCCAACACGAAGTCGGGGACCCACACCGCGGCGGCGGTTGGCAAAACGCTGGGCCTTGTCTTGTGACAATTTCAAATTGTCCACCACATGGTTCCAAATCCGCTGCAACCTATCCACCACAGAATCAACCCCAGGACAGTCAGAAGGTTCAATCTGGCCCAAGGAGAAACGAGGATGAAAACCAGAGTTGCAGAAAAAAGGTGAAACCAAAGTGGCAGAACTAGCCCGATTATTAAGGGCAAACTCGGCCAGTGGCAAAAAGGTAACCCAGTCGTCCTGATCAGCAGAAACAAAACATCTCAAATAAGTCTCCAACGTCTGATTAGTTCGCTCGGTCTGGCCATTAGTCTGAGGATGAAAAGCCGACGAAAAAGACAAATCAATATCCATCTTAGCACAAAAGGATCGCCAGAATCTGGACACAAACTGGGATCCTCTGTCAGACACAATATTCTCAGGGATGCCGTGCAAACGAACCACATTCTGAAAGAACAAAGGAACCAAATCAGAGGAGGAAGGCAACTTAGGCAAGGGCACCAAATGGACCATTTTAGAAAAACAATCGCACACCACCCAGATGACAGACATCTTCCGAGATACCGGAAGATCCGAAATGAAATCCATGGAAATGTGCGTCCAAGGCCTCTTCGGGATAGGCAAGGGCAAAAGCAACCCGCTGGCACGAGAACAGCAAGGCTTAGCCCGAGCACAAATCCCACAGGACTGCACAAAAGAACGCACATCCCGCGACAAGGAAGGCCACCAAAAGGAACTAGCCACCAAATCTCTGGTACCGAAAATCCCAGGATGTCCCGCCAACACTGAAGAATGAACCTCAGAAATAACTCTGCTGGTCCGTCTGTCAGGGACAAACAGTCTCTCTGGTGGGCAACGATCAGGCCTATCAGCCTGAAATTTCTGCAGCACTCGTCGCAAATCTGGGGAAATGGCAGACAAAATCACTCCCTCTCTGAGAATACCAGCCGGCTCCGAGACTCCCGGAGAGTCAGGCACAAAACTCCTAGAAAGTGCATCAGCCTTCACGTTCTTCGAACCAGGAAGGTATGAGACCACAAAGTCAAAACGGGAGAAAAACAACGACCAACGAGCCTGTCTAGGATTCAGGCGCTTGGCAGACTCGAGGTAAATCAGATTTTTATGATCAGTCAAGACCACCACACGATGTCTAGCTCCCTCGAGCCAATGTCGCCACTCCTCAAATGCCCACTTCATAGCCAACAACTCCCGATTACCAACATCATAGTTCCGCTCAGCAGGCGAAAATTTTCTTGAAAAGAAGGCGCATGGCTTTATCACGGAGCCATCAGAACTTTTTTGCAACAAAACAGCCCCTGCACCAATCTCAGAAGCATCAACTTCAACCTGGAAGGAAAGAGAGACATCCGGCTGGCACAAGACTGGCGCTGAAGTAAACCGACGCTTCAGCTCCCGAAAGGCCTCCACGGCCGCAGGAGACCAATTAGCAACATCAGAACCCTTCTTGGTCATATCCGTCAAAGGTTTAACCACGCTGGAAAAATTAGCGATAAAACGACGGTAAAAATTAGCAAAGCCCAAGAACTTCTGCAGGCTCTTAACAGACGTGGGCTGAGTCCAGTCATGAATGGCACGAACCTTGACTGGGTCCATCTCCACAGTAGAAGGGGAAAAAATAAAACCCAAAAAAGAAACCTTCTGTACCCCAAAGATACATTTTGAGCCCTTCACAAATAGAGCATTCTCCCGCAGAACCTGAAACACCATCCTGACCTGGTTCACATGGGACTCCCAATCATCAGAAAAAAACAAAATATCATCCAGATAAATAATCATAAATTTATCCAGATATTTCCGGAAGATGTCATGCATGAAGGACTGAAACACAGAAGGGGCATTCGATAATCCAAAAGGCATCACCAGGTACTCAAAATGACCCTCGGGCGTATTAAATGCCGTTTTCCATTCATCTCCATGCTTTATGCGCACAAGGTTATACGCACCACGAAGATCTATCTTGGTGAACCAACTGGATCCCTTAATCCGAGCAAACAAATCAGACAACAATGGCAAAGGATACTGAAATTTAACCGTGATCTTATTCAGAAGACGATAATCTATACAAGGTCTCAAAGACCCGTCTTTCTTGCCCACAAAAAAGAATCCTGCACCAAGAGGAGAAGAGGATGGGCGAATATGTCCCTTCTCCAAAGACTCCTTTATATAACTCCGCATCGCGGCATGCTCTGGCACAGATAAATTAAAGAGTCGTCCCTTAGGAAACTTACTACCAGGAATCAAATCTATAGCACAATCACAGTCCCTATGAGGAGGAAGGGCACTGGACCTGGCCTCATTAAATACATCCTGAAAGTCTGACAAAAACTCAGGGATCTCAGAAGGAGTGGAAGAAGCAATTGACACCAATGGAGAATCACCATGAATCCCCTGACACCCCCAACTAGACACAGTAATAGCTTTCCAATCTAAAACTGGATTATGGGCCTGTAACCATGGCAGACCCAAAACGACAACATAATGCATTTTATGCAGTACCAGAAAACGAATCACCTCCTGATGTACAGGAGTCATGCACATGGTCACTTGCGTCCAATACTGAGGTTTATTCTCTGCCAATGGCGTAGAATCAATTCCTCTAAGAGGAATAGGATTTTCCAAAGGCTCCAGGACAAAACCGCAGCGCTTGGCAAACGACAAATCCATCAGACTTAAAGCAGCACCAGAATCCACAAAAGCCATAACTGAGTAAGAAGATAATGAACAAATTAAAGTCACAGACAAAATAAACTTAGGCTGAAAAGTACCAATGGCGACAGGATTAACAATTTTTTTTAAGCGTTTAGAGCATGCTGAGATAACATGTGTTGAATCACCACAGTAGAAACACAACCCATTTTGACGTCTATGATTTTGTCGCTCGGCTCTGGTCAAAATTCTGTCACATTGCATAGAATCAGGTGACCGTTCAGACAGCACCGCCAAAGGATTAACAGATTTGCGCTCCCGCAAACGTCGATCAATTTGAATGGCCAGAGCCATTGAATCATTTAGACCTGTAGGGATAGGAAACCCCACCATCACATCTTTAATGGCTTCAGAAAGACCATTTCTGAAATTTGCGGTGCACACTCATTCCATTGAGTAAGCACGGACCATTTCCGAAATTTTTGACAATATACCTCAGCTTCGTCCTGACCCTGAGAGATAGCCAGCAACATCTTTTCAGCCTGATTTTCAAGATTAGGCTCCTCATAAAGCAAACCAAGTGCCAGGAAAAACGCATCAACATTCACCAATGCAGGATCTCCTGGCGCCAGAGAGAAGGCCCAATCTTGAGGGTCACCACGCAAGAAGGAAATAACAATCTTAACTTGCTGAGCGGAATCACCAGAGGAACGAGGTTTCAGAGACAGAAACAATTTGCAATTATTCCTAAAATTCAAGAACTTAGATCTATCTCCAAAAAACGGCTCAGGAATAGGTATTTTTGGTTCAGACATAGGGCTATGGATAACAAAATCCTGAATGCTTTGTACCCTAGCAGCAAGCTGATCCACACTAGAAGTCAGAGTCTGGACATTCATATCTGCAGCAGAGTTCCAGCCACTCAGAGAAAAAGGGGATGGAAGAAGCTAGGCAAACTGCAGCAAAAAACAAACAAAAAAAAACAAACTTCTTTTTAATCCCGCTTCTGCGATGCAATAAACATTTTCTTTCGGCCTGGCATACTGTTATGATCCCAGTGGTAGAGGACCTCTGATATTCCGGCAAGATAGCAAAAACATAAATACTGCTCTAGGGAGGTGGAAACTGGGCTAACCGCATACCTGATCCTAACACACACAACTAGAAGCAGCCGGTGAACGTGCCTACGTTGGTTCTAGACGTCTCGAGCCAGCCGGAGAACTGACTTCCCCTAGAGGGAAAATAAGACCTCACTTGCCTCCAGAGAAATTGAACCCCAAAGATATAGAAAGCCCCCAACAAATAATAACGGTGAGGCAAGAGGAAAACACAAACGTAGAGATGAACTAGATTCAGCAAAGTGAGGCCCACTAGTCTAGATAGACAGAAAATAGATAGTGGACTATGCAGTCAGCAGAAAACCCTACAAAAACATCCACACTGAACATTCAAGAACCCCCACACCGACTGACGGTGCGGAGGGAGAATATCAGCCCCCTAGAGCTTCCAGCGAGCCAGAAAATCAAATATTAAGCAAGCTGGACAAAGACACTGAAAAATGCAAATGATCCAAAATATACAAAACGGACTTAGCTTTTCTTGCATGAGACAGACTGAAAGGAATCCGGAGGAGACCATATAGGTCTGGATACAACGATGCCAGGCAAGAGACTGAGTCTGGAGGAGACTTAAATAGGGAACACCCGCTGCTTAACGACACAGCTGGAGCTCAGGCCTGCAACAAGACATGCCTAACACAATACCGTTAGTGACCACCAGAGGGAGCCCAGAAACACAGTTCACAACAGTACCCCCCCCTTGAGGAGGGGTCACCGAACCCTCACCAAGACCCCCAGGGCGATCAGGATGAGCAGCGTGAAAGGCATGAACCAAATCAGCCGCATGAACATCAGAGGCGACAACCCAGGAATTATCCTCCTGACCATAGCCTTTCCACTTAACTAAATACTGGAGTTTCCGTCTAGAGATGCGAGAATCCAGAATCTTCTCCACCATGTACTCCAACTCGCCCTCAACCAAAACCGGGGCAGGAGGCTCAACAGCAGGAACCATAGGCACCACGTACCGCCGCAACAAGGACCTATGGAACACATTATGAATAGCAAATGACGCTGGAAGGTCCAAGCGAAAAGACACCGGGTTAAGGATTTCCAAAATCTTATAAGGACCGATAAAGCGAGGCTTGAACTTAGGAGAGGAGACTTTCAAAGGAACATGCCGAGAAGACAACCAAACCAAATCCCCAACACGAAGTCGGGGACCCACACCGCGGCGGCGGTTGGCAAAACGCTGGGCCTTGTCTTGTGACAATTTCAAATTGTCCACCACATGGTTCCAAATCCGCTGCAACCTATCCACCACAGAATCAACCCCAGGACAGTCAGAAGGTTCAATCTGGCCCAAGGAGAAACGAGGATGAAAACCAGAGTTGCAGAAAAAAGGTGAAACCAAAGTGGCAGAACTAGCCCGATTATTAAGGGCAAACTCGGCCAGTGGCAAAAAGGTAACCCAGTCGTCCTGATCAGCAGAAACAAAACATCTCAAATAAGTCTCCAACGTCTGATTAGTTCGCTCGGTCTGGCCATTAGTCTGAGGATGAAAAGCCGACGAAAAAGACAAATCAATATCCATCTTAGCACAAAAGGATCGCCAGAATCTGGACACAAACTGGGATCCTCTGTCAGACACAATATTCTCAGGGATGCCGTGCAAACGAACCACATTCTGAAAGAACAAAGGAACCAAATCAGAGGAGGAAGGCAACTTAGGCAAGGGCACCAAATGGACCATTTTAGAAAAACAATCGCACACCACCCAGATGACAGACATCTTCCGAGATACCGGAAGATCCGAAATGAAATCCATGGAAATGTGCGTCCAAGGCCTCTTCGGGATAGGCAAGGGCAAAAGCAACCCGCTGGCACGAGAACAGCAAGGCTTAGCCCGAGCACAAATCCCACAGGACTGCACAAAAGAACGCACATCCCGCGACAAGGAAGGCCACCAAAAGGAACTAGCCACCAAATCTCTGGTACCGAAAATCCCAGGATGTCCCGCCAACACTGAAGAATGAACCTCAGAAATAACTCTGCTGGTCCGTCTGTCAGGGACAAACAGTCTCTCTGGTGGGCAACGATCAGGCCTATCAGCCTGAAATTTCTGCAGCACTCGTCGCAAATCTGGGGAAATGGCAGACAAAATCACTCCCTCTCTGAGAATACCAGCCGGCTCCGAGACTCCCGGAGAGTCAGGCACAAAACTCCTAGAAAGTGCATCAGCCTTCACGTTCTTCGAACCAGGAAGGTATGAGACCACAAAGTCAAAACGGGAGAAAAACAACGACCAACGAGCCTGTCTAGGATTCAGGCGCTTGGCAGACTCGAGGTAAATCAGATTTTTATGATCAGTCAAGACCACCACACGATGTCTAGCTCCCTCGAGCCAATGTCGCCACTCCTCAAATGCCCACTTCATAGCCAACAACTCCCGATTACCAACATCATAGTTCCGCTCAGCAGGCGAAAATTTTCTTGAAAAGAAGGCGCATGGCTTTATCACGGAGCCATCAGAACTTTTTTGCAACAAAACAGCCCCTGCACCAATCTCAGAAGCATCAACTTCAACCTGGAAGGAAAGAGAGACATCCGGCTGGCACAAGACTGGCGCTGAAGTAAACCGACGCTTCAGCTCCCGAAAGGCCTCCACGGCCGCAGGAGACCAATTAGCAACATCAGAACCCTTCTTGGTCATATCCGTCAAAGGTTTAACCACGCTGGAAAAATTAGCGATAAAACGACGGTAAAAATTAGCAAAGCCCAAGAACTTCTGCAGGCTCTTAACAGACGTGGGCTGAGTCCAGTCATGAATGGCACGAACCTTGACTGGGTCCATCTCCACAGTAGAAGGGGAAAAAATAAAACCCAAAAAAGAAACCTTCTGTACCCCAAAGATACATTTTGAGCCCTTCACAAATAGAGCATTCTCCCGCAGAACCTGAAACACCATCCTGACCTGGTTCACATGGGACTCCCAATCATCAGAAAAAAACAAAATATCATCCAGATAAATAATCATAAATTTATCCAGATATTTCCGGAAGATGTCATGCATGAAGGACTGAAACACAGAAGGGGCATTCGATAATCCAAAAGGCATCACCAGGTACTCAAAATGACCCTCGGGCGTATTAAATGCCGTTTTCCATTCATCTCCATGCTTTATGCGCACAAGGTTATACGCACCACGAAGATCTATCTTGGTGAACCAACTGGATCCCTTAATCCGAGCAAACAAATCAGACAACAATGGCAAAGGATACTGAAATTTAACCGTGATCTTATTCAGAAGACGATAATCTATACAAGGTCTCAAAGACCCGTCTTTCTTGCCCACAAAAAAGAATCCTGCACCAAGAGGAGAAGAGGATGGGCGAATATGTCCCTTCTCCAAAGACTCCTTTATATAACTCCGCATCGCGGCATGCTCTGGCACAGATAAATTAAAGAGTCGTCCCTTAGGAAACTTACTACCAGGAATCAAATCTATAGCACAATCACAGTCCCTATGAGGAGGAAGGGCACTGGACCTGGCCTCATTAAATACATCCTGAAAGTCTGACAAAAACTCAGGGATCTCAGAAGGAGTGGAAGAAGCAATAGACACCAATGGAGAATCACCATGAATCCCCTGACACCCCCAACTAGACACAGTAATAGCTTTCCAATCTAAAACTGGATTATGGGCCTGTAACCATGGCAGACCCAAAACGACAACATAATGCATTTTATGCAGTACCAGAAAACGAATCACCTCCTGATGTACAGGAGTCATGCACATGGTCACTTGCGTCCAATACTGAGGTTTATTCTCTGCCAATGGCGTAGAATCAATTCCTCTAAGAGGAATAGGATTTTCCAAAGGCTCCAGGACAAAACCGCAGCGCTTGGCAAACGACAAATCCATCAGACTTAAAGCAGCACCAGAATCCACAAAAGCCATAACTGAGTAAGAAGATAATGAACAAATTAAAGTCACAGACAAAATAAACTTAGGCTGAAAAGTACCAATGGCGACAGGATTAACAATTTTTTTTAAGCGTTTAGAGCATGCTGAGATAACATGTGTTGAATCACCACAGTAGAAACACAACCCATTTTGACGTCTATGATTTTGTCGCTCGGCTCTGGTCAAAATTCTGTCACATTGCATAGAATCAGGTGACCGTTCAGACAGCACCGCCAAAGGATTAACAGATTTGCGCTCCCGCAAACGTCGATCAATTTGAATGGCCAGAGCCATTGAATCATTTAGACCTGTAGGGATAGGAAACCCCACCATCACATCTTTAATGGCTTCAGAAAGACCATTTCTGAAATTTGCGGTGCACACTCATTCCATTGAGTAAGCACGGACCATTTCCGAAATTTTTGACAATATACCTCAGCTTCGTCCTGACCCTGAGAGATAGCCAGCAACATCTTTTCAGCCTGATTTTCAAGATTAGGCTCCTCATAAAGCAAACCAAGTGCCAGGAAAAACGCATCAACATTCACCAATGCAGGATCTCCTGGCGCCAGAGAGAAGGCCCAATCTTGAGGGTCACCACGCAAGAAGGAAATAACAATCTTAACTTGCTGAGCGGAATCACCAGAGGAACGAGGTTTCAGAGACAGAAACAATTTGCAATTATTCCTAAAATTCAAGAACTTAGATCTATCTCCAAAAAACGGCTCAGGAATAGGTATTTTTGGTTCAGACATAGGGCTATGGATAACAAAATCCTGAATGCTTTGTACCCTAGCAGCAAGCTGATCCACACTAGAAGTCAGAGTCTGGACATTCATATCTGCAGCAGAGTTCCAGCCACTCAGAGAAAAAGGGGATGGAAGAAGCTAGGCAAACTGCAGCAAAAAACAAACAAAAAAAAACAAACTTCTTTTTAATCCCGCTTCTGCGATGCAATAAACATTTTCTTTCGGCCTGGCATACTGTTATGATCCCAGTGGTAGAGGACCTCTGATATTCCGGCAAGATAGCAAAAACATAAATACTGCTCTAGGGAGGTGGAAACTGGGCTAACCGCATACCTGATCCTAACACACACAACTAGAAGCAGCCGGTGAACGTGCCTACGTTGGTTCTAGACGTCTCGAGCCAGCCGGAGAACTGACTTCCCCTAGAGGGAAAATAAGACCTCACTTGCCTCCAGAGAAATTGAACCCCAAAGATATAGAAAGCCCCCAACAAATAATAACGGTGAGGCAAGAGGAAAACACAAACGTAGAGATTAACTAGATTCAGCAAAGTGAGGCCCACTAGTCTAGATAGACAGAAAATAGATAGTGGACTATGCGGTCAGCAGAAAACCCTACAAAAACATCCACACTGAACATTCAAGAACCCCCACACCGACTGACGGTGCGGAGGGAGAATATCAGCCCCCTAGAGCTTCCAGCGAGCCAGAAAATCAAATATTAAGCAAGCTGGACAAAGACACTGAAAAATGCAAACGATCCAAAGTATACAAAATGGACTTAGCTTTTCTTGCATGAGACAGACTGAAAGGAATCCGGAGGAGACCATATAGGTCTGGATACAACGATGCCAGGCAAGAGACTGAGTCCGGAGGAGACTTAAATAGGGAACACCCGCTGCTTAACGACACAGCTGGAGCTCAGGCCTGCAACAAGACATGCCTAACACAATACCGTTAGTGACCACCAGAGGGAGCCCAGAAACACAGTTCACAACAGCTCGCTCCAACCTTCGCTCGTGAAAACGAAGGTCTATGTGAGTTGATACAGCTATGAGCTCCTCCAGTGTGGCGGGAATCTCCCTAGTGGCCAAAGCGTCCTTCACATGGTCAGCCAGCCCCCTCTAAAATACAGAGATGATGGCTTTGTCTGACCACTCCAACTCAGACACTAACGTCCGGAAGTGGACGGCAAAATGACTGACCATGGTCGAACCCTGAGTCAAAGCCAGCAGTTGGAGCGCCGTATCATGGGTGACTTGAGGTCCTACAAAGACCTGTTTCAGAGTGCCAAGAAACTGAGGAACACTCCGCACCACATGATCGTTGCGCTCCCACAGCGGCGTAGCCCACTCCAAAGCTCTGTCCGACAGGAGAGAAATTATGAATCCCACCTTTGCCCGCTCTGTAGGAAAACGTGCAGCCCGGAGCTCGAGATGTATACCACACTGGCTCAAGAAACCCCTACAGGACATACTGTCCCCAGAGAATTTTTCAGGCAACGGGAGGTGAGATAAGGTCGGAACAGAGGTGGCAGTGGGTAAAGCTGCTGCAGCCACGCTAGCAGCCTGAACAGCTATTGCGGTAACATCCACCGCCGAGGTTGCACGCTCGAGAGACGCCAACCGGCCCTCCAGCAGCTGGATGTACCCCTGCAATCGTTGTTCATCCGCCATACTTAGCCAGATCCTGGCGCTAGTGTACTGTTAGGGTTGGCGGAACGCAACGAATATATATTTATTAGTAGTAGTTGGTGCATTCGCAACCCAGGATCCACTGTGCAGGAAAGAACCTGCTGCTAGATATGGCAGTACAATATAGTAGTATAAACAAACTCTGTTACTTCACAGAGTCCGTTAGTAAAGAGAATGCTGTACCCTGTTTGCTTCACAGGGGAACACAGCTACTTAGTAGAGCAGATGGTGGTCATGCAGTCAAATGCAAACACACAGCTCCTCTCCGGTGGAGCCGGAATTCTGATGGCTAAACACCAGCCCTGAATCCACTCAAATGAAACTCCTCGCCAGAGGTGCCAGCATTCTAGGGGCTTATTTCAGCCGGGTCCCTGAATACACACACATGAAACTCCTCGCCGGAGGTGCCAGCATTCTAGGGGCTTATTTCAGCCGGGTCCCTGAATACACACACACACACATGACCACACTGGCGCTGAGCTCATACATAAATTGACACTAGCACATGTCCATGCCGTCATGAGAACCTTTTATAGCTGCAGCAACTTCAGGACCTTCCAAGAAGGACCAATGGAAGACATCCACAGAACTTGATCAGGTACATGACCTTCCTGGAGGACCAATGGAAGTTGCTGCAGTACCTGAGCATGTGACCCTTGATCTCCATTGAGAGATCTTACCCTGGACATGCTCAGTGTGTGCAAAGCAGGATTTAGTCCCAGAAAAGCCTGCTCACCGCAGACCAGTGCAGGGTACAATAGCAGAGCCTGGAGAGGCAGCAGTAACCCTTTGCACAGTACCAGATTCAGTGAGACGCTGGGACCGACGTCTCCGCTGAGCAGGCTCCACCGCGGCTGATGCAGAATGGGAGACCGCAGCAGACTTGACTCAAGATACCCCCGTGCAGTGGTGGGAACTCGACTCCTAACATGTATTAACCCTTTAGGTACTTCACATGAACCGAAGCAATGTGGAAGGAAAAAAATTAACATTTAACTTTTTTTCCTAAAAAATTTACTTTAGCCCTAATTTTGTAATTTTAACAACTGGAGAAAATGGAACAGAAAATGTGCTACCAAATTTCTCCTGAGTATGCTGATGCCCCATATGTGGGGGAAAACCACTGTTTGGGTGCACGGCAGAGCTTGTAGGGGAAGCAGCACCATTTTATTTTTTAAACTCAAAATTGGCTGGAATCGAGAGTGGCGCAGTATCGCGTTTGGAGAGCCCTTGATGTTCCTAAATAGCAAACACCCAACACATGTGTCCCTATTTTAAAACTAGACCCCTTAAGGAAGTTAGATAGATATTTGGTGAGCACCTTGAACCCCCAGTTGCTTCACTGAAGTTTATAACGTTGAGGCGTGAAAATAGAAAATCTAATTTGTTCCACCAAAATTACCTTTTAGCCCCATTTTTATATTTTCACAAGGGTAACAGGAGAAAATTAACCTCAAAATTTGCTGTGAAATTTCTCCTGAGCATGCTGATAACCCATATGTGGGAGAAAACCACTGTTCAGGCACAAGGCAGGGCTGAGAAGAGAAGGAGCACCGTTTGACTTTTTGAATGAAAAATTGGCTGGAATCAAGAGCAGATGCCATGTCATGTTTGGAGAGCCCCTGATGTGCCTATGCAGTGCAAATCCCCCACAATTTACCTCACTTTGGAAACTAAACTACTCAAGGAACTTATCTTGATGTTTGACGAGTACCTTGAACCCCCAGGTGTTTCACAGAAATTTATAACGTTGAGCCACAAAAATAAAAAATTTAATTTTTTGCACAAAAATTTACTTTTAGCCCCAATTTTTTTTATTTTCACAGAGATTACAAAAGAAAATGAATCCAAAGATTGTTGTGCAATTTCTCCACAGTATGCTGATACCCCAAATGTCTGGGAAAACAACTGTGTGGGTGCACGGCAAGGCTTTGAAGGGAAGGAGCATCATTTGACTTTTTGAATGCAAAATTGGTTGGAATCGTGAGCGGACGCTATGTCACTTTTGCAGAGTCAATGATGTCCCCAAACAGTGGAAACCCCCCCACAATTTTTAACTAGGCTCCTCATGGAACATTTGTAGTAAGTACTTGAACCCCCTACTGCTTCTCAGAAATTGATAACGTTGAGTCATGAAAATAAAAAATCCAATTTTTTTCACAAAAATGTTCTTTTAGCCCCATTTTTTTATATTCACAAGGGTAACGAGAGAAAATGAACCAAAAAATGTTTCGTGAAATTTCTCCAGAGTATGTCAATACCCCATATGTGGGAAAAACCATTATTTGGATGCACCACAGGGCAGCAAAGGAGCACCGTTTGACTTTTTGAACTCGAAATTAGCTAAATATTGCAATCTCCCACAAGTGACCTCACTTTGGAAACTAGGCCCATCAAGGAGCAAATCTAGATGTGTGGCAAGTACTCTGAATCCCCAGGTGTTTCACAGAAATTTATAACAATGAGTCGCAAAAATATAAAATCTAATTTTTTCCACAAATATTTTATTTTAGCCCCAATTTTTTTATTTTAACACTAATTGCAAGAGAAAATGCATGCCAAAGATTGTTGTGCAATTTCTCTAGAGTATGCCGATACCCCATGTGTCTGGGAAAACAACTGTTTGGGTGCATGGCAAGGCTCGAAAGGGAAGGAGCACCATTTGACTTTTTGAATGTGAAATTTCCTTGAATTGAGAGCAGATGCCATGTCACGTTTGTCCATGATGTGCCTAAACAGTGGAAACCCCCAACAAATTACCCCGTTTTGGAAACTAGGCCCCTAATGGAACTTATCTAGATGTGTGGTGAGCACTTTGATCTCCCAGGTGCTTCTCAGAAATGTATAATGTTGATCCTATCATGTATAATGTATAATGTATAATGTTGATCCTAAAAATCATATTTTTTCCACAAAATGTTCTTTTAGCCCTAATTTTTTTTATTCTCACAAGGGTGACAGGAGAAAATGAACCCCAAGATATGTTGTGAAATTTCTCTTGAGTACACAAAAACTACATATGTGTGGGAAAAACACTGTTTGGATGCCTGGCAGGGCTCAGAAGGGAATGAGTCTAGTTTGACTTTTTAATTGCAAAATTGGCTAGAATTAAGAATGGATGAAATATTGCGTTTCTAGAGCTCCTCATGTCCCTAAACAGTAGAAACCCTCAAAAGTGAGCACATTTTGGAAACCAATCCCCTCTAGGAACTTATTTAGATGTTTGGTGAGCACTTTGAATACTTTGTTCATCCAATTTTTTTTATTTTCATAAGAGTTACAGGAGAATATGGCCATAAAAATGTTGGTGTAAAATTTCCTCTACATACGCCGATACCCCATATGTGGTGGAAAACTACTGTTTGGGTGCACTCCAGGTCTCAGACGGAAAGGAGTGTTTTGAAGTGTAGACTTTGATGAAATGGTCTGTTCACACCATGTCACATTTGGAGAGCCACTGATGTGCCTAAATAGTGGAAAATCCCCACATTTGACCCTATTTTGGAAACCGGACCCTCCAAGAAATTTATTTAGATGAGTGGTGAGCACCTTGAGCCTCCAGGTACTTCACAGAAATGTTTAACTTTGAACCATAAAAATAATTAAAAAAAACTCAAAAATGTTCTTTTAACACTGATTTTCTTATTTTCACAATGGTAACAGGAGGAATTGGACACCAAAAATTGTTGTGCAATTTCTCCTGAGCAGGTCTCGGAAGGAAAGGAGGGATGATTTGGAGCACAGACTTTGATGGAATGGTCTGCGTGCGCCAAGTCGCATTTGAAGAGCTCCTGATGTGCCTAAACAGTGGAAATCCCCCACAAGTGACCCCATTGTGTAAACTACACCCCTCAATGACTTTATCTAAATGTATAGTTATAGTAATGACAATAGTGCATTTGGTTTTACTGTTGTAGTAATTTATAATGTAGTGGTATATGTAAGTTTTGCAAATTACATCAGATTTTAAAAGTGTGTTGTGTCAATAGGTTAAAACACATCTTTTGAATTTATGGACCTGTGGTATGCTTTGAAGCAATATTTAATGCATTGGTTTGGTTTCTTAGGGCATGTTTCACAATGGTAAATTGTGTCTTTTTGGGTTCTCCTCTTGGAGCATACTTTGCACCTTTTGACCTGGGACGATACGATCACTATCAGTTTCATAAGTACTGAGACCCTCACCTTCCTGAGTGCCAAACATTAGGACCTTGATGACTACTTCCTGAAACTGATGGAAGGTCCCTGTATTGCCTGCAGATCGAAACAGCACAAAGGCATTGTACAGTGCCATCTGTACAATGTGCATGGCCAATTTTTTGTACCATACTTTAGCTTTTCTCATGCCACTGTATGGTTTGAGGACTTGAACTGACAGATCTACACCCCCATGTACTTATTATAATCCAAGATACAATCTGGCTTTGGAACTTGTATGTGGTACCTCAGACAGTGACAAGGGAGCTATTGTCACAGTGCATGGTGGTCAAAATAAGGACATGCCCCTAGTCCACCAGCATGTGGTGGGTTCTGCTGTAACCCTTTCTCAGCAGTTGCCCAATTAGCAGTTTAGGGAGACCTCCCTGATTATTTCTCATGGTGCCACATGCAACTGTACCTCTGACAGAGAGGTTGCTATGCCCATTGGGCGTGAGGATGTATAGTGGACTCACCAGACCACTGATGGTGCAGTGGTAGCTGTATACCCGATACATAAGAGACAGGAGAATGAGCTTCCAAAAACCAAAGATATTTATTTAAAGGAAGCTTTAACAAAAGGAAGAGATGCCTGAGGGGAGAACCCTCTTGACAACAACACTTAACCATGTAGTGGAGCACTGGGCAAGGCATACCCCTATACAGGGATTCCCCTGTTGCAACACCAGGTGGCCTAAATGCTGTGCTGCCTCCTAAGAGCATTTCCAGGAGACCTGCCAAAGGGAATGCAGGCTCCTAGCAAAGAAAAGAGCCACCGATCATCTGGGACCATAGACAGGGTGAGCAGTACCAGTGGAGCTGTGTGATAGGCGCCAGTCTCACTACACAGTGGATACCGGACCTGCAGCTGAGGGCATGACATTACCCTCCCTCTTATGCCTTCCCTTCTTCAACCCTGCCAGGAACTTTCTAAGAAGGAAAGGGGCATTAATGTTCTCCTCAGGCTCCCAGGATCTCTCTTCAGGACGATATCCCTTCCAGTCAATCAGAAAGAACGACCTGCCACCTCTTCTCTTCATGGCCAGGATGTCTTTAACTTCATAGATGTCCTCAGTACTGACAAGAGAAATTAAATTACGTGGATCCTGTACAATGTGACTGAGAACAACCAGTTTCAGCAGGGAGACATGGAAGGAGTTATTGATTCGTAAGGAAGCAGGCAACTTCAAAAGATAACACACATCATTGATTCGGTGGAGCACTTCGAAGGGAACAATGTAGCGAGGAGCCAGCTTATAAGAATGAACCTTAAGACGGATGTGCCTGGAAGACAGCCATACATTATCTCTGGGTTGGAAAGGTGGCAATTGCAGATGTCTCTTATCTGCATGCTCCTTGGTTCGAACCGATGCCTGCTTCAGTGATGTCCTGGTCTCTATCCAGACCCTTGTGAAATCCTCGGCCAGGGACCAGGCAGGAGGGCTGGAAGCGAGAGTCAATGGAGTCGGGATCCTAGGATCTGTCCATAAACAATAAAAAATGGAGAGTTATGGGAGGACTCACCAACAAGGTTGTTGTAGGAAAACTCCGCTCACGGCAGCAGGTCAGCCCAGTCGCTGTGATGACCATTCACGAAGTGTCACAGATAGTTGGTGAGGACATGATTCACTCTCTTCACTTGGCCGTTAGATTATGAGTGATAGGCTGAGGAGAAGCCCAGGGTGACATCCAACAGCTTACAGTGGGACCTCCAGAATTGGGAGATGAATTGAGCTCCTCTTTCAGAGACAATGTGGAGCTGAAGTCCGTGAGGCCGAAGGACATGCTGGATGAAGAGCTCTGCGAGTTTAGGAGCAGAAGGGAGACCGGACAGTGGAGTGAAGTGACCCATCTTGGAGAACTGGTCAACCACAACCCAGATTACAGCACAACTGGACAATGTTGGCAGATCCATGATGAAATCCATGGCAATGTGTTGCCATGGAGCAGATGCAATTGGAAGCAGTAGGAAGTCACCAGCTGGCAGCTTCTTGGGTGTCTTATTATAAGCACAAGGGGGACAGGCTGCAACAAAGTCCAGAACATCTTGGCGCAAGGTGGACCACCAATAGTGTCGAGATATCAGCTGTAATGGCTTTGTTTGACCGGCATGGCCTGCAAGCTTAGAAGAATGACCCCAGTGTAGCACTCACTTCTTATCTCTTTGAGTTACAAGGGTCTTACCAGGAAGAAGCTGTGACAGCCTGACTGGAGCCACAGTGATCATCTTAGATGGTTCAATGATATGCTGAGGCTCCTCTTCAAGGTCGTTTGACAGAAAGGACCTGGAAAGTGCATCAGCTTTGATATTCTTCTCTGCATGACAGAAATGGAGAGAGAAATTGAAATGAGCAAAGAATAAAGACCAACGAGCCTGGCGAGAAGGGTTGAGCGAAACGGATCGGACAAATTCAAAAATCGCCAACTTTCGGCAAAGTCGGGTTTCATGAAACCCGACCCGATCCTAGTGTGGGATCGGCCCTGAGGTCGGCGATCTGTGCGCAAAAGTCGCATTTCGTATGACGCTTTCAGCGCCATTTTTCAGCCAATAAAGGAGACGCAGAGTGTGGGCAGCATGATGACATAGGTCTCGGTCCCCACCATCTTAGAGAAGGGCATGACAGTGATTGGCTTGCTTTCTGTGGCGTCACAGGGGCTATAAAGGGGCGTGCATGCCGACCGCCATCTTACTTCTGCCGATCTTAGCATAGGTAGAGGTTGCTGCAGCTTCATCAGAAGAAGGGATATAGTTAGGGAGGCAAACTGCTTGTGCTGTGGCGATTTCCACTGTCCAACACCACCTTTTTTTTGCAGAGACAGTGGAGGCTATATTTTTGTGCATCAGCTCTGTAGCTTATTAGGCTGCCTTATGAGGCTCCCTGATAGCTGCATTGCTGTTTGCATGCTGCTGTGCAAACCAACTGCTTTTTTAAAAGCAAAAATCCTGTTGCTCCTTCCTTTCTGCACAGTTATCTTGTTTTTGTCCACACTTTTGTGTGCAGTAGTCCTTTTTATTGCTGCCATACTTGTCCTGAGATCATTGTAGGGAGATTGAAATTGTACTACAGTCCTTGTATTTTTTCATATATCTTCCAGCCACTTTCTGCCACTTACATTTTGTTGTTTTATACACTGGGCCTGAGTTTTGGTTCAGTCTCCAAAAAAAAAGGGAGATTTAAATTCTCACAAAGTGGATATACTTCAGTCCTGTTAGTTTGTCGTATGTCAGCCAGCCACTTTCTGCCACTTAGATTGCGTTGTTATATACACTGAGCCTGAGTTTTGGTTCAGTCTCCCAAAAAAAAGTGAGATTCAAATTCTCACAAAGTGGATATACTTCAGTCCTGTTAGTTTGTCGTATATCAGCCAGCCATTTTCTGCCACTTACATTGTGTTGTTTTATACACTGGGCCTGAGTTTTGGTTCAGTCTCCCCCCAAAAAAAGTGAGATTCAAATTCTCACAAAGTGGATATACTTCAGTCCTGTTAGTTTGTTGTATATCAGCCAGCTCCTTTCTGCCACTTACATTGTGTTGTTTTATGCACAGGGCCTGAGTTTTGGTTCAGTCTCCCAAAGAAAAAAGTGATATTTAAATTCTCAACAAGTTTATATACACCTTCTACCTTGTTTTACAGTACCATATAACGGTTGTTATTTTGGTTAGATTTTCCAAAAAATGAGGAAGTCTGGTGGAAGAGCCCGTGGGCGGTGGTTGCCAGCTGGTACTGATGGTGGTGGTGGTTAGGGTTGAGCGAAACGGGTCGGCCATTTTCAGAAGTTGCTGACTTTTGGCAAAGTCGGGTTTCATTAAACCCGACCCGACCCCTGTGTGGGGTCGGCCATGAGGTCGGCGATCTTCTGAATCTGGTATCGGAATTCCGATACCGAGTTCCGATATGTTTGCGATATCGGGAATCAGTATCGGAATCCATATTTAAGTGTTAAATAAAAAAGAATCAAAATAAAAAATATTGATATACTCACCCTCGGACGCGCCCTGGTACTAACCGGCAGGCTTCCTTCCTAAGAATGAGCGCGTGAATGACCTGCGGTGACGTCGCGGCTTGTGATTGGTCGCGAGCGGTCACATGGACAAGCCGCGACATCATCTAAGGTCCTTCACGCGCTCATTCTTAGGAAGGAAGGCTGCCGGAAAGAAGCAGGGCACGTCCGAGGGTGAGTATATACCTAATAGGAATACACTCACCCTCGGACGCACCCTGCTTCTTTCCAGGCAGCCTTCCTTCCTAATAATGAGCGCGTGAAAGACCTTAGATGACGTCGCGGCTTGTCCATGTGACCGCTCACGACCAATCACAAGCCGCGACGTCACCGCAGGTCATTCACGCGCTCATTCTTAGGAAGGAAGCCTGCCGGTTAGTACCAGGGCGCGTCCGAGGGTGAGTATATCAATATTTTTTATTTTGATTCTTTATTTTACACATCAATATGGATCCCAGGGCCTGAAGGAGAGTTTCCTCTCCTTCAGACCCTGGGAACCATAGTATCCCATTGCACTGCATTGGGTTTCATGTTTCGGCCGACCCCGACCCCGACTTTTTTATAGGATCGGCCGATTTCACTCGACCCGACTTTTGAGCAAGTCGGGTTTCGTGAAACCGACCCGATCCTATAGAAATAAAAGTCGCTCAACCCTAGTGGTGGTGCATCTGGTGGTAGTGGCAAAAGCACAATAGCACCTAAGGCTGAAGGTGTTGAGCCAGCATCATCGTCTGGCTACAAAAGGCCTCGAAGGCTCCCTTATCTTGGAGTAGGAAAACTGTTTTTAAAGCTGGAGCAGCAGGAAAAAGTTTTGGCTTTCCTTGCTGACTCAGCCTCTAGCTCTTTCGCCTCCTCTTCAGAAAGTTCCAAATATAAAAGCAGCGAGTTGTCAGTGGATGCTCCCGGTCAGGAACAAGACGTTTCCTTGTGTCCTTCACCCAAACCAAAAGTGAACGATGCGTCAGGCGACACTACAGGTTACTCCATGGAGCTCTTTACACATACCGTGCATGAGTTAGAAAGGGAAATTGTTAACTGCCCATTACAAGATGAATCGGACATGGAGTGCACTGATGCACAGCCACAGCTAGCTTATTATGCTGTTCCATTGACTCAGATCACTACATTGCCCTCGCAGTGTACTGAGCCAGAATCTGACCCTGATGAGACTATGGTGCCCCGTCCCAAACGCTATAGCACCTTACACGGTGACACAGAGGAAGGTGCACATGACATTGAAGAGAAGGTGATAGATGACCCAGTTGTTGACCCAGATTGGCAGTCAATGGGGGAAGAGAGTGCCGCTGCCAGTAGCTCAGAAGCAGAGGAGGATGATCCACAGCAGCCATCTACATCGCAACAGCTGTCAACTGGCAGGCCCGTATCAGGCCAAAAACATTTGTCAAAAACAAAAACAGTTTTAGGACAGCGTGGCCATTCGGTGAAAGTAGCACAGCGTGCAATGCCTGAAAAGGTATTCCATAGTAGGAAAAGTGTAGTGTGGCAATTTTTTAACCAAGATCCGAATGATCAGTCAAAAGTTATCTGTAAGAACTGCTCAAAGACCTTTAGCAGAGGGAAGAATCTTCAAAATTTAAATACAACATTCATGCTTAGACATTTAACTAGCATGCACTTGCAAGCCTGAAATAACTACCAAACGTCCCGTACCGTTAGTGCACCTGCTCAGAATGAAGGTAGTCAGCAACGCTACATTGCTTCCCTCACTGTAAGCCCACCGGTTAGGACACCACCAGCAGCAAATGTGGAGGTATCGTCGCAAGGCCAAAGAAGTCAGGGAATCACAAGGTTATTAATAGGAAACACTGTATGTAGGTCAACATCAAGAATACCATCACCAACCCTTTCTCAATCCGCCATGTCCACCACCCCCACCGCTTTTTCCACCATATGCAGCTCTCCAGTCCAGCTCACACTACAAGAGACTCTTGTTAGGAAAAGAATGTACTCATCCTCTCATCCGCGTACATAGGGTTTGAACGCCCACATTGCTATACTAATCTCATTAGAGATGATGCCCTACCGGTTGGTTGAAAGCGAAGCTTTCAAAGACCTGATGGCCTACGCAGTACCACGCTATGACCTACCCAGTCGGACTTCTTTGCGAGAAGAGCCATCCCAGCCCTCCACCAGCATGTCAAAGACCGCATTGTCCATGCACTGAGGCAATCAGTCAGTGGAAAGGTCCACTTCACAACAGATGCATGGACCAGTAGGCATGGCCAGGGACATTACGTGTCCATCACGGCGCACTGGGTTAATGTGGTGGATGTAGGGTCCACTGGGGACAGCCATAGTGGGACAGTTCTGCCTAGCCCACGGTCTAGGAAACAGTTGGCTGTAGGCGTTCGCCACCCCTCCTCCTCCTCCTCCAGAAGCGAAAGCTCGTCCACAGAGCACATTCGCATGACCACTCCATCCGCAGCTGCCAGTGTTGTACACGAAGTGTCCCATTATCGAACAGCTAGTGGTAAGCGTGAGCAGGCTGTGCTACAAATGAAGTGTTTGGGCGACAACAGACACACCGAGAAAGTACTGGCCAAGTACTTGCAGCAACAAACTCAGTCATGACTGGGCAGTGTACATCTTGAGGCAGGCAAGGTAGTGAGTGATAACGGAAGGAATTTTATGGCTGCCATAGCCCTTTCAGAACTGAAACACATACCTTGCCTGGCTCACACCTTGAACCTGGTGGTGCAGTGCTTCCTCAAAAATTATCTGGAATTACCAGCCCTGCTCCTGAAGCAACCGAAAAAAGGACACGTCTGGCTACCCAAAATGTTGATGATCTAACCTTCATTAAAATGAACCAATCATGGATTTCAAATTATTTTGCCCCACCTTCCCCTGCTGACACGTAGCTTGCCTGAAAAATGTCTTGCTTTTGTCCACCATAGGACATTTTTATACCTCCCTAAATGGGCTGACTCCCCCCACAGGGCAGTGGTCACCACCTGGCGCAAGCACCCGTGCGAGTGCCGTTTGCCTGGATAGGTGGGTGGGCCCACTCTTGGGCGACGGCACTGGCACAGGGTCCCTCATAGTACAATGAAGTGTCTCTGATGGTGGTGGTGCACAACCAATGTCAGACACACCGTCGTAATATGAGGGGCCCTGTGCCAGTACCGCCGCCCACGAGAGAGTGTTCGCCCCAGCTCGAACAGTGCTCTACCACTTGCAATACTTACCTCTCCCTGCTCCACCACTGTGTAGTCTGTTCTGTTAAATCCTTCAATGGCACTGCCAATACAAATTTGTTGAAATGATAGATGATAGTTAAAATATACAGGGGTCCTGGCCTCCATTTAGACCAGTTAATACTTTGCGCCTACTATCACTGTCTGCTACTCAGCAGAGGAGCCCACCCCTGTACCTAGCTATGCCACCTGTTTATTTATGGACAATTTTTTGGCAGACATTTAGCCCACTTTATTATTTGGGCCTACTAACTGTGCCTGCCACTCATTACAGTTTTCCTCCACTGAACAAAGCAATTATAGTATAATTTATTAATAAATAGTCAATTTACAAACATAGATGTATATCTGCTGTATGCAGAAATATACAGAACAGGACAGGCAATACAAAAAGGATATGACGGTACATCAGGTATAGTGTGGTACTGCTGGGCAACATCCCTAACTGGTGCACATGATTGTTTCCCTGTGATATGCTGACATAGCTTTATATCATGTGCACCAGTTAGGGATGTTGCCCAGCAGTACCACACTATACCTGATGTACCGTCATATCCTTTTTGTATTGCCTGTCCTGTTTTGTATATTTCTGCATACAGCAGATATACATCTATGTTTGTAAATTGACTATTTATTAATAAATTATACTATAATGCTGCTTTGGACTGCTAGACTCCATTTCTTTGTGTTACTTTATTATTTGGGCCTATTAACTGTGTCTGCCACTCATTATAGTTTTCCTCCACTGAACAAAGCAATGCCGCCTGTTTATTCCTGTTACCACATTTGAACTGCATTTAGCCAACTTTATTATTTGGGCCTATTAACGGTGTCTGCCACTCATTACAGTTTTCCTCCACTGAACAAAGCAATGCTGCCTGTTTAGTCCTGTTACCACATTTGAACTGCATTTAGCCTACTTTATTATTTGGGCCTACTAACTGTGTCTGCCACTCATTACAGTTTTCCTCCACTGAACAAAGCAATGCCGCCTGTTTATTCCTGTTACCATATTTGAACTGCATTTAGCCTACTTTATTATTTGGGCCTACTAACTGTGTCTGCCACTCATAACAGTTTTCCTCCACTGAACAAAGCAATGCCGCCTGTTTAGTCCTGTTACCATATTTGAACTGCATTTAGCCTACTTTATTACTTGGGCCTATGTTGTGAAATTGGATTCTGGGCTCCCCCGGTGGCCACTTGTGGAATTTAACTTGTGTGCATCATCCCCTCTGTTCACCTGCTCCTATCAGGATGTGGGAGTCGCTATATAACCTTGCTCCTCTGTCAGTTTCATGCCGGTCATCAATGTAATCAGTAGCCTTTCTGTGCATGTTCCTGCTACTAGACAACTCCCAGCTAAGTTGGACTTTTGTCCTTGTGTGTTTTTGCATTTTGTTCCTGTTCACAGCTGCTGTTTCGTTACTGTGTCTGGAAAGCTCTTGTGAGCGGAAATTGCCACTCTGGTGTTATGAGTTAATGCTAGAGTCTTAAAGTAATTTCTGGATGGTGTTTTGATAGGGTTTTCTGCTGACCATGAAAGTGCCCTTTCTGTCTTCATGCTATCTAGTAAGCGGACCTCGATTTTGCTAAACCTATTTTCATACTACGTTTGTCATTTCATCTTAAATCACCGCCAATATATGTGGGGGCCTCTGTCTGCCTTTTGGGAAAATTTCTCTAGAGGTGAGCCAGGACTGTCTTTTCCTCTGCTAGGATTAGGTAGTTCTCCGGCTGGCGCTGGGCATCTAGGGATAAAAAAACGTAGGCATGCTACCCGGCCACTTCTAGTTGTGCGGCAGGTTTAGTTCATGGTCAGTATAGTTTCCATCTTCCAAGAGCTAGTTCTCATATATGCTGGGCTATGTTCTCTCGCCATTGAGAATCATGATAGTTTGACCGGCCCAAAAAAGGGTTAAATTACTGGCTGAGAAAGGAGAGAAAAAAGAAGTCTGCTACAATTTTTTTTTTTTTTTTTTTTTTCCCTCTAGTTCTGAGTGTGCTCTTAATTGAATCACTTGCTAGTCTGCCTATACTGCAGCCTTCCTCTCTTCCTCTCCTTCTAATCCTTGAATGGCTCTGTGTTCACCTGTTTCAAATGGATCTTCAAAGTGTAGCTACAGGTTTGAATAATCTCGCCACAAAGGTACAAAATTTGCAAGATTTTGTTGTTCATGCACCTATGTCTGAGCCTAGAATTCCTTTGCCTGAATTCTTCTCGGGGAATAGATCTCACTTTCAAAATTTTAAAAATAATTGCAAATTGTTTTTGTCCCTGAAGTCTCGCTCTGCCGGAGACCCTGCACAGCAGGTCAGGATTGTAATTTCCTTGCTCCGGGGCGACCCTCAAGACTGGGCTTTTGCATTGGCACCAGGGGATTCTGCGTTGCTCAATGTGGATGCGTTTTTTCTGGCCTTGGGGTTGCTTTATGAGGAACCTCATTTAGAGCTTCAGGCGGAAAAGGCCTTGATGTCCTTGTCTCAGGGGCAAGATGAAGCTGAAATATACTGCCAAAAATTCCGCAAATGGTCTGTGCTTACTCAGTGGAATGAGTGCGCCCTGGCGGCGATTTTCAGAGAAGGTCTCTCTGATGCCATTAAGGATGTTATGGTGGGGTTCCCTGTGCCTGCGAGTCTGAATGAGTCCATGACGATGGCTATTCAGATCGATAGGCGTCTGCGGGAGCGCAAACCTGTGCACCATTTGGCGGTGTCTACTGAGAAAACGCCAGAAAATATGCAATGTGATAGAATTCTGTCCAGAAGCGAGCGGCAGAATTTTAGACGAAAAAATGGGTTGTGCTTCTATTGTGGTGATTCAACTCATGTTATATCAGCATGCTTTAAGCGTACTAAGAAGCCTGACAAGTCTGTTTCAATTAGCACTTTACAGTCTAAGTTTATTCTATCTGTGACCCTGATTTGTTCTTTGTCATCTATTACCGCGGACGCCTATGTCGACTCTGGCGCTGCTTTGAGTCTTATGGATTGGTCCTTTGCCAAACGCTGTGGGTATGATTTGGAGCCATTGGAGGCTCCGATACCTCTGAAAGGGATTGACTCCACCCCATTGGCTAGTAATAAACCACAATACTGGACACAAGTGACTATGCGTGTTAATCCGGATCACCAGGAGGTTATTCGCTTTCTGGTGCTGTATAATCTACATGATGTTTTGGTGCTGGGATTGCCATGGCTGCAATCTCATAACCCAGTCCTCGACTGGAGAGCTATGTCTGTGTTAAGCTGGGGATGTAAAGGAACTCATGGGGACGTACCTTTGGTTTCCATTTCATCATCTATTCCCTCTGAGATTCCTGAATTCTTGTCTGACTTTCGTGACGTTTTTGAAGAACCCAAGGTTGGTTCACTACCTCCGCACCGGGAGTGCGATTGTGCCATAGACTTGATCCCGGGTAGTAAATACCCTAAGGGTCGTTTATTTAATCTGTCTGTGCCTGAACACGCTGCTATGCGAGAATATATAAAGGAGTCCTTGGAAAAGGGACATATTCGTCCTTCGTCATCTCCCTTAGGAGCCGGTTTTTTCTTTGTGTCTAAGAAAGACGGCTCTTTGAGGCCGTGTATTGATTATCGACTTTTGAATAAAATCACGGTTAAATATCAATATCCGTTACCACTGCTTACTGATTTGTTTGCTCGTATAAAGGGGGCCAAGTGGTTCTCTAAGATTGATCTCCGTGGGGCGTATAATTTGGTGCGAATCAAGCAGGGGGATGAGTGGAAAACCGCATTTAATACGCCCGAGGGCCATTTTGAGTATTTGGTGATGCCTTTTGGTCTTTCAAATGCCCCTTCAGTCTTCCAGTCCTTTATGCATGACATTTTCCGCGATTATTTGGATAAATTTATGATTGTGTATCTGGATGATATTCTGATTTTTTCGGATGACTGGGACTCTCATGTCCAGCAGGTCAGGAGGGTTTTTCAGGTTTTGCGGTCTAATTCCTTGTGTGTGAAGGGTTCTAAGTGTGTTTTTGGGGTTCAGAAGATTTCCTTCTTGGGATACATTTTTTCCCCCTCTTCCATCGAGATGGATCCTGTCAAGGTTCAGGCTATTGGTGATTGGACGCAACCCTCTTCTCTTAAGAGTCTTCAGAAATTTTTGGGCTTTGCTAACTTTTATCGTCGATTTATTGCTGGTTTTTCTGATGTTGTAAAACCATTGACTGATTTGACTAAGAAGGGTGCTGATGTTGCTGATTGGTCCCCTGATGCTGTGGAGGCCTTTCGGGAGCTCAAGCGCCGCTTTTCTTCCACCCCAGTGTTGCGTCAGCCTGATGTTGCTCTTCCTTTTCAGGTTGAGGTCGACGCTTCTGAAATCGGAGCTGGGGCGGTGTTGTCGCAGAGAAGTTCCGACTGCTCCGTGATGAGACCTTGTGCTTTTTTTTCCCGTAAATTTTCACCCACCGAGCGGAATTATGATATTGGGAATCGGGAGCTTTTGGCCATGAAGTGGGCTTTTGAGGAGTGGCGTCACTGGCTTGAGGGGGCCAGACATCAGGTGGTGGTATTGACTGACCACAAAAATTTAATTTACCTTGAGTCTGCCAGGCGCCTGAATCCTAGACAAGCGCGCTGGTCGTTGTTTTTCTCTCGGTTTAATTTTGTGGTGTCTTACCTACCGGGTTCTAAGAATGTTAAGGCGGATGCCCTTTCTAGGAGTTTTGAGCCTGACTCCCCTGGTAATTCTGAGCCCACAGGTATCCTTAAAGATGGAGTGATATTGTCTGCCGTTTCTCCAGACCTGCGGCGGGCCTTGCAGGAGTTTCAGGCGGATAGACCTGATCGTTGCCCACCTGGTAGACTGTTTGTTCCTGATGATTGGACCAGTAGAGTCATCTCTGAGGTTCATTCTTCTGCGTTGGCAGGTCATCCTGGAATCTTTGGTACCAGGGATTTGGTGGCAAGGTCCTTCTGGTGGCCTTCCCTGTCACGAGATGTGCGAGGCTTTGTGCAGTCTTGTGACGTTTGTGCTCGGGCCAAGCCTTGTTGTTCTCGGGCTAGTGGATTGTTGTTACCCTTGCCTATCCCGAAGAGGCCTTGGACGCACATCTCGATGGATTTTATTTCGGATCTGCCTGTTTCTCAGAAGATGTCTGTCATCTGGGTGGTGTGTGACCGTTTCTCTAAGATGGTCCATCTGGTTCCCTTGCCTAAGTTGCCTTCTTCTTCCGAGTTGGTTCCTCTGTTTTTTCAAAATGTTGTTCGTTTGCATGGTATTCCGGAGAATATCGTTTCTGACAGAGGGACCCAATTCGTGTCTAGATTTTGGCGGGCATTCTGTGCTAGGATGGGCATAGATTTGTCTTTTTCGTCTGCTTTCCATCCTCAGACTAATGGCCAGACCGAGCGGACTAATCAGACCTTGGAGACATATTTGAGGTGTTTTGTGTCTGCGGATCAGGATGATTGGGTTGCTTTTTTGCCTTTGGCGGAGTTCGCCCTCAATAATCGGGCCAGCTCTGCCACCTTGGTGTCCCCGTTTTTCTGTAATTCGGGGTTTCATCCTCGATTTTCCTCCGGTCAAGTGGAATCTTCGGATTGTCCTGGAGTGGATGCTGTGGTGGAGAGGTTGCATCAGATTTGGGGGCAGGTGGTGGACAATTTGAAGTTGTCCCAGGAGAAGACTCAGCTTTTTGCCAACCGCCGTCGTCGTGTTGGTCCTCGGCTTTGTGTTGGGGACTTGGTGTGGTTGTCTTCTCGTTTTGTCCCTATGAGGGTTTCTTCTCCTAAGTTTAAGCCTCGGTTCATCGGCCCGTACAAGATATTGGAGATTCTTAACCCTGTGTCCTTCCGTTTGGACCTCCCTGCATCCTTTTCGATTCATAATGTTTTTCATCGGTCATTGTTGCGCAGGTATGAGGTACCAGCTGTGCCTTCCGTTGAGCCTCCTGCTCCGGTGTTGGTTGAGGGTGAGTTGGAGTACGTTGTGGAAAAGATCTTGGACTCTCGTGTTTCCAGACGGAAACTCCAGTATCTGGTCAAATGGAAGGGATACGGTCAGGAGGATAATTCTTGGGTCACTGCCTCTGATGTTCATGCCTCCGATCTTGTCCGTGCCTTTCATAGGGCTCATCCTGATCGCCCTGGTGGTTCTGGTGAGGGTTCGGTGCCCCCTCCTTGAGGGGGGGGTACTGTTGTGAAATTGGATTCTGGGCTCCCCCGGTGGCCACTTGTGGAATTTAACTTGTGTGCATCATCCCCTCTGTTCACCTGCTCCTATCAGGATGTGGGAGTCGCTATATAACCTTGCTCCTCTGTCAGTTTCATGCCGGTCATCAATGTAATCAGTAGCCTTTCTGTGCATGTTCCTGCTACTAGACAACTCCCAGCTAAGTTGGACTTTTGTCCTTGTGTGTTTTTGCATTTTGTTCCTGTTCACAGCTGCTGTTTCGTTACTGTGTCTGGAAAGCTCTTGTGAGCGGAAATTGCCACTCTGGTGTTATGAGTTAATGCTAGAGTCTTAAAGTAATTTCTGGATGGTGTTTTGATAGGGTTTTCTGCTGACCATGAAAGTGCCCTTTCTGTCTTCATGCTATCTAGTAAGCGGACCTCGATTTTGCTAAACCTATTTTCATACTACGTTTGTCATTTCATCTTAAATCACCGCCAATATATGTGGGGGCCTCTGTCTGCCTTTTGGGAAAATTTCTCTAGAGGTGAGCCAGGACTGTCTTTTCCTCTGCTAGGATTAGGTAGTTCTCCGGCTGGCGCTGGGCATCTAGGGATAAAAAAACGTAGGCATGCTACCCGGCCACTTCTAGTTGTGCGGCAGGTTTAGTTCATGGTCAGTATAGTTTCCATCTTCCAAGAGCTAGTTCTCATATATGCTGGGCTATGTTCTCTCGCCATTGAGAATCATGACAGGCCTACTAACTGTGTCTGCCACTCATAACAGTTTTCCTCCACTGAACAAAGCAATGCCGCCTGTTTAGTCCTGTTACCATATTTGAACAGCATTTAGCCTACTTTATTACTTGGGCCTACTAACTGTGTCTGCCACTCATTACAGTTTCCTCCACTGAACAAAGCAATGCCGCCTGTTTAGTCCTGTTACCACATTTGAACTGCATTTAGCCTACTTTATTATTTGGGCCTACTAACCGTGTCTGCCACTCATTACAGTTTCCTCCACTGAACAAAGCAATGCTGCCTGTTTAGTCCTGTTACCACATTTGAACTGCATTTAGCCTACTTTATTATTTGGGCCTACTAACTGTGTCTGCCACTCATAACAGTTTTCCTCCACTGAATAAAGCAATGCCGCCTGTTTAGTCCTGTTACCACATTTGAACTGCATTTAGCCTACTTTATTACTTGGTCCTACTAACTGTGTCTGCCACTCATTACAGTTTTCCTCCACTGAACAAAGCAATGCCGACTGTTTAGTCCTGTTACCACATTTGAACTGCATTTAGCCTACTTTATTATTTGGGACAACTAACTGTCTGCCACTTATTACAGTTTTCCTCCACTGAACAAAGCAATGCCGCCTGTTTAGTCCTGTTACCACATTTGAACTGCATTTAGCCTACTCTATTATTTGGGCGTATAGCTGTGTTTCCTCCTCATCCTGCCAATTGCCCAGCCACTGCTAGATGAGTCTGCTGGTACATTGACTCAGACCACTACATTCCCCTTGCACTCTACACAGCCAGAATCTGACCCTGCTGAAAGTCAGGTTCCCCTTCCCGCATACTATACCACCTTACATGGGGACAAAGAGAATGGTGCAGATGAAAGTGCAGGTTCCTTCATCAGGTCGGGGGCATACTCATTGGCGATGTCACTGACACAGGGCCACTCATAGTACGCAAAGTGTCTCTGCCAGTGGGAGGCGCTACCCACCGTCAAACACACCGCCGTACTATGAGGGGCCCTGTGCCAGTGCTAACAAGTGGGCCCCCCTGCTTGCTCAGGATCACAGCACTTGCAAAGTTGATATACTTACCTCTCCCTGCTCCACCGCCATGACGTATTCCGCGTTTCCTGGGCACACGAAAATCTGGAGCCAGCCCTACCCCCCCACAACTTTAGCCAAATTACCCCCAGTTTTCAATGCCTAACTATTATTATAAAGTAAATTAAGATTGACAAGCTTAAGTAATAAGAATTGATGTTTTTGGCATTAAAATGGGCACTGTAGGTGTTTTCCTGTCCTCCACTCACTGCCGACTTTGATTCCCCATTGACTTGCATTGGGTTTCGTGTTTTAGTCGGCCCCCGACTTTTCGCGAAACCCGACTCGATCCGAAAAAAGTTAAAGTCGCACAACTCTACTGACGAGGGTTGAGTCGTTGAGCCAACTGAAGATAGGACAGATTCTTATGATCAGTGTAAATGATGACTTTATGAATTACACCTTCAAGCAGATATCGCCATTCTTCTAAGGCTAGCTTAATTGCCAGTAACTCTCTATCCCCAATTGAGTAGTTATGTTCACAGAGTGAGAATGCCTTGGAGAAGAAACCATAGGTCACCATCTTACCGGTAGGCAGTTTTTGTGTGAGGACTGCTCCAGCTCCAGATGACGAAGCGTCCACTTCAAGGAAAAAGTGCTTGTTGGTCATCGGTCTGTGAAGAGCCGGAGCAGTTGAGAAGGTTTGTTTGAGGGTGGCTAAAGCTGACTCTGCCTTAGGAGTCCAAATCCTTTGGTTTGGCACCTTTACAAGTCAGGGCGGTGAGTGGTCTTACCAGAGAGGAGACGTGGGGGATGAATTGCCAATAGTAGTTGGCGAATCCCAGGAACCACTGAATGATTCCCTCAAGTTGGGGCCACTTAAGCATGGCGGAGACCTTCTCTGGATCCATCTTGAGACCTTTAAGGGAAATAATATAGCCAAGAAAGGGTAAAGACCTCTGTTCAAACAGACATTTCTCAAACTTCGTTTAAAGACGATTCTCCCTCAATCATTGATGATTTAGACGAACATTCCTCCTGTGAGTTGGTAAGTCAGGAGAAAACACCAGGATGTCGTCCAGATACACCACCACACAAACATAGAGCAGGTCATGGAATACGTCATTGACAAACTCCTGGAAGATGGCGGGTGCATTGCTTAACCCAAAGGGCATCACCCGCTATTCATAGCGATCATCTCGTATGTTGAAGGCAGTTTTCCACTCATCCCCACATCGTATCCTGATGAGGTTGTAAGCCTCACAGAGATTCAACTTGGTAAAAATCCTGGAACCTCGAAGACAATCAAAGAGCTCTGGAATTAAAGGAAGAGGGTATCTGTTCTTTACAGTTATTAAGTTGAGACCACGGTAGTCGATGCATGGACAAAGAGACCCATCTTTCTTCTTGATGAAGAACCCTGATCCAGTCGGATAGGAGGACTTCTGGATAAACCCTCGAGCCAAATTCTCCTTGATGCAATCGGACATGGCTTGAGTCTCAGTGGGAGATAGAGGGTAGAGCCTACCTCAAGGAGGAGTAGATCCAGGGATTAGATCAATGGGACAATGGTCAGGCCTGTGAGGGGAAAGAGTCTCAGCTTCCTTCTTGTCGAATGCATCTGCGAAGGACCAGTAGGCAGAAGGTAACCCGGGTATCGCTGCAGGAGACCGCAGGGTAGAATCAGGCCGTACAGGGTTGAGGCAGTGATCATGACAGGACTGACTCAATTGAAGGACATCTCCAGACAGCCAATCCAGGACAGGTTCATGGAGGCGCAGCCAAGGAAGACCTAGTAGAAAACAGTGGAAAAAGATTCGGTAGCACATAGAAAATAATTTTTTCCCTGTGGAGTGCCCTGATTTGAAGCTCCTCCTCCTCGATGATACCAAGAATGGGATCTTTGAGGGGTCTTCCGTCTATGGAGATGATGCACTGGGACCTCTGCAAAGGAACGATTGGGATCCCAAACAGCCAGGCCACTTGCTGAATGAAATTTCTACTGGACCGAAAGTCCACATAGGCCATCTCAGAGAACCACACCTTTCCGAAGATCACCTGTATGGCTATAGTTAATGGAGGAGAGGAATAATTCTCACCTAGGGAGGCCCCTCTTACCTGTCCTAGGCAGAAGAGTTCTTTTAGCCTCTCAGTTCCACTGCATTGACTGGAAGCAGAGCATCCATCATAATGATGTGGATTCCTAGCGGGCATCTCCTCCTGCTGATTCCTCTTCACCTTTACGTGGTCAAGCTCCATGGGTTCATCCTCAAAGACTGGAGTGGGACAAGGCGGAAATCTAGGTTTCAGTGAAGAAGACTCCCTGACGAAGCGGAAAGCGAAACGTGCGTTGGAGTGGTGTGTGCGGGGGCAGTGGCGTCCTGACACTGGTTGGTACTTGGGTATTTTATTATTCATTCATTACATTTTTCTTGCACTTGGATTTTATTTGGTTTATAGTGCATTTATTGTGCTGTTACTATGAACTATGGGTATATACACTCACCGGCCACTTTATTAGGTACACCTGTCCAACTTCTTGTTAACACTTAATTTCTAATCAGCCAATCACATGGCGGCAACTCAGTGCATTTAGGCATGTAGACATGGTCAAGACAATCTCCTGCAGTTCAAACCGAGCATCAGTATGGGGAAGAAAGGTGATTTGAGTGCCTTTGAACGTGGCATGGTTGTTGGTGCCAGAAGGGCTGGTCTGAGTATTTCAGAAACTGCTGATCTACTGGGATTTTCACGCACAACCATCTCTAGGGTTTACAGAGAATGGTCCGAAAAAGAAAAAAAATCCAGTGAGCGGCAGTTCTGTGGGCGGAAATGCCTTGTTGATGCCAGAGGTCAGAGGAGAATGGGCAGACTGGTTCGAGCTGATAGAAAGGCAACAGTGACTCAAATCGCCACCCGTTACAACCAAGGTAGGCCTAAGAGCATCTCTGAACGCACAGTGCGTCGAACTTTGAGGCAGATGGGCTACAGCAGCAGAAGACCACACCGGGTACCACTCCTTTCAGCTAAGAACAGGAAACTGAGGCTACAATTTGTACAAGCTCATCGAAATTGGACAGTAGAAGATTGGAAAAACGTTGCTTGGTCTGATGAGTCTCGATTTCTGCTGCGACATTCGGATGGTAGGGTCAGAATTTGGCGTAAACAACATGAAAGCATGGATCCATCCTGCCTTGTATGGAGCATCTTTGGGATGTGCAGCCGACAAATCTGCGGCAACTGTGTGATGCCATCATGTCAATATGGACCAAAATCTCTGAGGAATGCTTCCAGCACCTTGTTGAATCTATGCCACGAAGAATTGAGGCAGTTCTGAAGGCAAAAGGGGGTCCAACCCGTTACTAGCATGGTGTACCTAATAAAGTGGCCGGTGAGTGTATATATATATATATATTTGTTATGCACTATGATTAATTGATTTTGTAATAGTTGAGTGTCCATATTTATTTTTGCACTTTGCACTTTCACTTTGGATCATTTATACTATTTTTGTTGCATGAATAGTAATTTTACACTGTTTTCTTTTTATATATACACATACAGTGGGGCAAAAAAGTATTTAGTCAGTCAGCAATAGTGCAAGTTCCACCACTTAAAAAGATGAGAGGCGTCTGTAATTTACATCATAGGTAGACCTCAACTATGGGAGACAAACTGAGAAAAAAAAATCCAGAAAATCACATTGTCTGTTTTTTTAGCATTTTATTTGCATATTATGGTGGAAAATAAGTATTTGGTCAGAAACAAAATTTCATCTCAATACTTTGTAATATATCCTTTGTTGGCAATGACAGAGGTCAAACGTTTTCTGTAAGTCTTCACAAGGCTGCCACACACTGTTGTTGGTATGTTGGCCCATTCCTCCATGCAGATCTCCTCTAGAGCAGTGATGTTTTTGGCTTTTCGCTTGGCAACACGGACTTTCAACTCCCTCCAAAGGTTTTCTATAGGGTTGAGATCTGGAGACTGGCTAGGCCACTCCAGGACCTTGAAATGCTTCTTACGAAGCCACTCCTTCGTTGCCCTGGCGGTGTGCATTGGATCATTGTCATGTTGAAAGACCCAGCCACGTTTCATCTTCAATGCCCTTGCTGATGGAAGGAGGTTTGCACTCAAAATCTCACGATACATGGCCCCATTCATTCTTTCATGTACCCGGATCAGTCGTCCTGGCCCCTTTGCAGAGAAACAGCCCCAAAGCATGATGTTTCCACCACCATGCTTTACAGTAGGTATGGTGTTTGATGGATGCAACTCAGTATTCTTTTTCCTCCAAACACGACAAGTTGTGTTTCTACCAAACAGTTCCAGTTTGGTTTCATCAGATCATAGGACATTCTCCCAAAACTCCTCTGGATCATCCAAATGCTCTCTAGCAAACTTCAGACGGGCCCGGACATGTACTGGCTTAAGCAGTGGGACACGTCTGGCACTGCAGGATCTGAGTCCATGGTGGCGTAGTGTGTTACTTATGGTAGGCCTTGTTACATTGGTCCCAGCTCTCTGCAGTTCATTCACTAGGTCCCCCCGCATGGTTCTGGGATTTTTGCTCACCGTTCTTGTGATCATTCTGACCCCACGGGGTGGGATTTTGCGTGGAGCCCCAGATCGAGGGAGATTATCAGTGGTCTTGAATGTCTTCCATTTTATAATTATTGCTCCCACTGTTGATTTCTTCACTCCAAGCTGGTTGGCTATTGCAGATTCAGTCTTCCCAGCCTGGTGCAGGGCTACAATTTTGTTTCTGGTGTCCTTTGACAGCTCTTTGGTCTTCACCATAGTGGAGTTTGGAGTCAGACTGTTTGAGGGTGTGCACAGATGTCTTTTTATACTGATAACAAGTTTAAACAGGTGCCATTACTACAGGTAATGAGTGGAGGAAAGAGGAGACTCTTGAAGAAGAAGTTACAGGTCTGTGAGAGCCAGAAATCTTGATTGTTTGTTTCTGACCAAATACTTATTTTCCACCATAATATGCAAATAAAATGATAAAAAAAACAGACAATGTGATTTTCTGGATTTTTTTTTCTCAGTTTGTCTCCCATAGTTGAGGTCTACCTATGATGTAAATTACAGACGCCTCTCATCTTTTTAAGTGGTGGAACTTGCACTATTGCTGACTGACTAAATACTTTTTTGCCCCACTGTATATAAACTTTGGGTGCATAGATTAATTGGTATATATATTTTTTTTTATTATTTTTTTATTTATTTATATATTTTTTCCAGGTGCCAATCAGTTTCAGTATGCCCTGCCCTGCGCATACATAGTTTCTGTATCAAATTATTGATCTTTTTTGTACACTTTTTTACAGAAATAAATTGTTTTTAAAAATTATCAGCTTTAATAAAGATATTTTACATTATATTATTTTTTATTTTTTGGAGATGTATTGTGTGATTAATATGTGAAAATAAAATATTCTTATCACAATTGGTGGTCTTATGAATATTTTTAAAAGGGTTATATATTTCAGTGAAGAAGATGCTGCATGAGGAAATCGCTACTCGAGAATCCTCTCTCTGGAGCACTCCTGGAGACGCAGGTCAATCCGAATGGTGAGGGATATGAGATCATCCAGGGTCTCGGATAGGTCCCTGAATGCCAATTCATACTTGATTCTTCCAGATAACGCTTGCCGGAAGGCTCCGATCAGAGGCTCATTGGTCTACTGGAGCTCTGAAGCCAGTGTGCGGAAACGTATGGCATACTGACTGACAGAGAGAGCCCTGTTGCAAATTGAAGAGTGACTCCATGGCAGATGTGGCACGACCAGACTCATCAAATATCTTGTGGAACGTGTCCATGAATAGCTGCAGATCAGACACGATGGGATCATTCCACTCCATTAGGGGGTTGAACCAGGCTAAAGCCTCTCCCTCCAGGTAAGAGGCAAGGAAAGCCACCTTGGCCATGTCAGTCAGATAATGCAGAGGCAATAATCGAAAATGCAGCAAACATTGGTTGAGAAATCCTCTGCACAACTTGGGGTCACCATCATAATGAGGAGGCTTGCAAAGACGATAACAGGGTCCTGTAGTGGGCACAACCATTGGATGCTGTACCGGAGGCTGAAGGACTAGGGAAGCAGCATTAAGCTGTACTTTTGTTAACTGATCATCCACAGAGGTCATGTAGTCCAACAAGCGGATCTGCATCTCACATTGGTAATTGAGTTCCAGATGGAGCTCTGCTAGCAGGTTCATGTTAGTGGGCTCGGCAGCCTGTAAAGTAGACAGACGGGTATCCAAGGTTTGCATCAAGGTTACTTGCTGATCCTAGCTCAGACGAAGAGCAGCCAGCTTTCCGTGGGCTGAGTATCGGGTATCAGCGGAGTTTATGGCCTGGGCAAACTCTTACGCCCACAGAGCGTGAGGATGTATAGTGGACTCACTAGAACACTGATGGTGCAGTGGTAGCTGTATACCCGATACACAAGAGACAGGAGAATGAGCTTCCAAAAACCAAACATATTAATTGAAAGGAAGCATTAATGAAAGGGAGAGATGCCTGAGGGGAGAACCCTCTGGACCACAACACTGAACCATGTAGTGGAGCACTTAGCAAGATATACCCCTATACAGGGATTCCCCATCACACCACCAGGTAGTCTAAATGCCATGATACCTGGACCAGAGGGGAGACCCATACAGACCGTATAAACAAGACAGTGGAATACTGGCTGCGACAGTGGAGAGAATCCTGGAAACTCTGTGTAATCCCGGAAAGGCTGATCCAGCTGGCAGCAATATCTGGATGTTCTGTGAGGAGAGACTTGGTCAGCCTGCAGTAGAAACTGGAGTGTCCAGAAGGATCCAGGATAGGGAATTTCCATCAGAGGATTCTGAGGAGACAGAGGTATTAGTATAAAGCAAGCAACAGACTTCAGTTTGCAGAGCACAGCAAAGTGTGGCCTGAGCAGGAGGCCACAATCCTAAAGAATGAACATGTTGCCCAGGCACCTCCCTTAAGAGGAGGATGCCTTTTGTGCATAGAGCATGACAGCACAGACAGCCCTAATAGATAACAGATGCCCTGCTGCTTTAAGTATGTGCAGGAAGCGGGGTGCACCTCCTAAGAGCATTTCATGGAGACCTGCCAAGGGGATGCAGGTTCCTAGCAGAGAAAGGAGTCACTCATCGGCTGGGGCCACAGACAGGGTGAGCAGTACCAGTGGATTTGCATGATAGGCGCCGATCTCCCTGCACAGCGGAGACCGGACCTGCGACTGAGGGCATGACAGAGGGTCTTGAAGAGTGGGATGCTGGTGTAAAAAGTTGGAGGTGATAAGCTTTACACAGCAGTGCGTGCAGCAATTCCCACACAATTTTTCCGCTCACCCCCAGGACAGGTGGGCATTCAGGGGGATCAATCTGAGTGTCCTTCCCTTCGTAGAACCTAAATATCTGGGTGTAGCTTGCACAGTTTAGTTCCGTACTGGTACTCTTAATAATAATAATCTTTATTTTTATATAGCGCTAACATATCCTGCTGCGCTTTACAGTTTGCACACATTATCATCGCTGTCCCCGATGGGACACAATCTAAATTCCCTATATGCCTTTGGAATTTGGGAGGAAACTGGAAACCCGGAGGAAGCCCATGCAAACACAGGGAGAACATACAAACTCCTTGCAGATGTTGTCCTTGGTGGGAATTGAACCCAGGACCCCAGCGCTGCAAGTCTGTAGTGCTATCCACTGAGTCACCGTGCTGCCCTAAATTGGCAGGTATTGTCGCAATTTTAGCCTCCCTTTGAAATGAACCATAGATTCATCTACACAGATATCCCTTTGGGAGTTGTACACCTCAGAACATTTTCTACTGAAGTGGTCAACTGCTTACCAAATTTTATATAGAAGATCAAAGTTAGGATCGTCTTGGGAATGACACTGCGCTTTATCACTATAATGCAAAAATGTCTAGATGTCATGGCCATACGGAATACTAGTGTGCTGTAGAGTATATCAGTGCTACAGTATTGTTGAAGTCTGATTTTCTGACTATGCCCATATGCAGCTAATGCGGGGGGCAGTACAGACCCACGGGACGACGTGCAGGGATGTCCTCTCTGTCAGAGAAAGGAAATAGCGTTACCATATATATATAGTTACTTTGCGGAAACGCAGCTCCCACAGCGCTGTATATATAAATGGCATATGTCGAGAAGGGGTTAAAAAGACAAAAAAGTCAGCATAGAATGACTGCTCAAAGTCCAACTGCTCAATGCATCATGTCGGGTCCAGTCATTTAAATATACCTTCACACCTGCTTGTTTTAAATCTACGGTATCTTCTCTGACTCTGTGATGTCAGAGCTGTCTTTCAAAGAAGGGGCATGGAAATTGAGGGAAAACCAGCAAGTGGGAAGGTGTATTTACATGTTTTGCCCCACTATGATGCAACGAGTGACTGTTAGTGTTGAGCATTCCGATACCGCAAGTATCGGGTATCGGCCGATACTTGCGGGTATCGGAATTCCGATACCGAGATCTGATACTTTTGTGGTATCGGGAATCGGTATCGGGATTAATATCAATGTGTAAAATAAAGAATTAAAATAAAAAATAGGGATATACTCACCTCTCCGGCGGCTCCTGGACTTTACCGCCGTAACCGGGAGCCGTTGTACCTAAGAATGCGCGCTTGAAGGGCCTTAGATGAGGTCACTGCGCTCTGATTGGTCCATAGCGGTCGCGTGACCGCTACGTGACCAATCACAAAGCAGTGACGTCACCTAAGGTCTTTCAAGCGCTTGAAATACCTTAGAAGACGTCCGCAGCTTCTGATTGGTCGCGTAGCGGTCGCGTGACCGCTACGTGACCAATCACAAAGCAGTGACGTCTTCTAAGGTATTTCAAGAGCTTGAAAGACCTTAGGTGACGTCACTGCTTTGTGATTGGTCACGTAGCGGTCACGCGACCGCTACGGACCAATCAGAGCGCAGTGACCTCATCTATGGCCCTTCAAGCACGCATTCTTAGGTACAACGGCTCCCGGTTACGGCAGTAAAGTCCAGGCTGCGTCGGAGGGTGAGTATATCCCTATTTTTTATTTTAATTCTTTCTTTTACACATTGATATGGATCCCAGGGCCTGAAGGAGAGTTTCCTCTCCTTCAGACCCTGGGAACCATACAGGATACCGTCCGATACTTGGTGTCCCATTGACTTGTATTGGTATCGGGTATCGGTATCGGATTACATCCGATACTTTGCCGGTATCAGCCGATACTTTCCGATACCGATACTTTCAAGTATCGCACGGTATCGCTCAACACTAGTGACTGTGCTTGGTTTGAAGAGTCATTCTGTGCTGTCAGTACTAATTCAGTACTCTTTACGAGGGTCCTTGGCCACTAAGCAGCTAACTGATGAACAGCACAGAGTTCATTAAAACAGAAGCAAACATTTCTTGCATGGATCTGAAATTTGCCTGACCTTGTACTGTAATGGAATGAGATCTTTTCCAACGGCTAGTGAACACAGGCAAAAAAAAAATGGATTTTTTTTTTTTATTGAAGAACAATGAGATTATACAAATGGCAAAGATGCCAATAATTTACCAGTCAATTTTTATTGGATAGATGGATGGTAAATGATTTTAGAATATAAATGTCTTCAGTTATTGTAAATGAGCATGATGGACCTAGTTATTTTTATTTTCTTTGTTTGCTCTATCTATCTATCTATCTATCTATCTATCTATCTATCTATCTATCTATCTATCTATCTATCTATCTATCTATCTATCTACTGTATCTATCTATCTATCTATCTATCTAGACAAAAGTAAAAAAGAAGGAAGGAAGCTCTCCATTGATTTAAAAGTGAAAAAAGTGGATTTTATTTAGACCCACATAAGCAAGGCGACGTTTCGGCTCACACTTTCTCAAGGCTAAATAAAATAAAATCGCCATGCTATGTGGGTCTAAATAAAATCCACTTTTTTTCACCTTTAAATCAATGGAGTGCTGGCTTCCTTTTACTTTTGTCTGGATTGGGGCAAGTATTGGATTCATTACTGAGGAGGCCTGGGCACCCTCTATCTATCTATCTATCTATCTATCTATCTATCTATCTATCTATCTATCTATCTAGCAGTGAAAAAAAGGGAACAGCACAACACTTCAATATATACTTAGCTTCGGGTGCAGGGCCTCAGGCAACTAGTCCAACAATTGCACCAAGTTTACAAACGCTCAAAGAGGCAGCACTCCAAGTCAAGGCTTGAGAAAGGCTCAGATGGAGCTGAAACGTCGCCCAGTGATGTGGGTTGATTAAACCTTCCACATTTTTCACAAAAGAAATGGAGTGCTGCCTCTTCTTTGAGCGTTTATCTATCTATCTATCTATCTATCTATCTATCTATCTATCTATCTATCTATCTATCTATCTATCTACAGTATCTATCTATCTATCTATCTATCTATCTATCTATCTACAGTATCTATCTATCTATCTATCTATCTATCTATCTATCTATCTATCTATCTATCTATCTATCTATCTATCTATCTATCTACAGTATCTATCTATCTATCTATCTATCTATCTATCTATCTATCTATCTATCTATCTATCTGTCTGTCTGTCTGTCTGTCTGTCTGTCTATCTGTCTGTCTATCTCCAAATAGTGGTGTTAACAGTGTCTTCCCTATATATACAATAAAACTAAATAGAAAACAAGATTTGAATGAGGAGACAATCTGAATATAAGTGAAAAGATGGGATAGATATTGAATAATGGTTAGGAAAAAGGGGTAAAATAAATGCGTACCGTAAGAGAAAAATATTAAGAGAAATAAGTAGAAAAATATCTAGAAAAATGTTATTTATTAATTACATGATAAATTCATATTTTTCTTCACTTTTCATTTTTTCAACCTCACACATTTCTTCCACTCCCCTATTTCTATCTCTTACTCATCATAATCTATTACATCATTTCACTTAGAATTAGACTGTCTCTGTTACGATTCCACCACTCATAGTGTCCTATCGATGCTGTGAATGACAGCTCTGCCACCCTATGGGATCGAGAGCTTGCTGAGCTGTCAGGATTGTGAGTGACAGCTCAACTGCCCAATCTGAGGCTAGATCTATGGGATCTCCTCATCCATTCTGGGTGATTACAGAGCTATTTAGTAGAGCTCCTTTTCACTTGCGAGAAATACGTCCGAGTCTCGCAGTTTAAAACCCTGCTCTGGTGCCGGCACTCCAGAGCGGAGTGTGCAGCTCCGTGTATTGCTGTGCGGCAGCACACTCTGCTCTGGAGTGCCGGCGCAAGAGCAGGGTTTTAAACTGCAAGACTCGGACGTATTTCTCGCAAGTGAAAAGGAGCCCGTACTCTGACAATGGTCAGACCATTGACAATTGTAGCTTTGCTCAAATGGTGTGTGTTTACTTGATGCTCTGAGTTATATCCTGATCTCCGTCACCAACCTTGGATTTACTTTTGACTAGGGATAAGCAGATCTGTGGATGTTCGGGTTTGCTAGGTTCAGCTTGACTTTTTTCCGTTTTGAGACCTGAACTTGACCCCGGACTCTGAACGCCATATAAGTCAATGGAGACCAGAAGTTCAGTACTGCAAAATTGCTGTAAAATGGTTGTAGTAAGGGCTAGAAGGCTTCAAAAGGAAGAAAAATGGGGGTAGGAGCAGAACAATTGCCCGGCAAACAAATGTGAATAGGGAAGTGACATAAAGGGGTTTTGTCACAATTGCAATCATGGCAAAATAGGAAGTAAATTAATAACATAAATATTTGAACAGTGCCCTCGCAGATACTGATGCTTGCTACAGCAAGACCAGTTAAAAATTTTACTCACAGATCATGGGGCAATGGGGCCAAGTACACTTACAGATGCAGCTTACAAATTTCACCCATAGAGCACAGGGCACAGTACTCCCACAGAACCTGATTACAAATTTCACTCACAGAGCATGTTTTTGCATTTCCCCCACAGCTCTGAAATTTCAGCTCCAGTAGCATACATTATGACTGCCACCAATGAAAAGCTGGTAGTATGATCTTGGATCTAATTGGTGGTCTGCCACAAGGCTTGCTACCGGTAATCCAGTGAAAAATGTCACCCTCAGAGCATAGGGCAGAGAAACCCCACAGAAGCTGATAAAACATTTCACTCACACAGCATGTCTTCACATTTTCCACATAGGTCAAATATTTCAGTTCCAGTAGCATACATTACAGTAGCCACCAATAAAAAGACAGTATTATGATCTTGGATTGAGCTGGCGGTCTGTCACGAGGCTTGCTTCCAGCAGTTCAGCTAAAAGTTTCACTCACTGAGTAAGGGGCACAGTACGTCCACAGAAGCTGCTAAAAATTTCACCCATAGCGCATGGGTCATAGACCCCCCAGAAGCTGCTAAAAAATGTCACCTACAGAGCATGGGGCACACTACAATTCCAGTTCCATCAATATCGTACATTTCAAACCTCTGCATACGTTCAGTTCAGGTAATCCCTAAGCTAGATACTGCCTGGCCCCACAGCACTCCCAAGATCTGATACGTTTCCCTCACGTGGTTCCCCATCTGCCTTCATCTGTATAGAAGAGATTAAGGCACATTGCTCAGTGCCTAGGCATAGGCCCCAGATGTTACAGGAAGGTTCACAGAAATTTTGAAATTATCTCAAGCTATTAGAACGATATGTACTCCACGTGCCTCCAGCCCACTGCACACTTTTACTTTTGTTGAAGGAGTTTCATGATCTCATTTTGAGTGGTCATCCTGGGATCACAGTTTCTCAGAAAGCTATTGCAAAACTCTTTTGGTCTCCATCCATGCTTAATGATGTGGGTGGCGGTTGTGTATCGTCCTCTGAGCCCCTCAAAGCAGTTCCTGGATCACTTTGCCACCTGACTTTCACATTTTCTCTCCTGTGACATCCTCACCCTCACCATGGGAGATTTCAACATCCCCATTGCTTTTCCCCTCTCCCCATCTGCTACTCACCTTTTATCTCTAACCTCCTCCTTCGGCCTTTTGCAGCTTACTAACTCTCCTCCGCATGAAGATGGAAACTCCCTCGACTTGGTCTTCTCCCGGCTTTGTTCAGTGTATGATTTTACCAACTCCCCTCTTCTGCTCTCCGACCACAACCTTCTTTCATTCTCGGTTAAGTACTGCCATCCTGCTTAGGACACCACCACTTTCCACACTTAGAGAAATATACAGGCTATTAACACCCAGAAACTTATGAGAATTTGAAGTTATCATTTGCCCCATTCTCCTCCCTCTCATGTCCTGCACTGAAGCATTATAACGAAACACTGCAAAGTCCCCTGGATGAAGCTGCACCTCCTATACATAGAACTACTCAGCACAGAAGGCGAAAACCCTGGAACACGCTGCAAACACGTTTCTTACAGCAGTTGGAAGATTTCGTCCATTATAAGTTTATGCTTAAAACATACAACACTGCCCTTTACCTCTCCAAACAAACCTATTTCAACACTATCCAATAACTCTAAACGTCTCTTTGACATTTTTCTTTCTCTACTCAACTCAAGAGTGCAGGCCCCAACCACGGATATCCACACTGACGATCTGGCCAATTATTTCAATGAAAAAATTGACCATATCCAACAGGAAATTTTCTACCAATACTCTCATACCAAGCACTGTCCTCCCTCCCCTACTGCATCTAGCTCACTCTCTGATTTTAAATCAGTAACAGAAGAAGAAGTGATCCGGCTCCTTGCATCTTCTCGCCCTACTACTTGCACCAGTGACCCTATTCCGTCACATTCCTCCAGTCCCTTTACCCTGCTGTCACCACTCACCTAACAAAAATATTGAACCTCTCTCTCTTCTGGTATCTTTCCCTCCTCATATAAGCATGCCATAATACATCCATTACTTTAAAAAAATCCTTCGACCAAAACTGTTTTGCTAACTATAGACCTGTCTCTAATCTCCCCTTCATCTCTAAACTCCTGGAATGCTTGCTCTACTCCCATCTTATACACTATCTCTCAGATAACTCTCTTCTCGACCCTCTTCAAACTGGTTGCCGCTCTTTACACTATACTGAAACTGCCCTCACTAAAGTATCTAATGATCTACTAACAGCTAAAGCGAACAATCACTACTCCATGCTAATTCTCCTGGATCTCTGTGCAGCATTTGACACTGTAGATCATCAGCTCCTCCTCACTATGCTCTGCTCCATAGACCTCAAGGACAACATTCTCTCCTGGTTCTCCTCCTATCTTTCAGACCACTCCTTCACTATATCTTTTGCTGGCTCCTCCTCCTTTCATCTTCCCCTTACTGTTGGGGTTCCCCAAGGATTAGTCCTAGGCCCCCTCCACATCTCTTTGTATACTGCCCCTATTTGACAAAAAATCAGTAGATTTGGGTTCCAGTACCATCTCTATGTTGATAACACCCAATTATAAACCTCTCCTCCTGACATCACGCCTGCATTATTAGAAAGCACCTAATTAGTCTTAACCTAGTTTTACTGCTGTCTCCAACATCATGTCCTTCCTCTACCTGAAACTGAACCTGTCAAAAACGGATTCCTTGTGTTTCCTCCTTATACTAACCTACCTATGCCCGCCATTGCCATTTCCATGTGTGACCCTACCATTACCTCACCAGCAACATTTCCGTTGTCTTGGGGTTGTACTTGATTCAGAGCTTTCATTCACCCCCCCTGTTATGATCCCAATGGCAAGGGATCTCAGAGATTAAAGCAAAGTCTGCAAACATAAATACCAGCTCATAGGGAAGTGGTAACTAGGCTGACCATATAGCTGATCCTAGCACAAACACTAACAGTAGCTGGGGAACGTGCCTACGTTGATCCTAGACGTCTCGCGCCAGCCGGAGAACTAACTAACCCTATCAGGGAAAATAAGACCTCTCTTGCCTCCAGAGAAAAGACCCCAAAGAAATACAAGCCACCAACAAATAATAACGGTGAGGCAAGAAGAAAAGACAAACATAAGAATGAACTAGATTTTAGCAAAGAGAGGCCCACTGACTAAATAGCAGAAGATAGTAAGATGACTTATATGGTCAGCAAAAAACCCTGCAAAATATCCACGCTGAATATCCAAGAACCCCCAAACCGACTAACGGAGAGGGGGGAGAATATCAGCCCCCTAGAGCTTCCAGCGATATCAGGAATCACATTTTGTACAAGCTGGACAAAAATAAGAACAATGCAAATAAACAAAAGTAAGAAAGCAGGACTTAGCTTATCTTGCAAAGAACCAGGACCTGAAGACAGGAGCAAACAGAAATGAACTGATTACAATGATGCCAGGCACTGGACTGAGAATCCAGGAAGTTTAAATAGCAACACCCCAGGCCTAACGAAGCAGGTGAGTACCAACCTGGTAAAAGACAATCCAAGTGCCAAATCACTAGTGACCACAAGAGGGAGCCAAGAAGTATAGTTCACAACAGTACCCCCCCTTTAAGGAGGGGTCACCGAACCCTCACCAAGACCACCAGGGAGACCAGGATGAGCAGCGTGGAAGGCACGAACCAAATCGGCCACATGAACATCAGAGGCGGCCACCCAGGAATTATCCTCCTGACCATAGCCCTTCCATTTGACCAAATACTGAAGCCTCCGTCTAGAGAGACGAGAATCCAAGATCTTCTCTACCACGTACTCCAACTCGCCCTCAACCAACACCGGAGCAGGAGGCTCAACAGCAGGAACCACAGGCACAACATACCGCCGCAACAAAGACCTATGGAACACGTTGTGAATGGCAAACGACACCGGAAGATCCAAACGAAAAGAAACCGGGTTAAGAACTTCCAAAATTTTATAAGGACCAATAAAGCGAGGCTTAAACTTAGGAGAGGAAACCTTCAGAGGGACATACCGAGAAGACAACCAAACCAAATCCCCAACACGAAGTCGGGGGCCCACACCGCGGCGGCGGTTGTCAAAACGCTGAGCCTTCTCCTGTGACAACTTCAAGTTGTCCACCACATGATTCCAAATCCGCTGCAACCTATCCACCACGGAATCCACCCCAGGACAGTCAGAAGACTCAACATGACCCGAGGAGAAACGAGGATGAAAACCAGAGTTGCAGAAGAATGGCGAAACTAAAGTAGCAGAACTAGCCCGATTATTAAGGGCAAACTCCGCCAATGGCAAGAAGGTCACCCAATCATCCTGGTCCGCAGAAACTCTCTACTAATCAGCTCCCTCTTACCAAACTCTCTCCTCTCCAATCCATTTGAATGCTGCAGCCAGGATCATATTCCTCACCAACCATTACACTGATGCCACCTACCTTTTGTCAGTCATTGCACTGGTTACCCATCCACTCCAGAACTCAATATAAACTTATTACTTTCACCCACAAAGCACTCCACGGCTCATTACCACCCTACATCTCCTCCTTCGTCTCAGTCTTCCACCCTAATCGAGCCCTCCTCTCTGCTAATGACTAGTGATGAGCGAATGCGCTCGTCACTACTCGTTACTCGCCCGAGTATCACAGTACTCATCATACTCGGTGAGCACTGAGCATTTCTTGGATTACTCGGCGGGAACTGGTGTCTCCACTCAGCATTTTTGGTGGACTTTAGAGACCCAATCACGCTGCAGGGATTGTCTGCCAGGCCATGAAACACCGCAGCCATCTTTGTTGTGGTCGTGCAGTGATTGGCTTGGCCGCACAGCATCATCACGAGTATACGAGACCTGGTGCCGCCCTGCTCGCTGCATTCAGCTCCAGATTCAGTGAGTGTAGAGAGAGCTGCTGCTGAGTTAGGGTCAGAATCGTGCTTTTAAGAGTTAGTGTAGGTCTTCAACTGTTTAGTCCACAACTCCTGAGAAACCAACAGTCCTTTTTAGGGCTAATTCGTGGGTCCTGAGCTTGCAGTCCTAGGTAGGCAGGGCACAGCATATCCACATCAGTGCAAGGCCTGCAGGCACTGTATGTGCGTACATAGCTCCGACTGCATCCCTCCCAAAGCTCCATAACTGTCTGCTGCTGCATATTTACTATATACCTAGCTGCATTTTTCTTTCTTTTTTTTTTTCCAAAAATTCACCAACCCTCCCCCCCCCCAAAAAAAAATGTATACAGTCTGTTATGTCAGACTGAGGCCTGGTGTATCTGTTTAAACATCATAGTTTGTCAGGCATACGTAGCATAGTTCTGTGTGCTAGCCTTGTTCAATTTTTTTTTTTTTGTATATAAGCCAAAAAAAATTAATACAGTCTTTTATGTCAGGCTGAGGGCTGGTGTTTCTGTTTTTTAAAAATCGTATTTCCGCAGGCACACGTAGCATAGTTCTGTGTATTAGCCTTGTTACACTCTGTTTTTTTATTTTAAAAATTCTACAAAACCCTAAAAAAAATGTAATACAGTCTGTTATGTCAGGCTGAGGCCTGTTGTATCTGTGGTGGAAAAATCGTAGCTTGACAGGCATAAGTTTCATAGTTCTGTCTGCTAGCCTTGTTCTTTTTTTTATTTTAAAAATTCTACAAAACTCCAAAACAAATGTAATACAGTCTGTTATGTCAGGCTGAGGCCTGGTGTTTGTGTTTGAGAAATCGTAGCTTTGCAAGCATACTGATCAGATATAATTTAGCTCCAAATAAATACATTTGTGTTGAGCTTTTGAAATAGTGCAGTATTCCAATTAAAATGGGCAAGGCAAGGGAAGGGGAAGTGGACGTGATGCTGATGGTGCATGCAGAGGACGAGGCTGTGGCCAAGATGGAAGTGGGCCACAACAAAGACCCACATTTTATCGCTCGACCTTCCTGTCCCAGTTTCTAGGGGATGGCAGCACACCACTATTGAAGCCAGAGCAGTGAGAGACGGTTGTTGGTTGGATAGCGGATGATGCTTCCGGTCACTTAGCCACCACCACCACCACCATGTCTTCCACACGGTCAAGTCTGAGTAGCCTTGAGTGTGGTCCAGATATTCCTCACCCTGATCCTCCTTCCTCCCACCATGCCGAGTGCCCTGAGACAACTGATCCCACACTTGGACACTCTGAAGAGCTGCTCAGTTTTCCATTTCAAGATTCCGGACTCTTGGCTGGTCAACTTGAAGTGGGGACAGATGAGATCGCATGTATCGATGCCCAAAGCTTTGACCAGCCCCGGTCACACGAAGGCGATGGTGGGAAAGTGTCACAAGAGGTGGATGATGATGAGACACAATTGCCAGAAAGTCAGGAGGAGGAGCAGGGTGCGGATGTGGATGACGAGGTGGTGGATAACATAGTGACTGACCCAACCTGGCAGGAGGACATGCAGAGCGAGGACAGCAGCACACATGGTGAAGGAGGCATATCACCCCAACAGGCCGGAAGAAGCAGTGTGGTGGCCACAGACAGAAGGCGTGCATCCGTTCCCCGTAACACCAACATGAGGGAAGTTGCCATTCCAACTGTTAGATCTTCCCGAGTCTATTTATTTTTTAAAGACTCTGCTGATAACCCGAAACAGGCCATTTGCAGCACCTGCAATATCCGCATCAGCAGGGGTAGCAAAAATACCAGCCTGACCCCCACCCGCATGATCAGGCACATGGCAACAAAGCACCCGACTTTGTGGGCCGAACCCCAGGCTTCAGGAACATTATCTGCAGGTGAAAACACTGCTTCTTCCACTGTTTTGCATAGAAGCCAATCCCCAGTCCACCGTGCATGTGACGATGCCTCTAGCCCTGCACCTGTTGTTGCCCAAGCAGCCCCATCATCAAGCCGGTCCATGTCCTTATCCCAGCACAGCCTTCAGTTGTCTATACCCCAGTCATTGGAATGCAAGCGTAAATACCCAGCCAATGCCCAACAGGCCACAGTCCTAAATTCTAACATTTCTCTTCTGCTTGCGCTCGAAATGTTGCCTTTTAGGTGTTGTGAATTCTGCTTTTGGGTTCCCTCCGGTGGTAGTAGGTGGTAATGCAGTTGTCCCTGGGTTGCAGTTCTGGTCAGGTGTGTCTGCTGATTGCAGTTCTGACTGGGGTATTTAGGTGTGCAGGATTCATTAGTCCTTGCCAGTTGTCAATTGTTGTTAGGAGGTGTTGGACCTCTGCCTGGTTCCTCCTGCCTTTCTGCCAAATCAGCAAAGATAAGTGTCTGGTTTTTTTTTTTCCTGTGGCACACATGCTGTGTGCTTCACAATTCAGTGCTCTTCTTGGTGTTTTCTTGTCCAGCTTAGACTGTGTCAGTATTTTCTCAGTCTTGTTGGATTCTCTGGAGTGGCAGATATACATTCCATGTCTTTAGTTAGATTGTGGAACTTTTTGTATTATCTGCTGTGGATATTTTTGGAAGGGTTTTAATACTGACCACCTAGTAATCTGTCCTATCCTTTCCTATTTAGCTAGAGTGGCCTCTTTTGCTAAATCCTTTTTTCTACCTGCGTGTGTCTATTCTTCTCCTACTCACAGTCATTATTCGTGGGGGGCTGCCTATCCTTTGGGGGTCTGCTCTGAGGCAAGATAGCATTCCTATTTCCATCTATAGGGGTATTTAGTCCTCCGGCTGTGTCGAGGTGTCTAGGGTTTGTTAGGCACACCCCACGGCTACTTCTAGTTGCGGTGTTAGTTCAGGATTTGCGGTCAGTACTAGGGTTGAGCGAAACGGGTCGGCCATTTTCAGAAGTCGACGACTTTTGGCAAAGTCGGGTTTCATGAAACCCGACCCGACCCCTGTGTGGGGTCGGCCATGAGGTCGGCGATCTTCTGAATCTGGTATCGGAATTCCGATACCGAGTTCCGATATGTTTGCAATATCGGAAATCGGTATCGGAATCCACATTTAAGTGTAAAATAAAGAATTAAAATAAAAAATATTGATATACTCACCTCTCCGACGCAGCCTGGACATCACCGCTGGTAACCGGCATCTTCCGTTCCTAAGAATGGCGCTTGAAAGACCTTTCGATGACGTCACAGCTTGTGATTGGTCGCGGCCGCCCACGGGACCGCTCAGCAACCAATCACAAAGCCGTGACGTAATTTTCAGGTCCTAAATTCCTCATTCTAGGAATATAGGACATGAGAATTACATCACGGCTTTTGATTGGTCGCTGAGCGGTCACGTGGGCCGCCGCGACCAATCACAAGCCGTGACGTCATCGAAAGGTCCTTCACGCACTCATTCTTAAGAAGGAAGGCTGCCGGAAAGAAGCAGGGCGCGTCCGAGGGTGAGTATATACCTAATAGGAATATACTAACCCTCGGCTTCTTTCCCACAACATTACCCATGCCCTCAACAATGCTGTTACAGGGAAAGTCCACCTAACCACGGACACGTGGACAAGTGCTTGTGGCCAGGGATGGTACATCTCGCTGACTGCACACGGGGTTAACATAGTGGAAGCTGGGATCCAGTTGGATATTGGGATGGAACACATCCTCCCCACTCCAAGGATTGCTGGCCCTACATCAATCAGGGTTGCCCCCACAGTCTACAGCTCCTGCACCTCCTCCTCCTCCTCTTCAGCCTCCATCTCTGAAATCAACACATCAGTCAGAAGCTGGAAGCACTGCAGCACAGCCAAGTGGCAACAGGCTGTGCTGAAGCTGATCTGCATAGGTGACAAACCGCACAATGCTGAAGAGTTGTGGACAGAGCAGAAAGAGCAGTCAGATATTTGGTCATGTGTGACAATGGCCAGAACCAGGTGGCGGCTCTGAGGCAAGGTGAACTCACACACATACCTTGCTTGGCCCATGTACTTAACCTCGTGGTTCAATGTTTTCTGAAAAGCTACCCGGAGCAGCCAGATCTGCTAGTGAAAGTACGCTGTCTGTCTGCCCATTTTAGAAAGTCAGCTACAGCTTCAGCCGCCCTTGCCGTGCATCAGCAGTGTTTGCAGCTTCCGGCTCACCAACTGGTGTGTGATGTCCCCACGCGCTGGAACTCTACACTGCATATGTTGGAAAGGATTTGTGAGCAGAAGAGGGCAGTTGTTGATTACCAACACCAATAAGGCCATCGATATTCAGTTCAGACTCCACACATAAGACCTCAGGAGTGGACATGGATGTCAGACATATGTACCATCCTAAAAAACTTTGAGGACCACACCAAGATGGTGAGCGGCAATGATGCCATAATTAGCATCACCATCCCACTTCACAGCATTCTGAAAACCTCTCTGCTCACAATTAAAGAGGATGCATTACAGGCAGAGCACGAGGGCATGGATCAAGGAACCATACAGGTGGATTACACTCAGCCCAGCCTCATGGCTTCATAACGTGGATTGGTAGGCAATGAGGAGGAGGAGGAAGAACAGGAGCTACTTTCATGCGCTATAGATGGTACTACAAGCACAGCTGTCATACCGTCTGTTAAGCGGGGATGGCCTGAGGACAGGGAGGAGGAGGATGAGGATGAGAAGGAGGAGGACAGCATGGTTAATCATCCTGTTGGTGAGGACACGGAAGTCTTGCCTGTTAGCAGTCTGGCACGCATGGCTGACTTTATTTTGTGCTGCGTTTCACGTGACCCTCGCATTATAAAAATTTTTAGTGACACTCATTACTGGTTGGTGACACTTCTAGACCCACGCTACAAGGAGAACTTTCAATCTCTACTGCCAGAGGCAGAGTGGTGTGCTAAAATGTTGCAGTACCAGAGGGCCCTTGTAGCGGAATTACTTAGAAAATTCCCATGTGAGAACGCTGGCAGCAGACGTCAGAGTATGTTGTACAACCAAGGAGTCCAAGCGAGAGAGACAGAAGTACAATCTAGCTCAGGCAGGGGAACAATGGCAAAGTTCTCGGACAGTTTTCTCAGACCCTCCCATTGTGCCGGGACAAAGGCAAGGGGTGCTGTCAAAAGAAGTGCAATGTTTGTGAAGATGATGACGGAGTACCTTGCAGATCATACAAGCATCCTCCGAGATTCCTCTGTGTCTTTTATTTATTGGGTATCCAAGCTGGACATGTGGCATGAACTGGCTCTCTACGCCTTGGAGGTCCTGGCCTGCTCTGCTGCTAGTGTTCTGTCTGAGCGGGTTTTTAGTGCCGCTGGTGGAATTATAACAGATGACAGGCTGACTCTTATAAAAATGAACAAGGGCTGGATTGGGAAAGACTTCTGTATACCACCAAGTAAAAACAGTGAAACATAACCTCTAATACATTCTCTTTTTTGGGGGAGATGTATTCTCATGCACCTCTTCACAACCATACATGGGTATACACTTCCAGATTTGGTCTGTTTGTTGTTATCCTCCTTCTTATCCTCATCCTCATCCTCCACAACCAGTAGAACACCAGGGTGAATGGATTCCGTGATGCCAGTCAAAAATTTTTTGTGCAAGGGTGTTTTTATGATGCCCGTTACTAACTGGAAACCAAAACAATTGTTATTCCCACAGGGGGAAATGTCACAAAAAAGAGATGTACGTCTATTATTCCCATTTATTCCTATATTTTCAATTTTCCCTATCTCTGGACAGTCCTCTAATGAGGTAGTGTATACATCTGCAAAAGAAAATAATTCAAAGACTTTTATATTATATTTTTATTTATAGCCCTGTCTCTGAGCCGCTGCTAGGGACAAACATATCTCATTGGACACATTCTGGCTTCAAATCTATGAACCTGTGTTTGCCTCTCCCATTTGATATTTTCTTTCATCTGTGGATTCACATTTTTTATGTATTTGTTTTATTTCATTATAATTTATCTTTAGGTCTCCTCATTCTCCACCACTAGATCACCAGGCTTAACTTCTTCTGTGCTGCTACAGGCAGTCCAATTTTTGGGCTAGGGTGTCTATGATCCCCATGAAAAATGTTTCAACAAATGTTACCCCATGGGCAAATGCTTGTCAGGCCATGCACTCCATTACAAGTGTCAGAGACCCACACCCCTAAATTGGGCCTACTTCTTAACTCGGTTTCCTGCAATGTCTTTTCCTTACCTGCCACTAGATGACAAGGGTTAACGTGCTCTGTACTGTTATAGGCCACTGATTTTTTTTGGGCAAAGGGGGCTGTGATGGCACTAGTTTATTTATTAAAAAAGATACCCCCCATTGGGGAATTGTTAGTCAGCTCATGCACTCCATTACAAGTCTCAGAGACCCACACCCTTACATTGTGCCTACTCCTTAACTCGGTTTCATGCAATGTCTCTTCCTTATCTCCGACTACATGACCTGGGTGAGCGTGTTCTGTACTGTTATAGGCCGGTGAATGTTGGGCAAGAGGGGCTGTGATGGCAATAGTATATTTTAAAAAAAGGTATCCCCATTGTGGAATTGTTTGTCAGTTAATGTACTCCATTACAAGTCTCAGAGACCCACACCCCTGCATTGGGCCTACTTCTTAACTCGGTTTCCTGCAATGTCTCTTCCTTATCTCTGACTACATGACCTGGGTGAACGTGTTCTGTAGTGTTATAGGCCGGTGAATTTTGGGCAAGGGGGCTGTGATGGCAATAGTATATTTTTTAAAAGGTACCCCCCATTGGTGAAACCACATCCTTGTTGGCAAAGACTTAATAACATTTGTGTACCTTAAAGAGCTCACTTGAAAAGCTCTTTTTTGTGTTGCCTGGTTGCTCACATTGGACACAATACGCTTCATATAAACTTGATAGTGTTAGTTTGGCTCAGTAGTTCATTACAAATATTTCTTTGTCCACTATATTAGTTTCTCTCCTTGAGAGCCATAACTGCGTCACATTTTAAGAGTTCAATACAAAAAAGTGATGGGTGAAAGCTTGTAGATGCAGATGACTTAATGAATTTTGGCTGGGATAACTTGTATGAGGGAGACTGCATGTTCCTTCTTTCTTTCTAGGATAATAAACAGGAATAATAATAAATGCTCTTTTAATATGTAAAGTAATTATTTGATAGGATGTCAGATCATCTATGGTCTTTCCAATATTTACTACACAGCCAAACGGAACAGTTATGGAAAATTGAGCATGGTCACAGTTATTTTTTAGAACATCTTCACATTCTTGCAGTTCACACTTTTCTTTCCAGAATACAAAGTAGCAGCTATTTTTAACATTACTTACCTATAGATACTGGTCAAGAAAATTGTCATGATTATCCAGAGTACTCAATGGGTTGAGCTTAAGTTTTTCTAGAAAGGCTGAATATAGATATGACTGCTGTTAACAGTGTAGTGTGAATATACAAATGGCGATTTGGAATCCAGATTGAAATATACCTGATGCATTAAGACAATTACATAGCTGCATTTCTTGTAAAACATTTACAGATGTGACAGACAATGCTCATAGTGACACAATCTTGAGAAATGTTTGTTTATTCACTTCACAAACAGTTCTAAGCTTCTATGTGTCTGTTGTTTGGCATTGTAAAACATTAAGGTTTACTGAACCACTGCCTGTGGTGGTTTGATCTAAATCATTGTGGCTTTTATTTTCTAGGGGTTTATGGCCCCTCGTCTGATGACTCCTTGATATCTCAGTTTCATCCGACCTTGAAAGCTGGCCACTTGAAGGGCTGGGTGAACTTAGAGTTACTTCATAGTGTAAATCACTATATAAGACCAGAGAAACATGACTAAGACAGATGCCAAAACTGGGGTACAAGTACATGGACAGTGTGCTCATACCTGCATAATTGGGGACGCCCATGCAGTGTAGGTAATCTCCCAGGGTTTCTCTGTCTTGGTGTTGCTTCTCTGATATTCCAGATGGATGATGTTTAAAAGCCTCTTGATGATGATGTAAGTATACTGTAAGTAGTTTATCTTTATATATACTTAATCATTATATGTATTTAATCCAAATATGTACTTAACCTTTGTATGTTAACATATACAAAAGTGTACGCACTCACACTATTCAATCATACTATTCCTTGAATTTTGTACTTTGAAATAACATTGCATTGTATTGCAAGTATTAGCCTTCTTTTAAAGCTGTATCTGAACCTAAGGGCTCATACCCATATGTGAGGAAAAAAACGGTCCAAATTCTGGACCGAAAAAATGGAGGCAAAACATGCGAGTGTCATGCGAGTGTCATGAGATGTCAATGCGATTTTTTAACGCAACATCCATATGACATCCGTATTACATCCGTATGCAATCCATGTGCAATTCGATTTTAACATGAGCTTTTACATACAGCAGTTCTCTGACATTTACACATCGTCTTACAATGAAATATTGTTCAAAACATATATATATGTGACAGATAGATAGATAGATAGATAGATAGATAGATAGATAGATAGATAGATAGTATCACATATGAAAAAAGCAGAGAAGGCACTCACCGATCTCAAAATGCCAATTTTATTCAATCTTCATTAAAATTCCATGGCCGGGAGGGTGAGGAAAATGAGCTGCTGTGAGCAGGAACATACGACTGCCGTTTCGTGCTGTGCTTGTGCTTCTACGGGTCAGTATTCTAGAGGAAATGACGGGGGGAGAGATATACAGGCCACAATACACTCCCCCCACACGTCAAACCCCTCCCACACACTACGGAATACAAAACATTAAAACTGCACATATTAAAACCAATATCATTACACACAATGCTGAACGATTGAAAATAGCACTTAAATAGGAGTAATAAGCCCACTTATGACCAATCAAATACCAAGGCATTTCCTTACCTCATTTACATACCATACCATTACGTTCTTAAGAAGGGGGTACCAACCAAATACCATTGCTCCAAAAATCTCATGTCAAGAAAACTTGGGGCTGAACACAAGTTCAGGATTGTGTGTAATGATATTGTTTTTAATGTGTGCAATTTTAATGTTTTGTTTTTAGCATACTGACCCGTAGAAGCGCAAGCACAGTGCGAAACGGCCGTCATTTGTTCCTGCTCACAAGCAGCTCCTTTTCCTCACCCTCCCGGCCACGAATTTTAATGAAGATGGAATAAAATTGGGATTTTGAGATCGGTGAGTGCTTTCTCTGCTTTTTTTGTATGTGATATTGACTTTGTGTATTTTTTCTCAAGAGCACCCATGATCATTGTGTGCGCTGAAGACAATTTGATTGTTGCATGGCACCTGGGTTCCAGAGTGATACCACCTCAGTTTTTCCAGGCAGTGCCGTTCAGCTTTTTTTTTTTCTTTTTTAGATAGATAGATAGATAGATAGATAGATAGATAATAGCAAAAAAGTGAGAGCAGCACAGAAAAGAAAAACAAAAATCAGGGTGCAGGGCCCCTCGGGCATGTACCAAACCTTGTCATAGAAGTCCAAAAATCAGAGGCAGCACACCATTCTGGATAAAGTTATCAAGGCTTGAGAAAGGCTCTCCACGGGCCGAAACGTTGCCATTATGGGCTATTAAATTTGAATACCTTCATAACTTTATCCAGAATGGTGTGCTGCCTCTGATTTTTGGACTTCTAGATAGATAGATAGATAGATAGATAGATAGATAGATAGATAGATAGATAGATAGATAGATAGAAAAGCCGGCAATTCATGTGCGCTTACAGTAAAATCACACTGACAGGTTGCAATAAAATAGATAAAATAAATGTCTACACATAGTATAGGTATATACATATGTCAGTGAGATATATATATATATATATAATCAGTGAGACACACACACATATATATATATATATATATATATATATATATATATAGTGATACAGTGACCAATCTTACAGCCAGGGGGCGCTGTGTGCGCGCTGCAGGATGCGCTTGGATGTATAATGGAGGGGAGAGAAAGTCCGGCAGGATTATAAATGGCCGGTATGTGTGTCGCAGAGGAGGACACTCTGCGCTGTCAGTCTAAAGTTATGCTGTGTTCTGGGACCTGTAGTCCCACAAGTAATTGTGTAGTTCTAATGGGAGACAAGATAAACGTAGCTGGCGCACTACTATAGTACAAATATCACAAGAGGGGGTGCAGCAGAGTGGCTGAAAGTAACAGCTAGCTCAAGAGAAAAGGTAGCCACCCATGAAAACTGCACACCACCAATGAATAGTGAAAAAAGAACAGCTTTATTGATAAACAATATTAAAAACAGCATAAAAACAGAAAATAACACACATCCACCTTAGGGTCTGCTCATAGTGCAAATTCCATGTGTCAATATATATGTATCATAAATGACTGCCACCTGGCCTAAGTCAAAAAATCAGTATTATAAATAGTATATATAATGAGATACCATGCTGGTATATAAGGCCCACATTTGATGGTTATCTGGGGGTAAAAATATAGGCCCCATAGGCCAACATACCAGAGAACAGACGGCCTAATAACCCCTGTACCTGCGTTATAATGAAATACACCAATAAAAAACCCCCAAAGACCATGTGCATTGGCCAAGGATACGCACAAATACTCACAGAACGTAACAGTACTGGAGGACCTGGACCGGTACCAGTCTGAGCAGTGGGCAAAATGTCCCTGAATAAGCCTGCACAAAAGTGCGGAGACCTGAGCTGCCGGTGGAGAGAGCAAGACCGGTGGGTGGAAGTACCCAACGCGTATCGCGGTATACCAAACCGCTTCGTCAGGGGAAGTAACTTACCAATAATAGCAGAATCTTTATATATCAGTCCATATGGTGACAAGTAAGCACACATGTGTGGCCGGAAACAGGACGCGACCAGAAGTGGAGGGCTGCGGTAAGATACGTCCACTAAAGGGCGCAAGCGCAGAGTGCAGGGATGAACAAAGCAGGCAGACGTCTCTGCCCATAAGCTACCAATGCGCACGCGCCAGTCAGAGCAGACAGCGGTCCACAGAAGAGCCGGAGAAGGAAAACAGAACCTATAGGTGTATTGCTAGAAGGAGGAAATAATGAACAGATGGCCTGATAATATTTAGCGACCTCATATAGGAAGGGAGACATCAAAAGGAGGCATTATGTCGATGGTATGCTGAAAGGGAAAAGATCATGTTATAATGGACAGCTTGCATCACATATTGCAGAACAGGATAAAGCTCCGTCTCATAAAGACAATAGAATGTTTAGCAGATTATATGGCACTACTGGTATCGAGTCTCTTAATCATTAGGACTTCACTGTTTCTAGAAAGAAGATGAGGGAGACAAGTAGTCTGATCCTGGACACAGAGCATCTAAACATCTCTTAAAGAAACATTAGAAAAAACACCTCTTAAAAATATTGCAAAATATAAAACAAGCCCCAAAACGCTTGCAAAATTGCTTTCAAAATAATTAAAAATGTTGCCACATACTGTATGTAATACTCTACTGTTACAAATAAGAATAATTCTGCTACAGTTAATATTTTCTGAATGATAAAATATCTGTTTGTGCTCCTTTCTCTGGTGCATACATGTTTATGTGTTTAGCGTACCAAATTAGCCTAATGTTACAGCCCTTTTAGTGCTCGAGCTTATGAAGATGAAAGCCAAGGATTCTACAAGTATTCTTTGCAGGAAAACAGAAATCTATACTTTAATGGTTCACACTTGATTGCTGCTGTAATTGCGAGAACACATACATCAGGAGTTGATATTTATGAGTTGTGTTTAATTTCAGGATGCAACATCTCGTTGAAAATGATTTAGTGGAGAGGATTTTACCCAGCAAGCGAGGAACACTTAATTTGATGCTTAAATGCAATTCTGGGTAAAACTTTTTTTGTTAATTAAAATGCTACGTGAATCAATTTACTTGGACAACAGATATCATGGAGAAATACATGGACATGTTATTTATTAGAGAAATTTGATTTTGAAATTTATGGAACCCCAAGGACTTCTATTCACATTTAAAATATAATATGTTGCACATTCAAAAATGAAATAAAATAAATTTGCTCTACGTTATTCCCTGCTCAAAGCAATCCCTTGTCCTTCTTCTCTGGCTCCAGCCTTTCTACAGATGCTATATAATCTATTCCAAGTGATGATGACCTTAATGTATACAATTCCTGTAGAAGTTGATATGTTGCCATTAGTAGTGATTAATGCTGTGCTTAATGGGTGAAACACTATTATTGACTACTTTATCTGTTATGTAAGTGTTGGGATTACATAATGGATTTACAGTACAGTACTCTTATATTCAGAGGCAACTGCTATTAGTGGCACAGAAGTTATAATAATTACGTTTTTTAAATAGTCACAGAAAATAATGTATTTGTGTCAGACAGCAGCTTACCTGTGTAAAGGGAATCTGTCAGCAGGTTTTTGTTATGTAATCTGAGGACAGCATGAGGTAGGGTGTTAAAACACAGAATTCAATGACGTGTCATTTGGAGAGATGGGCAGACACCTTAATGTTCGGGTTTGGCAGCTTCGGCCAAACAGTTACTGAAAGTTTGGGTTTGGGTACCAGAACAGTACCCGGACCCAAACCTGGACCCCGTTCACTTGAATGGTGGACCTAAACATCCAGTGTTTGCCACATTGTCATGATTAGCGGTGACGTCATTGAGGTTACTGCACGGCATCAAGTATTTGGCGGTCTCAGAACAAACTCCCCCATCTTTATAAGTAAGTGACTCATGATAGCATCTACATATAGCACCTTAATACTGCACTTATCCTCATGCACTTATGCACTTTTATTGATTCTTTTTTACACCTGATCTAGTATGGTGATATGTGTTACGGACTGGTAATTTAGGAGCGACATGCGACTAGCTCTGAGCAGGTGGTAACTATACAGACCGCAGTTCCTGATCTTAACACAACACTAGAAGTAGCCGTGGGATGTTCCTGTCACTCCCTGGACACCTCGTCACAGCCGGAGAACTAGCTACCCCTAAAGGTAGAAACAGGAAAGCTATCTTGCCTCAGAGAAAATCCCCAAAGGATAGGATAGCCCCACACAAATATTGACTGTGAGAGGAGAAGGAAATTACATACGTAGTATGAAACAAGATTTAGCAAAGGAGGCCACTTCTAGCTATATACATAGTAAGGAAAGAACACTGTGCGGTCAGTAATAAAAACTAGAAAAAGTCCACCGCAGAGATATGCAAAAATCTCCACACCTGACTAAAGGTGTGGAGGGCAAAATCTGCAGCCCAGAGCTTCCAGCTTAGCTAAATAGATCCATACTGATAAGCTGAACAAATGAGCAAAACATAGAATGTGCTGAACAATAAAGTCCACAACAAATGGACTGCAAAAGGACAAGCAAGGACTTATCTTTGCTGAACTGGACAGAGTGTCAGGGAAATCCAAAAGAGCAGTGGCTCGAAGCAGGAACAATTGACAACTGGCATTGATTGAGGGCTAAGGCCAGACTAAAATAGCCGAGCCAGAAAGACGATCAGTGGAAGCAGCTGCTAATGCTAAATCCAAGAAGCAGCTATACCACTCAAAACCACCGGAGGGAGCCCAAGAGTGGAATTCACAACATATATGCACATGATATGCACATTTTATTATATAGATTTTCTGATATAGGCACTTGTTTGGCATGTGCAATATATGTTTTTTTTATACTTATTGAGTCCTTAGGGGTATAACATATAATATAGCTTGACCTGCCATATGCAAAAACTTGACTGTATAACACACTATTGATACGTGCATATTTCATATATTATGTATATACATATTTATACTAAATTTTATTACTGTTTTTTTGTACATTTTAATGGCTCTCTATTGCTACTAAATAAAATATATACATTTTAAAAACATTCCCTGTTGTGGTAGTTTTGGTCCTAGCTGTGGTTGGAGCATGGTTCTTTTAGTCCCTTTTTAGTGTTTTCACTATACTATTTGCACATATGTTGACCTTTTGGTATTTCAGTATAATTTGAATATTTTCTATAGATATCAGGAGACTTTAGATAATACTTGGGTGTCACTACTGTGTTTAATTAACCACAGGACAAGTGGGAAGAGCTGGGCAAAGCACCAGAATTGATGAATCTAATAGATGCACATTTTCTGAGTGGCTGCAGGCTGCTATTTTTAGGCTGGGGGGCCAATATCCATAGACCCTTTCCAGCCAGAGAATACCAGCTCCTAGCTGTCTGCTTTCGCTTGGCTGGTTGTGAAAAAAGGCGAGGGGACCCCATGCCATTTTTTTTAATTATTTATTTAAACAATTTAAAAAAACTGCATGGAGAGTGGAGTGTTATATACCACCGAAAATGTAATACAAAGGACATATTTTATGGATGACTAATTCGGTCTTGAAAAGATTTTGCATCCTTTTTTGACTTGTTATATACACCGAAATGTAACACAAAGCACATTATACTTTATGGATGACTAATTGAATCCATTAAAAAAATGGCAACTCTTTTTGGAGTGTTATACTGTATATCACCAAAATGTAACACAAAGCATGTAACACTGTAAGGAAGCATCTCTGACTCCCTGATCGCTGCTGATAACAATATCAAACAATATCAAAACATTCAAAACCGACAAGAAATTGGAGTTTCTGGGAAAAAAAAGTTAAGAGACATTCTTTCATTCTTTTCTGTATAATGAGTTGCATATAAGGCAAAATGTAAAAAGGATTTAATAGAAATAAGAATTTAAAGGGAACCTATCATCATGTACCATGTTTGATCTGTATGAGATATGACCTTCACATTTCAGGCCTGATATACAGCATTCTATAATGCTGTATATCTGCCACCAACACAACCTGCAAGACAAGAAAAATAACTTTTATTATACTCAGCTTGGGGCAGTCTGGTCTGAGGGATGTTGCTGGTCCTGGTCCAGCTGTTCCCTTCTTCATACGATTCTGTCTTGCTTCTCTCTTCCGACCAGCCTGGGCCACACAGTCTGCTCACCAGTTGCTGAATCCTGGATCTCCAGTCCGCAGTTACACGAAAACCCCAGCGGTGATGGATCCTGCTTGGATTCGGGCCTTTAGCTCTGGTGAAGCGTCTGTTTTTGGACCACAGGCTCTTACATCCTATGCTGATATGCCAGCTTGGTCTGACTTTGACACTCCTCCAGTTACTCCCTTGGGAGTCTTGTGGGATTCTGCCATCTTTGCATGTTAGACTGTATGTATTACTAATTTAATTTAAAAAAAATTGGTGCTGTGGCAATCGAGGTAATGCTTTTGTGGTTGACGTCAGCTGTATAATGTTTGCTGGTATCAGGCCCAGGGGTTGGTAGTGGAGAGACATCTATCCCATTACTCCCATTACTAATGCAATAATCCCAAAAACTCTGAGGTGGCTGCAGGTTGAAATTTTTAGGCTAGGAAAGTCCAGTATGCATGGACCTTCCAAGCCTGATTATATCAGCCCTCTACTATCTGCTTTACCTGGGTTGGTCATCAAAACTTGGGAGGAACCCATATCATTTTTTTTAATACTTTTTTTATCTACTTCCCACAATTGACCTGGAAATCAGAAAAAGCTTCTCCATGCTGTTTCTATTATATTTCACGGCTGTTTTGATCAATTTCAGCGATTTTCCTCTAATGTCTACCGGAAAATTGCTTGAGTTTCCCATTGACTTCTTTTATACTTGTTACGCAAGTCAAGCGGGTCCGAGTGTCCGACCTGCTTGATTCAAGCGATGACACTCCAGCATTTTAGCAGTCGATCATCACTAATTATAACATTTTATTAGCTATAATCACTGGACATGAAATCTTATCAATTGAGTAACACCATGCACGTTCTGCTAGTATCATATATGAATTATACATTTCTAATGGAAGATAAGAATTTACTTACTATTTAACAATCTCCATTTAAGATTGGTTTATTATTTATACGGTATAATTTATCTTACCCAGAATATTATACTGATCATATTAAGGAACTATATATTCATTTATCAGTGTTATTAGTATATATATATATCGTTTTGACCAGTCCATGTGAATCCCCAGCCAGGACCGTGGGTCTGGTACTTAAGGGGGTGTGCCCTGAGCACCCATGTAAAAGCAAATTGAATAAAGTTTGTGTTCGTGTTCGTGACGCCACCTGTAGTATTCGGTCTGTAGGAACTGATGCTGCTTAAAGGGGACCTCTGGGGTGATGTTATGGCAGCTAGATGGTATAACTTCCCACAGGTGAAGTAGGTCCCCAGGGCTCCCAGTGTATAGGTGAAGATGGTGAGTGGTGTGGTAAGAAATGGAGGACACAGGTTTGCAGTCTTTTTACCTGGTATGCTGCAGGCTTCAGGCAACCGCAATCCAGGGCACCAACAAACAGGTACAGGCAGGGTCCAACCGGCTTGGAAGCAAATCCAGAGTCCCCTTTACCAGGTGGAAATGAAAGCCTTCCTCAAAGCGTGGTGGTGTTGTAGTCCCTTACTGCCTATGGCTTCTGATAAGGTTCTCACAGTTCCTCACTGTCCCCCATAAAGGTTAGGACACAAACTCATATGACAGGTGACTCAAGCTTTTTTATAGGGTCTCTATCACGACTCGGGCTCTATGTGTCACTGTGCATCCTTGGTGCAAAGGCGGACAGGTAACTTAAAGTTCAGCTGTCCTGCCAGTTTCAGATATGTCTCTTAGAGTCCGACATGGCCTTGGTCTTTTGGCTACCGGAATCTGCGCTAGCCAGGAAGGTAGCCAAATCACTGCTCTGCTCCCCTGGTGTCACTCTCCTGTGCCTTTTCTCTCCTGCACACTTTTTACAAGATGTCCTTTCCTTCTCTGTTTTCTTTCCTCCAGGAGCTGTAGCAACTTTGGCTACGCGGCCCCTTCAGTCTTTCTGACACTCACTGTCCAACTGCACTCTCCTCTGTCCTCTGACAGACTGCCTCAGTCTGCTGTCTGGCACTAAATGTCTGCTTTCCCTCCAGACCAGAATGTATTTATAGGGGAGTTCACCCTAAACCAGGTTTAGAGCTCCTCCTTCTGGCCTGGAGTGTGAACATGTTGTGTGTATGTGATTATCTGCTAAAAGAGATCTTTCATTGCTTCCAAGCATGACATCACTCTCCCAGTGAGGAAAGCAATGCCACTGTAATGACCAGGACCCTGGGGTGTCACACATGCTACACATTCTGAGATATCATTGATGAAATCTACCACTTTTTATTATACACTTTTTATCATATTTTTAATTTTCTTTATATCATGTAAATTATTAAATTATTACTTGATTGATAATGATTCTTTGTATACATGTAATTTTTTTAGTCATCTTTATAGTTGTGTTCTTTCTTTCTCTTTCTTTCTTTCTTTCTTTCTTTCTTTCTTTCTTTCTTTCTTTCTTTCTTTCTTTCTTTCTTTCTTTCTTTCTTCTCCAGTATCTCAGAAAACAAATGTAATATAATACACCGACTGGTAGCAAAACCCTTAATAAGCTGCAGTTCACATCACAACTAGTGTTGAGCGATACCGTCCGATACTTGAAAGTATCGGTATCGGAAAGTATCGGCCGATACCGGCAAAGTATCGGATCTAATCCGATACCGATACCCGATACCAATACAAGTCAATGGGACTCATGTATCGGACGGTATCCCTGATGGTTCCCAGGGTCTGAAGGAGAGGAAACTCTCCTTCAGGCCCTGGGAACCATATTAATGTGTAAAATAAAGAATTAAAATAAAAAATATTGCTATACTCACCTCTCCGACGCAGCCTGCACCTTACCGAGGGAACCGGCAGCGTTGTTTGCTTAAAATTCGCGCTTTTCCTTCCTTCCGTGACGTCACGGCTTCTGATTGGTCGCGTGCCGCCCATGTGGCCACGACGCAACCAATCACAGCAAGCCGTGACGTAATTTTAGGTCCTTCAGTATTTTAAAATTACGTTCCGGCGTTGTGATTGGTCGCGTCGCGGTCACATGGGCGACGCGACCAATCACAAGCCGTGACGTCACGGGAGGCAGGAGACGCGCGCATTTTAAAATGCACGCGTGTCCAGCCTCCCGTGACGTCACGGCTTGTGATTGGTCGCGTCGCCCATGTGGCCGCGACGCAACCAATCATAGCAAGCCGTGACGTAATTTCAGGTCCTTCAGGATTTTAAAACGTAAAACGTAATTTTATTTTAATTCTTTCTTTTACACATTAATGTTGTTTCGATACCGATACCCGATACCACAAAAGTATCGGATCTCGGTATCGGAATTCCGATACCCGCAAGTATCGGCCGATACCCGATACTTGCGGTATCGGAATGCTCAACACTAATCACAACCAATGGACAACAACATATAGAAACAAACATTAGAGACATCTTGTACCAAAGTATCAGAAAATAATTTTCTTTTTAGAACCCTGTAATCTTGTGCTGAGCATTTTGGTACTTTGATATATATTGAGCAAACAGAAAAGGTCTGGAAGACAAACATGTGCTGTTTACATAGTGCCTTGTTGCCATGGAAGAAAGGGTTAGGGAAAGAGTTATTCTGTGATCTCAACAGTCTTCACACCTGTGTTATAGATTTTAACATTCTCAACCAGAACTTATTTACTTAGAGAGAACTTTTAGAAGGAATATTAAAAGATAGGAGATGGAAGTCATAAATAGTGCTGCAGGGGTTGTCTAAGAGACTTATCTCACTCCTCTGGAGTTGACAGTAAAACCCTAAACATGAGAACAATGTTGATGTCTCTCCAAATGCAATTACTATAAATTCTAAACTCTGTCAAATGCGCTGAAGCGTGTCAGTATTTTATGTATGGAAAAAGGTATCATTTGAGGTGGAAATCCGCTTTATATTTATCGCTTGTTCTCTTTCTTTACTCGGAAAAGGAGCCACAGAGGACAGATATCTCAGACTGACACAGAAAGGCAGGGAAATGATCTGACAGCACTTTATTGCTGGGTTAGTTTGGGTCTTTTACAGCATTACGAATCCCTTTGTTGTCCTAATAAATTAGTTCTGGATTTATGACTTTGTAAAATAAAGGTCTAGGGGATGAATGACAATGTAGTTTTATATGCATATTAATTACCCTTGGGTTCCATGCCAAGCTATGCAGAGGACTCTGCTCACTTCGGGCATCTATGGATATATTACATGAGTATATCAAAATTGTAAGCGTACTTCATGTTTTCTGGACCAAATGAAACCAGGGCCATACCATTAGTGCAACCAGTGCAGCAGCACAGGGGTCCAAAAGGTAAGAGCACCACTTCCACTTCAAAAGCATATGGTATTGTACGTTGGAGTACAAAGAGCCCATACATTGTTCTTACACAGAGGCCCTCTTCTGTCTGTGTCTACCACTGAACTAAGTGACTCCATATTGCCGAATTCTTGCAGTGCGCAGTAGGGATTCCCCTCTTTTGCTTGATCTAGTGGTCGTCACGTATCTGCAAGTAAGCGATTTACATAGTTGCGATCACGTGCCAGATACTTTCTAAAGATAACTTGATTTGCAGAATCTGGGCGGTGGTGTCAGTATCTACAGAAAGAGGACAGAAAATAAAACTAGATGCTCAGAAGGACAATATAATATTTTAAATGTGCAATGCTAGAATGTTGCATGCACATTTTTTCTATATGGATTTTGCTATGGATTCATCAATGAACTCAACTGCTTTTCGGAAGACCTCTTTACGATGAGCTTAATATTTGTGTTTTCAAGCCTGTTTTACTGGCGCAACAACGTGGCTTCTTTAGTTTATTAGATTCATAGGTAGCTCACTATACTGTAGAAACCTGCATTATTCTAACTCTACTGGTAATGCTCAGTGGTTGACAATGTAGTCTTGCAGCATTGGGGTCCTGGGATTAAATCCCATCAAGGACAACATCAGCAGGAGTTTGAGTAGGTTTTCTCCGGTTTCCTCCAACACTCCAAAGACATACTAATTGGGAATTTAGATTGTGAGTCCCAGTGGTCACACTGATGATAGTCTCTGTAAAACGCTGTGGAACTAATGGTACTATATAGATGAGTAAAATAAATAAATAATGATCTGCTCGAGGCCTGGGAACTGCATCTGCAAATTTGTACAAAAAGATCTGCAATTGATGTGGTGAACTTGGAAATCAAAGCATCACAACTTGCCTACAATTTATGGATTTTAAGTCTGCATTTTGCAAAAAACACATTCCTACCACATTCAACTGATTTTTTTAGGACCTGATCCTACATTCGAAATCTAGAGCAAATATACCAAGTTTGAACCCAATGTCATTTATCAGTGTCTAATAATGTTCTGGTCAGTCTAAGAATAGAGCAGTCCTTAGCATGTAGGACATTTATCATGAAACGTGTAACACATTGTCTCCATGAGTCATCACTTAAATTACATTTTCTCACAGCGTCAAAATTCGTCACTGAGACATTTTTTATAAAACCGCCCTAGATTTGCTATAACATTGGTGAAAACATTGTTCAATACTATCTGCTTAGTGTCTGCCAAGTATTTATATAATTGTTAATTCTTATAAGCCATATGTTCGCAAGCAACTAACTTCAGATGTAATATTTGTGCTGTTGTACTGAATGGACGTTTTGCATCTGATATTACAATTTTCCATTTCTTGGTGATAAGAGTTAATTAGAATTACGTTTTCACATATGTATTTGTGTCATGCAGGACTGATTTATAGGAAGGCAGACGTTGGCACAGAATGTGAACTATAAAAGATTTGATCATATCATGGAGCATTCATTACATTGGGAATCCATACTTCATAACAATAAGACCTCATGCGCACAAGCATTAAATTCTCCAGCGCTCAATGCGCATTTAAATTGCATTCATGAAGGATGTGAAATATACCGTGATGATCTAAGCCATAGGGTTAAGATCCGAACATCAGCATGTGTTTCTGGACAAGTGCTTTCTTCCCATTGTATGACGGAACATTGACAATACCATAATGAATAAATGCAGTTAAAGACTAATAAACCGTCATAATTCTAAGCAAGTGACATTTTATGAGAACGTATGTTCATTTGACTGATTGTATGCAGGATATTGAAAAAAGAGGAATGGTGTGCACTCTGGTCGAAAGCTAAGGAGGTGCTGGTAGATCAGACCGTGTGGTCAAGTCAATAGTAGAGGAGAAAATACCGCACACTCAAAATTTGATATGATGCAAAAAGGTAAATGCCAAATTTATTAACACAAAAAAGAGGTCAACAATTGCCACTGTATTGGTTTTGTAGTAAGGAAACCCGTAGTAAGGAAACCCGACGTTTCGACCCTCCCGGGTCTTATTCATGGGGTTACTAGGAAACAAATAGACAATATAAGCAGCTGTTTGTGACATATTATATACCGAAAATAAACAGAAAATAAAACAAAAAAACAGATACCAAGGCATAATAAAAACATACTATGTACAATATATACAGAGCAACCAGAGGTAACTATGGGGGTACTCTGGGAGGCAGCGAACAATCAGTCTATGGTACAAGAGTAATATCAGCAACTCCCTGCTTACTGAGGACAATTATATTAAAGTTTACCTTCACTCTTTTGTTATTCATACATGGGAGTGGCAGTGTTGGTAGGCAAGAAAAAGGTCCTTTAAGGTCTAACCTGTTGTTATAATAATACAAAGTCAACATTTATGCAGTGTAAATATAAAAAGACAGCAGAATTCCAATAGGTGTAAAAGAGGGTTGCCAGACACGTTTGGTCATAGAGATTAGGAGTCAGTCCCAAAGGAATGTATTGTGCTAGAGTGACTAAGGGGCAGTCTTTGTGAGAGCCAGTGACATAGAAGATAATATATGGATACCTTGTGAGACTAATAATCACTCCTATACAATAGGCCAGGGAGTCCTGTAAGGGGTAAGCTGCAGCAAGGTAGGGACACCTACAGAAAATGTACATAGAGTCAATAACATGCACTGTAGGGGCTGAACGTTCAAGTGAACGTATAAAGGATACCTTAAAATGGGTCCGTGAGCAGCTCCTTTGTCATGTATAGAGGGGTCCTGTGTAGAATGAATAGCAGCCTGTAAGGCTGACCTATGGAGGAGGTGTAGTGGATAAGGTTAGCAGATGCAGGGGGAAGTGCAGAAAAGGGGGGGCGGAGGGTCAGTGTACCTGCTTTGTGAAGCGTCTGTGGAATAGCGGCGCATCCCGCGCCCAGCTGTGCAGTCCTGGAGAATGGGTAGCAGTGTGACCGCATGTTCTCCATAAGTACCGCCGGACCGGAAGTGGGCGGTCCCGGACCGGAAGTGACGCAATCACAAGGTCAGTGCATGAGCACTGAGTGTATCTGAGCAAGTAAGGGCAGGAGAATGCCCAAAGATAGGAGTGGGGGCTAGGAGTGTGGCCACAGGGAGGTGATTGTATAGAGGCAGTGTGAACGTCAACTCTCTGTCTATAATGAGGGCGGAGCCACGGGTCAATGGGGAAATGTGTGGGTTAAATGGCACCTGTCCACTGCGATGATGAATGGGTCATACTAAAGATATTGTATATAGAAGATGATTATGGAAAAAAAGGGGGGAACGTAACCAGAAATGAAAAAATACAAGAATCAAAAATAAAGTAGTAAAAAAGTGAAAATAAAGATAAAAAATAGAAAGTAAATAATAATAATAATAATAATAATAGAAAATAAAAAATAAAAAATAAAAAATATAAAAAATAAAAAGTAAAAATAAAAAATAAAAAATAATAATATAAATAAAAAATAAATAGTAAAAGATAAAATTTAAAATATAAATAAAAAATAATAAATAAAATAAAAAAAATAAAAAAATAAAAAAATAAAAAAAAAAAAATAGACAAGAATGAAAAAAATGCAGATCAGAAACAAAAATAGGAAGGGTACTGACTATTAGGAACTCACCTAATAAGCAGGGGGTTCAACGTGTCTGGAAGGCAAAATAGTAGAGATTAGTTTATTGTAACAGCCAGTCTATTTCCCTGTTGAGACCCTTAGGGGATAGGGTCTCAAGTTTATGAATCCAGAAAGTCTCCCTTAGTTTTAATTGCTTAATGTGATTGCCCCCTCTTCTGGGTCTGGGGACTTGTTCAATTATCTGATACTTGAGTTGAGCCACTGTATGTTTGTGTTTCGCAAAATGTTCAGGGAGGGGTAGCCAGGTTTTATTACAACGAATGGTAGATTTATGGCTCGCGATGCGGTCTTTTATGTGCTGTGTAGTCTCACCTACGTACAGCAAGCCACATGGGCACTTGATGACGTAGATAACGAAGTTGGAGTTGCATGTATGATAGCCATGGATAGGATATGATTTGCCTGTTCTGGGATGTGTCACGCTGTCGGATTTGATGATATTGGAACAAGAGGCACAACTGAGGCAAGGAAACGTTCCGTGGCGCTGTGGGGCCAGTACATTCTGATCAGAGATTGGGCGCAGGCTGCCAACGTCAGCCCGGACAAGTCTATCCCTAATGTTGGGTGCCCTCCTATTGCACATAAGGGGTGGTGTGGAGAAACTAGTTATGCCAGGATAGGCTCTTGCTAGGAGGGACCAATGTTTTTTGATAACCATTTCCACTTTGGGCATAAAGGGGTGGAAAGTATGTACAAAAGGGACCCGGTTTTCGTTGGTGCGTCCCTGAGAAGGTGAGACTGGCTGGAGAGCACGTGTCTTCTCCTGGTTGAGTAATTGTTGGGGGTAATGCCTCTCCCTGAATTTGTCGGACATTCCATCTAGGCGCGTATGGAGTAAGTCCGGATCCGATACTATCCTTGCTACCCTTGTGAATTGGGATCGAGGGAGGCTGTTGCGTGTGGCCTTTGGGTGGCAACTGGAATAGTGGAGGAGACTGTTGCAGTCAGTTGGTTTGGAGTAAAGGTCTGTTGAAAGACGGCCCTGTGCGTCCTTGTGTATAAGGGTGTCTAGGAAGGGAATCTGGTTGCGGTCATACTGAATGGTGAATTGCAATTCCGGATAGATGGAATTCAGAGTATGATGAAATGCCTGAAGTGTGTCAGTAGGTCCAGTCCAAATAAAGAAGATGTCATCTATATAGCGAAGATAACAGCCTACATGTTGGTTATATCGGTCATCTGTGTATATGAAATCCTCCTCGAAGGCATTCATATATGCATTGGCGTAAGCCGGCGCAACGTTTGAGCCCATTGCGGTGCCACGGCACTGTACATAGTAAGTGTCCTCATAAAGAAAATAATTCTCGTAAAGGACCAGTCTCAACAGGTCTAGGCAGAGGTGTATAGAGGCCGGGGATTTGCCCGAGTCTTCCAGTAACCGTTTGGTCGCTGTATTTTTACTTTTTATTTTTTATATTTTTTATTTTTTATTTTTTATTTTCTATTATTATTATTATTATTATTATTTACTTTCTATTTTTTATCTTTATTTTCACTTTTTTACTACTTTATTTTTGATTCTTGTATTTTTTCATTTCTGGTTACGTTCCCCCCTTTTTTTCCATAATCATCTTCTATATACAATATCTTTAGTATGACCCATTCATCATCGCAGTGGACAGGTGCCATTTAACCCACACATTTCCCCATTGACCCGTGGCTCCGCCCTCATTATAGACAGAGAGTTGACGTTCACACTGCCTCTATACAATCACCTCCCTGTGGCCACACTCCTAGCCCCCACTCCTATCTTTGGGCATTCTCCTGCCCTTACTTGCTCAGATACACTCAGTGCTCATGCACTGACCTTGTGATTGCGTCACTTCCGGTCCGGGACCGCCCACTTCCGGTCCGGCGGTACTTATGGAGAACATGCGGTCACACTGCTACCCATTCTCCAGGACTGCACAGCTGGGCGCGGGATGCGCCGCTATTCCACAGACGCTTCACAAAGCAGGTACACTGACCCTCCGCCCCCCCTTTTCTGCACTTCCCCCTGCATCTGCTAACCTTATCCACTACACCTCCTCCATAGGTCAGCCTTACAGGCTGCTATTCATTCTACACAGGACCCCTCTATACATGACAAAGGAGCTGCTCACGGACCCATTTTAAGGTATCCTTTATACGTTCACTTGAACGTTCAGCCCCTACAGTGCGTGTTATTGACTCTATGTACATTTTCTGTAGGTGTCCCTACCTTGCTGCAGCTTACCCCTTACAGGACTCCCTGGCCTATTGTATAGGAGTGATTATTAGTCTCACAAGGTATCCATATATTATCTTCTATGTCACTGGCTCTCACAAAGACTGCCCCTTAGTCACTCTAGCACAATACATTCCTTTGGGACTGACTCCTAATCTCTATGACCAAACGTGTCTGGCAACCCTCTTTTACACCTATTGGAATTCTGCTGTCTTTTTATATTTACACTGCATAAATGTTGACTTTGTATTATTATAACAACAGGTTAGACCTTAAAGGACCTTTTTCTTGCCTACCAACACTGCCACTCCCATGTATGAATAACAAAAGAGTGAAGGTAAACTTTAATATAATTGTCCTCAGTAAGCAGGGAGTTGCTGATATTACTCTTGTACCATAGACTGATTGTTCGCTGCCTCCCAGAGTACCCCCATAGTTACCTCTGGTTGCTCTGTATATATTGTACATAGTATGTTTTTATTATGCCTTGGTATCTGTTTTTTTGTTTTATTTTCTGTTTATTTTCGGTATATAATATGTCACAAACAGCTGCTTATATTGTCTATTTGTTTCCTAGTAACCCCATGAATAAGACCCGGGAGGGTCGAAACGTCGGGTTTCCTTACTACGGGTTTCCTTACTACAAAACCAATACAGTGGCAATTGTTGACCTCTTTTTTGTGTTAATAAATTTGGCATTTACCTTTTTGCATCATATCAAATTTTGAGTGTGCGGTATTTTCTCCTCTACTGTATGCAGGATATTGGCGGTTTGCATATCAATACATGGGCAATACACAATGTTTTCGAGGAATGTCAGGAGACGCATAAGGATATTCAATAGTACATTCACATCAGACAGATTTGTTGCAAATAATTCAGAGAATAAACTTTTTTCCAAACATATAAGTGGGGTTTCAGAATGTGTGTTGATCTTTACAAACCCTGTTCTGAAATATAGTAACATTCCACAAAAACTTTTTGAGATTACATTTTATAGTATAAAGGAACATCATGACTCCACAATATAGAAAGCCATGGGACAAGCATTTGCCTTCATTCTGAGATGTGATTGAGTGCAAAAGAATATTGTTGGCGCAAGCCGCCAGCTATGTGACCACATGTAAGCAATTTGTTTACTTACAACCATCTGCCAACTAGACGTGTCCGACTTCTCTCGATTTATTTTTATTGATACAAGCTGAAATGGGACATGACCACGAGAATGCAAATCACCTACCTGCAGTCACGTGATCACCATCTCACTACAAAAATGAATGTAAAACTAGTGTTTGGGCACATGGCAGGGCTCAGAAGGGAAGGAGCACTGTTGTGAAATTGGATTTTGGGCTCCCCCGGTGGCCACTGGTGGAATTGAACTGGTGTGCATCATCCCCTCTGTTCACCTGTTTCCATCAGGATGTGGGAGTCGCTATTTAACCTTGCTCCTCTGTCACTTCCATGCCGGTCAACATTGTAATCAGAAGCCTTTCTGTGCATGTTCCTGCTGCTAGACAACTCCCAGCTAAGTTGGACTTTAGTCCTCGTTTGTTTTTGCATTTTGTTCCAGTTCACTGCTGTAGTTTCGTTTCTGTGTCTGGAAAGCTCTTGTGATCTGAAATTGCCACTCTGATGTTATGAGTTAATACTAGAGTCTTAAAGTAATTTCAGGATGGTATTTTGATAGGGTTTTCAGCTGACCATGAAAGTGCCCTTTCTGTCTTCCTGCTATCTAGTAAGCGGACCTCAATTTTGCTAAACCTATTTTCATACTACGTTTGTCATTTCATCTAAAATCACCGCCAATATATGTGGGGGCCTCTGTCTGCCTATCGGGGAAACTTCTCTAGAGGTGAGCCAGGACTATATTTTCCTCTGCCAGGATTAGTTAGTCCTCCGGCCGGCGCTGGGCGTCTAGGGATAAAAAACGTAGGCAACGCTACCCGGCTACTGTTAGTTGTGCGGCAGGTTTAGTTCATGGTCAGTTTAGTTTCCATCCTTCCAAGAGCTAGTACTTATGTTTGCTGGGCTATGTTCTCTTGCCATTGAGAACCATAACAGTTTGACCGGCCCAAAAAAGGGTTAAATTAATTGACAGAGAAAGGAGAGAAAAGAGAAGTCTGCTGAATATTTTTTTTTTTTTTCCCCTTCCCTTCAGTTCTGAGTGTGCTTGTAATTGAATCTCTTGCAAGTCTGCCTATATTGCAGCCTTTCTCTCTCTCTCTCCTTCTAATCCTGGAATGGCTCTGTGTTCACCTGTTTAAAATGGATATTCAGAGTTTAGCTGCAGGTTTGAATAATCTCACCACGAAAGTTCAAAATTTACAAGATTTTGTTGTTCATGTTCCTATATCTGAACCTAGAATTCCTTTGCCTGAATTTTTCTCGGGGAATAGATCTTGCTTTCAAAATTTCAAAAATAATTGCAAGTTGTTTTTGTCCCTGAAATCTCGCTCTGCTGGAGATCCTGCTCAGCAGGTCAGGATTGTGATTTCCTTGCTCCGGGGCGACCCTCAGGATTGGGCTTTTGCATTGGCTCCAGGGGATCCTGCGTTGCTCAATGTGGATGCGTTTTTTCTGGCCTTGGGGTTGCTTTATGAGGAACCTCAGTTAGAGCTTCAGGCGGAAAAGGCCTTGATGTCCCTATCTCAGGGGCAAGACGAAGCTGAAATATACTGCCAGAAATTCCGTAAATGGGCTGTGCTTACTCAGTGGAATGAGTGCGCCCTGGCAGCGAATTTCAGAGAGGGTCTCTCTGATGCCATTAAGGATGTTATGGTGGGGTTCCCTGTGCCTGCGGGTCTGAATGAGTCCATGACAATGGCTATCCAGATCGATAGGCGTCTGCGGGAGCGCAAACCTGTGCACCATTTGGCGGTGTCTACTGAGAAGACGCCAGAGAATATGCAATGTGATAGAATTCTGTCCAGAAGTGAACGGCAGAATTTAAGACGAAAAAATGGGTTGTGCTTCTATTGCGGTGATTCAACTCATGTTATATCAGCATGCTCTAAGCGTACTAAGAAGCTTGATAAGTCTGTTTCAATTGGCACTTTACAGTCTAAGTTTATTCTATCTGTGACCCTGATTTGTTCTTTATCATCTATTACCGCGGATGCCTATGTCGACTCTGGCGCCGCTTTGAGTCTTATGGATTGGTCCTTTGCCAAACGCTGTGGGTATGATTTGGAGCCTCTTTAAACTCCTATACCCCTGAAGGGGATTGACTCCACCCCATTGGCTAGTAATAAACCACAATACTGGACACAAGTAACTATGCGGATTAATCCGGATCATCAGGAGATTATTCGCTTTCTTGTGCTGTATAACCTACATGATGTGTTGGTGCTTGGATTGCCATGGCTGCAATCTCATAACCCAGTCCTTGACTGGAAAGCTATGTCTGTGTTAAGCTGGGGATGTAAGGGGAAGCATGGGGACGTACCTGTGGTTTCCATTTCATCATCTATTCCCTCTGAGATTCCTGAATTCTTGACTGAATATCGTGACGTTTTTGAAGAACCTAAGCTTGGTTCATTACCTCCGCACCGGGAGTGCGATTGTGCCATAGATTTGATTCCGGGTAGTAAATACCCTAAGGGTCGTTTATTTAATCTGTCTGTGCCTGAACATGCTGCTATGCGAGAATATATAAAGGAGTCCTTGGAAAAGGGACATATTCGTCCTTCGTCATCTCCCTTAGGAGCCGGTTTTTTCTTTGTGGCTAAGAAAGATGGCTCTTTGAGACCGTGTATTGATTATCGGCTTTTGAATAAAATCACGGTTAAATATCAATATCCGTTGCCACTGCTGACTGATTTGTTTGCTCGCATAAAGGGGGCCAAGTGGTTCTCTAAGATAGATCTCCGTGGGGCGTATAATTTGGTGCGAATTAAGCAGGGGGATGAGTGGAAGACCGCATTTAATACGCCCGAGGGCCACTTTGAGTATTTGGTGATGCCTTTTGGTCTTTCAAATGCCCCTTCAGTCTTTCAGTCCTTTATGCATGACATTTTCCGTGATTATTTGGATAAATTTATGATTGTGTATCTGGATGATATTTTGATTTTTTCGGATGACTGGGACTCTCATGTCCAGCAGGTCAGGAGGGTTTTTCAGGTTTTGCGGTCTAATTCCTTGTGTGTGAAGGGTTCTAAGTGCGTTTTTGGGGTTCAAAAGATTTCCTTTTTGGGATATATTTTTTCCCCCTCTTCCATCGAGATGGATCCTGTCAAGGTTCAGGCTATTTGTGATTGGACGCAACCCTCTTCTCTTAAGAGTCTTCAGAAATTTTTGGGCTTTGCTAACTTTTATCGTCGATTTATTGCTGGTTTTTCTGATGTTGTTAAACCATTGACTGATTTGACTAAGAAGGGTGCTGATGTTGCTGATTGGTCCCCTGCTGCTGTGGAGGCCTTTCGGGAGCTTAAGCGCCGCTTTTCTTCCGCCCCTGTGTTGCGTCAGCCTGATGTTGCTCTTCCTTTTCAGGTTGAGGTCGACGCTTCTGAAATCGGAGCTGGGGCAGTTTTGTCGCAGAGAAGTTCCGATTGTTCCGTGATGAGACCTTGTGCCTTTTTCTCGCGTAAATTTTCGCCCGCCGAGCGGAATTATGATGTTGGGAATCGGGAGCTTTTGGCCATGAAGTGGGCTTTTGAGGAGTGGCGTCATTGGCTTGAGGGGGCTAGACATCAGGTGGTGGTATTGACTGACCACAAAAATCTAATTTATCTTGAGTCCGCCAGACGCCTGAATCCTAGACAGGCGCGCTGGTCGTTGTTTTTCTCTCGGTTTAATTTTGTGGTGTCCTACCTGCCGGGTTCTAAGAATGTTAAGGCTGATGCCCTTTCTAGGAGTTTTGAGCCTGACTCCCCTGGTAACTCTGAACCTACAGGTATCCTTAAGGATGGAGTGATATTGTCTGCCGTTTCTCCAGACCTGCGGCGGGCCTTGCAGGAGTTTCAGGCGGATAGACCTGATCGTTGCCCACCTGGTAGACTGTTTGTTCCTGATGATTGGACCAGTAAAGTCATTTCTGAGGTTCATTCTTCTGCGTTGACAGGTCATCCTGGAATCTTTGGTACCAGGGATTTGGTGGCAAGGTCCTTCTGGTGGCCTTCCCTGTCTCGAGATGTGCGAGGCTTTGTGCAGTCTTGTGACGTTTGTGCTCGGGCCAAGCCTTGTTGTTCTCGGGCTAGTGGATTGTTGTTGCCCTTGCCTATCCCGAAGAGGCCCTGGACGCACATCTCGATGGATTTTATTTCGGATCTTCCTGTTTCTCAGAAGATGTCTGTCATCTGGGTGGTGTGTGACCGTTTCTCTAAGATGGTCCATTTGGTTCCCCTGCCTAAGTTGCCTTCTTCTTCCGAGTTGGTTCCTCTGTTTTTTCAAAATGTGGTCCGTTTGCATGGTATTCCGGAGAATATCGTTTCTGACAGAGGAACCCAATTCGTGTCTAGATTTTGGCGAGCATTCTGTGCTAGGATGGGCATAGATTTGTCTTTCTCGTCTGCTTTCCATCCTCAGACTAATGGCCAGACCGAGCGGACGAATCAGACCTTGGAGACATATTTGAGGTGTTTTGTGTCTGCAGATCAGGATGATTGGGTTGCTTTTTTGCCTTTAGCGGAGTTTGCCCTCAATAATCGGGCCAGCTCTGCCACCTTGGTGTCTCCTTTTTTCTGTAATTCGGGGTTTCATCCTCGATTTTCTTCTGGTCAGGTGGAATCTTCGGATTGTCCTGGAGTGGATGCTGTGGTGGAGAGGTTGCATCAGATTTGGGGGCAGGTAGTGGACAATTTGAAGTTGTCCCAGGAGAAGACTCAGCTTTTTGCCAACTGCCGGCGTCGGGTTGGTCCTCGGCTTTGTGTTGGGGACTTGGTGTGGTTGTCTTCTCGTTTTGTCCCTATGAGGGTTTCTTCTCCTAAGTTTAAGCCTCGGTTCATCGGCCCGTACAAGATATTGGAGATTCTTAACCCTGTGTCCTTCCGTTTGGACCTCCCTGCATCTTTTTCTATTCATAATGTTTTTCATCGGTCATTGTTGCGCAGGTATGAGGTACCGGTTGTGCCTTCCGTTGAGCCTCCTGCTCCGGTGTTGGTTGAGGGCGAGTTGGAGTACGTTGTGGAAAAAATCTTGGACTCCCGTGTTTCCAGACGGAAACTCCAGTATCTGGTCAAATGGAAGGGATACGGTCAGGAGGATAATTCTTGGGTGACTGCCTCTGATGTTCATGCCTCCGATCTGGTCCGTGCCTTTCATAGGGCTCATCCTGATCGCCCTGGTGGTTCTGGTGAGGGTTCGGTGCCCCCTCCTTGAGGGGGGGGTACTGTTGTGAAATTGGATTTTGGGCTCCCCCGGTGGCCACTGGTGGAATTGAACTGGTGTGCATCATCCCCTCTGTTCACCTGTTTCCATCAGGATGTGGGAGTCGCTATTTAACCTTGCTCCTCTGTCACTTCCATGCCGGTCAACATTGTAATCAGAAGCCTTTCTGTGCATGTTCCTGCTGCTAGACAACTCCCAGCTAAGTTGGACTTTAGTCCTCGTTTGTTTTTGCATTTTGTTCCAGTTCACTGCTGTAGTTTCGTTTCTGTGTCTGGAAAGCTCTTGTGATCTGAAATTGCCACTCTGATGTTATGAGTTAATACTAGAGTCTTAAAGTAATTTCAGGATGGTATTTTGATAGGGTTTTCAGCTGACCATGAAAGTGCCCTTTCTGTCTTCCTGCTATCTAGTAAGCGGACCTCAATTTTGCTAAACCTATTTTCATACTACGTTTGTCATTTCATCTAAAATCACCGCCAATATATGTGGGGGCCTCTGTCTGCCTATCGGGGAAACTTCTCTAGAGGTGAGCCAGGACTATATTTTCCTCTGCCAGGATTAGTTAGTCCTCCGGCCGGCGCTGGGCGTCTAGGGATAAAAAACGTAGGCAACGCTACCCGGCTACTGTTAGTTGTGCGGCAGGTTTAGTTCATGGTCAGTTTAGTTTCCATCCTTCCAAGAGCTAGTACTTATGTTTGCTGGGCTATGTTCTCTTGCCATTGAGAACCATAACAGAGCACCAATTGAATTCTGGAGTGCCATTTTGGCTGGAATAGATTGCAGATGCCATGTCACATTTGAAGAGCCATGACATGCCAAACGGGTAGAAAGTAACCTCATTTTGGAAATTACACTTCTTGATGAATTCATCTAGGGGTGTAATGAGCATCTTTAACCCTCATATGATTCACAAAATTGTATAACATTGGGATGAGAAAATTACTAAAATGTTGCTTTGGCCAAAGTTTTTAATTTGCAAAAAAATAATAGGAGAAAATGAATGGCACAATTTGTTATGAAATCTCTCCTGAGTACATCAATAACGCATATGTGGTCAAAAACGACTTTTGAGGCACAGTGCAAAGGTCAGAAGGGAAGAAGCTCCATACTGGAGTTGAGAATTTGCTAGAATGTTTTTAGGGTGCCATGTCACATTGGCAGAGCCTTTAAAGTCCCAGAACAGCAGAACTCCCCGTAAGTGACTCCATCTTATAAGCTATACACCCAATGAATTTATCTAGGGGTGCAGTGAGCATGTTGACACCACATGGGCCTCACAGAATTTTAAACTATTGGGTGGCAAAGAGAGAATCATTTCATTTTTCCAATAAAAATGTTGTTTTAGCCCCAAATATTTATTTTTTATGAGGGTTAATAGGAAAAAATGGACCTCACAGTTTTTTGTGTAATTTCTCCTGAGTGCGCCAATAGCCTACATGTAATCGGGAACTACTTTTCAGGCACAGAAGGGAAGGAGCGCCACATTATAGGGAAAATTTTTATTTTGCTGTTGTCGATTGCGAGTGTCATGACTCCATTTTACAAGCTACACATCTCAATTAATTCACCAAAGGGTGCAGTGATCATATTGACAAAACGCATGTGAGAAAACACATGTGTGTCACAGAAATTTATATCATTAGGCAGTGAAGAAAAAACTATAACATATTTACCACAAAAAGTATTTGATCCCCAGATTTTACATTTTCACACAGGAAAATGGGTAAAAGTGGCACCAAAATTTGTCACAATTTTTGCTGAATGTGGCTATACCACTTATATGGCTGTATATATGGAAGGAGCGCTTTTTGATAAGAAATTATCCTAGAATAATATACATATACAGAGCCCGTAAGTGCTGGAAGTGACTCCACTTTGGAAACTACATCCCTCTGGGAATTAATCTACTGGTTCAGTCATGATTTTGACTGGAGGTTTTCCAGAAATGAGCAGCAAGGATGCTGCTAAGTAAAAATTGCCAATCTGCCATTGAATAATAATAATAATAATCTTTATTTTTATATAGCGCTAAGGCTAGTTTCACATTTGCGTTAGAATCCGCAGCGTTTAATCCGCAACCGCAAATGCAGGAAAAACCGCATTGAAACGCGTACAAACGCAGCAGTTTTCAGACGCATATGTTAACGCATGCGTTTAAAAAAACGCGGCGTTTTCACGCTTTTCCATGTGTTTTGCATGCGTTTGCATTTTCTGTATGCATGGTGAAAAATTTTACAAGAACAAAATCTAGATAAACAGACACCGCCAATGGGACTACAGTGGGCGTGTATTATGGGATATCTATATATAGACCTTTGGACTGCTGAAATCTTCACAGTATGCTACTGTATCCTGTGTCATGATGGTTCTTTGCATGGAGAGCTTTTTTTTCAACCTGGATTTAAGCATCAAGCTGTTTCTTGCCTGTGCGTTTGCTTGGGAGCAACAAAGAAATAGAGAACGACAGAGAAGGACACGGCGTCGGCGTTTTTGGAGACACCCAATTATTGAACTCCGGGAGAGCCGTGGAGCCTATCACACGCTATATGGCGAGCTCAATGCCAACCCGGACAAATTCCCAGAATATACCAGGATGTCTGAAGACTCTTTCTGGGATTTGCTTGGTCGTGTCCAAGGAGCCATCCGGAGACAGGACACCCAGCTCCATAGAGCGATTGCAGCAGAGGAGCGTCTCCTGGTTACATTAAGGTACGTAATAATTCTAAACAAATGCCAGTCATACTTATTATTGGTCTGCCATGTATTATTTGTATTTTCCTTTATGTATTTAGCTAAACACCACCATAAATGGAATTGATTGTAATTTTTTTTTTAATTTTTATTTCAGATTTCTGGCAACCGGAGAGAGCTTATCATCCCTCCACTTTCAGTACCGGCTTGGAATTTCCACCCTGTCTGGAATAGTTGCGGACACCTGCCGGGCTATGTGCAATGTTCTGCGGGATGAGTTTATACCCCTACCCACGGAGGACATGTGCATTGAAATTGCAGAAAAATTCTGGAATGTGTGTGATTTCCCCAACTGTTTTGGAGTGGTGGATGGAAAGCTCATACGCATTATCAAACCCGCCAGAACTGGATCGGAGTACTTCAACTACAAAAAATATTTTTCAGTTGTGCTCATGGCAATAGCAGATGCGGACTGTCGCTTCATCGCCGTGGACATTGGAGCTTTTGGCCGTGGCAATAACTCACAGACTTTCAAGAACTCAGATATGGGCCGATGTGTGTATGGAAGAAATTTTAATTGTCCACTGCCACGACCTCTCCCCAACACTCAAGGCCCATCAATGCCATTTGTTATGGTTGGGGATGAGGCCTTTCAGATGTGTGAAAACCTACTGAAGCCATATTCCAGTCAGGACTTGAACCACACTAAAAGGATTTATAACTACAGAGTGACCAGGGCATGAAGAACAGTAGAGTGTAACTTTGGGATTCTAGTCTCAAAATGGCGCATTCTTGCGACAGCCATTAATCTAAAAATGGAGACAGTCGATGAGGTGGACAAAGCCTGTGTGGGTCTCCACAATTACATAATGGCTAAGGAGCGACCCAACATTGAACTGGATGAACCAGTTGCAAACCCATTGCCAGATTAACAGCCCAGCATCACCCACTGCGGTCTACTGTTGAAGTTGGCCACATGCGGGACCAATTTGCTGGCTATTTTGATTCAGATATTGGACGTGTGGCATGGCAAGACAATATTGTGTAAAATTTCCTGTTGGGTTTGGGCCTGTACCAGTTATGTTTTAAATGTTAATAATATTTTTTGTTAATAAAATTTGTGTTTTGATATCTTGACCGAGTCTCCTATATATTTCCTGTAAAAACCACTGTTAAATATTAATTATTGAATTATCCTGTACCGAACATATTGCTTCTTGCTGACAGTACAAAGAGCTATTTTTGTGTATGTATAAGTCAACTCCATATACAGGGAACACGTGATCCGTAGAGAAGATATATAAGCGTCTCCTAGGAGGGTGGGGGGTCTTTTGTCACGTGGGACTGTCACCTCCCATCTTCTTCATCATTCTCCATGATGTCCGAGAAGCAAGGAACAACAGCTGTTAGCTGCCATGATGACCTTCAAACTTCAGACACACAGACAGATGGCTTCCATTCAGGACTTGGGAAAGAGGGGTAACTAATGCTGATCTCTACACATGGACAATCCGTTCGTAACTATTTTCATCTGTTTTATGTTTTTGCTGCAAAGTGATTTTTCTATGGACAATCAATAAACCACTATACTTTTTATGTGAATATGACGACATTTTTCTTTTAAGAATAACGCACCTGGTTAAGTCCTGATTTAAATGAATGTGCAAAATAAGCATATTTAACATTGGCAAGCCAGCCAGTTTTGATTTTTGTGCTATTTTTTCGTGAATTTCCTTCATTTTTGCACACGGGGGGAAGACAGAACAGTTTGCAAGATTTTGTGCAAGTATTCAGAAATTTCACTTCAAAACTTCAAGTCACAAAGATCTCAGAAGAACCTATGACTTTGTAAACGTAACAGAGACTAACAGGTGTTAGTTGAATTGACAAGTAGTAGGAGTACTACAAGTGCCGGACGTGCTAAAAATAGACGTGCTAAAAATAGCCGTGGTGAAGTAAAGTCTGGAGCCCAGCAAAAGAACTACAAGCTGAGATTTCAAGGTAAGACAAATGGATTTGATTAATTTTTATGCTAAATCAAGTCAGATAGAATTTGTAAGTTTGTACAGTTCTAGTGTAGAAATATTTTGGTTTTCGTTATTTGCGGAATGCAGAATCGCGAATTTGAAGTTAGATTCTAAGCTAGTATCTAGGAAAAAAGAAAAAGAGCAACTGAAAAATATATTACATATGGTTAATGTGTTTCATGAGTTTGTTACAGAGAAGTCCAAAAAAGACAGTGTAGAAAGAATTTCTAAGGAAAAGGAAATTAATGATGTCCCCAAGATTGAGTGTAAAGTAAAGAGTGAGGAAGATGAAGAGGTGACCCACGTGTCTGTTATGACCACCCAAGGTGACCTTGACTTTGTGCCTCATGATGAAAAACAAGATGGAGGACACGTAGGAGACATGACAACTGACAAAGATGATGTACAAGAAACAGATGTACAAGGGCCACTAAAAATAGAAGACGGCTCAGAGGCCCAACTCCAAACTAAATCTAGAAAGACCTTGTTAAAATTATGCAAAATCATTCCTGCATATGATGACAAAATCAATGTGTGAAGAAATTCAGAAATATTTGAAAGTTTTGCCGATAAGTTTGATCTGACTAATCAGGAGAAAAATAAATTATTTAAAATTTGGCTACCAGTAAGTTTCTCCAGGAAATTCTCACTAAAAATGCAGAATGAAGAATTCCATGAAGAAATGAATGATGTAGAGAGATTAAAAATTTTGATATTTTGTGGACTAAAAGAAAATTATCCAGATCTTGATATTCTTCTAAAATTGAGGATTGGCCGAAAAGAATGTACTTTAACATTCATGTCCATTTTTGAAAGGGTTTACAGGATGATCAGTACAAATTCCAGTAGAAAATCAATGATAAATTGTTTTGTAAACAAATTCAGATTCCTAAATCCTGTATCTCGTGTTATTGCGTCACAGAAAGATTCTTTATATGAATGTGCACAGTCTATTGAATTTTTTAGAAAACATGAGAATCTTGAAAGGAAAACAAATCATACTAAGGTTTTTAAATCAGACAGAATTATATCTTATCAGAAGCCAAAATCAAAATCTCCAAAACTGACCCAAAATCAAATCTATGAAGAACGAAGAAAATTACATATCTGCTACAAACCCTATGAGTCTTCCACTGAAGTTGCACTGAAAGGGTTAAAAGCTGGAGGTTCAGATCTGTCTGTAAAAATTGCGGAAATTGACAGACAGAAACAAGTGTTGAGTATTCCCGGGCCTGCTCAACTGAACACTCCATTATCTCAGCTCATAAGTTTAAAGATGACCTTATTAAATGGTGTTTACCAACAGATTATTGACAGAGAGGTAAATTTTGGGTTAGGAATTGGATAAAAATGAAATTATATATATAATTGAGTTATACAATGTATTATTTATTAATATGTAATTATTTTATACAATATATTTCTGCAGTTATATATATATATTAATATAGTATACAGTAAATACTGTAGCATATTTGTATAGGTATAGATTATATTAACTGTGTTTTTATATGTATAGTGAAATAATTAGAATTTATTCCAGTAATAATACTTAGAATTACATTAATTATATATATTAAATATATACATATGTATAACATATTTAAATTATTTTGTTTTTGAATAAATATGAAATTAACCTTATCTTTTATTTTTCCTTAGAGCTTTCATTTCAAAAACAGGAATTGAACAAAAAAACCTTTTTTACATAAATTTATGTTTTATTTACACAGGAAGCTATAATAACTGCATGATTGTATATATATTTAACACTTAATAAAAAGATTAATACATAACTAATAAACTAAAAACTTGTTTTTTTTCCTTTGCATGGAAATAATGTAGTTTTTTTCCTCCACTGCATGGTGCATGATGTGAATAGCTGTAAGTTAAAATATCATATATCCTTGTTTTAGTGTAAGGAGAATTTGAAGCTCCTCAGCCTTTACATTCAAACGGATTAAGTTCCAGGCCTTGAACCAGAAATACCTGTGGAACAGATACCCTTGTTTTTTATAGATGAGTCTTATCCATAGGATAGAACATAGCGTTACTGTAGATAATAATATTTGAGGAATATTCAAAAAAATATTAGAATACTAAATTTAATAGTATACAATGCGCATTGATTGATAATTAGGACACAATATTTTGGGTTAATATACATGTTGTTTGTATGTGAAATATATATTGTCAACTTTTATGTGAGTGACAGATGACAGATGAGCAGCTGCTAAGTGCATTCAACGTAAGAATGAAGTGTAACGTAAGGAGCGTGGAATGTGGAACGTGCGGTATGTAAGAGGCCTCATGACTTATGGTATGTTGAGAGAAAGAAAGAAAATAAAAAAAAACTTGTGTGTATGAAAATAAGATTCAGTTAAATTACAAATGTTAAGATATATTGAAATATTATTTACTCAACATATATTTACATATATTTCTTTAGTAATTATTATTTATTAATTTCACACATCAATAAGGTTTATCAAGAAATCTACATTTAGAACATTTTCCAAATTATAACTTTTTTATATATCTAGTGTATTTTATTGATTACATAGATGGATACCCATTTTCAAACAAATATATGGCACAAGCTGATATGACAGTTATAAAAATAATTATTTTTAATTTTGGTTTTTACAAATTAATTTTTTCATAAAATAATATTTTTTGATATTAAGGGGGAAATGTGTTTTTGATCCAGATTACATCATCACTAGTGTTGAGCATTCCGATACCGCAAGTATCGGGTATCGGCCGATATTTGCTGTATCGGAATTCCGATACCGAGATCCGATACTTTTGTGGTATCGGGTATCGGTATCGAAACAACATTAATGTGTAAAATAAAGAATTAAAATAAAAAATATTGCTATACTCACCTCTCCGACGCAGCCTGCACCTTACCGAGGGAACCGGCAGCGTTGTTTGCTTAAAATTCGCGCTTTAACTTCCTTACGCGAAGTCCCGGCTTGCGATTGGTCGCGCGCCGCCCATGTGGCCGTGACGCAACCAATCACAGCAAGCCGTGACGTAATTTCAGGTCCTTCAGGATTTTAAAATTACGTTCCGGCGTTGTGATTGGTTGCGTCGCGGTCACATGGGCGACGCGACCAATCACAAGCCGTGACGTCACGGGAGGCTGGACACACGCGCATTTTAAAATGCGCGCGTCTCCTGCCTCCCGTGACGTCACGGCTTGTGATTGGTCGCGTCGCCCATGTGACCGCGACGTAACCAATCACAGCAAGCCGTGACGTAATTTCAGGTCCTTCAGGATTTTAAAATTACGTTCCGGCATTGTGATTGGTTGCGTCGCGGTCACATGGGCGACGCGACAAATCACAAGCCGTGACGTCACGGGAGGCAGGAGACGCGCGCATTTTAAAATGCGCACGTGTCCAGCCTCCCGTGACGTCACGGCTTGTGATTGGTCACGTCGCCCATTTGACCGCGACGCAACCAATCACAACACCGGAACGTAATTTTAAAATCCTGAAGGACCTGAAATTACGTCACGGCTTGCTGTGATTGGTTGCGTCCCGGCCACATGGGCGGCGCGCGACCAATCACAAGCCGGGACTTCGCGTAAGGAAGTTAAAGCGCGAATTTTAAGCAAACAACGCTGCCGGTTCCCTCGGTAAGGTGCAGGCTGCGTCGGAGAGGTGAGTATAGCAATATTTTTTATTTTAATTCTTTATTTTACACATTAATATGGTTCCCAGGGCCTGAAGGAGAGTTTCCTCTCCTTCAGACCCTGGGAACCATCAGGAATACCGTCCGATACATGAGTCCCATTGACTTGTATTGGTATCGGGTATCGGTATCGGATTAGATCCGATACTTTGCCGGTATCGGCCGATACTTTCCGATACCGATACTTTCAAGTATCGGACGGTATTGCTCAACATTAATCATCACATTTCATCAATACCTCTTTTTCACACATTTTAATAAAAAATAAATATTAATAAGGTATTATTGGGTACAATACAATAAGTATTATAAAAGTCATTTTTTTCTCTAATGAAGGTTATTATATGCAAAGTTGCATAATTTCAATATTTTGGTAATCCAAGGTTATGACAACATCTAGATAATGGAAGTATTAAAGGGAATGTGTTATTGAGACATAACCTTTGCATTCATCATCAACATATAAAGGCCTAATTTTATTTTTATTTTTATTTTCATTTTTTATCTTCCACTTTTCATTTTTCATTTTTTCTTCAATTTTTATTCTCAATTTTTATTTTTTTCATTTTTCACTTTTTATTCAATTTTTATTCTTAAATTTTATTTTTTATCTCAAGAAAAATAAAAATCAATATTTAATAAAGTAATGTCTAATACAAGTATATTGCTTTATCAAATATAATGATCATATGGTTTCATTATATAAGAAATGTTTCAATTCTGAGTTAAATACAACAATTCTTTCACTTATTCATTTATTCATATATACAGTATATTCTTATTTTGGTTCATGGCTACACATTCTTACATATTATTGGTTATAGTTTATTAATAAAGTTTTAGTAATATCAGCACTTGTTACATAAAAGACACACTGACATCTATGGGTTCAAAAAGAAATTATACCCATGGCATAAAAATGTCCTATCACATGAAGAATATGGTTAATAATATATTATCATCATTATTATTATTATTTTATTTTTCCCAAATATGAATTCCATATTATTATAATTTAATAATTATATGGATATTATTGATTGCTATGGTAAGCTATGATGTTATAAGTTAGGAAAATTACCAGATTTGGTATAGAATAGGGAATGAAGACTTCAATCAAGATACCGAAAGTTACGTTAATAAAGACTTTTCATATTTTTATATTCAATTAAAAGTTACAAGAAGAAAAGCGTTATCCAGAAGTTCCATAAGGTAACAATGCTATGATTTCTGAGTAATAATAGACTGTGTCAAATACAATTCATGTCACCACTCACAACTACAGCATCCATCACTGACAAGTATGAGTACAATATCCTACCTGCCAACCACGGAGAGGACGATGATGCTATGACGCTAAGATGAACTGTGTTATTATGTTCCAATGGTTTCCTATCACCTATAAGACTTCCATGAAAGCTGGTGAACAATCAGGTGATTGTCAGGACGCTACAACCCTGACATGTGTCCGGTGCACTAAAGACTGGTTATGGTGCTATATTTAGCAGGGAAGAGTCAATTTAACCCTTGCTGTGCTGACCAAAAACACCTGTTCCAAGACCACTGCGGATGATATGGAGATTCCAGATGATTTCCAAGGCGAGCCAATGTAAGTCCAGGTTTTTAAAGGTGACACTGCACAGATATTAAAGCTACATCTCATCTATGAACTTTGTTTTCTTATCAACATTTGAATTTATGAACTTTGATTGACACATGACACACAGTCTTTAAAATATCTACATGCTATCATCTATTTCATAAGAATTATAATAAAGATTGTTTAAAAAGAACCAAGGAGAAGACATCAAAATGAAGACCAGATGACATAAGATGACATCAGACCTGAGATGCTTCAAGTAGATATAGGGAAGTATAATCACATATATTTTATCTGAATATTAGTCACGGCTTACCATAACATGAATTTACATATCATTATATTATTGAGTACGTATAACAATATTATTATAGATATTATGAACACTAAATTATTTTTGCCAAAGAAGAAGAAAAGAAGAAAGAAGATTTTATTATTATATTTAATTTGAGGGTTCCAATCAATGAATGTCTGTCACCCTCAAAAGGGGGAATTGTTAAATATTAATTATTGAATTATCCTGTACCGAACATATTGCTTCTTGCTGACAGTACAAAGAGCTATTTTTGTGTATGTATAAGTCAACTCCATATACAGGGAACACGTGATCCGTAGAGAAGATATATAAGCGTCTCTTAGGAGGGTGGGGGGTCTTTTGTCACGTGGGACTGTCACCTCCCATCTTCTTCATCATTCTCCATGGATGTCCGAGAAGGAAGGAACAACAGCTGTTAGCTGCCATGATGACCTTCAAACTTCAGACACACAGACAGATGGCTTCCATTCAGGACTTGGGAAAGAGGGGTAACTAATGCTGATCTCTACACATGGACAATCCGTTCGTAACTATTTTCATCTGTTTTAAGTTTTTGCTGCAAAGTGATTTTTCTATGGACAATCAATAAACCACTATACTTTTTATGTGAATATGACGACATTTTTCTTTTAAGAATAACGCACCTGGTTAAGTCCTGATTTAAATGAATGTGCAAAATAAGCATATTTAACAACCACTTATGTTGTTAGTGGAAAGGTAGTTGACGTCATAATGTCCTGATTCTGTTCTGCAGCATCTATTGGACGCAGACTGAAGATACGATGGATTTATAATACAAAGCAGATCTACACTCATCAAGTCAGGTGCCATAAATAATGAATTCATGATGCACAAATAACAGCCTCATGAATTCACTATTTCTGAGGCCTGTCCAGGTGAGTATAGATATGCCTTGTATGACCTACATCATCTCTTCGGTTTGTGTGAAATAGATTATGTACACTGAAGTAAAACTGGAGGTTATACAAGGCAGTTTTCTACTCCCCAGGTCAGGTGTCATATTTAATGAGTTCATGACGCAGAGTTTTGTGCATCATGAACTCACTATTTATGACATATGACCTGTTGAGTATAGTTCTGCTTTCTATTACCGCCATTTTCTCTTCTGTGACACAGATTAAACAGACTGAAGAGATTATGGAGAAAATACAAGTTATATTTTTTTTGCCACCTCATAGCTCTATACCAAACACAAAGCTGCAGTGTTGTACTTAATAACTACTGGAGCTATGAGTTGGCAAAAAAATATAGTGAGCAGGGCAGTGCTTTATTAGGCACACGGTGTGTGTTGCCGGCGGCGAAATACACAAATAACCAAACATTATTGGGTGCAAAAAACATTATTATTTATTTTGTAACAAAAAAAAAATTAACTGCGCCTGCTTGGGATAGAGTGATGGAACTGGGGGGTGTGTAGCTGTGAGGCCTGGCTAAGTGTGGACGACGCAGGGGTGAAAGGAGAAGGAGCAATCAATGTAGTGGGATCTGGGAGTTCAGGGATGGGGCTTGACGCATGAGAGGGCTGAGACACACTGGAAGGGTGAGACAAACCTGACATTACAGACACATTGGGAGGTGAGGAGGGAGGAATTGAGATTGTCCGCTGTTTCTTTTTCACTTTTTGGGATCGGTGCTGCGGTCTGGGGAGCCTCGGTGGGCTCGTTTCTTGTGGCCTGGTAATAGTGGCTTGACAAAGGTCTTCGGACCGAAACGTTGCCGCAGGAGGCAGAATAAATATGTGAGCTGCTTTTCACTATCTGGTGTGGCGATGTCCTTTTCTTCAGTTTGGATTTGGTAATAGTGGCCAAACTGTCAGGGTCTGTGTGCCGCTACTGCTGCATGGTTGTGGTTGGAGGTTGGAAGATCATGCCAGGGTACTGCTGCTGTTGCATGGTTGTGGTGTGGAAGGCCATGCCTGGCCATGCCTGGGTCCTGCTGCTGTTGCATGGTTGTGGTGCGGAAGGCCATGCCAGGGTCCTGCTGCTGCATGGTGGAGGAGGTCCAAGCAGGAGCAGCAGTTGTCATGGTGGTGGCGGTGAGCTGTCCAACAGCACTAGGTGGTGGTGCTGTAGTGGTGTCTGGCAGTGCTTGGAATGGAGGTGGCCGTGCAGTGGTATGCAGCAGAGCTCGGCATTGTGGTCAAGCGTGACAGTGTTGGCAGAGGTGGATATGCCGCCACTGTCTGCTGAAAATACTGACTCTGCTGCATAGCCTGCACGTAAGCAGCATTGCAAGCCTGCATGACACTAAGCTGGAGATCAGGAGTAAGGTGCTACGATTTGCCCTGTTCAATTTGATTGAAAAAATGATGTGCTGGCCTCTAGAGGTCGGCTTTCACTTGGTCAAGGCTTTTGGTGACCTCCTGGATACGTGTATTCATTTTGTTTATGGCACTATCCAGTCAGTCACCCACCGCCTTGAGTCCATCATGAAAGACCGAGCTCAAGTGCAAAAACTCGGGCATGAGTGACCTGTCCAAGGCCCTCTACTGCTGCCGTGAAGAGCCCAAAAAAAAGGAGGCAGAGGCAGAGGACTGGGACAGGGGAACACCTGATGGACCAGCTTCCTGGTCTCCAGTCTGTGTGGCAGGCCCACTTGCTGCAGCACTGCTGGAAGGCTGGGACGGGTCCGTGGCTGTTGGAGGAAGGACCGCTCCAGAACCAGGATCAAGAGTGCTGCTCCATGTGCTGTGAAAAAAGAAGAAAAAAACACATTACTACCAAACATTTACAATAGTAAAGCACCAACTCCTGTGCAATAGAAAAATACAGATTAGGCAATCCAACACAACCCATTACACCATAAACAATACTTACGTTCTTTGGGCAAGGACCGGTCTCAAAAATGCAAGGATGCGGTGATACTTGTATTTGCGGATCCTTGCTCCAGAACCACGAGGAAGCCGGCTCTCTTGACGAAGGTCCTTGTTAAAGCGATCCTTCATCAAACGCCAATGTGTTTTGACTTTGAGCACTGTTGAAAAATATAAATAATGGTTACACAATGCACTTCTGACCGTGATCACACAACTGTGTGTGATGACAGAAACTCTCAGGAGTTTCTCTCATCACACACAGTTGTGTGATCACGACCAAGGTCACTGCTGCAGCACACCGCATTGCAATACGTACAAAAAGCATTTCGGACCCGAGTCGGGGTGTTGTCCCAGCCATCCCACATCTCTTTGGCCACCTCATTCCATAGCTGCTGAATCGTCACGTTGTCCAAGTGCTGCGGAACCTGGGTGTCCCGCAACGGGACTTGCTCATGGACCAGGGAGATTAGGAGGTCATTTTCAATGAGGTCCTCATCCCGTTCTGGACCCTAAAAAATAAATAAAGACGTTAGTGTAGGAGACATTAACATAAGGAAAAGAAAGAAAACTGAGATAGAAAACTGGCATGAATATTGAAAGTCAAGAAAAACAGGAGTCAAGAAGAAAAAGGTAAAGAAAGAGGAAAGTAAAGAAATGAACATTCAAGAATAGTAAAGTGAGGATACAATAAACAGTCAGCCACGTATACTTACACGCTGCCAACTTTCCACCAAACCGTGAACCCGCTGCTCCTGCTCAGCCTCTACCGCAGTCGAAGAACTGCCCTAAAAACAGGGAAAAAAAATGTCACGTGTAGATGTGACAGTGAATACTTACCAATCTTAGGAGGTGAGTACTCACTTCACTGACATGTTTGGCTTGTGCAGGCCCAGGATGTTGCTCCTGCTCAGATGAAAATGACATTCTGATGCATGCAGAAAGAAAAGAATGCCAGAAATAAGGACATATAGAGACAGAAAATAGAAAATAAAGACATTGGCTAGGATATACTCACATTGTTCAGTGTCTTTTTTCCTCCAAGGTTCTTGCCTGCATCTGCTCTGCTTCTCTGTCTGCTGGGTAGTAATCTGGAAATGCCCACTCCCTCCTTTTATCAGTTTGTATGTGGGGGGTGGCTAATCAGTGTCTAGACATGTTTTTCTGTGATGCAACGCATGCGTTCTCATAGACCATAATGGGTTTTTTTTATGCATTCCTTCCGCTAACAACTTCATACGTTTCTAGGTGGCAAATTGACGCCTCTAAAGTTACTACATGTAGCGTTTACTACGCCAAACCGCAGACGATGAAACAACGTATGCGTCGTCTAATGCAGCAAAACGCAACCGATCAGACACATGCGTCCCTAATGTTAAAGATAGGAATACACGACGCATGCGGATAATTGCAGCACAAACGCTGCGGACACAACTGCAAATGTGAAACCAGCCTAACATATTCCGCAGCGCTTTACAGTTTTTGCACACATCATCATCACTGTCCCCGATTGGGCTCACAATCTAAATTCCCTATCAGTATGTCTTTTGAATGTGGGAGGAAACCAGAGTACCCCCACGCAAACACGGGGAGTACATACAAACTCCTTGCAGATATTGTCCAAGGTGGAATTAGAACCCAGGACTCCAGCGCTGCAAGGCTGCAGTGCTATCCACTGAGCCACCGTGCTGAGCTCAGGTTGTGTTTCTGGAGACATGAACCCCTTAAATTAGGATGGTTCTCATGGCTACAGAAATGTGAAACATGTGGGCAATAAATGTAGTTTCAACACACTGTGGGCTCAGAGGGAGAGGTACATTTGTACTTGAAAGCACAACATTCGCTGGATTTCTTTGGAGCCCGAGAAGCTATAGTGCTTTTCCAGAGCCTTCATGCTAACACTAACATGGAAACCCCCTATATTTCGATTAACAGATGATGGACCTGAGTGAGGACTTGCTTATTTGTGGATTGAGTTGAAGCTTTGATTGGGAACATTTTACATCATATTTTGGATTACATTCATCTTGGGCTCTACGCTGAGCATTTACATGGGTTTTTCCATCTAAATCTCCAAATGACGTGATTCAGATGAACCCCACAAAGGATCTATTCACTATAATGAGGCAGCAAATTTACTCTGGACTCCATCTGGACTCTGTTCAGTGGTGTCCTTTCCAGAGATGTGTAAAAATGTGGCCAGCTGCAATTTTATGAACACTTAAAAAGATGGTCACTGTGGGATAACAGGCCAGACGGCATCCACAGTGCTTCCATCTGCCTTATTACAGGGAATTTTCTACTGGAGATTCCCTCTGAATCAAGTCATTCAGAAATATATATGGAACCCTGAAGTATGCGCTCAGCGTAGAGAACAGGATAAATGTGAGCCAAGCCTTACTGTGATCTTTGGTAGGCAAAATGAACAAATCAACAGCAGGTGTTTTTTTTTTATGCCGTTCATATGGTGATATAAGTGATTAGACAACTTTATTCTAAGAGTCGGTGTGATTACAGTGATTCCAGATTTATATAATTTTTTATGTTTGGGTGCTGTCACACAATAAAAGACTTTTTTTGCAAAAACAAGTTTTTACATCACCATATTTTGAGAGCTGTAATTTTTCTATATTTCTGGTGACAGAGTCATTTCAGTGATTGATTTTTGTGGAACGAGTTGACGGTTTTATTGGTACCATTTTAAGTAACATAACATTTTTTATTTCTTTCTAAACCAATTTTTGGGAGGCAATATGAACAAGAACCAGCAATTCAGGAATTATTATTTTTTATATACTGTTCAGGGTGTCGTAATAGTGATAAGGCAGCTTTATTCTTCGGGGCAGTACAATTAGAGCTATTCCACATTTATATAATGTTTTTATGTTTTGGCGCTTTGTACAATAAAAACTATTTTATAGAAAAAATAATTGCTTTTGTATCGTTATATTCTGAACTATAACTTTTTTTATTTTCCACTGACAGAACTGTATATTGGCTTGCTTTTTGTGGGACAATTTGACATTTTCAGAGATACCATTTTTATTTACATTCAACTTTTTGATCGCGTTTTATTCTACTTTTTTTGGTAGTGTGATGTAAAAGCATAATTCTTCTGCCATATTTGTTGTTTAATTTTTTACCATGCTAAGAGGTTAAAGCATGTCTTATAGATTGGGTCATTCTGGACATGGTGTTACCAAGTATGTATACTTTTTTTATTTCTTTTTACATAAATATACGTATTTATTGCTATAATTTCTTTTTCTTTTTCATTTTTTTTTAGATATTTTATATAACTATTTTTACAATCTTTTAATACATTTTGTTTTTATTTAGTCCCGCTGTGGGACTTTAACTTTTATCACTTCAATCGCTGCTATAATGCATTGCAATGGCCACTATCTCTGGCAGACATGACGGTCGTCATGATGACATCAAGTTGTCATAGCAATGATCACGCCCTTGTGATGACTTTGTGGGGGGGGGGCTGATTTGAAGGGAATGCTTGTGTGCCCCCATGATCGCCATGATGTCAGTTTCCATCATTTTCTGGGAATCCCTTTCCAACCATGATGTAAACTTACATCAAATGTAGTGAAGGGGTTAAAGAAGCACTCCCATCAAAGTTGCTATCCTCTTAAAATTTTGCAGTCATCATATTATGCAACCCTGTTTACTTATAAATCGCTTATTTTGCTTTTCTACCCAGCTAACTCTTCTTTTTTCTCTGCTCTATGTATAAAATGGAAGACTAATTTCCATGCATAAATCATCCCCCTCTTCAACTCCTGACCCAGCTGCTCCATTACCCTCCCAACCATGGATCTTTGAAATGTCTTATGAGTCATGCAGGTAAAAGAGACTTCCTGATTCTACATAGAGTTTAGAAGGATCCAGCTAATCAGTTTTACTCACATGGTGGGTAGACCTAATGGAAAAGAGAAGAATTAGTTGGGTAGAGAGACAAAATTAGCAATTGTAAGTACACAGTGCTATATAACATGATGATTACAATATATTAAAAGCATTTTGATTGGGATTACTTATTTAAACATATAATCACACCATCAACACAAGAACAAAACTAGAAGATGAACATAGAAATACCTGATCACATGATCAAAGAAAAATGAACATTACCACAATACATCCAACAACAAAACCAATAACACTGGGATCCCACTTTGATCAAACTTTGATCAGAGTGTGATTAGCATAATAGGCTCGATTCTGTCAGATGAAAGTGTAGATAGTCATGTAACCCCAGCCTAACAATGAGTGGAGCTGAGCTCCATCCACAACTTTTTTTTAACTACTTAAATGCCACTTTACATTTTTGGCATTTACAGCATGCAGTCCAAGGAGGGGAGGGGACGTTCTGTTCAACACTCTCATTACCCCTCTGCAAAGTGATTGTGGGATTCCAATGAGATTGGTAACTATATATTGAGAAGTTTGAGAACCAATTCCCTTTCCATAGACAGACATGTACAGTAGTTTGTTTTTCACAACACAGGTTCAAGTTTTTACTAGAGGCATTATTTAATACATATAACTTTTTTGATCATTTTAGTGGATTCATTATGTGGCAGAAGTAATGGTATAGATTACAGTGATACCCAATTTGTATATTTTTTGAAGTGTTACTACTTTTCCAAAAGAAAATATATAGATTTTTTGGGGATCAGATACTGAGGCTGAGAGCCATACCTTTTTTTAATTTTCTGCTTATAAAGCTATGTGAGTGCTTGTTTTCTGTATGATGAGTTGTAGGGTGTTTTGTGCTATTGGAAAGCATACAACTTTTTGATCACTTTTTAAATTGAATATAAAAGGAATAAGAAATATAAGGACAGGTCCTCAACTTCTTGCTGCTTAACCAACTGCTGGCATTGGCTGAAAACATGCTTGAAAACTGAAATGCCATTTTTCCAAAAACTGTGAAACCACCCTAAGGAGAAAATCAAAGAGCCATTATTGTTGTTACAGTTTTTTTTTTTCTACAATCCTATTAATTTGTTAATGTTAATAGAAAACAGAATGGATATCAGATGCCAAAAATACATCAGTTACTCCATTCACAAAAAGTAGCATTAAGTTGTGCATAGAATATACTATTTCATATATTATTATTCAAAAAAATATGAAGAGCCTGTGCTAATCCTATCTGGCCTCTACAGTAAGATATACTGGAATATAACATAACAATTTGATAATAATAATAATAATAATAATTTTATTTATATAGCGCCAACATATTCCGCAGCGCTTTACAACTTATAGAGGGGACTTATACAGACAACAGACATTACAGCATAACAGAAATCACAGTTCAAAACAGATACCAGGAGGAATGAGGGCCCTGCTCGCAAGCTTACAATCTATGAGATGACCGACATCTCTTTATACAATGGTGAATTATTTATTATTTATAGCTAGATCACAAGTTGGGTCATCATGGTCGTTCTCACTAAACACTTTGTAAAGAATAAAATGACTATTCTTACAGGAAAGGTTTCAATAGTCAACAGCATTGAGACACATATACAATATGTTTAATACCTATGTACCGTACATTGTGTTTTTTAGTTTTAATGAAATGCTAAATAGATATGTCTGAAATATTACAATGATTTTTTCAATATAATTTTTCATATGGTTTTTTTCTCTACAGAAATAGAAATATATTCTATGAGCCTTCTACCAGTTTTGACAAATGAAAAAAAAATATGATTTGTGGCAAATTACGGGTACTCTAAATTGCCCTCAAAAGATAGCATTCCTAGCTCTCCTACAACAGTATCCTACCACTTTTGAGCTATTTAATGCAAACACAGCTTTATTAAAGCCCAAGTGAACTCAACATATCTGGCTAGGAGAAAACAGGTGCTAACTAGTGATGGGCCAACCCCCCGGTGTTCGTGATCGGTGGGTTCACCCGATTTTTTTGTAAAGTTCATGTTCGGGGCCAGAGATGACACGAACTTGCGTCCGAACCCCGAACTCAGACTTTAAATATAATGGATGGGGAGGGGGAGCTGTAAAAAATCAGAAAATTAATAATAAACATTATAATTAGACTTACCTGTCCAGCGACCCGTCATTAACTGCCGGCAGTATTCACTGCACTCGGCAATCTTCGGCTTTTTCTGGCAGTGTTCTTGAGGTGATGTCACCGCACAAACACTGCCGAAAAAAGCTGAAGACTGCCGAGTGCAGTGAATATCAGCGGAAGGTAATGAGCGGCCCCAGAAGTGGCTGGGAGACAGCGGGATGGGAGGACACATCGCTGGACAGGTAAGTACGACGCCCACCAGGGCCTTGGGGTACTTGGAGCCGGGTCAGGCAGTTCTTTGGGGAAGTCACAGGGCTGTGACCTGACTCCGTGGCCCTGGGCGTGCAATAAAAATGATGATGTGGAAGAGTTATATGTTATGGATTCGTGACGCCACCCGTGGTGTTTGGCAAGGGATGGCCGACGCTGCAGTTCAGGTCCACTGGGGCCGATGGTGATACAGCAAGGATGTTTCAGCTCTCCACGGGTAGAGAGGGCCCCAGGGCAGATATAGGGTAAATTAGACAATGGTTTACTGGGCTGGTGATGCAGTAAATAATTCTGAGAAAAAGTAGAAGTGTACACAGCCGTAAAGAGATGCCAGAGAAGGTTCCCACATCGTAGTATATAGCAAAAACTCGGCACTCAACTGAATGTAAGACAGGTGATTTAATTGTGTCCACAAAATAAAAGAAACATTTTGGCCCTACATCGCAACCTTCATCAGTAACAGTTGATAAATGTGAGGGAGCGAGTGGACCCACAGAGTTGCTGATTAGGGTTGAGCGACTTTTATTTTTATAGGATCGGGTCGGGTTTCTCAAAAGTCGGGTCGAGTGAAATCGGCCGATCCTATAAAAAAAGTCGGGGTCGGGGTCGGCCGAAACACGAAACCCAATGCAGTGCAATGGGATACTATGGTTCCTCATTCCCTGGGATCCATATTAATGTGTAAAATAAAGAATCAAAATAAAAAATATTGATATACTCACCCTCGGACGCGCCCTGGTACTAACCGGCAGCCTTCCTACCTAAGAATGAGCGCATGAATGACCTGCGGTGACGTCGCGGCTTGTGATTGGTCGCGAGCAGTCACATGGACAAGCCGCGACGTCATCTAAGGTCCTTCACGCGCTCATTCTTAGAAAGGAAGGCTGCCGGAAAGAAGCAGGGCGCGTCCGAGGGTGAGTATATTCCTATTAGGTATTGGTCGCTGCTTTTCCATGTGACCGCTCGCGACCAATCACAAGCCGCGACGTCACCGCAGGTCATTCACGCGCTCATTCTTAGGAAGGAAGGCTGCCGGTTAGTACCAGGGCGCGTCCGAGGGTGAGTATATCAATATTTTTTATTTTGATTCTTTATTTAACACTTAAATATGGATTCCGATACCGATTCCCGATATCGCAAACATATCGGAACTTGGTATCGGAATTCCGATACCAGATTCAGAAGATCGCCAACCTCATGGCCGACCCCACACAGGGGTCCGGTCGGGTTTCATGAAACCCGACTTTGCCACATGTTGGCGACTTCTGTAAATAGCCGACCCGTTTCGCTCAACCCTATTGCGGATTATGGAATGAAATCACACTTGTGTGTGAGCACTGCCTGTATGTGGGCAGTATAGCCCCAAATGAAGCGATATACCTTAAAATGTCAGGACATAAGTGCCGTGCCTGTGTGGGACGCAGAACCCACTGCATGGACCGCATGGACTAGCGGCAAAACACCAATTAAGACTCCCTTTCGGATGCTGAAAATTTTTCTCCCATTTTGTCTTTATAATGGGAGTCTAAAAGCATAGCTATCCAATAGTAAACCCTTATGGTAACTATATGCATGACATCGCACAAGTATTTCAGCATACAGCTTGCAATGCTCGCCAGAATGATTGCGAGCCTCGTTAGTTAACTTTCATCACACCACTGTAGCATTTTGTTGCTATGACTAGTATTGTGTCTTCAGTTTCACTCTGGTTCTCTGCCTCGTTCCCTGCCTGGGCCAAGTCAATGTCCTACGCCACATCCACTCGATGCTCCTCCTCCTCAACTTCTTCCTGCTGGTTCACTTTCTACTGCAAGTAACATTGATCTTCAGGGTCCCAGCAGACAAAGTTCTTCCTCCATTCACTGTTTCATTCTGGTGTTTTTTCCAGAATAAGTTTGAGGTTGTGACATGGTTGATGCAACATAGGTTTCTACTAGGGTTGAGCGAAACGGATCGGACAAATTCAAAAATCTCCGACTTTCGGCAAAGTCGGGTTTCATGAAACCCGACCCGATCCTAGTGTGGGATCGGCCATGAGGTCACCAATCTGCGCGCAAAAGTCGTGTTTCATATGACGCTTTCAGCGCCATTTTTCAGCCAATGAAGGAGGACGCAGAGTGTGGGCAGCTTATTAGGCTGCCTTATAAGGCTCCCTAATAGCTGCATTGCTGTTTGCACGCTGCTGTGCAAACCAACTGCTTTTTTAAAAGCAAAAATCCTGTTGCTCCTTTCTGCACAGTTATCTTGTTTATTTGTCCACACTTTTGTGTGCAGCAGTCCTGTTTATTGCTGCCGTACTTGTCCTGAGATCACTGTAGGGTGACACTACAGGTTACTCCATGGAGCTCTTTACACATACCGTGCCTGGGTTAGAAAGGGAAATTGTTAACTGCCCATTACAAGATGAATCGGACATGGAGTGCACTGATGCACAGCCACAGCTAGATTATTATGCTGTTCCATTGACTCAGATCACTACATTGCCCTCGCAGTGTACTGAGCCAGAATCTGACCCTGATGAGACTATGGTGCCCCGTCCCAAATGCTACAGCACCTTACACGGTGACACAGAGGAAGGTGCACATGACATTGAAGAGGAGGTGATAGATGACCCAGTTGTTAACACAGATTGGCAGCCATTGGGGGAAGAGGGTGACGCTGCCAGTAGCTCAGAAGCGGAGGAGGATGATCTGCAGCAGCCATCTACATCGCAACAGCTGTCATCTGGCAGGCCAGTATCAGGCCAAAAACATTTGTCAAAAACAAAAACAGTTTTAGGACAGCGTGGCCATCTGGTGAAAGTAGCACAACGTGCAATGCCTGAAAAGGTATTCTATAGTAGGAAGAGTGTAGTGTGGCAATTTTTTAACCAAGATCCGAATGATCAGTCAAAAGTTATCTGTAAGAAATGCTCAAAGACCTTTAGCAGAGGGAAGAATCTTCAAAATTTAAATACAACGGCCATGCTTAGACATTTAACCAGCATGCACTTGCAAGCCTGGACTAACTACCAAACGTCCCGTACCGTTGGTGCACCTGCTCAGAATGAAGGTAGTCAGCAATGCTACATTGCTTCCCTCACTGTAAGCCCACAGGTTAGGACACCACCAGCAGCAAATGTGGAGGTATCGTCGCAAGGCCAAAGCAGTCAGGGAATCACAAGGTTATTAGTAGGAAACACTGTATGTAGGCCAACATCAAGAATACCATCACCAACCCTCTTTCAATCTGCCATGTCCACCACCACCACTGCTAGTTCCACCATATGCAGCTCTCCAGTCCAGCTCACCCTACAAGAGACTCTCATTAGGAAAAGAAAGTACACATCCTCTCATCCGCGTACACAGAGTTTGAACGCCCACATTGCTATACTAATCTCGTTAGAGATGATGCCCTACCGTTTGGTTGAAAGCGAAGCTTTCAAAGACCTGATGGCCCATGCAGTACCACGCTATGACCTACCCAGTCGACACTTCTTTGTGAGAAAAGCCATCCCAGGCCTCCACCAGCATGTCAAAGACCGCATTGTCCATGCACTGAGGCAATCAGTCAGTGGAAAGGTGCACCTCACAACAGATGCAAGGACCAGTAGGCATGGCCAGGGACATTACGTGTCCATCATGGCGCACTGGGTTAATGTGGTGGATGCAGGGTCCACAGGGGACAGCCATAGTGGGACAGTTCTGCCTAGCCCACGCTCTAGGAAACAGTTGGCTGCAGACGTTCGCCAACGCTCCTCCTCCTCCTCCTCCTCTAGAAGCAAAAGCTCATCCACAGAGCGCAGTCGCACGACCACTCCATCCGCAGCTGCCAGTGTTGCACACGAGGTGTCCCATTATCGAACAGCTAGTGGTAAGCGTCAGCAGGCTTTGTTACAAATGAAGTGTTTGGGCGACTACAGACACACTGCGAAAGTACTGGCCGAGTACTTGCAGCAACAAACTCAGACATGGCTGGGCAGTGTACATCTTGAGGCAGGCAAGGTAGTCAGTGATAATGGAAGGAATTTTATGGCTGCCATAGCCCTTTGAGAACTGAAACACATACCTTGCCTGGCTCACACCTTGAACCTGGTGGTGCAGTGCTTCCTCAAAAATTATCCGAAGTTACCAGCCCTGCCCCTGAAGGTGCGAAGACTTTGCTCGCACATCCGTCGGTCGCCCGTACATTCCAGCCGTATGCTGAACCATCAGCGATCGCTGAATCTTCCCCAGCACCGCCTAATAATCGACGTTGCAATAAGGTGGAACTCCACACTGCACATGGTTCAGAGGCTGTGCGAACAGAGGCGTGCTGTAATTAATGTGTGAAAGAATACACATACACGGGCAAACACTTGGATGGCAGACATGGAGTTGTCTGGTGTGCAGTGGTCGAAGCTACAAGACCTCTGTCAAGTCCTTCAGTGTTTTGAGGAATGCACACGGCTGGTAAGTGCAGACGATGCCATCATAAGCATGAGCATCCCACTAATGCATCTGCTGATGCAAAGTTTGACTCACATTAAGGAGCAGGCGTCAGCAACCGAGGAGGAGGGAAGCCTTGATGACAATCAGCCATTGTCTGCTAAGGGAACTCTCCTGGACGAGGTGGCAGATGAAGAGGAGGAGGAGGAGGATGATGGGGATGAATATTTATGGGAGGAGGATGCTTCTCAGGGGTCAATAGAAACTGGGGCGTTGCAAGGTCAGGTACAGGATTTTTGCGGGACAAAAGTGATGTTGATTTGCAAGAAAGTGCTCCTCAACCCAGCACAAGCAGTGAATTGACACCTGGAACATTGGCCCACATGGCTGAGTATGCCTTGCGTATCCTAAAAAGGGACCCCCACATTATCAAAATGATGACCGATGACGATTACTGGTTGGCCTGCCTCCTGAATCCACGATATAAAGGAAAATTGCAAAATATCATGCCACATGAGAACCTTGAGCAAATATTGGCTACCAAACAAGCAACTCTTGTAGACTGTTTGGTTCAGGCATTCCCAGCACACAGCGGCGGTGATGGTTCTCACACGAGCTGTAGGGGGCAACCTGGCAGAGGTGCTAGAGGTGCACAAATCTGAAGTGGCGTTGGACTGAGGGGTTTTTTGACCAGGTTGTGGAGTGATTTCACAATGACTGCTGACACGAGAGGTACTGCTGCATCGATTCAAAGTGACAGGAGACAGCATTTGTCCAGTATGGTTACGAACTGCTTTTCCTCCCTTATCGACGTTCTCCCTCACAGGTCATTCCCCTTTGATTACTGGGCATCTAAAATAGACACCTGGCCTGAATTGGCAGAATATGCATTACAGGAGCTCGCTTGCCCTGCTGCTAGTGTGCTATCAGAAAGAGTCTTCAGTGCTGCTGGTTCAATACTGACCGAAAAAAAAGACACGCCTGGCTACCCGAAATGTTGATGATCTAACCTTCATTAAAATGAACTAATCATGGATTTCAAATTATTTGGCCCCACCTTCCCTTGCTGACACATAGCTTGCCTGAAAAATGTCTTGCTTTTGGCCTCCTCTTATTGACTTCTCCAATTCCTCCATTTGCAGCTGCTGAATGTCCACCATACGCCATTTTTATACCTCCCTAAATGGGCTGACTCCCCCCACAGGGCCGTGGTCACCACCTGGCGCAAGAACCCATGCGAGTGCCATTTGCCTGGACAGGTGGGTGGGCCCACTCTTGGGCGACGGCACTGGCACAGGGTCCCTCATAATACAATGAAGTGTCTCTGACGGTGGTGGTGCACAACCAACGTCAGACACACGGTCGTAATATGAGGGGCCCTGTGCCAGTACCACTGCCCACGAGAGAGTGTTCCCCCACAGCTCAAACAGTGCTCTACCACTTGCAATACTTACCTCTCCCTGCTCCAGCACTGTGTAGTCTGTGCTGTTAAATCATTCAATGGCACTGCCAATACAAATTTGTTGAAATGGTAGATGATAGTTAAAATATACAGGGGCCCTGGCCTCCATTTAGACCAATTAATACTTTGCGCCTACTACCACTGTCTGCTACTCAGCAGAGGAGCCCACCCCTGTACCTAGCTATGCCACCTGTTTATTTATGAACAATTTTTTGGCAGACATTTAGCCCACTTTATTATTTGGGCCTACTAACTTAGTCTGCTACTCATTACAATTTTCCGACACTGAGCAAAGCAATGTCGCCTGTTTATTTATGAACAATTTTTTGGCAGACATTTAGCCCACTTTATTATTTGGGCCTACTAACTGTGTCTGCCACTCATTACAGTTTTCCTCCACTGAACAAAGCAATGCCGCCTGTTTAGTCCTGTTACCACATTTGAACTGCATTTAGCCTACTTTTTTATTTGGGCCTACTAACTGTGTCTGCCACTCATTACAGTTTTCCTCCACTGAACAAAGCAATGCTGCCTGTTTAGTCCTGTTACCACATTTGAACTGCATTTAGCCTACTTTATTATTTGGGCCTATATCTGTGTTTCCTCCTCATCCTGCCCATTGCCCAGCCACTGCTAGATGAGTCTGCTGGTACATTGACCCAGACCACTACATTCCCCTTGCACTCTACACAGCCAGAATCTGACCCTGCTGAAAGTCAGGTTCCCCTTCCCGCATACTATACCACCTTACACGGGGACAAAGAGGAAGGTGCAGATGAAAGTGCAGGTTCCTTCATCAGGTGGGGGGGCATACTTGTTGGCGACATCACTGGCACAGGGCCTCTCATAGTACGCAAAAGTGTCTCTGCCAGTGAGAGGCGCCATCCGCCATCAAACACACCACCATACTATGAGGGGCCCTGTGCCAGTGCCAATGAGTGGGCCCCCCCTGCTTGCTCAGGATCACAGCACTTGCAAAGTTGAAATACTTACCTCTCCCTGCTCCACCGCCGTGATGTATTTCGCGTTTCCTGGGCCCACGAAAATCTTGAGCCGGCCCTACCCCCCCACAACTTTAGCCAAATGACCCCCAGTTTTCAATGCCTCACTAATATTATAAAATAAATTAAAATTGACAAGCTTAAGTAATAAGAATTGATGTTTTTGGCATTAAAATGGGCACTGTAGGTGTTTTCCTGTCCTCCACTCACTGCCAACTTTGATTCCCCATTGACTTGCATTGGGTTTCGTGTTTCAGTCGGCCCCCGACTTTTCGCAATAATCAGCCGATTTCACCCGACCCGACTTTTGACAAAGTCGGGTTTCGCGAAACCCGACTTGATCCGAAAAAAGTAAAAGTCGCTCAACTCTAGTTACTACTATCAAATTTTGCCGATTCTTTAAAGTGTTTTAGTATTAGTAGTACTTTTATAGCACTTTGAGATCTGCAACTGATTGCTCCTGAGGAAACTACTACTAAAACCCTTTGAAGAATGTACAAAATGTGTTAATAGTTATAAATATGGCATTAACAATGCTCCAGTTTGGCTGCTGAATGATAAAGTCCATCACTGCTTTACACTGCTCATACAGATGCTCCAAAATATGAAATGTCACATATTATTAACCTGTCCTGGCCCTCTGCTGCTGCCATCCACTGTCCTATCCTCAAAGTTTCTTCATTCTCCCGTTACTCCAGGATGTTCAGCGTAAGCTGTGACTTCCATCCAAGACTATGCCTCAGAGGTCACTGTGCATAGGATGTCCATAAATTCAAGACATGCAATGTGCAGTGACCTGAGAGGTCTAGTCGTTGCCACAAGTCCTGGAGTACAGTGAACAAGCTGATATTTGTACTTTGCGATGATTGAAAGAAAGGCAACTCTGAGGACTAGACAGTAGATGACAAGCAGCGGAGGGCCTGATGAGCAGTAAGTATTTTGTATTATATTACAGAGCATAATACTCAGCTGAGCAGGTTGTGGAGTAGGTCTAGGAAAGATAGATAACCATAGGCTGCTCTGTGGAGACAGAAGAAGCTCCAAGTCAAAGAAGCTTTACCTCCTGTCCTGTTTGGAGTGGTGCATCGCTGCCGCTCAAAAAAATTCACACAGTGAGCAATGAAAGTATTGTAATGTCCTTGCCTATAGTTGCTGCTCCAGGTGTATAGGTGCAGTACAATTTGGAGCTGAAAATCAAATAAAAAAAGATGCTTACGTTCTCTTGCACATGATAGCTTAACTGGGCTACTCTTTCTGTGAAAATAGTGGCAAATGGGTAATCAAACTACACTGAGTGCAAGCTATCATTTCTTAAAAGGCAGCCAACTCCAGTAGATGGACCTCTAGTACCTTCACCATGTGAGAGTTTAGTTGGCACCCAGGCAGATGACTGAGAGTGCAACCCAATTTCATTGACACACAATCAGGGATGGATATCTGGCAGTGCGACGGAAAATGCAGTGACAAATACTCACACAAGCTGATGGTGTGTCTGAGGTAACAGCATCCAGTTGTGACTGAGATGAGTGATATAATATGTATTCCATGATGCCCTTTGCGTTCTCCCCACTAATAAGTTAGGCAGAATCAAAGTAGGCCAATTATTAGTTATGTTTGGTAACTACTGTACAACTGTGCTGATGGCTGATGCCAGAATTGCTGATGCTGCTGCTGCTAATAGTGGATCCTACATTTTTAGCCATGCTATTGTTTTTTTTCTTCCACACTGCCACATACGTTGCCAGTGCCATTTTTTGTTTAGAATTAGATATTAGTGGATCAATCTAGGGAGGATCCAGTTCAAGTTAAATTTCCTGAAATTTGCATTTTCATGTAAATTCAAGCACCTTGAGATTCAATTTATGGTTTACAAAAAAAAAATGTGCCCGGCATCACTATTGAGCAGAGGTGTCAAACTGCATTCCTCAAGGGCCGCCAACAGGTCATGTTTTCAGGATCTCCTTGTATTGCACAGGTGATAATTTAATCACCTGCACAGAATGATTCCAGCACCTTGTGGAATGCTAAGGAAATCCTGAAAACATGACCTGTTGGCGGCCCTTGAGGAATGCAGTTTGACACCTCTGCTATTGAGGCTGGCGAATTTGAATTTCAAATGATCTGGTCATCTCTATTTAGTATACATCTTGGACATTAGTAGAATGTTTCCCAAATTTTTTTTAGTACATTTATCAAAACCTAGAAAAATGTAAAATCACCCAGAAATACTATATAGGGTACATATGATGACCAAAAATTACTAATGTAACACTGGCTTGCTCGAAATATCAGTGTAGTGTGTATGTGCTTCCAATTTGACAATTTAAGAAGGTATGCCAAAACAGATCGGCACATTTAAATACCTAGATTTAATGCAATATTTTCTTTTTAGATTTTGAGATAAGCATATTAATTCCCACTACCCAAAATAGACAATGTAGTAATAAATGACTTGAGGTAGGTACATGGCTTCCAAATGCATCAAACGACCAAATTATAGCGGTGGGGTGTATGGTTTCCAAATTCAACTATTAAATAAACATTATGCAAAATATTAACCTATTTTGTATTTTTTGTATAACCCCGCAGACACCACGGATTAGCAGCTCCTGTTTCCACTGTACATCCTCAGAAAGCTGCTGATTAATGACGGGGGCATGGTTAAAGATTAGCCTGACTGCTGCACACATGAGACCTAGTCAGGCAGCAAAAATCTCAGCTTTATTTTTTGTTGTAGTTCTTGATCCCTTGATGAACCCCTTGGAATTGTCTAGGGGGGAAACGTGTCGGGTAGGGTTGAGCGACCTTAGCTTTTTTAGGATCGAGGTGGGTTTTGTGAAACCCGACCTTCTCGGATGTCGGATCGTATGGAATCGGCCGATTCTACTGTAAAGTCGGGTTCCGGACCCGGAACACGAAACCCAATGTATGTCAATGAAATTATTTTTTTTATTCTCTCTCCTCCGTGCAAGGCATATGTTATTTTTTGACTCCGGAAATTACTACGTCCGAAAACGTAACATAGCACTATGATGCCGCAGGAGCCGGAACCTATGTCATCATGCTGCCCACAATTAATTGGCTCAAAAAAATGGCGGGGAAGGCGTCATTCGAAACGCGACTTTGGCGCCAAGTTCGCGTTCCACGTGGCCGACCCACACTGGGATCGGATCGGGTTTCATGAGACGCCGACTTTGCCAAAAGTCGGCGACTTATGAAAATGAACGACCCGTTTCGCTCAACCCTAGTGTCAGGTATTCATATGGAATGATTTGCTATATACCGTTCAATTATACAGGGTGGGCCATGTACTGTATATGGATATACCTAAATAAAATGGGAATGATTGGTGATATCAACTTCCTGTTTGTGGCACATTAGTATATGGGAGGGGGAAAACTTTTCAAGATGGGTGGTGACCATGGTGGCCATTTTGAAGTCAGCCATTTTGGATCCAACTTTATTTTTTCCAATGGGAAGAGGGTCATGTGACACATCAAACTCATTGAGAATTTCACAAGAAAAACAATGGTGTGCTTGGTTTTAACGTAACTTTATTCTTTTGTGAGTTATTTAAAAGTTTCTCTTTATTTACAGCCATCGACATGTCGCAAAGGTTAACACGTGAGAAGGATAGAAATTGTGTTGATGTCTGGTGAGCGCAGTACCCAGGTCATTGCAGCAGATTTCAATGCAAGACACCCTACGCAAGAAAACTGTCACCATTCCCATGTTATTTAGGTGTATCCATATAAATGGCTCACCCCAAAAAAGTTTACCTCATTACTGAACATAATGTTCTGTGTAAACTGAGGGTCCAGTTCCAATTTTTGTTTTGCCCATTCTGCAAATTCAGAGCGCCGATCTCGCATCAGTCGAGCATCCCTTCGGTGGATATTAGCTACTCACAAATGGCACCCTTACAAAATCCAGCTGCTGCAGCATCTCATTGAGGATGACCCAGATAGGTGCGCACTTCCTAATTCTGCGGCCTTCAATTATTTGGTCTCAAAGCTGGACCCCTGACATGAGATGTCCGTCAATGTCTTGGAGGTGTTGTGCTGCTCTGCCACTCTAATATTAATGAACAAGCCTGGATTAGACCCAACTTTTCCACACCACTTGATGACAGCAGCACATACAGTGTTTTTAATATTCAATTTTAAATGAGTCCCACCAGATGTTGCCTTCTGGGGTCTATTGATGAGTGGATGTCCCCACTTATAATTTTGCCCTGGCTTTGCACTTTGTGCAAAGCCTTTATGATTAATAACAACAGAGCGAAAAAAAAGAGTATAGAATGTCCCAGAAATACAGATAATTAAATTTTTTATTGAAAGCATATATATCATAAAAGCAACATATATAGTACATGTAATGATAGACAAAGCAATTTAATTAGTAACAGGTGCAAGAGCATATAGATCCCAAATATTAGTGAGGGTAGGATAGATTCTAACCACTGTATTATAGAACCATATAAATATGATCCACTCAGGGTTGCTCCCTCAGTCTCAATCAGAGATTCCCAATAATCAAATTTAAGTCATAGAAAAATCACCAATGTGGACAAGGTATGTACCACTTTAAGGGAACACGAGCATATACTAAAGGTCACACACTGTCCTTACCCATATTCCTAGCCACCTAGGGATCATATGCATTTCGTGTGTTGGGGCTGCTGCATATGATCCCTAAGTGGAAAGGAATATGGGTAAGGACAGTTCTGACCTTTAGTATATACTCGTGTTCCCTTAATGGTACATTCCTTATCCACATTGGTGATTTTTCTATGACTTAAATGTTATTAATGGGAATCTCTGATTGAGACTCAGGGAGCAACCCTAAGTGGGTCATATTTATATGGTTCTATTATATAGTGGTTAGAATCTGTCCTACCCCCACTAATATTTGGGATCTATATGCTCTTGCACCTGTTACTAATTAAATTGCTTTGTCTCTCATTACATGTACTATATATGTTGTTTTTATGATATATATGTTTTGAATAAAAATATATCTTAATTATCTGTTTTTCTGGGATATTCTATACTCTTTTTTCGCTCTGTTGTTATTGATTATGTCTTGGAGAGTGTCCTTGGCTACTTTTGCCTCCCTCACTACAATATCGAGGATCTAATTATATTAAATAGATATGCTTTCTGAATTGAGGATTGTGTATATAAAACCTTTATGATTGTAGAAGTTACACAACTACACTTTGCTATGTTTTTTATGAGACACACCAGTTGGTGCCTTCACTAGGGTTGAGCGAAACGGGTCGACCATTTTCAGAAGTCGCCGACTTTTGGCAAAGTCGGGTTTCATGAAACCCGACCCGACCCCTGTGTGGGGTCGGCCATGAGGTCGGCGATCTTCTGAATCTGGTATCGGGATTCCGATACCGAGTTCCGATATGTTTGCGATATCGGAAATTGGTATCAGAATCCACATTTAAGTGTAAAATAAAGAATTAAAATAAAAAATATTGATATACCCACCTCTCCGACGCAGCCTGGACATCGCCTCTGGTAACCGGCATCTTCCGTTCCTAAAAATGGCGCTTGAAAGACCTTTCGAATGCTTCACGGCTTGTGATTGGTCGCGGCGGCCCACGTGACCGCTGAGCGACCAATCACAGGCCGGTGACGTAATTCTCAGGTCCTGTTCTGGTTCTCAGGTACATGAGAATTACGTCACGGCTTGTGATTGGTCGCTGAGCAGTCACGTGGGCCGCCGCTACCAATCACAAAGCCGTGACGTCATCGGAAGGTCCTTCACGCGTTCATTCTTAAGAAGGAAGGCTGCCGGAAAGAAGCCGAGGGTGAGTATATTCCTATTAGGTATATACTCACCCTCGTACGCGCCCTGCTTCTTTCCGGCAGCCTTCCTTCTTAAGAATGAACGCGTGAAGGACCTTCCGATGACGTCACGGCTTTGTGATTGGTCGCGGCGGCCCACGTGACCGCTCAGCGACCAATCACAAGCCGTGACGTAATTCTCATGTACCTGAGAACCAGAACATTGGTTCTCAGCGGTCACGTGGGCCGCCGCGACCAATCACAAGCCGTGAAGCATTCGAAAGGTCTTTCAAGCGCCATTTTTAGGAACGGAAGATGCCAGTTACTACCAGGGCGCGTCAGAGGGTGAGTATATCAATTTTTTTTATTTTAATTCATTATTTAACACGTAAATATGGATCCCAGGGCCTGAAGGAGAGTTTCCTCTCCTTCAGACCCTGGGAACCATAGTATCCCATTGCACTGCATTGGGTTTCGCGTTTCGGCCGACCCCGACCCCGACTTTTTTATAGGATCGGCCGATTTCACTCGACCCGACTTTTGAGAAACTCGGGTTTCGTGAAACCCGACCCGATCCCATAAAAATAAAAGTCGCTCAACCCTAGCCTTCACAGGTGTATGGATGTCCCAGCTTGTAATTAATAGCAGGCTCTGCACTGTGTGCAGAGCTGTTATGAGTGTTAGAGTTAGGCAATGTGCACACTTTGCAGGTTTGTTGCGGATCCGCAGCATTTTTTCTGCGCGGAATTGCACCAAATCTGCAAAGGATTGATCAAGCAAGGTTAATCAATGGGAATCCAGAATTGGTGTGCACATGCAGTGGAAAATTCTGTCCTGATTCACAGCATTTTATTTTCCACAGCATGTCAATTCTTTTTGCAGATCTGCAGCATTTCTGCACCCATTGAGTTACATTGAGTAAGTCAAATCCACAGCTAAACCGCAAGTATAAAAAGGTTTGCTGCCAAAAATGCTGCAGAAAGGAAATTATGTCATAAGGAGGAAGAGTGTGTGGGCAGAGAATAGGTGTGTGGGCGGAGAATATGTGTGAGTGGAGAATATGTGTGTGGGGGGAGAATATGTGTGAGCGGAGAATATGTGTGAGTGAAGAATATGTACGTATCTGTCTGTGTCTCTCTCTGGGTGTGTGTGTTTGTCTGTTGGTGTGTGTGTGTCTGTATGCATGTGTGTGTGTGTGTCTGTCTGTGGGTGGGTGTGTGTCTGTCTGCTGGTTTGTGTCTGTCTGTTTGCGGGTACCTGTGTGTGTCTGTCTGCAGGTACCTGTGTGTACCCAGGAGTCATATTATGGGAATACTACTCCCATCCGGCTATGTATGCTGTCACATATTACAGTGACAGCATCAACCGTTGATAGGAGAGAAGTCCCATCATCCAGCGCCTGTGTTTAATTGTAAAAATAATCAACACATTTACATAATTACGTACATACATACAAAGTACATACTCACCGAACACCTAATCCCCAATGCCCAAGTCTCCTGCAAGCAATCAAAAATAATAAACTAACATATACTCCCTGTCAGCCGTAGTCTTTTTTCAGTGTATTACTGAGTCGCTGTGAGTTGGAGTTCATCAGCTTTGGTGATCTCCCTTATGGTACTACAGCTGCGTGGGAAAGTTCTCACACAGCGGTGCCGTGAGAGCACTGGAGCTCATGAACTCTGGTGAACTCTCACAGCAGCTCAGTGATATACTGCGGGAGCGATTACCTCCTATCAGTGTATCGCCAGCGGCTGGGTAGAGCGGTCACATCTCCTGATTAGTGTTGAGCGATACCGTCCGATACTTGAAAGTATCGGTATCGGAAAGTATAGGCCGATACCGGCAAAGTATCGGATCTAATCCGATACCGATACCCGATACCAATACAAGTCAATGGGACACCAAGTATCGGACGGTATCCTGTATGGTTCCCAGGGTCTGAAGGAGAGGAAACTCAGACCCTTTTCTCATTATTGAGTAGAAGCACCCTTTTGAGCTAGTACAGCCATGAGTCTGCTTGGGAATGATTCAACAAGTTTTTCAGAACTGGATATGGGGATCCTATCCCATTCTTCCTTGCAGATTCTTTCCAGTTCCATCAGGTTGGATGGTGAACATTGGTAGACAGCCATTTTCAGGTCTCTCCAGAGATGCTCAATTGGGTTTAAGTCAGGGCTCTGGCTGGGCCAGTCAAGAATGGTCACAGAGATGTTCTGAAGCCACTCCTATATTAATTAAGCTGTGTGCTTAGGTTCATTGTTTTGCTGGAAGGTGAACCTTTGGCCAAGTCTGAGGTCCAGAGCAATCTGGAAGAGGTTTTCATCCAGGATCTCTCTGTACTTGGCCGCATTCATGTTTCCTTCAATGACAACCAGTCGTCCTGTCCCTGCAGCTGAAAAACACCCTCATAGCACGAAGCTGTCACCACCATGTTTCATTGTTAGGATTGTATTGGGCAGGTGATGAGCAGTGCCTGGTTTTCTCCACACATACCGCTTAGAATTATCACCAAAAAGATCTATCTTTGTCTCATCAGACCAGAGAAGCTTGTTTCTCATATTCAGGGAGTCCTTCATGTGTTTTTTTTTTAGCAAACTCTATGTGGGCTTTCATATGTCTTGCACTGAGGAGAGGCTTCTTGTCAGGGTGCTCTGCCATAAAGGCCTGACTGGTGGAGGGCTGCTGTGATAGTTGATTTTGTGGAACTTTCTCCCATCTCCCTACTGCATCTCTGGAGCTCAGCCACAGTGATCTTTGGGTTCTTCTTTACCTCTCTCACCAAGGCTCTTCTCTCACGATTGCTCAGTTTGGCTGGACGGCCAGGTCTAGGAAGATTTCTGATGGTTTCAAACTTCTTCCATTTAAGGATCGTGGAGGTTACTGTGCTCTTAGGAACCTTGAGTACTGCAGAAATTCTGTTGTAACATTGGCCAGATTTGTGCCTTGCCACAATTCTGTCTGAGCTCCTTGGCCAGTTCCTTTGACCTCATGATTCTCATTTGGTCTGACATCCACTGTGAACTGTGTGGTCTTTTATAGAGAGGTGTGTGCCTTTCCAAATCAAGTCCTATCAGTTTAATTAAACACAGCTGGACTCCAATTAAGGAGTAGAACCATTTCAAGGTGGATCACAAGGAAATGGACAGCATGTGACTTAAATATGAGTGTCTAAGCAAAGGGTCTGAATACTTATGACCATGTGCTATTTCAGTTTTTCTTTTTTATTAAATTTGCAAAAATTACTGCATTCCTGCTTTTTTCAGTCAAGATGAGGTGCAGAGTGTACATTAATGAGAAAAAAATGAAATTTTTTGAATTTACCAAATGGCTGCAATGAAACAAAGAGTGAAACATTTAAAGGAGTCTGAATACTTTCCGTACCCTCTGTATGTATGAGGCACTCCTTTATGTCTAATACAGATTATTTCTGAGTCCCTATTTCTGGCACTTCTTGCTTCTTTTATAAATTGCACTGAAATTTCTATTTTTTTTATAGAAAAATAAATTTTAATTCTCTTAAATTATATATTTATAGTCATTATAGAGGAAAAAAATGTTTCTTAACATTTTTTTTCCTGTAAACTCCAATTTCTTGTTGATTTTGAATGTTTTTTGTCAGTCCATAAAGTGGAGTAGAAGTATGACACCATTGTTCTCAGCAGGGATCTGGAAGTTAGAGAGTCTTCCAGGGGTCTTCCCCATACTGTTCTCCTTTCATGCAGCACTTTTACCATCCATTTAAACAGTTTCACTGCCCCCAAGACCTCCTTGAAGGGTCTTCTAGAAAAATTCTCAGATTTCCCTTTGACTCCCATTATACACATTACTTGAAACAAGCATCAGAGCATTAGGAATTGCTCTGCTTTAGTAACGAGCATTAGAGCATTTTAGTGCTGGCTCATCTCTAAAGTTGACATGTTCATGTCTTCCTTTGTCTGTTGGTTTGATGATGATATTTTTGTTAGCTTTAAAGGAATGTTTGGCTTTTCTTTATGCAATACTGATATTTTGTGGCACTTCATGGTTTCTGTCCAAAATATTAGATTTAGCTTTCTTCATGGAAACACTCTGTGGAGTGTTCCAGAGTTTGATTGTGCCCAAGTTAGTGGGTCCTATTTGTTTTTTGATGTGTCTTTCACATTGTTTTCACCTTTGGTGATGAAATATGTTTTGTTGTATTTCTTTAATCGCTGTTTAAACTTTTCTGCTAATTAGATTTTGGTAAACAATGGTTGAACTATGCAGTGGGTTTTCCCTTCCCTGTCTGTGATTCTCCAGCCCCTCCAATTGTCTCCAGTCTTGGAATAACATATCACTGCAGGGAATCACAGACAGGGAAGAGAAGACCCAGTGGACTGTATGGCCTCTGTGCATGGAAATCTAATTGGCAGAAAACTTCAATTGGTGATTAAAGGAGAACCACAATATGGATTTCTTCACAAAATGTATCAATGTAATCAGTATTACAACTCTATTGCAGCCATGTCTTTATCTTTTCTCTTTAAAGGGATTGATGGAACTAAACTATGGATGACCCATGCATAGGATATGTCATCAAACAGATATTGTTAAACAGGATAAACAGCAAAACTTGACAGCAGTAAGAAAATAATGTATGAAAATGTAAAATTCATACAGTTACCTGGCATTGGAGCAGATTTCATATGGCCGGCGGGGGTTCTCGGTGTCAAATCATTGGACTGGTGATCAATAATACAGTCTCAAGCAAACCCTTCAACATGAGAAAAACTTATACATTATTTTCAGATACATTGCCTTGAAGATGGGTTAACACCAGCATATTTCACGGATTACATATGGACCGTAATGCCCAGGATGAGTACTTGTCTCCTGACCCTAACTTATGGCCTAATAAACACATTAGGAGGCTATAACCTCAGGTCAGAAGACCCGTGGTCATGCTGATCATTGCAGTTGTATATGAACCATGATATATGCTGGTGTGAACTTAGCCTTAAAGAGGTTTAGAATTTGATATAAATAAGATGTAACCATTTTATGGGATATCCGTAGTGTTCTAACATATGTCTATATATATGACGCGAAACACAGCCATAGTAATCAACATTGATCATAATGTTGAAGATGTTGCACATAAAGGATTGGAAGTTTCTCTGATCTTGGCTCTAAGGTATCATTCACACATTCAGTATTTGGTTAGTATTTTACATCAGTATTCGCAAGCGATAACCAGGAGTGGGTGAAAAATGCAGAAATAGCTACATATTTCTATTATACTTTTACTCTGATTGTCCATTCCCAACAATTTTGTCTTACAAATATTAATGTAAAATTCTGACCAAATACTGAACATAACACCAATAATGTATCCTAACGTGGTTAACCAACCATAATGAATAAATACCTACAAAAAAGGGGGCACCACAGACAAAATGTAAAAAAAGTTTTCTTTATTAATAACACATGAACCACAAAATGGTCATAAAATTGCCAGATCCGGCAAAGGTGAGACAGAACAGACACAAGACAATGGTGGACAAAACAAACCTGGGAATAACATTAAAACGTATATATGCACTTAATGTGACATTATGCTAGACAGATGGGAACAAGGTGATTTAAATACATGGCATGGCAACATAGTCTGACACAATAGCAAACATGGTAACTGCAATATTGCACATAAGACCGATGTAAAAAAAGTGAAAGTCACAGGGCTTAAGTAAACCGTACAAATCGGTCCAAGAGCAGCGTAAAAGCCACCATTGCTAAACATATAAGCCGCCAAAAGCTACCTAAGAAACAAGTGTTTACCCAAATGTAAAGGGATCCAGGAGTCCATCACACCCATGGCTTATATGTTTAGCAATGGCGGCTTTTACGCTGCTCTTGGACCGATTTGTACGGTTTACTTAAGCCCTGTGACTTTCACTTTTTTTACATCGGTCTTATGTGCAATATTGCAGTTACCATGTTTGCTATTGTGTCAGACTATGTTGCCATGCCATGTATTTAAATCACCTTGTTCCCATCTGTCTAGCATAATGTCACATTAAGTGCATATATACGTTTTAATGTTATTCCCAGGTTTGTTTTGTCCACCATTGTCTTGTGTCTGTTCTGTCTCACCTTTGCCGGATCTGGCAATTTTATAACCATTTTGTGGTTCATGTGTTATTAATAAAGAAATTTTTTTTTACATTATGTCTGTGGTGCCCCCTTTTTTGTAGGTATTTATTCAAATACTGAACATGTGAACATGTCCTAAGAGGGTTGCTTATAGGTGCCACAACTAGCCCAGTTAACTACACGTGTATGTAAGTTTGCATCCTGGCCAAACCTCTGACTTGTGAAATGTTTGCAAGATTGTGTGTGGGAAATACCTTCCACCTTTGCTATACTTTATGCTTCAGTTTCTTATAATTTTTTAAATTCTCAGTTGCCTCTCTTACTTACACTGAGAAGCTAAAATCTGTGCAGACATAATGTTTCTGACAGCAAAAATTTTTCTACAATTGTTTCCAGCTATGGTAATCCTCATTTGTAGATCCAGATCGTCCCACCAAATGTGAAGCAGGAAATCTTTGTAGTTGTTACAAGCAAGGATATATTTGAGTTAGTGGTATTAGTTTTGTTTCACACAATTAGTAATTTATAAGACCATTCCTATATTCTGATAGATGTGTAGATATCACGTAATTGTTGCTCAAGATGGACAAGGTGGCTTGTTTGGAGAAGGTAGCCTCAAGGTCCCTCTACTATGCTTAAATATAGCTAGTTTTTTATTTTTCGATCCATCTACTAAGAGAAGATCTGAGTAAAGTTACCATCACACTCAGCAACTTTGCAAAGAGAACGACAACAATCCGTGACGTTGCAGCATCCTGCATAGCAATCTCGTTGTGTTTGACACGCAGCAGCGATCTGGATCCCGATGTGCCATCGCTGGTCGGAGCTAGAAGTCCAGAACTTTATTTCGTTGCCAGTTCGGTGTGTATCATCATGTTTGACATCAAAAGCAACGACGCCAGCAACGAGCATAGGGGGTGTCGCAGCGTCTCCTTCTAGCCAGTCGGTACACTCCGGCTGTTTGACATGGAGCTAACAACCAGCGAGAACGAGAAGTGAGTCGCCGTTACGTCACAGGATCGCTCCTGCATCGTTCTGGAGTTGCTGTGTTTGACGTCTCTACAGCGATGCTCCAGCGATCTAGTTTAGGTCGGCTCGTTGTCTATATCGCCGCAGCGTCGCTGAGTGTGACGGTACCTTAAGTTTTGGAAAACTGCTCATTGGTAGTTATCTCTAGCCAAAAGATTGGAGGATGATGTTCATTCTTGCTTTGGAATTTGGTAAAGTGTTCTAACGACAAGAAAGAGCTGTATGATATTATTAATAATGGGAACTTTACTATCATATGTTTCATATTATCTCATATTTCCACAAATTACCACATATTAAATATTGTAATATAGTGTATTTAGCACATATCACATATTACCATGTATCCCATATTACCACACGCAACATATAACCACAAAGTTCCCCATATTATACGTACCAATATTATAGCACATACCATATATTACCATGTACCACCTCATTCAACATTTCACTTGTTTCCATGTATTACCATGTTTTATATTACCAATTGTTACATTGCCACAATTTCTCTATTGACAAACTTTATTATGATCATTTTTAGAAATTTAATTATAAATTAAATTATATTGTACTATTGTACATTTAATTGGTCTATTGTCAAACTTGTAGCAAACCTGATGCTACCAGATTGTATTATTATACTGTACTGTAATATTGTTATTTATAATTATTTTTTACATCTTATTTGTCCTTCTTTTTTGGATAGCAAGGACAAAAATCAAAAATGAAGGTCCGGGAATAGCAGGAAGAGATTTCCCTGCCTTAGCTAAATGTGTCAGTTGAGTTGTGGTGAGATTTGTTATTTGCCGCAGGCTTCGCTTGGAAGTTCCAGCGCAACACACTGACTAATTTAATCTGGCATTTCCTTGAAAACCGTCCCTTTGTTCAAGACAATACTAGGCTACCTAACAATGCTTACAGGGCCTCATATTTAGTGTTCTGAATTATGTAACATCTTCATTTTATGCATTAAATGGAAGACAGCTGACAGCTCAGGATTCATCTCTGAAAAGAAAAGAAAAATCAATGAGTTGGATATAGATTCACCTATGTGGTATGATGGACTTTGCTAGTTGTTCAATATTACAAATATATTCATTATGTATATTACATATATTGTGATAGAGTCATGTGGCTGGGGAGTACGAGAGTCTCAGAGGATTGGAGTGGTATTAACAGGAACCATAACCATTTACTGTTGCATTTATTGGTATAGGTCTGTAAGTATTTATTGTATGTCGGCAGGAACGTAAATGATAACATCCCTGCATGCTTTAAAATTGTATGTTTCATTTTAAATAATGTTAAGCACCAGCTGTAGTTTGTTTAAAAGTAGAAAACTGTATTTTACTCACCTTCCCGAGGTCCACCGGCACGTCTCTGCTGCGGCTTTCAGTGTCTTGCATTGGCTGTGGCACCAACATCAAATACACAGCACGGCAGCCATCATTGAGTTCAGAGCTCTGAAGGGGGCAATCCTTCTACAACGGAAAAGTTACTGAGCTAATTAATTACTAATTACTGAGCTTAATGATTGGCTGCTGCCCTGTCGAGATGAGTTAAGCTCTGCAGCCAATACAAAACACAAGATGCAGCGGAGACTCCCTGGTCAGACCAAAGAAGGTGAGCCCAGAGCGGTTTGTTTGTTGTTAATTAATAAAAGGCATCCAGAGACACTGTCTAACTAAGAACAACACGTTTAGCTGTATTTTTTTAATTGATGCTTTTTCTTTATCATTATATTAAAAAAATAAATTCTTGCAATTTTTGTACTGTCCACTAGGCCAAATACTAAAATCAAACTTCCTTTTCTGTAAAGAAGATTTTTCACCCTTCATTATAATTACAGACAGGGTTACAATGACAGGTAACACCTCTATATATACTAGATACTACATGATCCACCATTTATCACAAGTGCTGGTCACAGTTCATTTTTTCCCCCTACCATAACAATGAGCTTTTTATAAATCAGAAAATCCCAGAAACACAATGAGTAAGAGCCAATCTATTGCCTCTTATTCTCTTGTGGCTTCCTGTTCAGAACAGGTAAAATAAATGTAGTCTTACACTTAGTGGCCCATAGGAATATTGCAAGATTTTTTGGTTATTATAGATTAGAGATGACTATGTGAATTTGTGTCAATATTTCTTAAATTCGACACAGCAAATTTTAACAAATTTTTGCTTGATATGAAAGAATCACCAAAAAATGTCCATCACTACTTTACACAATTCATAAGATTACATGAGCCATAGAATGATGCTATGTAGGAACATAAAGAGCAAATAACATCTTATTCAGGTAGGCAGGATTGGTAAACATAATAACATACAGTGGGGAAAATAAGTATTTTGCAAGGTTTCCCATGTATAAAGAATGGAGAGGTCTGTAATTTTTGTCTTAGATGCTCTACAACTGTGAAAGGCAGAATCTAAAAATAAATCCAAAAAATCACATTACATGATTTTTACATGATTATATTTTGCATTTCATTGCATGAAATAAGTATTTGATACAATAGAAAAGCAGAACTTAATATTTGATGCAGAAACTTTTGTTTTAAATTACAGGGGTCAGATGTTTCTCCAGATCTTCTCCAGATCTTTCCAATTTTGGGGGCTGTTACTGGGCAACATTGGGTTTCAGCTCCCTCCAAAAATTTTCTATTGGGTTCAGGTCTGGAGACTGGCTATTCCTCTCCAGGACCTTGAAATATTTCTTATGGAGCCACTCCTTACTTGCCTTAGCTGTGTGTGGAAGACTCCGCATGACCCATCTTCAATGGTCTTACTGAGTGAAGAAGGTTGTTGGGTTAAATCTTGCAATACGTGACCCAATCCATCCTGCCTTCAATACGGTGCAGTCATCCTGTCGCCTTTGCAGAAAAGAACCCTCAAAGTATGATATTTCCACCACAATGCTTCATTGTTGGGGTGGTGTTCTTGGGGTTGCACTCATCCTTCTTCTTTCTCTAAACAGTGGAGCCAGTGGAGTTGATGCCAAAAAGTTCTATTTTGATCTCATCTAACCAAATTACCTTCTCTCCTGCCTCTCGATCATCCAGATGGTAATTGACAAACTTCAAATGAGCCTGGGTATGTGCTGGCATTAGCAGAGGGACCTTGCGTGCCCTGCATCATTTTAATCAATTACGGCATAATGTGTTGCTAACGGTAATGTTTGAGACTGTGGTCTCACCTCTCTTCAGGTCAATGACTCGGTTCTTCTGTGTAGTTCAGGGTTGATTCCTGATCTTTCTCAGAATCATACTTACTTTCCGAAAAATGTATCTGTATTCAATTAGTCTTCCATAGAGCATAAGGTGCTTTCTGTGACATTTCGATGGTATACAAGACTCCAAAAAAAGTGTTGAAAAATTTTGATAGTTTATAACTTTCGAAAAAAAAGTTTAAACATTTTTGGCATTCAGTTACTTATACATAGAGTGTTATGTGCTCTGGGGTACAATTCATATAATCATAGAATGTTAAGAGTTGGAAGGGACTTCAAGGGTCATCGTGTCCAACCCCCTGCTCAATGCAGGATTCACTAAACAAGCTCAGACAGATGTATATTCAGCCTCTGTATGAAGACTTCCATTGAAGGAGAACTCACCAACTCTGGCAGCCTGTTCCACTCATTGATCAACCTCACAATTCAATGGTATATAACTCTTCAAAAAAGCATTTGAAAATGTTTGTATTTTCATTTACTCATCCGTAAAGCATTACTAGCATTCTGTTACATTCTGGGTATATACAGTAGGTATGGAAAGTATTCAGACCCCTTTAAATATTTTACTCTTTGTTTCATTGCAGCCATTAGGTAAATTCAAAAAAGTTCACTTTTTTCTCAATAATGTACACTCTGCACCCCATCTTGACAGAAAAAAAAAACAGAAATGTAGAAATTTTTGCAAATTTATTAAAAAGAAAACCAGAAATATCACATGATCATAAGTATTCAGACCCTTTGATCAGACACTCATATTTAAGTCACATGCTGTCCATTACATCTGTCTTTAAAATACCTCACAGCTCACAGTGCATGTCAGACCAAATGAGAATCATGAGGTCAAAGGAACTGGCCAAGGAGCTCAGAGACAAAATTGTGGTAAGGCACAGATTTATCTAAGGTTACAAAAAGTTTCTGCAGTACTCAAGGTTCCTAAGAGCACAGTGACCTCCATAACACTTAAATGGAAGGAGTTTGTGACCATCAGAAGTCTACATAGACCTGACCGTCCAGCCAAGCTGAGCAATTGTGGGAGAAGAGCCTTGCTGAGAGAGGTAAAGAAGAAACCCAAGATCACTGTGGCTGAGCTCCAGGGATGCAGTATGGAGATGGGAGAAAGTTCCACAAAGTCAGCTATCACTGCAGCACTGCACCTGTCAGGCCTTTATGACAGAGTGGCCGGACGGAAGTCTCCCCTCAGTGCAAGACCTATGAAAGCCTGCATAGAGTTTGCTAAAAACACATGAAGGTCTCCCAGACAATGAGAAATACGATTCTCTTGTCTGATGAGATGAAGGTAGACCTTTTTGGCGATAATTCTAAGTGGTATGTGTGGAAAAACAGGCACTGCTCATCACCAGCCCAATACAATCCCATCAGTGAAATATGGTGATGGAAGCATCGTGCTATGTGGGTGTTTTTCAGCTGGAGGGACAGGACTACTGGTTGCCATTGAAGGAAACATGAATGTGGCCAAGTAAAGAGATATCCTGGATGAAAACCTCTTCCAGAGTGCTCTAGACCTCAGACTTGGTAGAAGGTTCACCTTCCAACAAGACTATGACCCCAAGCACACAGCTAAAATAACAAAGGAGTGGTTTCAGAACAACTCTGTGACTATTCTTGACTGGCCCAGCCAGAGCCCTGACCTAAACCCAATTGAGCATCTCTGGAGAGACCCGAAAATGGCTGTCCACCAATGTTCACCATCCAACCTGACGGAATTGGAGAGGATCTGCAAGGGAGAATGGCAGAAGATCCCCAAATCAAGGTGTGAGAAACTTGTTACATCATTCCCAAGAAGACTCATGGCTGTACTAGCTCAAAATGGTGCTTCTACTCATTACTGAGCAAAGGGTCTGAATACTTATGACCATGTGATATTTCAGTTTTTCTTTTTTAATAAATTTGCAAAAATTTCTACTTTGTTTTTTTTTCAGCTAAGATGCCTCTCTATAAATGCTGTATAAGCCCCACACAGCCTCCCTCTATAAAGCATGAGCCCCACACAGCCTCTCTATATATACTGCATGAGCCCCACACAGCCTCCCCATATACTGCATGAGCCCCATACAGCCTCCCCATATATTCTGCATGAGCCCCAAACAGTCTCTCTATATATGCTGCATGAGCTCCACACAGCCTCCCTATATACTGCATGAACCCAGCACAGCCTCCCTACATATGCTGCATTTGCCCCACACAGCCTCTCTACATATGCTGCGTGAGCTCCACACAGCCTCTCTACATATGCTGCATGAACCCCACACAGCTTCTCTACATATGCTACATGAGCCCTACACAGCCTCCCTATATATATATATATATATATACTGCATGAGCCCCACCCAGCCTCCCTATATATACTGCATGAGCTCCACACCACCTCCCTATACACTGCATGATCCCCATACAGCCTCCCCATATACAGCGTGAGCCCCACATAGCCTTTCCATATATACAGCATGAGCCCCACACATCCTCCCCATATACTGAAGAAACCCCACACAGCCTCCCATTGTGCCACATAAGGCCCCCATAGCCTCCCCTTGTGCATCACGAAGCCTCCATTTGTGAAGCATGATGCCCCTATAGCCCCCCTTGTGCAGCACGACACCCCCATAGCCTCACCATGTGCACCATGTCACCCCCATAGCCTCCACATGTGCACCATGTGACCTCTATAGCTTCCCTTTGGGCAGCACAGCACCCCTATAGCCTCCGCTTGGGCAGCACAACACCCCCATAACCTTCCCTTGTGCAGCATGACACCCCATAGACTCCCCATGCCCACCCAAACATCAATAGCACAAAAAGAGCATTCAGAGATCCTCCAAAAATTCAGGAAAAACAGCAAAACAAGGCAGAGATGCTTACCTGCCTAGGCCTCCAAACAAATGCACTATCAGGATGCAGTGGACCCATGTGGTTAAGATGGTGGCAACACAGGTGCAGAATTACCAATGAGGCAACCACTCACAACCTACCAAACTAATGGAGGGGGTGGCTGCTTGGCATATTACTGCACATAAAAGACTTGTATGTGGCGCTGTTCACACAATGGAGATGCACAGCCTTCAGGTTAACAGCCTAGTAGTGACATCCTTCTATTAGATCAGGTGGGCTGCCCAGCGCTATCCAAATGCACCCCATGTGAACAGACACCACAGTTTGTGTGAACAGCACCACATACAAGTCTTTTATGTGCAGTAATATGCCAAGCAGCCACCCCCTCCATTAGTTTGGTAGCTTGTGAGTGGTTGCCTCATTGGTAATTCTGCACCTGTGTTGCCGCCATCTTTACCACATGGGTCCAGTGCATCCTGATAGTGCATTTGTTTAGAGGCCTAGGCAGGTAAGCATCTCTGCCTTTTTGCTGTTTTTTGATGCCCACCCAAACATCCCATACACATGAAAAAAAATGAACACCACATACTCACCTCGATCCCATTCCCCGGTGTGCTGCTTCTCTCCCTGCCTCCGGTGCAACTGACTCTCCACAGCACACAGCTGTCGTGATGAAATGACGTCAATGTGTCAGCCATTTCACATGCTCATTGGTGGAGGAAGGGGTCGGAGGCCCCTCCTCCACCAATTAAGTCAGCGCAGATGGAGACAGTGAGTGGACGGGTACGGTGTGGCCCGTGGACCTCTGTTTTCCAGTCCCTCGGCTGTCTCGGTCCATGGGCCAGACTGAGACAGCTAAGGGCCAGATGTGGCCCAAGGGCCTCACTTTGTCCAGGTCTGCTCTACGACCTTCAGCTATTGGGTCCCAAAGCTGGACACCTGGCATGAGCTGTTCCTCTATGCCTTGGATGAGTTGTGCTGTCCTGCCACTAACATCTTGTCTGAGTGGGTTTTTAGTGCCACTGGGGTGTCATGATGGACAGGCGCTTTCACCTTTCAAAAGAAAGTGCTGACAGGCTCACTCTGATAATGACAAACAAAGCCTGGATTAGACCAGACTTTTCCACAAAACCAGATTACAGCAGCACATAAAGTGTTTTTAATGTTTAATTTTTTAAAGAGGCCTGCCAGTTGTTTCTTTTTAGGATCCAGGGATGACTAGATTATTACTACTACTTACAATTTTTTCCAGGCTTTGCACTTTGTGCAAAGCCTTTATGATTCTAGAAGTACCACAACTATATTTTCTTATTTTTTATTGTATGAGGCACTCCAGTTAATGACTTCAAGTGTGTATATATGACCATGCTTGCAACTATTGGCAGGTGTTGCATTGTGTACAACTTTTATGAGTGTAGGAATAACACAACTACACTTTTTGTTTACAATATTTGAATGCGGCACAACAGTTGGTGCCTTCAAGGGTGTATGGATGACCCTACTTGAAATTTTTGTCAAGATTTGCACTTAGTGCATAGCTTTATGAGACTAGGAGTACCGCTACAGAAAAATTTAAACAGAATATGAATGAGGCCCTCCTTCATGTCTAGTACAGGGTGTATATGAGTCACTCGGAGTCTCTAATTTTTAGCGCTTCTTGCTTCCTTCATAAATTACACTGAAATTTCACATTTTTTTAAATAAAAATTCAATTTCGGTTTACTTAAATTACAATTTTTTACACCCTTTTTAAATTTTGCCTTTTTATGAGTCATTATACAGGACAAAAATGTTTCTTAATATTTGTTTTCCTGTAAACTTCAATTTTGTGGTGATTTTTAATGTTTTATTGTCAGTTCTTAAAGTAGAGTAAAAGAGTGACACAATTGTTCCCAGCACCAATTTGGGAACCAGAGATGCTTCCAGGGATCTTCCCCATACTGTTCTCCTTCCATTCAGCACTTTTCCATCCATTTCAACATTTTCACTGCCTCCCAGACCTCTTTGTAGGGTCTGCCAGAAAAATGCTCAGACTTCCCATTGAATTCCATTATGCTCGTTACTTGAAATGAGCATCCTAGCATTATGAATTGCTCGGTTCGAGTAACGAGCATCCAAGCATTTTAGTGCTCGCTCATCTCTAATTTTGTCTTTTTTATATATACAGCTCTGGCAAAAATTAAGAGACCACTGCAAAATGTTCAGTTTGTCTGATTTTTCTCTTTATAGGTATATTTTTGAGTAAAACATAAATTTTCTTTTATTCTATAAACTACTGACAACATGTCTCCGAATTTCCAAGCAATACATTGTTTCTTTTTTTTTCTGAAATGAAGAAATGGTCAAAATTACAAAAAATATTTCATGCGTCTTGGCATGCTTTCCACCAGTCTTTCACACTGCTTCTGGCGCAAAAATGTAAGCAGTACTTCTTTGTTTGATGATTGTGACTATCCATCATCCTCTTGATTACATTCCAGAGGTTTTCAATGGGGTTCAGGTCTGGAGATTGGGCTGCTTATGACAGGGTTTTGATGTAGTGGGCTCTTAATTTTTGCCAGAGCTGAAGTGTAGGCCTTAGATAATAAAAATCTGTCAGCAGATTTCTGCAGTTTTGATAGGATTCCTGTTTTGTCTGATGTGCTGTAGGAGTAGAACAGCTAAGACTTCTGGGCTCTGTATAACTGCATCCTCACTCCTGAGTGGCAGCATCAGGTGTATTCTGTACATTAGCAGCAACCTGCTGATCTGTGGTGGTGGCGGGGTTACCCAGAATAGCTGGTCAGCTGGGCACGCGAGACCTAGTCCTCTAGTGATAATCTTCCTGCTGATAAAATATTGGTTGTATTGAAACTTATGCACACAGCCTAATAAAGGACACATCGCTGGAATTAGGCTTTCAGCTGCAACATTATACTACTCTAAGTTTAATTGTAAAAAAAATGCTGACTGATTCCCTTTAAGTAGTCTTTAGTGAACTCAACAACATGGCTGGAAGAGCTTCTGCATATAAGATTGGTATCAGACAAGTGCATGAAAAAAATCAACTGTTTATCTGTTTGAAAAAAATTAACTTTTATCTGTATTATGTACTGTATGTCATCTATATGTCATTAGTATATCTCAATTTTTGACATGCATTACAATCATTCAGTAACCATTTTATTTATCACCAATTTAAAAAAAATAAGGCATGGCCAATGCTGACAATGTCATTATTTCTATGGATCTGTTAAAGATTGATGTCTTACAAATAATGTCTATATAGTATCCAACTTTTTCCCTCACCCATTAAGTTTAAAGGGCCAAATTTATCCATTTTCATTAGGTATGGGCAGGCTGGTGGAAGTTCGGGTCCTAGTAACCTGACCCGAGCTTTTTAGAAAGTTCATTTTGGGTACTGGAACAGTACCTGAAATTCCACCACAACTGGAACACCATTGAAAAAAATGAATCCCCAACTGCTAAGAAAAAAATTCTCCCTCTCCTCCGCATCACCACGGACTTACCCCGAACACTGCTCCAGACTTAAGTAGAAAGTCCATGTTCAGTGTTCAGGCTTGAACAGTGACTGTCTGGTGCAAACGCTGAACATTTTTCTTCGGTTTTGCCCATCTTTAATTTTCTTCACTGAACTATATCTGATTTTCCTCATTTTTTGTTCTGTGTGTCCATCTTTTCCAGTTACGTTTCATCATTTTTTTCTCTTAAGCAAAGATAAAAATTGATGGAGGCTTCCCAATGGTCTCCTAGAAGCCAGTTTCTGAAACAGAATATGGTTATAACTCAGATAAAATCTGTATGGTGTCCATTTTTTTTATTGACCCATTCACTTGATGGTGTAAGTTTGGTTCACAAATCAGATCAAAGTGGGACATGTCGTTTGTTTTTTTTAGAAGGATCAGATCATAGATCAGCAGAGATAAATCCTGACATGTTAATAGCACCATAGGCTTTAATGTGTCATTGTTCTGTCAAACACTGTAAAAAATTGTGAAGAACTTTGACAACAAACATGCAACAAAAATGGACCATGAATGATGCCTTATATAAAAAACTAGTGTGGTTGCTACAATATGTCATATATGAACACTAAGAAAAGAGTAGGATTTTGTGATGAATGCATGAGTTTTCAACCTCTTACATCTGTCCTTTGAACAGCATACAACATTACAGAAATCATAATTTATACATTCATTTTATTATACATATTTTTTTCCTATCTTTTATATGGATGTTGTGTTTACGTACACAATACTTCTGTATAGTGTTAAAATGGGTTTGCCAAGATTAAAACAAAAAGTTTATGACAAACACATCAGTTATGGGTATAAATATGGTACACATAGTCAATGTTAATTTCTGTAAAAATTGAAAATGGCTGTATTCAAATATTTGGCATTGAAAAAGTGAGATGTAAGAATACAACATGCTATATAAATATATATGTCCACTTAACATGGATCACAATTAGTGATGAGCGAGTATACTCGTTGCTCGGGTTTTCCCGAGAACACTCAGGTGATCTCCGAGTATTTGTTAGTGCTCGGAGATTTAGATTTTGTGGCCTCAGCTGCATGATTTACGGTTGCTGGACAGCCTGAACACATGTGGGAATTCCCTAACAAACAGGCATTCCTCACATGTATTCAGCCTGTCTAACAGCCATAAATCATGCAGCTGAGGCCACAAAAACTAAATCGCCGAGCACTAACAAATACTCAGAGACCACCCGAGCGTGCTGGGGAAAACCCGAGCAATGAGTACACTCGCTCATCACTAATCACAATTAAAATGAGTAAAGATTATAATAGAAATTCAGTGCAAATATAAGATTACATCCATACCATAAGTAAAAAGAGAAACACTGACAAGACAAACAGGACTTCCGAACGCCCACGTGCGTTTCGTTTCGCATTGGATTTCTCAAGTAGGGATTAGAATAAGGGTGCATGCATGGACCTTAGAAATCCTTTCTCAACCAATGAGGGATTCAATTAGATAATACAATGTTAAAAACAGGTTGTGGAGATAAGAATAAACCAATTTCCATATGTGCAATGAAGAAAGAAACTCAGGAAATAATGTATGTGCTCCATGGTGCAGTAACAAGATAACATCATTCAGGATATGTGCATGCTGATACAGTGCACATATCAAAAATAGATGAAGTGGCTGAATGGACCAATGAAAAAGGCCATGTATTCCACCATGGGCAGGACCGCCAAGATGGTAAAGGAAATGATGTCAATGAAGGTGAAATCAATTCGTTCCATCATGGAATGCATGAGGCCATAAATAGTGTATTGTGCCACTACCTTTAACAATTATCATGGCAATATCAAGAGGATATTGAATAAATGTTGGTTCATTTTGAAGAATGATCCAGTTTGATCAAAAGCCTTACTGAAAAACCCGAATATACTCTTTTGGAGGAATAGGAATTTAAAAAAATCATAGCATCAAGTGATATTGATACTAAGAAAGCACTGACTTACAAAATTGATCATTTATCCCTCTTCCAGGATTAGAGGGTACGTATCACTGTGCTGGAGCCAAATGCCAATGCTGTGCTGTGGTCAAACATGGTTGCAATAATTTTTTATCAGTAGTTTCTGGCAAAGCCTTCCCCAATGACCAGTTTTTAAATTGAAATACATCCTTTATGGTTTATTTAATTAAGTGCATCTGTAATCTTCAATATGTCATACTGTACCATCCAATCTGTCCACAATAGAATGAATAAGCATAGGTCCAAAATTAGGAATGGAGTGACTAATGATACCCTTTCTAGACAACACCAAAAAACCCTGACAATTTACAGCTAACAGTACTAGAGCATATGTCTGAAAAATATCCACATAGGTTCCAAAAATGTATAAATAGGGAATCCTTCTGGATTTTAAATTATCTACTTTGATCCTGGAAGGTTTCAATGAATGCATAGAAAATACGCAGCAATGCAGTATTAGCTGTGCAATTGTCACGATAGGACTGGCGAGTAAACTGAGACCAGGGGCACCTTTCCTGACCCTAGCACAAGGGGGCGCCCTAACTCGCCCTGTTCCCCGGGATACCTCAGATGGTGAGGATGCCGAGGCCTCCACCCTTGCCCTGTCTCCTAACTGCAGCCCTGCGTCTGTCCCCTTCCCCCAGCAGTGGAAGAGAGGAGCTACCGTATTGCGCAGTACACCAACCCAACAGACAGGGGTACAAAGACAAGGGTAAAAGAAAATTCCACTCACACAAATATACTCTCACAAATAACAGAGGTATTCACCAGGGTGTGAACGACGGGGGGGGGGGGGCAGAAAATAAGGCTAGTAAGGATGAGGAATTTACAAGCGTACAAACCAAGCAACAGTTGCAAAATAAACTCCTCCAGCTCTCCAGACACCGACTCTTCACTCTCCAGGTCTATCTCTAGCAAGTGCTATCTCAGACAAGGATCTGTTTGAGTATATGTTTATTTTTTATTTTACGTCACTGGGCAATATACTATGTTACTGGGCAATATACTACGTGGCTGGGCAATATACTACGTGGCTGTCCAATATACTACATACTACGCGGCTGGGAAATATACTACGTGGCTGGGCAATATACTGCGTGGCTGGGCAATATACTACGTGGCTGGGCAATATACTATGTTGCTGGGCAATATACTACATGGCTGGGCAATATACTACGTGGCTGGGCAATATACTATGTGGCTGGGCAATATACTACGTGGCTGGGCAATATAGTACGTGGCTGGGCAATATACTACGTCACTGGGCAATATACTACGTGGCTGGGCAATATACTACGTGGCTGGGCAATAAACTACGTCACTGGGCAATATACTACATGGGCTGTGCAATATACTACGTGGTCATGCATATTCTAGAATACCCGATGCGTTAGAATCGGGCCACCATCTAGTTTTTTACATAATTTCTTTTATCATTGTTGTTCTTCTTTGTTAAAATCAGTTCTCTTATCGTTCTCTTATTTGCGCATATGGAATAGTTATCCCCTAAGGCATGTGTGTAAAATTCTGTTATTTGACATGGGAAATCATATATGAACGTGTTGTCTTTGTAAATACTGGGTTAACAACTCAATTGCAATTATTACATCATCTTGGACAGGTATATGGGTTGGGAATGACTTTCTGTTTGATTATACCTGATAAAGGAGATGGACCATCCCCAAAATGAAATAGTTCAATAATTGTTGTTACTTGGATCCTGCTCCTTCATGGCAGCACCCATACAACCCCGCTATCTCCCTCTCACTGGCTTCACCTCTGTTTTGGTGCTTCTTGGGTTAAGTTTCCACAATCAGTTTTTGGTGAGTTTTTAACTCTGCTAATTTGCTCTGCATAAAAAAGGCAGTGACTTACAGTTCCAACAAAGTGGATAGGAATTAGATCTCTTGTCCACTGTGCTTTCTTTTTCTCAGCTTAAACTGACTTGTGGTGCGTGTGCCAAATTAGAAACATGTCAATTCTATTGCGAGTACGCTGAGTTTTATGTATGGATTTTTCCCAAAGAATTGTATTGATATGGAAAATCCGCAGATAAAAGATGCATTTGTGTTTATATTGCTTTTCTGCTGCAGAAACGTATTAAAAACGCATGCAATGTGTACTTGACTGTATCAATAAACTTGTGTCAAAGCTAAATACTAAGAGAAGGAAGCAGCTTTATTTAAAACATGACAAACTGAAAACATGACATACAAAAGAAAGACAAAAACTGCACAGTCAAAAATGTGATAAAAACGTGTATAAAACTCATTCACAAATGTAATTAAAAAGCAAAAGTAACCTAATTTACATATAATAGATGCAGGAATGGTGGAGAAAATCAACAACAACAAAAACCCACCAAATGCTTATCTTAGGAATGTAGGCTTACAGAGGTTATCCGGTCCAAGTCAATAAGTCCGCAGTCAGTCTGTGTGCCTGCAGACCTATGAATCCCCCCAGCACACGCACTGTGCACTGTGTGGGATTCACTGGTTTCAGACCCAGGACAGGAGGGTATGTATGGGTTATACATACTCCTGACCACTGGGCACTGCCTCACTTCCGTAAACTTGTGTAGAGTGAGGCTGCGCCATCTAGTTGGCCATGTCCACTGGCCGGCCGCATCACTAGGCAGCGCTCCCTCACTCAAAACAAATGTATGGAGCGAGGCCATGCCCACTGGCCGTTAGTATGTATAACGCATACGTACCCTCTGGTCCCAGGTCTGACACTGGTGAATCCCCACAACACACAGTGCGTGCACTGGGGGGATTTATTGGTTTGGACCGGAAACCCCTTTAACAAGATATTATGCTCAATAAGATTTTTTCCTCCTAGTGTGTAAAATGTCCTTGCACTGTTGCTTTTGCCATCATTGAGTGGAGAAACCACTCTGTCCAATAAGGGTCTATTTAAAAGGGTTGCCACACATAGCCCTAGAAATCCCTGTTTCTCCACTGTGTATACCGTGTTAAATAGATTTCTAAAAGCAAACACATTTTGAGTTGTGTATTTGTTACTTTAAATTTCCTCAGTACAAGCAAAACTATATCTGTCTACCTACAAAAGCGGTTTTCTATAATCACAAACACTATATACATTTCATACAGTTTTGGCCATTTGTAATATAGGATAGTGCTGTGCTTTAACATTGTGTCGAGCTACATTCTCATCACTTTATTTACTCATAATAAATTCTCCTGACCTCCAGCTCTTCAGTCCATCATCTTAATTCAAATTGATTTCCACACTTAGCGAACATTCATTTGCATGAATCAATCCTGGGATTCAGGGGCCATGGCATCTGATCACTGAACTGTCTCTTTCATTTACTCACTACTTGCTGCTCTGTATGTGTGAGCCTGTCTCGCTATTGTTTGCTAATTTTATTTTACTTTTCCTATTGAGCTTCAAAGACTGCACTTAGGAAAATCCAGGTAACGTCAAAGACTTTTTATTTCTGCTGTGATTAAATCCCTTAAGGACAGGGTGATTTTTTGCTTTTCCGCTTTCGCTTTTTCCTCCACTTCCTTCAAGAGCCATATGAGGGCTTATGTTTTGTAGGACAAGTTCTTCTGTTGAATAATACCATTTATTTTATCATGTAATGTACAGGAAAATAAGGAAAAAATTCCCAATGAGATGAAATTATAAAAATATATATATATATATATATATATATATATATATATATATATATATATATATATATATATATATATATATATATATATATATATATATATATATATATTTGCAATTCATTTTTTTGTGTTTTACTTTTAGGGCTTTCATTGTTCAGTAAAAAATTACCTGGAAATATTATTCTATGGGTCAATAGGATTTCGGCAATATCAAACTTCCACAGTTGTCTTTTTTTTTTTATTAGAGAGATAAAAAAAAATCAGAAATATGAAAACAGAAATTTGCTTGTGTCTCTATTTATCGAGACCCGTAACATTTGAATTTTTCAGTCAATGTAGCTGGATGAGGGCTTGTTTTTGCCAGAGTGAGCTGATCTTTTTATTAATACTACTTGGGGGAAGATACAATTTTGGGGTTGATCGCTTCTTATTGCATTTTTTTGAAGAGTTGTGTTGACCAAAAAAAAAATCACAACTCTGATGTTTCCATTTTTTTCTCTATGGTTTGTACCAATCGGGTTGATTAATTTTATATTTTGAATGATTAGACTTTTATGTACGCAGTCAAACCAAATATGTGCATTTGTTTTTAAGATTTGTATTTTAAAAAGAGGAAAAGTGAAGTAATTTGAATTTTTCAATTTTTTAAAATCAAATAATCTTAATAATTTTAAAACAATATTAAAAGTACCTTTGTTTTGCTGTGTACAGAGCAAATCACAGCCACACACGAATAACAGCAGCAAGAGCACTCTCATGATAGGTATGGGGGTCTTTGACTGGCCCCCGGCTATCATGCCATTTCATCGACGCCAAAGGATGGTTAAAGCAGCGTCCCCTCAGACCGCACGCTGCAAATGCTGCCTGAGAATTACAGTGGCATTAAAATTAATAGCTTCGGAAAGAGATCTAGTTCACTCATGGATGTTAGATGCAGTTGATGGCTAAATAACACAAGATAAAAATAAATATGAAAAACATACGGGAGAGTTGAAAGTTAGGAAAGGTAGAACAAGGTACAAACAATGATATTTCTGAAAGTATTTAACTATAAGTCCGGAGTCACACTAGCATAGAATACGAACGAGTGCTATGCGAGAAAACATCCCATAGCACTCGGCTCAGTCTTACTCAATGGGGCAACTCAGATCTGTAATTATTTTCTTATGCCAAATCGGCATGCTGTGATTGGCACAGAAACTCGGCCACTCGCACCCATATAAGTCTATGGGTGCTAGAGACACAACATAAAAAAGCCCGCGAGGGCCGTGGTGTTACTCGGTATCGGGTCCGGTCATTATTAAAAGGGTGGTCACGGTGGCACTGATCCGGTCCGTGGCCCTGGGCGCCCAAGTAAAAGGGATAGTCTTTAAAGGGATTTGCAAAATAATAAATGTTCGTGAAGCCACCTGTGGTATTCGGTCAGGGATGACCAACACTGCTTAAATGGGTCCTCTGGGGTGATGTTATGGCAGCCAGATGGTATAACTTCCCACAGGTGAAGTAGCTCACCAGGGCTCCCGGTGAATAGATGGAAGATGGTGAGTGGTGCAGTAAAGAATGAAGGACGCAGTTGTGCAGGGCACCAGATCACAGGTACAGGCAGGGTCCTACCAACATGGAAGCGAGTTCAGAGTTCAGCTTTACCAGTTGGAGTTAAATGCCTTCCTCTTAGCACTGTGGTTCTATAGTCCCTTACTGCCTATGGCTTCTTAGCAAGGTCCTCTCAGTTATCTCTGTCCTTTATTGAAGTGGGACACAAACTCGTATGACAGGTGACTCGAGCCTTTTTACAGGGTCTCTATCATGACCCGGGCTCTATGTGTCACTATGTCTCCTGGGTATTAGAATGGACAGGTTACGTGTAGTCTAGCTGTCCTACAGGTTTCTGCTGTGGCTCCTACAGTATGACACAACCTCGTTCTTCCGGTTACCGGTATCTGCACACTATCAGGGAGGTAGCCCAGTCACAGCTATTCTCACTTGTTGTCACTCTCCTGTGCTTCGCTCTCCAGCACGTTAGCTAAAGGCTGTTCTTACTTCTGTATCTCGCTATCTAGGAGCTACAGCCGCTCAGGCTGTACGGCCCCTCACCCGTCCTTCTGCCTCAGACTGCTCCAGTCTCTGTCCGGCACCAACTGTTTAAATCTTTTTAGCTGCCTAGCAGCTGCCTAGCAACTAATTCCTCCTCCCGAACAGAGAGAGCAGCTCCCCTGAAGTTAGGTGTAGAGCTCCCCCTTCTGGCCTGGAGTCAGAACGGTGTTGTATGTGCTAATTACCTGTTAAAAGGTATCCTCCATTGCTTCCAAGCGTGACATCACTCTCCCCGTGAGGAAAGCAATGCCACTGTGACAACCAGGACCCTGGGGCATCACACATGCACAACACTCGGATATCATCCGAGTGCGGTGCGATATACGCCAATGCCAGCAGTGGAAGAGATGGAGAAATTACTTTCTCCACATCCTCCGCAGCTGTGCTGTGATTCTCTCTGTGTGAGAGGCTCGGAGCACAGTAGCATGACACTCAGGTACCGCTCTCAGCATAGCAGGAGCCGCGGGTCATTAGCATATTGCTCTTGCATCAGATGCCATATACTACTGTGACCCAGGCCTTAAGTTAATTAGGTTACTTGCATTTTTCATTGCCTTTTTTATTTAAGTTTTTTTACTTGCTTTTTTATTTTGCTTTTTTTTAATGGTGTGTTTTTATCTCTTTTTTGTGTGTCATGTCGTAAATAAATATGTTATGTTGTTTTATATTTCCTGACATTTGGCTTTGCCAATTTATTGATATAGACATGTGCGAATTACTTGTGTTTTTAATGCTTTTCTACTATGGATACGCACTAAATCCACATTTACACTTTGCACATGCAATGCAAGTATATATAGTTCCAGCAAAGTGACTGGGGTTATAGAAACATCATGCCCACTGTTCTTTTATTTTACTCAGTGTAAACTGACCTGCAGTGAATTTTTCAAATCTGCAACATGTCAATGTCTCTTGTGAGTACGCTGAGTTTTATGTGCTGATATTTCCCATACACATGCATAATATGTGGAAAATCCACAAGTAAAAAACACACATGCGATTTTAGTGCATTTCTGCAATGGAAACATATAAAAACACATGTAAACTGCCTATATCAATAAAGTTTTGTCTAACCAAATATGAGAAAGTATCCAAAATAAAGCAGCTCTATTTAAAACATGACACACCAACAAGAGACAAAAAAATGAAGCATGAAAAACATTATAAAAACAGGTGTAAAAAAAGAATTCGAAAACATAATGAAAAAAGCGCAAGTAGCTGAACTTACATAACGGGTGCGTACATGGTACAGAAAATCTGCAATATCAAAAACTCACCAAAAGCTCATTGTGGGAACATAGCCTCAAGGTCACCCAACAAGCAATTATGAGGGGGATACCCTAAATTATTTTTTTGGGGGGTCCCCCATTTTAATAACCAGGAAAGGCTAAGTATACAGCAGTGAGCTAATATTAAACTGGGAAGCTCCAAGGGTATTACCCCCTTCCCAGGCTATAAACATCTTTCCCCAGCTGTCCACTTTCCCTCTGCTGGTTGGGGGATCCCACACCATTTTTTTCAGAGATTTATTTATTTATTAAATACTTGTATAGTAAGCTACACAAGCTTACTAATTATACTAATTATATATGTCACTGACATCATTATATCTCTCTATTCTATGTGTTTGTATCTATTCTATTTTGTTGGGTCACGCTGTGATTTTACTGTACACGACTGCTGAAATGTTGGGTTTTCAAGGACATGGGTGTGTAAAAATCAGACAGCATAGTCCAAGTGCCGTGTGATATTTTAATTACACCCATTGACTGGCATTGGCGAGTCTCATCCGATATATGAGGGCAATCACAGCATTCTGCGATTTTTTTCTCAGTCCGATTTCAGCTGAGAAAAAAAATTGCAGATGAGCAAGAAAACATAGGTTAAAATTGATCAGTGTGCAATCCGATTTTTTTATCAGATTGCTCTCATCCGTTTTACTCGCAGATGAGTGTGAGCCCCTAGGCCTTGACTCATCTGTATGGCTTTGAAAAATTTGCAGTTTTATTTTTTTAGAATTGTAGCACAGTCAGTATTTACCTATCTGGTTAAAAATACAAAGCTACGTTTTATTTTTGATTTTCTCCCTGACGCTTTTAGCATTAGGATTGAAACTGGAGATTCTATCTTGCCTCTTGTGCAGGTTCTGACCCTGTCTTTTTCAAGCTTTTATCTTGTTTGTTTGATAAATTCAGTAGCCGCCCCTGGCCTCCATCCATATCTGTCTTACAAATGTGTCCTCTACTGTACGGAGCGTAGAAACAAATAGCATCCAGACAGTGGGAAGTGTCAGAATGTGATGCTGTTTATGAACCGTAGAGTTTTCATAGGAACGGAAAACAGTTTTTTTTTTCTCTCCAATTCGTAACATGGTGATAATACATTTCTTAGAACTAGTGCAGTAGAAGAGATCTATCACAGACTGTGCAGATAAAAATATATATCACAGTATATGATTCCATCCTTGAGCATTGCATGAAAACATCATTACACATAGCACTGATTCTCCAAAAAGTTATTTTATCTAAATAAAATCCAAAGGCTGGCTTATCTAGGGCTGGCATGCAATGGCGTGTTACTATATCTTGATTGTGGCTGGATACTGAAATAACAAAATTTGTAAATAAATTGCTTCTCTGAGAATATATTAAGTGCAAATTTAAGTCAAGTGCTAATCAGATGGGACTCTCAGAAGAAAATTGCTTACCACGAGACCTGTTGACCATGGACATGACTAAAGGTGTGTACTAGTCACTAACCAACTTATAACCACCAAGATGATCACGTATATAGAAAATTGAAGAGCTGGCCACTCTTAATTGATTAACTGCAGGCATAGAACTGTTAGCGCCTATACAATCAAGACACCTTACTGTCTGTCACTGTCACTAGACTCTTAACTTGGATGAATCTAAGTCCACTTAACTTACATGGGGAAAATAAGACAGCGCGGTCTTGTAAGGAGCACTATGGCAGAGAATGGGGCCAGACAACAAAAATTAAAAGGCACAACAAACCTTTATTATCCACTATTATCCACAGCGCGTTTCGACAGCAGTGTGCTGTCTTCATCAGGCGGCATACAAAAGGGGAAGTTAATTGCATATTTTTAAAAAAATGCACCAATAGAAAAGAACGATCAATTAAACAATTAATTCAATCATAAAGACACTCTTGAGGTGCCAGAGAATAATATATGTATAAAAAAATAAACAAAATTTAAAGCGATTATAAAAATGATAAAAAAAATACAAATGTATAATATAAAACATAACATAAATTAATTAAAACAATGCCATATATTAAAGGTAAATTGAGTTAAACTGATTTATTAGCTGACAACATTATCTATAGTGAGGTTCAAGCCATCTGGAGCCAGGGTAACCAATTTAAAGATCCAGTAACTTTCCCTGTTTACAAGACTTCTCAGTCTATCAGGAACATTATTGGAAATTTGATCAATAATAATGAGAATCAAACATTTTGGATCTTTTTGGTGTGTTAGGCAGAAAAGCTTTGATATACTATGCAGTAAATATCCATTACGGATATTGTGACGATGATTATTCAGACGGGCGTGCATTGCTTGAATGGTGTGGCCAACATATTAAAGGCCGCATGTGCATTGCAATAAATAAATGACAAAGATTGATTGGCAGCTTACATGACATTTAATGGTGTAGTTGGTGCCTGTTGTGTTCGATGTGAACATTTTTACACTTATTACATTTTTACATTTATTATGAATGGAAGAACAACATAAACATTTGGGAGTTCTGCAAGCAAAGCATCCTGGATTTGATATAATCCTAGTTCCTATAGGTTTAATGTAGTGTTGCTTGGGGCAACAAAATTATGTAAATTGCGATTCTTCCTGAAAATAATTTTTGAATGGAAACATGAGACCGATTAAATGTGGTAACAAAACTCTATTTCACTAGATCAGAGGTATTGGCATTATTTGGTTTATGATTGATTCTATCAATACAGTCCTTTTGGGAAAAGGATTTTACCTTTTGAAAAGCATCTTAAAGTAACCTTTTTGGGTAGCCTTTTTGCTGAAACCGCTTTTTTAAAATTTTGGACTCAACTAAAAAATCTCCTTCGTTCATGCAATTTTTCTGTATTCGCCAATACTGGCCATAAAGGTATGTTAGTAATCCATTTAGGGAGGTGTCCACTATTGAAGAAAAGGTAACTATTGACATCAACCCATTTGAAATGTGCTGACGTGAAAAATGTACCAGTCTTATCCACTTGAGCCAATAGGTCTGCAAATTGGATAGCAGTATCAGATATAGAGGCTGAAAAAGAAAGACCCCAAGAGTTCTTATTGAGTGTTTCTACAAATTCCAAAGCCTCTTGCCTTGTGCCCATCCAAATAAAAAATAAATCATCAATAAAATCGATGGTAGAGAGCTACCTGCCCACAAGCCAGAGGGGACTGCACGATGAAGACAGACTCAAAAGCCATAAAAATTTGCATAACTTGGGGCAAATCTAGTCCCCATCGCGCAGCCCCTGATCTGGCGGTACATAGAACCTTCAAATGAGAAAACATTATTCAAAAGAAACAAAATAGCGTTTTTTAAAAAATTCTTTTTGTGTAGCAGGCATTTGGTCATCAGAGGATAAGGAGTCATCAATGGCACCCAATCCTAAATTATGAATTATATTGATGCAAAGTGTGTTGACATCCATAGTGAGAAGGAAACTATTTGGTAAAAGGGGAAGCTCTTGAAGATATCCAATTAATTGGGAAGAATCCCTCAAATAAGAATCCAATTTCAAAACATATTTTTGGAGAAAAACATCAATATAATGAGATAAGTTACAGGTTATAGATCCTATCCCCGAAATTATAGGTCAACCCGGGGGTTTTTTTTGATCTTTTTGTAGTTTAGGAAGAAAATTTAAAAAAGGGGACCTGAAGATGAGAAATGTTTAAAAATGTCTTCTCTTTATTATTAAGGATGCTCTTAGCATGTGCATCTTTTATTAGCTCATTATATTTAAAAAAACATTTTTGTAGAAGGGCCGCTAATAAATTTCTCATAATATTCTTGGTCACTAAGGATCCTTAGCCTTTCATTAAAATACCAACCTCTGTTCATGATTACTACACCCCATCAGCATTTTTGATGATAATATCTATTATTTACATGCTGCCCTGCCACGACTGACGGCGTTCACCGTCGCTGCCGCTACTGCTACCGCCGCCACTATTGATGCTGCTGCTCCCACCTTCAGGTATTCCCCTCTGCTGACCTCCACTCCCCGCTGTCCAATTCCACCCCCCGACCTCCGCTCCCTCCCCCCTGCCCCCTCCCCCGCTGCTGCAAGCTCCGCCTCCATCTTCTGCATCTCCTCAGCCTGCTGCTGCCCTGGTGATCCCCCCACCCCAGTAATCACCACGATCACTCACTGCCCCGGTGATCACCCTCTGCCCTGGTGTTCATCCCCCCTGCCCCCTGATCGCCCCAAATACCCCCTGCCCTGCTGATGGCCCCCCTGCCTCGCTGATGGCCCTGGCAATCGCCCCCTCCCCTGCTGAATGCCCCCTGCCCGTGATCACCCCCTGCCCCCTGATCACCTCCTGCCCCCTGATGGACCCCATGTCCCTCTGATGGACCCCCTGCCCCTCTGATGGACCCCCTGCCCCGGCGATCGCCCCCTACCTGGTGATTGCCCCTCTTCCTTGGTGATTGCCCGCTTGCCCCAGTTTAGCCATTAGGGTTAGAGTTGGGCTTTAGTGAGTTGGGCTAAAGTTAGGGTTATGGTTAGGGCTAAAATTAGGGTTAGTGTTGGGATTAGGGTTAGGGTTGGGATTAGGCTTAGGGGTGTGTCAGGGTTAGGTTTGTGGTTAGGATTCGGATTAGGATTAGGGGTGTGTTAGGGTTAGGTTTGTTTAGGGTTAGGGTTGGAGATAGGGGTATGTTGGGGTTAGGTTTGGAGTTAGAATTAGGGGTTTCCACTGTTTAGGCACATCAGGGGCTCTCCAAATGCAACATGATGCCTGCAGACCATTCCAAGCCCTGACATGTGCCTATACAGTAGTTTTATCCCAAATATGGAAATATGGGGTATCAGCATACTCAGGTCAAATATGACAACAACTTTTGGGGTCTAATTTCTCCTGTTACCCTTGGGAAAAAAAATTGGGGACTAAAAGATCATGTTTGTGGAAAAAATATGATTTTTTTTATTTTCATGCCTGGGCGCTATAAACTAAACACCTGGGGGTTCAAAGTTCTCACCACACATCTAGATAAGTTCTTTGGGGGTGTCTAGTTTCCAAAATGGGGTCACTTGTGGGGGAGCTCCAATGTTTAGTCACACAGGGGCTTTCAATATGCGACATGGTGTCCATTAACGATTGGAGCTAATTTTCCATTCAAAAAGTCAAATGGTGCTCCTTCCCTTCCGAGTCCTGCCATGCATAATACATAAAGTTAGAAAAAAAATTACCGCTGTGCTTCCAAGAACGCCATGCCTCTGAGCCCTGCAAACCCCCTTCCCCTCATCAAACACGTGCCAAACGCTCATGATACACCACCGTTATCATTGCTAAAGTGCTGAAAATATTTTTGTGGCAAAGCAAATATTTTCCTGCACCTTTTACTGAATGAAACAGATTTTTACCGATTTTATAAAATTTTGTTCAGGTTTCTGATTACGAATCCGAATGTGCCATATCCGTGTCGAATTTATATTTGATAAACATTTTCCTATCAAATTTGCTCATCTCTAGTCACTATTATCTTGTTCACTGTAACTTCTATTTGGGTTTTGTATGTAACCCCCTCCTCATGTACAGCACCATGAAATCAATGGTGCTAAAAAAACCCCAAAACTAATAAATCTCCGAATGATGTTCCACCCAGTCTTCACCCCTGCCCTTCTTTGCCGACTACACACACGAAAAAGCTGCTGCATGTGGCACCTGTGTTTCATCATCATCATCATCATCAGAGATGTGCTGCGGGTGTCCACTGACTCTTTGCACTGCCGCCCCACGTACTTATCCTCAAACAGAACAGGTGGCCGGGCATCAGTGCACTCAATCTCTTCCACTTGAGGGACAGGGTGAGGTGGATGACCCACACAAAACAGCCAGCAGAATAATTAAAAAGGAGAAATCATGCTGCATAACTTGGGCTCAGACAGATTGACTGATTTGCAAGGGGTTGAAGTGAGTGACAGATGCCTACAAAGCCATCCATAACCTTTCTCCTCCATATATTTCCAGACTAATCTCTCTATATCTTCCCTCACGTAATCCCCGGTCCTCCCAAGACTTCCTCCTCTCCTCCACCCTTATTCGCTCCTCACCCAATCACCTCCAAGACTTCTCCCGAATATCACACATCCTCTGGAATTCAGTACGTCCGGTTATCCACTACTTTTGGATCCTTCAAAAGAAACCTGAAAACCCACCTCTTCAATGAAGCTTACAGCCTGTAAAGACCACACGGCCACCTTAACACCATTGGAGCTACTGCAACCCTCGACCTACTGTCTCCTTAATCCTGTAGAATGTAAGCCCGCAAGGGCAGGGTCCTCTCCCCTCTGTACCAGTCTGTCATTGTTAGTTTTGTTTACTGTAAGTGATATTTGTATTTTGATGTAACCCCTTCTCATGTACAGCACCATGGAATCAATGGTGCTATATACAGTTATGGCCAAAAGTATTGACACCCCTGCAAATCTGTCAGATAGTACTCAGTTTCTTCCTGAAAATGATTGCAAACACAAATTCTTTGGTATTATTATCTTCATTTAATTTGTCTTAAATGAAAAAACACAAAAGAGAATGAAGCAAAATGCAAAACATTGATCATTTCACACAAAACTCCAAAAATGGGCCAGACAAAAGTATTGGCACCCTCAGCCTAATACTTGGTTGCACAATGTTTAGCCAAAATAACTGCAACCAACCGCTTCCAGTAACCATCAATAAGTTTCTTACAATGCTCTGCTGGAATTTTAGACCATTCTTCTTTGGCGAACTGCTCCAGGTCCCTGATATTTAAAGGGTGCCTTCTCCAAACTGCCATTTTTAGATCTCTCCACAGGTGTTCTATGGGATTCAAGTCTGGACTCATTGCTGGCCACCTTAGAAGTCTCTAGTGCTTTCTTTCAAACCATTTTCTAGTGCTTTTTGAAGTGTGTTTTGGGTCATTGTCCTGCTGGAAGACCCATGACCTCTGAGGGAGACCCAGCTTTCTCACACTGGGCCCTACATTATGCTGCAAAATTTGTTGGTAGTCTTCAGACTTCATAACGCCATGCACATGGTCAAGCAGTCCAGTGCCAGAGGCAGCAAAGCAACCCCAAAACATCAGGGAACCTCCGCCATGTTTGACTGTAGGGATCGTGTTCTTTTCTTTGAATGCCTCTTTTTTTCTCCCCCTTAAACTCTATGTTGATGCCTTTGCCCAAAAAGCTCTACTTTTGTCTCATCTGACCAGAGAACATTCTTCCAAAACATTTTAGGCTTTTCCAGGTAAGTTTTGGCAAACTCCAGCCTGGCTTTTTTATGTCTCAGGGTAAGAAGTGGGTTCTTCCTGGGTCTCCTACCATATGGTCCCTTTTCACTCAGATGCCGACGGATAGCACGGGTTGACACTGTTGTACCCTCGGACTGCAGGGCAGCTTGAACTTGTTTGGATGTTAGTCGAGGTTTTTTATCCAACATCCACACAATCTTGCGTTGAAATCTCGTCAATTTTTCTTTTCCGTCCACATCTAGGGAGGTTAGCCACAGTGCCATGGGCTTTAAACTTCTTGATGACACTGCGCACGGTAGACACAGGAACATTCAGGTCTTTGGAGATGGACTTGTAGCCTTGAGATTGCTCATGCTTCCTCACAATTTGGTTTCTCAAGTCCTCAGACAGTTCTTTGGTCTTCTTTCTTTTCTCCATGCTCAATGTGGTACACACAAGGACACAGGACAGAGGTTGGGTCAACTTTAATCCATGTCAACTGGCTGCAAATGTGATTTAGTTATTGCCAACACCTGTTAGGTGCCACAGGTAAGTTACAGGTGCTGTTAATTACACAAATTAGAGAAGCATCACATGATTTTTCGAACAGTGCCAATTCTTTTGTCCACCCCCTTTTTTATGTTTGGTGTGGAATTATATCCAATTTGGCTTTAGGACAATTCTTTTTGTGTTTTTTAATTTAAGACAAATTAAATGAAGGTAATAATACCAAAGAATTTGTGTTTGCAATCATTTTCAGGAAGAAACTGAGTATTATCTGACAGAATTTCAGGGGTGTCAATACTTTTGGCCACAACTGTAAAAAAAAAAAAATAATAATAATAATAAAAATGCCTATGGGCTGCAGGTGCAAACACTGCCCTTCCAGCAGGGATCAGGTGAAGACAAAGCAAATGAACTGAAAGCACTCTCAGCCAATCAATCTAAAACCACCTTTACCTTTTCTGACCTCACCATTCATTCAGGGTTACTCGAAATTACACAGAACATCCTATCGCCTGTAAGCAACAGAGAAAGTTGTTTCATTTGGACACATAGCAGGCACAGATCAACCAAGACCTCTCCCTGTAGCAGCTACATCACTCCCACCAGCAACAAGGCTACATCCCCTATTTGATGCTATCTTCATTGTATTAACCAAAAAAAGTGCAAAGTATTACACAGCCTGTATACAGAGAGAGTGTCCAGCAGATTATTACACTGCCTGTTTTCAGAGTACCACCCAAAAAAATCAATAAACAAACCAAAAGCATAAAAACAGTGCTGTCTACCCCCTCCCTCTACGCCTCTTCCACCTACACCGCCAACTCATACTCAACCTCCTCCTCCCCTTGAACCTCCACCTCCTGATTAAACATAAATAAATAAATATATAAATATATATATATATATATATATATATATATATATATATATATATATATATACAGCTCTGACAAAAATAAAGAGACCACTGCAAAATTTTCGGTTTGTATGATTTTTCTCCTAATAGGTATATTTTTGAGTAAAATGTAAATTGTTCTTTTATTCAATAAAATACTGACAACATGTCTACGAAGTTCCAAGCAATAAATTTTGTATTTATTTTCTGAAAATGAGAAGTGGTCAAAATAACAAATAAATGCATTGCTTGCAGACCTCAAAAAATGCAAAAAAAACAAGTTCATAATCATTTAGAAACAACAATGGTAATGTTTTAACCCAGGAAGAGTTCAGAAATCAATGTTTTGTGGAATAACCATGATTTTTTTTCTCACAGCTTTCATCCGTCTTTGCATGCTTTTCACCAGTCTTTTGCACTGGTTTTTTGAATGACCTTATGCCACTCCTGGTACAAAAATGTAAGCAGTTATTTTTTGATGGCTTGTGACTATCCATCTTCCTCTTGATTACATTCCAGAGGTTTTCAATGGGGTTCAGGTCTGGAGATGAGGCTGGCCATTACATGGATTTGATGTCGTGGTCCTTCATCCACACTTAGATTGACCTAGCTGCGTGGCATGGCACATTGTCCTTGAGAACATTGCCTGAGCAGAAGAAATCAACTGTTTTTCCAGGATAAACTTGTACATGGCTTGATTCATACGTCCTTCACAAAGATTAACCTGCCCAATTCCAGCCTTGCAGAAGCATCCCCAGATCACCGATCCTCCACCAAATTATAGAGTGGGTGCAAAACACTGTGGTTGGTACGCCTCTCCAGTAGTGTTGAGCGATACCTTCCGATATCGGAAAGTATCGGTATCGGAAAGTATCGGCCGATACCGTCAAAGTATCGGATCTAATCCGATACCGATACCCGATCCCAATGCAAGTCAATGGGACGAAAATATCGGAATTAAAATAAACCCTTTCTTTCCTTGTAGGTTAATTCTACATGAAGGAAAACAACTAAGAATAATGTAGGCTGTATTGGGGGACGTGGCGGAGACATTAAAGGCACAGAGGTTTAGCCCAATGTAATAGAATAGCAGGATTTTGTTTTTTTTTATGACGTTCGGCGGTAGAAAGATTTTGACTATGTTAATTTTTTTTTTATTTTGTCAGATATTGATGTTTCACTACTTCCACGCCCTTCACCTTCTTTTTTACTTCTCCCACACTTTCTTCTTCATTATCCTCATCATCAGCTTCTTTGACATCAACGTCTTCACCTTATTCATCTTCTTCTTCATCTTCTACCTATTATTTTTTGGGTTACATTGTTCATATTCTTTTTATTTTACTATTATCTTCATCATATTCTACTTCTTCATCATATTCTTATTTGTGACAGGCATTCCCGTAGTTGTTATCTATAAAAGTTTGAAGATTACACCTTCCGTTCTGCCTGTCACAAAACAGTTACATTTGTCCGCGTTCAGTTTGGCCTGCAGCATCAGACTTTATCCAGGGGCACCACGAGGAGGAACGGACTCACCCCCATACACTGCTTAGTCTTCTTCTGCTTATAATTTAGATAATATTTTTTGCTCTGATATTTAGTGTTATGCTTAATGTTCTTCTGCTCTTTGTTCTGCAGCCTCTTGTTCTTCTGCTTCTCGGTCTTCCAGGTCGTCGTCGTCTCCAGGGTCGTCGTCTCCGGGGTCGTCGTCATCGGGGTGGTCTTCAGGGTCATCGTCTCCAGGGTCGTCGTCATCACGGTGGTTGTCGTCTCTGGTGTCGTCGTCATCTTAGGGGTGGTCTTCCGGGTCATCGTGTTTAGTCTCTTGAACTTGGAAATGTAGCAGAAGGTACAAGAAGGCTGAGAAAATGCCGAGAACCAGCTGATGGAACTGGAACTCGGATGGCTACCCAAAGGTCCAAGAGCCAATGGAACTACCGAGGACCAGCTGACGTTACTGGAACCCGGTTACTAAGCAGGAGGTACCCGTGCCTGAAAGCACTACTAAGGACCACCTGACGTTGGTGGAACTCGGATACCCAGAGGGAGGCACCTAAGCCAAAGGCTCTGCCCGGAACCAGCTGACGGTACTGGAACCAGGATGGGGAGCAGAAGGTACAAGAGCAAAAGACACTGCCGAGAACCAGCTGACGGTGCTGGAACCCGGATGGGTAGCCAAAGGTCCAAGAGCCAATGGAACTACCGAGGACCAGCTGACGTTACTGGAACCCGGTTACTAAGCAGGAGGTACCCGTGCCTGAAAGCACTACCAAGGACCACCTGACGTTGGTGGAACTCGGATACCCAGAGGGAGGCACCTAAGCCAAAGGCTCTGCCCAGAACCAGCTGACAGTACTGGAACCAGGATGGGGAGCAGAAGGTACAAGAGCAAGTGTCTGCGTGGCTTTTGCAGGACACGATGCCGGCTGCACAGCAGGGGAACAGCTGGCGGTGCTGAACCCCACTGACACATTGGCGAGGTGTTTGGCTCTGTGCAGCCAGCACTTCCGGACAGCAACTAGCGTTGTTGGAGCCCGGGCTCTGCCGGTGGAGCAGAGTGTAGGCCGAAGCCTAATTGAACCGATTTCAAAGGTAACCTTTAACCCCCCCCTCAGGGGTTACAAACTAGAAGAGCCACAGCTTATGCAGCAGTAGTGCCGCACAAGTCAAAGGTTGCTCTTTTAATTTTGCTCCTTGCACACGCCGAATGAAACACGTATAACATTTAGCCCTTTATACAGTCAAACTGTGTTGGAGGCGCGAGTTCCCTTTGTAATGAGACGCAGCACAGATGTCAAGAATCCCACCTTGGTGCTGGGTGCAGCCTCCTGAGCGTTGTTATTTGCTGTACAGGAGTCTGCGCTGTCGTGTTATCCCCCGGCCTAGCGCTGTTAGCGCTGCCCATCTTCTGACCTCATTTAATGTCGGCCGGTGCGGTTCGCGATGACCATGAATCCCAGCCCCGCAGTGTCTTAACATTGTTAAAACACTGCGGGGCTGGGATTCATGGCCTGGCGCAGCACATATGTTGGCCTCTCGCACTCGGGTCCTTACACCCGCTTCAGACTGTGCGGCGTCAGCTGATCCCTTATCGCATGCCACGGCCATGAAGCCGCACAGTCTGAAGAAGGCGGAAGGAGATGAGTGACAACAGGCGAAGATATGCACTGCTCATGCCCATCAATCACACCCTCGCAGTCCCAATAAATAAGACACCGAGGGGCGTTGTGTGGGTCAGGGCGGCCGCAGAGGCGCAGGCAGCCAAAGAATGATGCCAGAAGACGGGCAGCGCTACCAAGGGGGTTGCAGCGTGTCATTACAAAGGAAAGTCACACCACCGGGACGGTTAAATGGTCACACAGAGGACACATTTTAGACGTGTTTCCAGTTCCACATGTGCGAGGAGAATACGTTTATGAGCCACCTTGCACACATGCAGCATTACCGCTGTACGAGGTGGCTGTAAAACGTACAAACGCCTGGGGGAGGGGGGACAGGTTCCCTTCAATTTCAGTTCTTGTGTCTGCGTGGCTTTTGCAGGACACGATGCCGGCTACACAGCAGGGGAACAGCTGGCGGTGCTGGACCCCACTGACACATTGGCTGGTGTTTTTCTCTGTGCAGCTAGCAGTACCGGGCCCCAACTGGCGGTGTTAGAGCCCGGGGTCAGCAGGAGGAGGAGCAGGAGGAGGAGCAAGGGGGAGGGGAGTGTAGGCCGAAGCCTGCAGTGGCGGCAGCTTTGGGTCTGTTGTGCCTGCGTGGCGGTCGCAGGACACGTTGCCGGCTACACAGCAGGGGAACAGCTGGCGGTGCTGAACCCCACTGACACATTGGCGAGGTGTTTGGCTCTGTGCAGCAAGCACTTCTGGACAGCAACTAGCGTTGTTGGAGCCCGGGCTCTGCCGGTGGAGCAGAGTGTAGGCCGAAGCCTAATTGAACCGATTTCAAAGGTAACCTTTAACCCCCCCCTCAGGGGTTACAAACTAGAAGAGCCACAGCTTATGCAGCAGTAGTGCCGCACAAGTCAAAGGTTGCTCTTTTAATTTTGCTCCTTGCACACGCCGAATGAAACACGTATAACATTTAGCCCTTTACACAGTCAAACTGTGTTGGAGGCGCGAGTTCCCTTTGTAATGAGACGCAGCACAGATGTCAAGAATCCCACCTTGGTGCTGGGTGCAGCCTCCTGAGCGTTGTTATTTGCTGTACAGGAGTCTGCGCTGTCGTGTTATCCCCCGGCCTAGCGCTGTTAGCGCTGCCCATCTTCTGACCTCATTTAATGTCGGCCGGTGCGGTTCGCGATGACCATGAATCCCAGCCCCGCAGTGTCTTAACATTGTTAAAACACTGCGGGGCTGGGATTCATGGCCTGGCGCAGCACATATGTTGGCCTCTCGCACTCGGGTCCTTACACCCGCTTCAGACTGTGCGGCGTCAGCTGATCCCTTATCGCATGCCACAGCCATGAAGCCGCACAGTCTGAAGAAGGCGGAAGGAGATGAGTGACAACAGGCGAAGATATGCACTGCTCATGCCCATCAATCACACCCTCGCAGTCCCAATAAATAAGACACCGAGGGGCGTTGTGTGGGTCAGGGCGGCCGCAGAGGCGCAGGCAGCCAAAGAATGATGCCAGAAGACGGGCAGCGCTACCAAGGGGGTTGCAGCGTGTCATTACAAAGGAAAGTCACACCACCGGGACGGTTAAATGGTCACACAGAGGACACATTTTAGACGTGTTTTCAGTTCCACATGTGCGAGGAGAATACGTTTATGAGCCACCTTGCACACATGCAGCATTACCGCTGTACGAGGTGGCTGTAAAACGTACAAACGCCTGGGGGAGGGGGGACAGGTTCCCTTCAATTTCAGTTCTTGTGTCTGCGTGGCTTTTGCAGGACACGATGCCGGCTACACAGCAGGGGAACAGCTGGCGGTGCTGGACCCCACTGACACATTGGCTGGTGTTTTTCTCTGTGCAGCTAGCAGTACCGGGCCCCAACTGGCGGTGTTAGAGCCTGGGGTCAGCAGGAGGAGGAGCAGGAGGAGGAGCAAGGGGGAGGGGAGTGTAGGCCGAAGCCTGCAGTGGCGGCAGCTTTGGGTCTGTTGTGCCTGCGTGGCGGTCGCAGGACACGTTGCCGGCTACACAGCAGGGGAACAGCTGGTGGTGCTGAACCCCACTGACACATTGGCGAGGTGTTTGGCTCTGTGCAGCCAGCACTTCCGGACAGCAACTAGCGTTGTTGGAGCCCGGGCTCTGCCGGTGGAGCAGAGTGTAGGCCGAAGCCTAATTGAACCGATTTCAAAGGTAACCTTTAACCCCCCCTCAGGGGTTACAAACTAGAAGAGCCACAGCTTATGCAGCAGTAGTGCCGCACAAGTCAAAGGTTGCTCTTTTATTTTTGCTCCTTGCACACGCTGAAAGGAACACGTATAACATTTAGGCCCTTACACAGTCAAACTGATTTTGAGGCGTGAGTTCCCTTCGTAAAGAGACGCAGTACAGCTGGCAAAAATGCCACCTTGGTGCTTGGCGCGGCCTCCTGAGCATCGTTATTTGTTGCACAGGAGTCTGCGCTGTCGTGTTATCCCTTGGCCTTGCGCTGTTAGCGCTGCCCATCCTCTGACATCATGTAATGTCGGCCGGTGCGGTTTGCGATGACCATGAATCCCAGCCCCGCAGTGTCTTAACATTGTTAAAACACTGCGGGGCTGGGATTCATGGCCTGGTGCAGTACATATGTTCGCCTCTCGCTTGGTTTCTTACACCCGCTTCAGACTATGCGGCGTCAGCTGATCCCTTATCGCATGCCACGGCCATGAAGCCGCACAGTCCGAAGAAGGCGGAAGGAGATGAGGGACAGGCGAAGAAATGCACCGTTCATGCCCATCAATCACACCCTCGCAGTCCAAATTAATAAGACACCGAGGGGCGTTGTGTGGGGCAAGGCGGCCGCAGAGGCGCAGGCAGCCAAACAATGATGCCAGAAGACGGGCAGCGCTACCAAGGAGCTTGTTGCGTGTCAACACAAAGGAAAATCACACCTGAGGGACGTTTTAATGGTCGCAGAGGACTCATTTTAGACGTGTTCAGTTCCCCATGGGCAAGGAGACTAAGTTTCTGAGCCACCTTGCACACATGCAGCATTACTGTCGTACAAGGTGGCTGTAAAACGTAGAAACACCTGGGGGAGGGGGGACAGGTTTCCTTCAATTTCAGTTCTTGTGTCTGCGTGGCTTTTGCAGGACACGATGCCGGCTACACAGCAGGGGAACAGCTGGCGGTGCTGGACCCCACTGACACATTGGCTGGTGTTTTTCTCTGTGCAGCTAGCAGTACCGGGCCCCAACTGGTGGTGTTGGAGCCCGGGCTCTGCAGGGGGAGGAGAGGGAGCAGAGTGTAGGCCGAAGCCTGCACTGGAGCAAGTTGAAAGGGAAACTTTAACCCCCCCCCAGGCGTTTGTAGCTGAAAGAGCCATCGTGTACAGCACTAATGCTGGAAAAGGTAAACTTAGCTCTTTTAATTATGGTCCTTGCACATGCTGAACCTAACACTTATGAAAAGTGTCCCCTCCTACCGTGATACCGTCCGGTAGGTGGAACTTTCCTTTGTGATGTGACGCAGCACAGCCGTCATTCTTACCCCCTTGGCGCCGTGCGCCGCCTCCTCAGCGTTGTTTGAATCAGTCCCGGAGCCTGCGCTGTTAGGTTAGCCCTTGGCCATGCACAAATTTTGCGCTGCCCGTCTTCTGACATCATTTGGTGTCAGGCTGGCTACGCCTGTGCGGCCGCGCTGGCCGAGATCCCGCCTCGTACTGTCTTCTGATTTCATCCCACTGGGGGCCTGAGATCCGTGGCCATGTGCAGTGCATATCCTCGCCTCTCACTCCCCTCCCTACGGCTTCTTCAGACTGTGCGGTGTCACGGCCGTGGCATGCTATTAGGGACCAGCTGACACCGCACAGTTTGAAGAAGCCGTAAGGAGATGAGTGAGAGGTGGAGGTTCAGATATGCACTGCGCATGTCCATGGATCTCAGGCCCCCAGTGGGATGAAATCAGAAGACAGTACGAGGCGGGATCTCGGCCAGCGCGGCCGCACAGGCGCAGCCAGCCTGACACCAAATGATGTCAGAAGACGGGCAGCGCAAAATGTGTGCATGGCCAAGGGCTAACCTAACAGCGCAGGCTCCGGGACTGATTCAAACAACGCTGAGGAGGCGGCGCACGGCGCCAAGGGGGTAAGAATGACGGCTGTGCTGCGTCACATCACAAAGGAAAGTTCCACCTACCGGACGGTATCACGGTAGGAGGGGACACTTTTCATAAGTGTTAGGTTCAGCATGTGCAAGGAGCACCACGAAAAGAGGCACTTTTTCCCTTTGCATCATTACTGCTGCACAAGGTGGCTCCTTCAGTAACAAACGCCTGGGGGGGGGACAGGTTCCCTTAAATTTAACTTGTTGTGCCTGCGTGGCGGTCGCAGTACACGTTGCCGTATACACAGCAGGGGAACAGCTGGCGGTGCTGAACCCCACTAACACATTGGCGAGGTGTTTGGCTCTGTGCGTACAGCACTTCTGGACAGCAACTAGCGGTGTTGTAGCCCAGGGACAGGTGGAGGAGGAGGAGGTGGAGGAGGTAGGAGGGATTGCCACACACACAGCAGGGGAACAGCTGACGTTACTGAACCCCAATAACAGAGGAGGGACTGTTGACTGTGCGTACAGCACTACCAGGCAACAACTAGCGGTGTTGGAGCCCAGGGACAGGTGGAGGAGGAGGAGGTGGAGGAGGGATTGCCGCACACACAGCAGGGGAACAGCTGACGTTACTGAACCCCAATAACAGAGGAGGGACTGTTGGGACTGTGCGTACAGCACTACCAGGCAACAACTAGCGGTGTTGGAGCCCAGGGACAGGTGGAGGAGGAGGAGGTGGAGGAGGTAGGAGGGATTGCCACACACACAGCAGGGGAACAGCTGACGTTACTGAACCCCAATAACAGAGGAGGGACTGTTGGGACTGTGCGTACAGCACTACCAGGCAACAACTAGCGGTGTTGGAGCCCAGGGACAGGTGGAGGAGGAGGAGGTGGAGGAGGTAGGAGGGATTGCCACACACACAGCAGGGGAACAGCTGACGTTACTGAACCCCAATAACAGAGGAGGGACTGTTGGGACTGTGCGTACAGCACTACCAGGCAACAACTAGCGGTGTTGGAGCCCAGGGACAGGTGGAGGAGGAGGAGGTGGAGGAGGGATTGCCACACACACAGCAGGGGAACAGCTGACGTTACTGAACCCCAATAACAGAGGAGGGACTGTTGGGACTGTGCGTACAGCACTACCAGGCAACAACTAGCGGTGTTGGAGCCCAGGGACAGGTGGAGGAGGAGGAGGTGGAGGAGGTAGGAGGGATTGCCACACACACAGCAGGGGAACAGCTGACGTTACTGAACCCCAATAACAGAGGAGGGACTGTTGACTGTGCGTACAGCACTACCAGGCAACAACTAGCGGTGTTGGAGCCCAGGGACAGGTGGAGGAGGAGGAGGTGGAGGAGGTAGGAGGGATTGCCACACACACAGCAGGGGAACAGCTGACGTTACTGAAACCCAATAACAGAGGAGGGACTGTTGGGACTGTGCGTACAGCACTACCAGGCAACAACTAGCGGTGTTGGAGCCCAGGGACAGGTGGAGGAGGAGGAGGTAGGAGGGATTGCCACACACACAGCAGGGGAACAGCTGACGATACTGAACCCCAATAACAGAGGAGGGACTGTTGACTGTGCGTACAGCACTACCAGGCAACAACTAGCGGTGTTGGAGCCCAGGGACAGGTGGAGGAGGAGGAGGTGGAGGAGGTAGGAGGGATTGCCACACACACAGCAGGGGAACAGCTGACGTTACTGAACCCCAATAACAGAGGAGGGACTGTTGACTGTGCGTACAGCACTACCAGGCAACAACTAGCGGTGTTGGAGCCCAGGGACAGGTGGAGGAGGAGGAGGTGGAGGAGGGATTGCCACACACACAGCAGGGGAACAGCTGACGTTACTGAACCCCAATAACCGAGGAGGGACTTTTGGGACTGTGCGTACAGCACTACCAGGCAACAACTAGCGGTGTTGGAGCCCAGGGACAGGTGGAGGAGGAGGAGGTGGAGGAGGTAGGAGGGATTGCCACACACACAGCAGGGGAACAGCTGACGTTACTGAACCCCAATAACAGAGGAGGGACTGTTAGGACTGTGCGTACAGCACTACCAGGCAACAACTAGCGGTGTTGGAGCCCAGGGACAGGTGGAGGAGGAGGAGGTAGGAGGGATTGCCACACACACAGCAGGGGAACAGCTGACGTTACTGAACCCCAATAACAGAGGAGGGACTGTTGACTGTGCGTACAGCACTACCAGGCAACAACTAGCGGTGTTGGAGCCCAGGGACAGGTGGAGGAGGAGGTAGAGGAGGTAGGAGGGATTGCCACACACACAGCAGGGGAACAGCTGACGTTACTGAACCCCAATAACAGAGGAGGGACTGTTGACTGTGCGTACAGCACTACCAGGCAACAACTAGCGGTGTTGGAGCCCAGGGACAGGTGGAGGAGGAGGAGGTGGAGGAGGGATTGCCACACACACAGCAGGGGAACAGCTGACGTTACTGAACCCCAATAACAGAGGAGGGACTGTTGACTGTGCGTACAGCACTACCAGGCAACAACTAGCGGTGTTGGAGCCCAGGGACAGGTGGAGGAGGAGGAGGTGGAGGAGGTAGGAGGGATTGCCACACACACAGCAGGGGAACAGCTGACGTTACTGAACCCCAATAACAGAGGAGGGACTGTTGACTGTGCGTACAGCACTACCAGGCAACAACTAGCGGTGTTGGAGCCCAGGGACAGGTGGAGGAGGAGGAGGTGGAGGAGGGATTGCCACACACACAGCAGGGGAACAGCTGACGTTACTGAACCCCAATAACCGAGGAGGGACTTTTGGGACTGTGCGTACAGCACTACCAGGCAACAACTAGCGGTGTTGGAGCCCAGGGACAGGTGGAGGAGGAGGAGGTGGAGGAGGTAGGAGGGATTGCCACACACACAGCAGGGGAACAGCTGACGTTACTGAACCCCAATAACAGAGGAGGGACTGTTAGGACTGTGCGTACAGCACTACCAGGCAACAACTAGCGGTGTTGGAGCCCAGGGACAGGTGGAGGAGGAGGAGGTAGGAGGGATTGCCACACACACAGCAGGGGAACAGCTGACGTTACTGAACCCCAATAACAGAGGAGGGACTGTTGACTGTGCGTACAGCACTACCAGGCAACAACTAGCGGTGTTGGAGCCCAGGGACAGGTGGAGGAGGAGGTAGAGGAGGTAGGAGGGATTGCCACACACACAGCAGGGGAACAGCTGACGTTACTGAACCCCAATAACAGAGGAGGGACTGTTGACTGTGCGTACAGCACTACCAGGCAACAACTAGCGGTGTTGGAGCCCAGGGACAGGTGGAGGAGGAGGAGGTGGAGGAGGGATTGCCACACACACAGCAGGGGAACAGCTGACGTTACTGAACCCCAATAACAGAGGAGGGACTGTTGACTGTGCGTACAGCACTACCAGGCAACAACTAGCGGTGTTGGAGCCCAGGGACAGGTGGAGGAGGAGGAGGTGGAGGAGGTAGGAGGGATTGCCACACACACAGCAGGGGAACAGCTGACGTTACTGAACCCCAATAACAGAGGAGGGACTGTTGACTGTGCGTACAGCACTACCAGGCAACAACTAGCGGTGTTGGAGCCCAGGGACAGGTGGAGGAGGAGGAGGTGGAGGAGGGATTGCCACACACACAGCAGGGGAACAGCTGACGTTACTGAACCCCAATAACAGAGGAGGGACTGTTGGGACTGTGCGTACAGCACTACCAGGCAACAACTAGCGGTGTTGGAGCCCAGGGACAGGTGGAAAAGCAGAGGAACACAATGTAGGCCGAAGCCTGAGAAAGTCGAAAGGGAACCTTTAACCCCCCCCCAAGGCATTTGTAGCTGAAAGAGCCAGCTTGTGCAGCACAAAAGATGCAAAAGGAAAAGGTGGCTCTTTTCATCATGCTCCTTGCAAACACAGAACTAAACACTTATAAAATGTGTCCCCTGAAACCGTGAAACCGTCCCGGAGGTGGGACTTTCCTTCGTAATATGACACAGCACAGCCGTCATTCCTCCCCCCCGGGCGCCGCGCCCCGGCTCCTCAGCGTAGTTTGATTCCGTCCCGGAGCCTGCGCTGTTATGTTATCCCTTGGCCAGGCACACTTAGCGCTGCCCATCTTCTGACATCATTTGGTGTCAGGCTGGCTGCGCCTGTGCGGCCGCGCTGGCCGAGAGCCCGCCTCGCAGTGTCTTCTGATTTTATCCCACTGGGGGCCTGGGATCCATGGCCATGCGCAGTGCATATCCTCGCCTCTCACTCCCCTCCCTACGGCTTCTTAAGACTGTGCGGTGTCACGGCCGTGGCATGCTATTAGGGACCAGCTGACACCGAACAGTCTGAAGAAGCCGTAGGGAGATGAGTGAGAGGTGGAGGTTCAGATATGCACTCCGCATGTCCATGGATCCCAGGCCCCCAGTGGGATTAAATCAGAAGACACTGCGAGGCGGGCCCTCGGCCAGCGTGGCCGCACAGGCGCAGCCATCCTGACACCAAATGATGCCAGAAGACGGGCAGCGCTAAGTGTGCCTGGCCACGGGATAACATAACAGCGCAGGCTCCGGGACGGAATCAAACAACGCTGAGGAGCCGGGGCGCGGCGCCGGGGGGGGGGGAGGAATGACGGCTGTGCTGCGTCATATTACGAAGGAAAGTCCCACCTCCGGGACGGTTTTACGGTATCAGTGGACACATTTTATAAGTGTTAAGTTCTGCGTGTGCAAGGAGCTAAACCAAAATAGCTACCTTTTCCTTGGGCAGCATTACTGCTGCACAAGGAGGCTCTTTCAGTAACAAACGCCTTGGGGCGGGGGACAGATTCCCTTACATTTCAGTTGTTGTGTCAGCGTGGCGGTCGCATGACTGTTATGGTTACCCCAATGACCATGGGAAAAAAATACAAAACGGACTAGCTCTCGGGTGATGGAAACTAAGGTCGACCGTGACCTGAACCTGACCCAACACTTACAGTAGCCGGGGGATGTACCTACGATGCCCTAGACACCACGCGCCAGCCGGAGATCTAACTACCCCTATAAGAGGAATATACAGGCCTGCCTTACCTCCAGTGAGGAACCCCAAAAGATGATAGTAGGCCCCCACAGATATTGACGGTGAGTTCAGAGGAAATGACATACGTAGGATGAACAGCAGATTTAGCACAGTGAGGTCCGCTTACTAGATAGCAGAAGGACAGGAAAGAGTTACTTCACGGTCGACCTAAAAATCACTATTCAAAAACACCATCCAGAAATTACTTTAAACTCCAGTGACAACTCATGCCACTGGAGTAGTAATTTTCTGTCCACAAGAGCTTCCAGCACTGAAGAGTCACATTGCAGATAGCTGGACAAAAATAGCAAAACAAGAAACAAAATTCAACTTAGCTGAACTGGAACTAGAGGCAGGTGAATGCAACAGAATGCTACTAGCACATTGTTGGCCGGCATGTGACTAACAGCCAAGCAGCCTTAAATAGGAAACTCCCCAAGAGGGTGGCGACAGGTAATCAGAGCTGGAGGAAGGCACATAAGAGACACTACCATAACAGACCACCGGGGGAGCCCACAAACCGAATTCACAACAGTACCCCCCCCTTAAGGAGGGGGCACCGAACCCTCACCAGAACCACCAGGGCGACCTGGATGAGCACTATGAAATGCACGAACCAAATCGGGAGCATGAACATCGGATGCTGTCACCCAAGAATTATCCTCCTGGCCATAACCTTTCCACTTAACCAGATACTGAAGTTTCCGTCTGGAAACACGGGAGTCCAAGATCTTTTCCACCACATACTCCAATTCACCCTCAACCAACACAGGAGCAGGTGGATCAGCAGAAGGAACAACCGGTACCTCATACCTCCGCAATAATGACCGATGGAAAACATTATGGATATTAAAAGATGCTGGGAGGTCCAAACGAAAGGACACAGGATTAAGAACCTCCAGAATCCTATAAGGGCCGATAAACCGAGGCTTAAACTTAGGAGACGAGACCTTCATAGGAACAAATCGAGAAGACAGCCACACCAGGTCCCCAACACAAAGACGAGGACCAATACGCCGATGACGATTAGTGAACTGTTGAGTCTTCTCCTGGGACAACTTCAGATTGTCCACAACCTGTCCCCAAATCTGATGCATCCTATCAACCACAGCATCCACTCCAGGACAATCCGAAGACTCCAATTGACCGGACGAAAACCGAGGGTGAAACCCTGAATTACAAAAAAATGGAGAAACCAAAGTGGCAGAACTAGCCCGATTGTTAAGGGCAAACTCTGCCAATGGCAAAAAGTCAAGCCAATCATCCTGATCAGCGGACACAAAACACCTCAAGTAAGTCTCCAAGGTCTGATTAGTACGCTCAGTCTGGCCATTAGTCTGAGGATGGAATGCAGACGAAAAAGACAAATCGATACCCATCCTGGCACAGAACGTCCGCCAAAATCTAGACACAAACTGAGTACCCCTGTCAGACACTATATTCTCAGGAATACCATGCAAACGCACCACATTCTGAAAAAATAGAGGAACCAACTCAGAGGAGGAGGGCAATTTGGGTAAAGGTACCAAATGAACCATCTTGGAAAAACGGTCACAAATCACCCAGATGACAGACATCCTACGAGAAACCGGAAGGTCAGAAATAAAGTCCATAGAGATGTGCGTCCAAGGCCTCTTAGGAATAGGCAAGGGCAACAACAACCCACTGGCCCTAGAACAGCAGGGCTTGGCCCGAGCACAAACATCACAAGACTGCACAAACATGCGCACATCTCGAGACAAAGAAGGCCACCAGAAGGACCTAGACACCAAATCCCTGGTGCCAAAAATTCCAGGATGACCTGTCAACGCGGAAGAATGAACCTCCGAGATAACTCTACTGGTCCAATCATCAGGGACAAACAGTCTACCAGGCGGACAGCGATCAGGCCTATCCACCTGAAACTCCTGCAAAGAACGCCGCAGGTCTGGGGAGACAGCTGACAATATCACCCCATCCTTCAGGATGCCGGTAGGTTCGGAATCACCAGGCGAGTCAGGCTCAAAACTCCTAGAGAGGGCATCCGCCTTCACATTCTTGGACCCAGGCAGATATGACACCACAAAGTTAAATCGGGAGAAAAACAACGACCAGCGCGCCTGTCTAGGATTCAGACGCCTGGCCGACTCAAGATAAATTAGATTCTTGTGGTCAGTGAGGACCACCACCTGGTGTCTAGCACCCTCAAGCCAATGACGCCACTCCTCAAACGCCCACTTCATGGCCAGAAGTTCCCGATTTCCCACATCATAATTTCGCTCAGCGGGCGAAAACTTTCGGGAGAAAAACGCACATGGTCTCATTACTGAGCAGTCAGGATCTTTCTGCGACAAAACTGCACCTGCTCCGATCTCCGAAGCATCCACCTCAACCTGGAACGGAAGTAACACATCAGGTTGGCGCAACACAGGAGCGGAAGAAAAGCGGCGCTTAAGCTCTTGAAAGGCCTCCACAGCCGCAGAGGACCAATTAGCAACATCAGCACCCTTTTTGGTCAAATCAGTCAAAGGTTTAGCAATGGCAGAAAAACCCGCTATAAATCGGCGATAGAAATTAGCAAAACCCAAGAACTTTTGCAGACTCTTCAAAGAAGTAGGTTGCATCCAATCACAAATAGCCTGGACCTTGACAGGGTCCATCTCCATAGATGAAGGGGAAAAAATATATCCCAAAAAGGAAATTCTCTGAACTCCAAAACTACACTTTGAGCCCTTTACAAAAAGAGAATTAGCTCGCAAAACCTGAAAAACTCTCCTGACCTGTTGAACGTGAGATTCCCAGTCCTCCGAAAAAACAAGAATATCATCCAAATACACAATCATAAACTTATCCAGATACTCACGGAAAATATCGTGCATAAAGGACTGAAAAACGGAAGGGGCATTTGCGAGACCGAAAGGCATTACCAAATACTCAAAATGGCCTTCAGGCGTATTAAATGCGGTCTTCCACTCATCCCCCTGCTTAATCCGCACCAAATTATACGCACCACGTAGATCGATCTTAGTGAACCACTTAGCCCCCTTTATACGAGCAAACAGATCAGTCAGTAAAGGTAACGGGTACTGGTATTTAACTGTAATCTTATTCAAAAGTCGATAGTCGATACAAGGTCTCAATGAACCATCCTTTTTACCTACAAAGAAAAATCCTGCCCCTAGTGGAGACAACGAGGGGCGAATATGACCCTTTTCCAAGGATTCTCTGATATACTCCCGCATAGCAGTATGTTCAGGTACAGACAAATTAAACAAGCGACCCTTAGGAAACTTACTACCGGGGATCAATTCAATAGCGCAGTCACACTCTCTGTGGGGAGGGAGAGAATCAACTTTAGGCTCTTGAAAGACATCATAAAAATCTGACAGAAATGCTGGGATCTCAGAGGGAGTAGATGAAGAAATAGGAACCAAAGGTGCATCCCCATGAATACCCCGACATCCCCAGCTCAACACAGACATAGATTTCCAGTCCAAGACGGGATTATGAATCTGTAACCATGGTAATCCAAGCACTAAGACATCATGTAGGTTATATAATACAAGGAAACGAATAATCTCCTGATGGTCTGGGGTAAGACGCATAGTCACTTGTGTCCAATATTGTGGTTTATTGCTAGCCAAAGGTGTAGAATCAATACCCTTCAGGGGAATAGAAACTTCCAACGGCTCCAAATCAAACCCACAACGCTTGGCAAAGGACCAATCCATGAGACTCAGAGCGGCGCCAGAATCCACATAAGCATTCACAGTCACAGATGATAAGGTACAAATCAATGTCACGGACAAAAGAAATTTTGACTGCAAGGTACCTGTAGAAAAAGATTTATCAACCTTTTTATCAACCTTATTTATACGTTTAGAGCATGCTGATATAACATGAGCTGGATCTCCACAGTAGAAGCACAATCCATTTTTGCGCCTGTAATTTTGACGTTCGCCTCTAGACAAAACACGATCGCATTGCATATGCTCTAATGCCTTTTCAGAGGTCACCGCCAAATGGTGCACAGGTCTTTGCTCAGAAGACACCGCCATATGGTGCACAGGTTTTTGCTCAGAAGATACCGCCATATGGTGCACAGATTCTTCCTCAGAAGACCCCGCCATATGGTGCACAGATTTGCGCTCCCGCAAACGCCGATCAATCTGGATAGCCAATTTCATGGCATCATTCAGACCTGTAGGCACAGGGAACCCCACCATGACATCCTTCACGGCATCAGAGAGACCTTCTCTGAAATTAGCTGCTAAAGCGCACTCATTCCATTTAGTAAGCACCGACCATTTACGGAATTTCTGGCAGTATATCTCAGCTTCATCTTGCCCTTGGGAAAGAGCTATCAAGGCTTTCTCAGCCAAAATCTCCAAATTAGGTTCTTCATAAAGCAACCCCAAAGCCTGAAAAAACGCATCTACATTTAACAACGCAGGATCCCCTGGCGATAATGCAAATGCCCAACTTTGTGGGTCGCCGCGCAGTAGAGAGATAACAATTTTAACTTGTTGAGTCTGATCACCAGCAGAGTGAGATCTCAGAGACAAAAACAATTTGCAATTTTCTCTGAAACTCAAAAACCGGGATCTGTCTCCGGTAAAGTATTCAGGCAGAGGAATCTTAGGTTCAGACATTGGAGCACGTATAACAAAATCTTGTAGGTTCTGTACTTTTGTCGCAAGGTTATTCAAACCCGCAACTAAACTCTGTGGATCCATGTTTCAAATGGGTGTAACCCAAGCATTCAGAGGTTAAGAGGAGAGGAGAAAAAAAAAGGCTGAAGACTGCAGTTTAAGCAAGGAATACAAATGATCCAACTAAGGTGCACTTTCAAACACAGAAAAAAAAAAAAAAAAAAAACCTTTTCTTCTCCTTCCTACTTTAGTGCATATTTTAACACATAGATTTTTTAAGGGCCGGCCAAACTGTTATGGTTACCCCAATGACCATGGGAAAAAAATACAAAACGGACTAGCTCTCGGGTGATGGAAACTAAGGTCGACCGTGACCTGAACCTGACCCAACACTTACAGTAGCCGGGGGATGTACCTACGATGCCCTAGACACCACGCGCCAGCCGGAGATCTAACTACCCCTATAAGAGGAATATACAGGCCTGCCTTACCTCCAGTGAGGAACCCCAAAAGATGATAGTAGGCCCCCACAGATATTGACGGTGAGTTCAGAGGAAATGACATACGTAGGATGAACAGCAGATTTAGCACAGTGAGGTCCGCTTACTAGATAGCAGAAGGACAGGAAAGAGTTACTTCACGGTCGACCTAAAAATCACTATTCAAAAACACCATCCAGAAATTACTTTAAACTCCAGTGACAACTCATGCCACTGGAGTAGTAATTTTCTGTCCACAAGAGCTTCCAGCACTGAAGAGTCACATTGCAGATAGCTGGACAAAAATAGCAAAACAAGAAACAAAATTCAACTTAGCTGAACTGGAACTAGAGGCAGGTGAATGCAACAGAATGCTACTAGCACATTGTTGGCCGGCATGTGACTAACAGCCAAGCAGCCTTAAATAGGAAACTCCCCAAGAGGGTGGCGACAGGTAATCAGAGCTGGAGGAAGGCACATAAGAGACACTACCATAACAGACCACCGGGGGAGCCCACAAACCGAATTCACAACACATGACACACTGCCAGCTACACAGCTGGGGATCAGCTGACGTTACTGAAACCCAAGAACACTGGGTCGTATGTTTTGACTGTGCAGACGGCACTTCTGAGCCTCAACTGGCGGTGTTGGAGCCCAGGAATTTAAGTTCAGGTGGTAGAAAGATGAACACAACAGGAGACCTGGATAACGTATACAGTGACCTAATTATTTAATCAGGAGGAGGAGTGGCAAATTCCTGCGAGATCCAGGCCTTGTTCATTTTCAGGAAATTAAGCCGGTCAACGTTATCGGAGGATAGTCGCATGCGACGGTCAGTTAGTACACCACCTGCAGCACTAAAGACACGTTCCGATAATACACTGGCCGCAGGGCAAGACAGCACCTCCAATGCATACTGGCTTAGCTCTGGCCATGTATCCAGCTTTGAGACCCAAAACTTGAAAGGGGAAGAGCCGTCTGGGAGTACAGCAAGAGGGCAAGACATGTAGTCTGTCACCATCTGACGGAACCGTTGCCTCCTGCTGACTGGAGCCGTCTGTGATGGTGTAGACTTTTGTGGGGGGCACAGAAAACTGTGCCACAGTTGGGCCATACTGGTCTTGCCTTGGGCAGAGGCACTGCTTCTGCTCCCTCTTTGTGCAGAGCCTCCACCACTGCCTGGACGCACTGAGCTGCTTTGGAATGCACTAGCAGCACTTCTCTCAGTTGGAATGGAGAAGATGATGGAATTGACCAGTGTGTCTTGGTACTCCCGCATTTTTCGCTCCCGGTTCAATGGTGTGATGAGGCTTTCTACGTTGTCCCGGTAGCGAGGATCGAGGAGGGTGAACACCCAATAATCAGACATGTTGAGAATGTGGGCGATGCGGCGGTCGTTTCTCAGGCACTGCAGCATGTAATCCACCATGTGCTGCAGACTGCCAACTGCCCAAGAAACGCTGTCCCCTGCTGGAGGCGTGATCTCTGCCCGCTCGTCATCACCCCACCCTCGCTGTACACACTGAGTACTGGACAATTCGGTAACTCCCTCCTCTGGACGGATGTCTTCCTCCTCCATTGACTCCTCCTCATCCTCCTCACAAACTGTCCCCTGCCTACGCGTTTGTGAGGAACCACGTGGCGCTGACTGTCCAGAAGATGATGGAAATGGTGAATCCTCATCCTCCACCTCTTCCACAACATCATCCCTTAGCGCTTGCAGTGATTTTTCAAGCAGGCAGATAAGGGGGACAGTCATGCTGACTAGTGCATCATCTGCACTCGCCATCCGCGTGGAATAATCAAAGGGACGCAAAACCTGGCAGACATCATTCATAGTGGCCCACTCTGTGGTTGTGAAGTCTGTACGGCGCTGAGTGCGACTTCTTTGCGCCTGAAGCAGCTGGTACTCCATTACAGCTTGCTGCTGCTCACACAACCGCTCCAACATATGTAACGTGGAATTCCACCTGGTAGGTAGGTCACATATGATGCGATGTTCCGGCAGGCAGTGTCGGCGCTGCAGAGCCGCAATGCGCGCTTTTGCCGTGCTGGAACGCCGCAAGTGAGCACACTCTAGGCGGACCTTGTGCAGCAGTGCATCAAGATCCGGATAGTCCCTCAAAAAGCTCTGCACGACCAAATTGAGCACATGTGCCAGACATGGGATGTGAGTGAGGTTGCCGAGGCCCAGAGCTGCCACCAGATTTCGGCCATTATCACACACTACCATGCCTGGCTGGAGATTCGCTGGCACAAACCACACATCGCTCTCCTGCTTGATGGCATTCCAGAGCTCCTGCGCTGTGTGGCTACGATTCCCCAAAAAAATTAATTTCAAGACGGCCTGTTGACGTTTGGCCACGGCTGTGCTCATGTCGGTCGTAACAGGTACACGTTCATCACGGGTCCATGTGGAGGTGGACTGTGACGGCTCCTGCAGCGATGATTCTGAGGAACTGGTGTAAGAGGAGGAGTCAATGCGTACAGAATGGATTCCTGCAATCCTTGGAGTGGGCAGGACACGTCCTGCACCACTCGCACGGTCTGTACCCGGCTCAACGACATTAACCCAATGGGCAGTGAGGGAAAGGTATCGCCCCTGTCCATGTTGACTGGTCCACGCATCGGTGGTGAGGTGGACCTTGCTACTGACGGCGTTCAGTAGCGCGTGTTTTATGTGTCCCTCCACATGCTTGTGCAGGGCAGGGACGGCTTGCCTGCTGAAGTAAAAGCGGCTGGGCACATTTGTCATGATCTCAATGGCAAGAGAACATAGCATAAGCATATATAGGAACTAGCTCTTGGAAGATGGGAACTGAGCTGACCATGAACTAAACCTAACGCACAACTAGCAGTGGCCGGGTAGCATGCCTACGTTGATTCTAGATGCCCAGCACCAGCCGGAGGACTAAATAAAACTAGCAGAGGAAAATATTAGTCCTAGCTCACCTCTAGAGAAATACCCCGAAAGGAGACAGAGGCCCCCCACATGTATTGGCGGTGAGTTGAGATGAAATAACAAACGTAGTATGAAAATAGGTTTAGCAAATTTGAGGTCCACTTACTACATAGCAGAAGACAGAAAGGACACTTTCATGGTCAGCTGAAAAGCCTATCAAAAACACCATCCAGAAATTACTTTAAAACTCTGGCATTAACTCATAACACCAGAGTGGCAATTCCTGTTCACAAGAGCTTTCCAGACACAGTAACGAAACTTCAGCTGTGAACTGGAACAAAAATGCAAAAACAAACATGGACAAGAGTCCAACTTATCTAGTAGTTGTCTAGGAGCAGGAACAAGCACAGAGAGGCTTCTGATAACATTGTTGACCGGCAAGCAACTAACAGAGCAGCAAGGTTATATAGCGACTCCCACATCTTGATGGGAACAGGTGAACAGAGAAGATGAAGACACCAGTTCAATTCCACCAGTAGCCACCGGGGGAGCCCAGAATCCAAATTCACAACAGTACCCCCCCCTCAAGGAGGGGGCACCGAACCCTCACCAGAACCACCAGGGCGATCAGGATGGGCCCTATGAAAGGCACGAACCAGATCGGAGGCATGAACATCAGATGCATTCACCCAAGAATTATCCTCCTGGCCGTATCCCTTCCACTTGACCAGATACTGGAGTCTCCGTCTGGAAACACGAGAGTCTAAGATTTTCTCCACAACGTACTCCAACTCACCCTCAACCAACACCGGAGCAGGAGGCTCAACGGAAGGCACAACCGGTACCTCATACCTGCGCAATAATGACCGATGAAAAACGTTATGAATAGAAAAGGATGCAGGGAGGTCCAAACGGAAGGAAACAGGGTTAAGAATCTCCAATATCTTATACGGGCCGATAAACCGAGGCTTAAACTTAGGAGAAGAGACCCTCATAGGGACAAAACGAGAAGACAACCACACCAAATCCCCAACAGAAAGCCGAGGACCAACACGACGGTGGCGGTTGGCAAAAAGCTGAGTCTTCTCCTGGGACAACCTCAAATTGTCCACCACCTGCCCCCAGATCTGATGCAATCTCTCCACCACAGCATCCACTCCAGGACAATCCGAAGATTCCACCTGACCAGAGGAAAATCGAGGATGAAACCCCGAATTACAGAAAAACGGGGACACCAAAGTGGCAGAGCTGGCCCGATTATTGAGAGCGAACTCCGCCAATGGCAAAAAAGCAACCCAATCATCCTGGTCAGCAGACACAAAACACCTCAGATATGTCTCCAGGGTCTGATTAATCCGCTCGGTCTGGCCATTCGTCTGAGGATGGAAAGCGGACGAAAAAGATAAATCTATGCCCATCCTAGCACAGAATGCCCGCCAAAATCTAGACACGAATTGGGTCCCTCTGTCAGAAACGATATTCTCAGGAATACCATGCAAACGAACAACATTTTGAAAAAACAGAGGAACCAACTCGGAAGAAGAAGGTAACTTGGGCAGAGGAACCAAATGGACCATCTTAGAAAAACGGTCACACACCACCCAGATGACAGACATCTTCTGAGAAACAGGCAGATCTGAAATAAAATCCATCGAGATGTGCGTCCAAGGCCTCTTAGGAATAGGCAAGGGCAACAATAATCCACTAGCCCGAGAACAACAAGGCTTGGCCCGAGCACAAACGTCACAAGACTGCACAAAGCCTCGCACATCTCGTGACAGGGAAGGCCACCAGAAGGACCTTGCCACCAAATCCCTGGTACCAAAAATGCCAGGATGACCTGCCAACGCAGAAGAATGAACCTCAGAGATGACTCTACTGGTCCAATCATCAGGAACAAACAGTTTATCAGGTGGGCAACGATCAGGTCTATCCGCCTGAAACTCCTGCAAGGCCCGCCGCAGGTCTGGAGAAACGGCTGACAATACCACTCCATCCTTAAGGATACCTGTGGGCTCAGAGTTACCAGGCGAGTCAGGCTCAAAACTCCTAGAAAGGGCATCCGCCTTAACATTCTTAGAACCCGGTAGGTACGACACCACAAAATTAAACCGAGAGAAAAATAATGACCAGCGCGCCTGTCTAGGATTCAGGCGCCTGGCGGTCTCAAGATAAATCAAATTTTTGTGGTCAGTCAATACCACCACCTGATGTCTGGCCCCCTCAAGCCAATGGCGCCACTCCTCAAAAGCCCACTTCATGGCCAAAAGCTCCCGATTCCCAACATCATAATTCCGCTCAGCGGGCGAAAATTTACGGGAAAAGAAGGCACAAGGCCTCATCACGGAGCAGTCAGAACTTTTCTGCGACAACACTGCCCCAGCTCCGATCTCAGAAGCGTCGACCTCAACCTGAAAAGGTAGAGCAACATCAGGCTGACGCAACACAGGGGCAGAGGAAAAACGGCGCTTAAGCTCCCGAAAGGCCTCCACAGCATCAGGGGACCAATCAGCAACATCAGCACCCTTCTTAGTCAAATCGGTCAATGGTTTAGCAATATCCGAAAAACCAGCAATAAATCGACGATAAAAGTTAGCAAAGCCCAAAAATTTCTGAAGACTCTTAAGAGAAGAGGGCTGCGTCCAATCACAAATAGCTTGAACCTTGACAGGATCCATTTCAATGGAAGAGGGGGAAAAAATATATCCCAAAAAGGAAATCCTCTGTACCCCAAAAACACACTTAGAACCCTTCACACACAAAGAATTAAACCGCAAAACCTGAAAAACCCTCCTGACTTGCTGGACATGAGAGTCCCAGTCATCCGAAAAAATCAGAATATCATCCAGATACACAATCATAAATTTATCCAAATAATCGCGAAAAATATCATGCATAAAGGACTGGAAAACTGACGGAGCATTAGAAAGACCAAAAGGCATCACTAAATACTCAAAGTGGCCCTCGGGCGTATTAAATGCGGTTTTCCACTCATCCCCCTGCCTGATTCGCACCAAATTATACGCCCCACGAAGGTCAATCTTAGAGAACCACTTGGCCCCCTTTATGCGAGCAAACAAATCAGTCAGCAACGGCAATGGGTATTGATATTTAACAGTGATTTTATTCAAAAGCTGATAATCAATACATGGTCTCAAAGAGCCGTCTTTTTTTGACACAAAGAAAAAACCGGCTCCTAAGGGAGATGACGATGGACGAATATGTCCCTTTTCCAAGGACTCCTTTATATATTCTCGCATAGCAGCATGTTCAGGCACAGACAGATTAAATAAACGACCCTTTGGGTATTTACTACCCGGGATTAAATCTATGGCACAATCGCACTCTCGGTGCGGAGGTAACGAACCAAGCTTGGATTCTTCAAAGACGTCACGATAGTCAGACAGGAACTCAGGAATTTCAGAGGGAATGGATGATGAAATGGAAACCACAGGTACATCCCCATGAGCCCCCTTACATCCCCAGCTCGACACAGACATAGCTCTCCAGTCGAGGACTGGGTTGTGAGATTGCAGCCAAGGCAATCCTAGTACCAAATCATCATGTAGATTATACAGCACCAGAAAGCGAATAATCTCCTGGTGATCCGGATTAATACGCATAGTTACTTGTGTCCAGTATTGTGGTTTATTATTAGCCAATGGGGTGGAGTCAATCCCCTTCAGAGGAATAGGAGTCTCCAAAGGCTCTAAATCATACCCACAGCGTTTGGCAAAGGACCAATCCATAAGACTCAAAGCGGCGCCAGAGTCGACATAGGCGTCCGTGGTAATAGATGACAAAGAGCAAATCAGGGTCACAGATAGAATAAATTTAGACGGTAAGGTGCAAATGGAAACAGATTTACCAAGCTTTTTAGTGCGCTTAGAGCATGCTGATATAACATGAGTAGAATCACCACAATAGAAACACAACCCATTTTTCCATCTAAAATTCTGCCGCTCGCTTCGGGACAGAATTCTATCACACTGCATACTCTCTGGCGACTTCTCAGTGGACACCGCCAGATGGTGCACTGGTTTGCGCTCCCGCAAACGCCTATCGATCTGAATAGCCATTGTCATGGACTCATTCAGACCCGCAGGCACAGGGAACCCCACCATAACATCCTTAATGGCGTCAGAGAGACCCTCTCTGAAAGTCGCCGCCAGGGCGCACTCATTCCACTGAGTAAGCACAGACCATTTACGGAATCGTTGGCAGTAAATTTCCGCTTCATCTTGCCCCTGAGATAGGGACATCAAAGTTTTTTCTGCCTGAAGCTCCAAATGAGGTTCGTCATAAAGCAACCCCAAGGCCAGAAAAAACGCATCCACATTGAGCAACGCAGGATCCCCTGGTGTCAATGAAAAAGCCCAGTCTTGAGGGTCGCCCCGGAGCAAGGAAATCACAATCCTGACCTGCTGTGCAGGGTCTCCGGCAGAGCGAGATTTCAGGGACAAAAATAATTTGCAATTATTTCGAAAATTCTGAAACCCGGATCTATTCCCCGAGACAAATTCCGGCAAAGGAATTCTCGGCTCAGATACAGGTGCATGACAAACAAAATCTTGCAAATTTTGTACCTTCGTGGCGAGATTATTCAAACCTGCAGTTACACTCTGAAGATCCATTACAAACAGGTGGACACAGAGCCATTCAAGGGTTAAGAGGAGGTAAGAAGCAGCTAGACAGCAATTAAGGGCTAGGCAGCAAAACTCTGAGGGGGGAAAAAAAAAAAAAAAAAAAAAAAATTTCCCTTAAACACTTCTTTTTCTCCTGCTTCAGCCCAAACAATTAACACTTTGAAGGCCGGTCAAACTGTCATGATCTCAATGGCAAGAGAACATAGCATAAGCATATATAGGAACTAGCTCTTGGAAGATGGGAACTGAGCTGACCATGAACTAAACCTAACGCACAACTAGCAGTGGCCGGGTAGCATGCCTACGTTGATTCTAGATGCCCAGCACCAGCCGGAGGACTAAATAAAACTAGCAGAGGAAAATATTAGTCCTAGCTCACCTCTAGAGAAATACCCCGAAAGGAGACAGAGGCCCCCCACATGTATTGGCGGTGAGTTGAGATGAAATAACAAACGTAGTATGAAAATAGGTTTAGCAAATTTGAGGTCCACTTACTACATAGCAGAAGACAGAAAGGACACTTTCATGGTCAGCTGAAAAGCCTATCAAAAACACCATCCAGAAATTACTTTAAAACTCTGGCATTAACTCATAACACCAGAGTGGCAATTCCTGTTCACAAGAGCTTTCCAGACACAGTAACGAAACTTCAGCTGTGAACTGGAACAAAAATGCAAAAACAAACATGGACAAGAGTCCAACTTATCTAGTAGTTGTCTAGGAGCAGGAACAAGCACAGAGAGGCTTCTGATAACATTGTTGACCGGCAAGCAACTAACAGAGCAGCAAGGTTATATAGCGACTCCCACATCTTGATGGGAACAGGTGAACAGAGAAGATGAAGACACCAGTTCAATTCCACCAGTAGCCACCGGGGGAGCCCAGAATCCAAATTCACAACACACATTGTACTGTGGGACTGCCAATGACATCAAGTCACGGAAGCTGTCAGTCTCCACCAGCCTGAATGACAGCATTTCCAGTGACAGAAGTTTGGCAATGCCTGCAGTCAGAGCCTGTGCTCGTGGGTGGTTTGACGAGAAAGGCCGCCTTTTCTCCCATGCATGTACTACCGATGGCTGTAGACTGGGCTGGGAGTGTGTGGATGACTGGGAAAGTGGTGCTGCGGGTGGAATTACAGCGGGTCTCTGGACAACAGGGCCAGAGGTTCTTCCACGGCGATCCTGGGAGGAAGCCGAACCAGCTGCGTGTGAGCTGGAGGAAGAGGCAACACGAGCTGAAGAGGTGGTAGCTGCCGCTGTTGGTTGGCCTAGCTCTTCAGTGTGTTTTTCTAACAACGCCGGGTGCCTGGTGCGCACATGTTTCCACATGTTGGAGGTATTGAGGCTGCTGACATTTTTCCCTCTTTTGACTTTTTGATGACACACCTTGCATCTGACATAGCAAATGTCATCTGCAACTGTGTCAAAAAAGGACCAGGCACTGCAAGTCTTGGGAGCGCCCTTTTTGGCTTTTGGAAGAGACATGCTCCTAACGGGTGCCAAAGCGGAGGCTGCAGGATCCGCAGTCTTCCCCCTCCCTCTCCCTCTTTGGGCCGTACGGGGAATCTCTTCCTCAGAGCTGCTCCCACCACCTTCCTGTCCCTCACGCCAAGATGGGTCAAGGACCTCATCATCTACACTACCCTCTGCCCCCAACTGCTCCTCCTGGGTAGTCTCAGCAGCAGAGCACGCACCAGTAAGTGGCACCTGAGTGTCATCATCAGCTGATGCGGCCTGCGATGTGGTGACCGGAGCCACTGGCCCACCCGCCTCTTCAGAGGAAGAGAGAAAAAGCTGTTGGGCATCACTGCACCCTGCCTCTTCTTCCATTTCTCCAATGCTGCTTGGCTGGCCCCCTGTTTCCAAGCCAAGAGATTCAGAGAACAGAAGTAGAGACGGCTCCTGTCCTGGGCTCTCTGTCTGCCTGGGCAATTTGGCAGGTGGTGAAGAGACAGATGGCTGCTCTCCAGTGCTCTGTGTCTGAGAGGATGTGGCACTAATTGAAGTTGATGCATTAGCTGCCATCCATCCGACAACGGCTTCAAATTGGTCTTCACGCAGCAGCGGTGTACGGCGCTCTGACACAAAGCTGCGCATGAACGACTGTTGCCTGGTGAAAGTGGGTGCTGATGAGTCACCGGTGCCCGCAGCAGGCACAGAATCCCCACGTCCCCTCCCTGCTCCGCGCCCACGCCCACGTGCCTTACTCACTGCCTTCTTCATCTTGGTTGACTGATAAAGATAAGCAGAAAAGTACTAACGGCTTTGTGTGCTTATTCCTGAGCAACTCCTCCTAACAGGTATAAGAAACACTAATTTTCTAAAGTGTGGACTAGACTTTAATATGAGCTAATGTGGCCTACACAAATGTAAAGTGGTGTAACTGGTGTGTTTGGTGAACTTTATTATTTATTTATTTTTTGGGGGCTGAACTGACAACGGATAGAGCTGCAGTCACACGGAGACCGTGCAGACAGACGTAAACGGCGCTGCAAGGCCCAAAAACCCTCCTCTACGTTATCCTATGTAGTGTTTTTCCACAAGTTAGCTGGAGACGGGTGGAAAGACACTAATAGGATTTTTTGGAAAAAATGTGCAGCAGCCTGCACTACTTAAAACAAAATGAAAATTGATTTGGCGGTATGACGCAGTGAAGAACCCTGAGCTGGAGACAACCAGGCTATGGCTGCTCACAGACTACAGGGCGAGCTGCAGTCACACGGAGACCGTGCAGACAGCCGTAAACGGCGCTGCAAGGCCCAAAAACCCTCCTCTACGTTATCCTATGTAGTGTTTTTCCACAAATTAGCTGGAGACGGGTGGAAAGACACTAATAGGAATTTTTTGAAAAAATGTGCAGCAGCCTGCACTACTTAAAACAAAATGAAAATTGATTTGGCGGTATGACGCAGTGAACAACCCTGAGCTGGAGACAACCAGGCTATGGCTGCTCACAGACTACAGGGCGAGCTGCAGTCACACGGAGACCGTGCAGACAGCCGTAAACGGCGCTGCAAGGCCCAAAAACCCTCCTCTACGTTATCCTATGTAGTGTTTTTCCACAAATTAGCTGGAGACGGGTGGAAAGACACTAATAGGAATTTTTTGAAAAAATGTGCAGCAGCCTGCACTACTTAAAACAAAATGAAAATTGATTTGGCGGTATGACGCAGTGAACAACCCTGAGCTGGAGACAACCAGGCTATGGCTGCTCACAGACTACAGGGCGAGCTGCAGTCACACGGAGACCGTGCAGACAGCCGTAAACGGCGCTGCAAGGCCCAAAAACCCTCCTCTACGTTATCCTATGTAGTGTTTTTCCACAAATTAGCTGGAGACGGGTGGAAAGACACTAATAGGATTTTTTTGAATAAATTAGCAGCAAACTACACTACTTGAAAAAAAAAAAAAAAAGAACAGTATGAGGCAATGAACCACCCTCCCTGAACTGAATACAACCAGCTATGGATGGCCTATGTAGCTGCACTCAGACTAGAGAGTGGGCTGCACTCACACACACACACACACACAGACCTTGCAGATCGCTGTGAAAACAGCGCTACAAGGCAAAAGCAAGGTGAATAGTAGGTGAACACAGCGGTTGCTAAATTAGCCTTTGGAAAGCACAAAGAAGCAAATCGCTATCTCTAAACTGTCCCTCAGTCAGCAAACAGCGTCCTGTCACTAACTGAATTCACAGCAGAGTGATCGCAAAATGGCGCCAGCGACTTTTAAACTGCATCATGACATCATTTCAGCAGCCAATCACAGCCTTGCCAGTAGTTTCATGCCCTCCATGCTAAACAGGATGTGCCCACACTTGGAATCATTCTCATTGGCTGAATTTCTGCATTTTGAATCTTGGAACTTCCGATTCCGGTATCCGATACACGGCAAGTATCGGAATCCCGGTATCGGAATTCCGATACCGCAAGTATCGGCCGATACCCGATACTTGCGGTATCGGAATGCTCAACACTACTCTCCAGGTCTCTGTCTAACCATTAGATGACGAGGTGTTGGGCAAATCTGAAAATTAGACTCATCAGTAGTGTTGAGCGATACCGTCCGATACTTGAAAGTATCGGTATCGGAAAGTATCGGCCGATACCGGCAAAGTATCGGATCTGATCCGATACCGATACCCGATACCAATACAAGTGAATGGGACTCAAGTATCGGAAGGTACCCTGATGGTTCCCAGGGTCTGAAGGAGAGGAAACTCTCCTTCAGGCCCTGGGATCCACATTAATGTGTAAAATAAAGAATTAAAATAAAAAATATTGATATACTCACCTCTCCGACGCAGCCTGGACCTTACCGCTGTGAACCGGCAGCCTTCTTTGCTTAAAATGAGCGCGTTTATGGCCTTCCATGACGTCACGGCTTCTGATTGGTCACGTGCCGCTCATGTGACCGCCATGCGACCAATCACAAGCCGTGACGTAATTCTCAGGTCCTAAATTCCTAGATTAGGAATTTAGGACCTGAGAATTACGTCACGGCTAGTGTTGAGCATTCCGATACCGCAAGTATCGGGTATCGGCCAATACTTGCGGGTATCGGAATTCCGATACCGAGATCCGATACTTTTGTGGTATCGGGTATCGGTATCGAAACAACATTAATGTGTAAAAGAAAGAATTAAAATAAAAAATATTGCTATACTCACCTCTCCGACGCAGCCTAGACCTCACCGAGGGAACCGGCAGCGTTCTTTTCTTAAAATGCGCGCTTTTCCTTCCTTCCGTGACGTCACGGCTTCTGATTGGTCGCGTGCCGCCCATGTGGCCGCGACGCGACCAATCACAGCAAGCCGTGACGTAATTTTCAGGTCCTTCTAGGCATTCAGTATTTTAAAATTACGTTCCGGCGTTGTGATTGGTCGCGTCGCGGTCACATGGGCGACGCGACCAATCACAAGCCGTGACGTCACGGGAGGCAGGAGACGCACGCATTTTAAGAAAATAACACTGCCGGTTCCCTCGTTGAGGTCCAGGCTGCGTCGGAGAGGTGAGTATAGCAATATTTTTTATTTTAATTCTTTCTTTTACACATTAATGTTGTTTCGATACCGATACCCGATACCACAAAAGTATCGGATCGTATCGGAAAAGTATCGCATTTTAAAATGCGCGCGTCTCCTGCCTCCCGTGACGTCACGGCTTGTGATTGGTCGCGTCGCCCATGTGACCGCGACGCGACCAATCACAACGCCGGAACGTAATTTTAAAATACTGAATGCCTAGAAGGACCTGAAAATTACGTCACGGCTTGCTGTGATTGGTCGCGTCGCGGCCACATGGGCGGCACGCGACCAATCAGAAGCCGTGAAGTCACGGAAGGAAGGAAAAGCGCGCATTTTAAGCAAAGAAGGCTCCCGGTTCCCTCGGTGAGGTCCAGGCTGCGTCGGAGAGGTGAGTATAGCAATATTTTTTATTTTAATTCTTTATTTTACACATTAATATGGTTCCCAGGGCCTGAAGGAGAGTTTCCTCTCCTTCAGACCCTGGGAACCATCAGGGATACCGTCCGATACTTGAGTCCCATTGACTTGTATTGGTATCGGGTATCGGTATCGGATTAGATCCGATACTTTGCCGGTATCGGCCGATACTTTCCGATACCGATACTTTCAAGTATCGGACGGTATCGCTCAACACTAGTCACGGCTTGTGATTGGTCGCGTGGCGGTCACATGAGCGGCACGCGACCAATCAGAAACCGTGACGTCATGGAAGGCCATAAATGCACTCATTTTAAGCAAAGAAGGCTGCCGGTTACCAGCGGTGATGTCCAGGGGCCTCCGGACAGGTGAGTATATCAATATTTTTTATTTTAATTCTTTATTTTACACATTAATGTTGTTTCGATACCGATTCCCGATACCACAAAAATATCGGATCTCGGTATCGGAATTCCGATACCGCAAGTATCGGCCGATACCCGATACTTGCGGTATCGGAATGCTCAACACTACTCATCAGAGAAGATTACCTTACTCCAGTCCTCTATGGTCTAATCCTTATGGTCTTTGGCAAACTTCAGCCTGGCTCTCCTTTGCTTCTCATTAATGAAAGGCTTTCTTCTAGCTTCACATGACTTGAGTCCTGCCTCTAGGAGCCTGTTACAAACTGTTCTTGCCTTGCACTTCACCCCAGCTGCCATTTTCCATTCCTTTTGTAGGTCACTTGATGTCATCCTGAGGTTGCTGAGTAACATTCGAAAAAAATGACAGTCATCCTGATCAGTGAAGAGTCATTTTCAACCTCTGCCTGTCTGTAGCTTTGTTGTCCCCAATGTCTGCTGCTTGACCTTGTTGTAATGGAGTGCCATCTTAGAAATTTTAAGGATGGAGGCAACATGATGCTCACTGTGTCCCTCTGCTAGTAAAGCCAGAATTGAGCCATTTTCCTCACTTACCACTTTTCTTTTCAACTCCTTTGGCATGGTTAAAAGTTATTTTTTCATTCCTATGACATTTGGGATATTACTAGCACTTGTTTTGCCATCCAGCTTGTGCTAATGCAAGAGGATTGTGAACATCACAGCAGTGTTTTTTATACTGTCATTAATTTTATAAAATTTAGTTCAGGTGTTCACCTAATCAGAAGCACATTAAGTAGAATGAGGTGCACTCTGGTTAGAATTCGACTGACCCTGGAATGGTAGAGAAGCTGATTTTTGTGAAACTGTGCAGTGGTGTTAGGGCTAACGGAGCGCACCAAATAATACTAAAGAGCAGTGAGACTATGGAACTCTCTGCCGTATGATGTTGTAATAAGTGATTCATTACTTAAATTTAAGAGGGGACTGGATGCCTTTCTTGAAAAGTATAATGTTACAGGGTATATATACTAGATTCCTTGTTAGGGTGTTGATCCAGGGAACTAGTCTGATTGCCGTATGTGGAGTCGGGAAGGAATTTTTTTTCCCAGTGTGGAGCTTACTCTTTGCCACATGTTTTTTTTTTTACCTTCCTCTGGATCAACATTTTAGGGCATGTTAGGTTAGGGCATGTTAGGTTAGGCTATGGGTTGAAGTAGATGGACTTAAAGTCTTCCTTCAACCTTAATAACTATGTTACTATGTTAATATGTAAAGAGGATATAAGGTGCGTTCGCAGCCCGGGGTACACCGTGCAGAGATGCTTAGTAATGACAGACAGTATATGATGGTATAGTGTGGAAACACGTGGGTTAACTTCACTCGGTATGTAAAAGGCGAACCCTGTTGTATCACAGGGCCACAATACTGCAAAATTAACAATAGTGTTTTGGTCACAGGACCCTGCCTCAAGGTTTCAGGGTTAGAGTTCCTCTAGACCCACTAGCGTTCGGTGCCGCAACTGCGGTGCCAGAGAGAAACTAAACTAAAGATTTACTGCACTATATGCGTACAGCGCCGCTCTGATGGATGCCACTATCCACCCTAAGCATGGGCCAGGAAAGCGCACTATTTGTGCATGGTGCCGCTCTGATGGATGCTGCTTTAGACACAGTACTGTCATGCCTTGTGCTTTATGGCACAATCTGGTGCTAGTTAGGTCTAATCACCCACACTCAAGCAACAACGCCAGGGAAGGGGATCAGGTAGGAGCTTTCATCAGATTGTATACACACATCCTCACATACACAATTTATATTTATACAAGAGCATGACCGAGTGGCCATGCGAACCTTTTATAGCTGCGCCCTTCCGGGACCTTCCCAGTGGTCCAATCAGGGCCGCTTCAGGACCTGAGCATGTGACCCCCGACCTCCAATGAGAGGTCATCCCACGGGCATGCTCAGTTGACAAAAAGCAGTCCCTGGAGCATCTGCTCTTCGCTGATTAATGCTGGTTACAATAGCTGAGCTTGGGATGGCAGCAGTAACCAGATGCTCAGCATCAGCCTGAGCAAGATGCTGGGACCAACCTGTCTGCTAAGCAGGCTCCTTTGTGGCTGGGGAAGAATGGGAGACTGCAGAGATTCCACCTGTGCAGCGGCAGGAACTCAACACCTAACAAGTGGTCTCTTAATTTTTGCCAGAGCTATATATATATATATATATATATATATATATATATATATATATATATATATATATATATATATATATATATATATATATATATATATATATATATATATATATATATATATATATATATATATATATATATATATATATATATATATATATATATATACACACACATACAGTACAGACCAAAAGTTGGACACACCTTCTCATTTAATGATTTTTCTGTATTTTCATGACCATGAAAATTGTAAATTCACACTGAAGGCATCAAAACTATGAATTAACACATGTGGCATTATGTACTTAACAAAAAAGTGTGAAACAACTGAAAATATGTCTTATATTCCAGGTTCTTCAAAGTAGCCACCTTCTTTAAATGAGGTGTGTCCAAACTTTTGGTCTGTACTGTATATATATATATATATATATATATATATATATATATATATATATATATATAGTGATAGATCAGCTCTCCCGGCTGCACACGCAGATGGTCACAGGAACACTGCGTCTTTAAGGATACACTTGGTTTATTAGTTATAACATAAACCAAGCGTGTGCAAAAAATAAAAACAGCTCTCTGAGCTAAAACAGCAAAGCAAAGCAAAATGATAACATTATGCACAGTCCTTGCATCCGTTGGGGTAACCCAGTTCAGGGTCAGCAATGTCCTTTAACAGGCACCACGTTCACAAGCACTGTCCTGGAGTCATCCTCTCCAGGCACTCACCAACCCAGACTACCCCTGGAGTTCAGCCATTTATGCTCAGACCAAGTGATTCCTCCATCATGTTACTGATCACATGATTGTTACATCACCCAGGTCCTGTCGCTCTGTAGGTGGAGATAAGGTCAACATTCTCTTACCTACTCTATGAATGTCCACATAAAACCAGCCCATTTATGCGACTTTAGTTGAAGCCTCACAACCCTTTAATAAGCTGGAGGAAAATACTTTGGCTTTATATTACTGACGCCATTAAGGGTATTGACACATATCTCCCCTCCAGTACTGTACCGGTGATTTTGTCACAATATACACTGCTCAAAGAAATAAAGGGAACACTTAAACAACAGAATATAACTCCAAGTAAATCAAACCTCTGTGAAATCAATCTGTCCACTTAGGAAGCAACACTGTTTGACAATCAATTTCACATGCTGTTGTGCAAATGGAATAGACAACAGATGGAAAATATTAGAAATTATCAAGACTAACTCAATAAAGGAGTGGTTCTGCAGGTGGGAACCACTGACCACATCTCAGTACCAATGCTTTCTGGCTGATGTTTTGGTCACTTTTGAATGTTGGTTGTACTTTCACACTCGTGGTAGCATGAGACGGACTCTACAACCCACACAAGTGGCCCAGGTAGTGCAGCTCATCCAAGATGGCACAGCAATGTGAGCTGTGGCAAGAAGGTTTTCTGTGTCTGTCAGCGTAGTGTCCAGAGGCTGGAGGCGCTACCAGGAGACAGGTCAGTACACCAGGAGATGTGGAGGGGGCATAGGATGGCAACAACCCAGCAGCAGGACCGCTACCTCAGCCTTTGTTCAAGGAGGAACAGGAGGAGCACTGTCAGAGCAATGCAAAATTTCCTCCAGCAGGCCACAAATGTGCATATGTCTGCACAAATGGTTGGAAACCGACTCCCTGAGGATGGTCTGAGTGCCCGATGTCCACTGATGGGGGTTGTGCTCACAGCCCAACACCGTGCAGGATGCTTGGCATTTTCCACAGAACACCAGGATTGGCAAATTAACCACTGGTGCCTGTGCTCTTTATAGATGAAAGCAGGTTCACACTGAGCACATGTGACAGACATGACAGAGTCTGAAGACGCCGTGGAGAGCTATCTGCCGCCTGCATCCTTCAGCATGACCGGCTTGGCAGTGGGTCAGTAATGGTGTGGGGTGGCATTTCTTTGGTGGGCCGCACAGCCCTCCCTGTGCTCGCCATAAGTAGCCTGACTGCCATTAGGTACCGAGATGAGATCCTCAGATCCCTTGTGAGACCATATGCTGGTGCAGTTGGCCCTCTTGGCTGGAGTGTGTCAGCAGTTCCTGCAAGATGAAGGCATTGAAGCTATGGACTGGCCTGCCCATTCCCCAGACCTGAATCCTATTGAACACATCTGGGACATCATGTCTGGCACCATCCACCAACGTCATGTTGCACCACAGACTGTCCAGAAGTGGGTGGATGCTTTAGTCCAGGTCTGGGAGGACATCCTTCAGAAGACCATCCGCCTTTGTCTCATCAGGTGCATGCCCAGGATTTGTAGGGAGGTCATACAGGCACGTTATTGTTCTCAACACATTCCGCTATGTAATTAACAAAGATTTACAACTGGAATATTTCATTCAGTAATATCTAGGATGTGGGATTTTAGTGTTCCCTTTATTTTTTTGAGCAGTATATATATAATTCTGCTATTTTAAGTAATTTCCCTAGCCACATTTGATTGCAGTGCAATTGTCCTGCTCAAACCCCATTTAACTTCCTTTGCAGCCCCCTAGCCCTTACTTTGACCATTTTACAGCCATTTTAAGGCACAGAAGTTCGGATTGCCATTGAGTTCTATTGGGTTCAGGATCAAGTTCAGAGTCAAGTTCGAACACTGAACTGAACTTTGAATTGTAGTTCTGCTGAACCTGATGAACCTGAACATCCACGGGTCCACTCATCCATAGTCATTGCAATCTTGCACTCACAGAAGTTGTGCAGGCACAATTGTCACCACCAGGTGTTCAGTGAACCTGACACCTGAGACCCAGATTTTACTGCCAGGAGCAGTGCCTGCACTGCTCTGTGCAATTTAACCCCCTAAATGGTGCGATCGATATGCTAGTGCATTGCAATGCTTTATAACTACAATTAGACTGCAAAACATTAAAGTACCTTAAAGTGATTAAGTAAAAAAGAAAAAAAATGAAAAATATAAAAAAATCACAAAGTTATAAAAAAAAATTTAAAATATATTATAGCCTTTAATAAGTATTTTAATGAAAAAAATCAACAAAAAAGTAAACATATACGGTATCGCTGTATCGGGAACGACCCGACCTATTAAACTGTTCTATTAGTTAACCTTTTCAGTGAGCACTGTAAAAAAATTAGCAAATAATGAGGCAAGAAACTATGTTTTTTCATCATATCGTTGTACAAAAAGTTGTATAAATCGTGATCAAATATGTGAATGTAAGTAAAAACAATGTCTCTTGAAACGTTATCTTGTCTTGCAAAAAAAGCCGCTATACATCTCCATCAGTGGAAAAACAAAAAAAAGTTATAGCTCTCACAATAAAGGGATGCAAAAATATTTTTATTCTATAAAATAGTTTTTATTGTGTAAAAGCACCAAAGCATACAAAAATTATAGAAATGTGGTATCGCTGTAATCGTACTGACCCGATGAATAAAGCTACCTTGTCAATTTTACACACACGCGGAATTGCATAAAAAAAAACCTAAAACAATTCCTAAATTGTTGGCTTTTGTTCTTTCTGCCTCCCAAAAATTGGAATGAAAAGTGATAAAAAATGTCATATGTCTGAAAATGGTACCAATAAATGAGCCCTCGTGACTAGTGTTGAGCATTCCGATACCGCAAGTATCGGCCGATACTTGCGGGTATCGGAATTCCGATACCGAGATCCGATACTTTTGTGGTATCGGGTATCGGTATCGAAACAACATTAATGTGTAAAAGAAAGAATTAAAATAAAAAATATTGCTATACTCACCTCTCCGACGCAGCCTGCACCTTACCGAGGGAACCGGCAGCGTTCTTTGCTTAAAATGCGCGCTTTTCCTTCCTTCCGTGACGTCACGGATTCTGATTGGTCGCGCGCCGCCCATGTGGCCGCGACGCGACCAATCACAGCAAGCCGTGACGTAATTTTAGGTCCTTCAGTATTTTAAAATTACGTTCCGGCGTTGTGATTGGTCGCGTCGCGGTCACATGGGCGACGCGACCAATCACAAGCCGTGACGTCACCTTGCGCGCGTCTCCTGCCTCCCGTGACGTCACGGCTTGTGATTGGTCGCGTCGCCCATGTGACCGCGACGCGACCAATCACAACGCCGGAACGTAATTTTAAAATACTGAAGGACCTAAAATTACGTCACGGCTTGCTGTGATTGGTTGCGTCGCGGCCACATGGGCGACGCGACCAATCACAAGCCGTGACGTCACGGGAGGCTGGACACGCGCGCATTTTAAAATGCGTGCGTCTCCTGCCTCCCGTGACGTCACGGCTTGTGATTGGTCGCGTCGCCCATGTGACCGCGACGCGACCAATCACAATGCCGGAACGTAATTTTAAAATACTGAAGGACCTAAAATTACGTCACGGCTTGCTGTGATTGGTCGCGTCGCGGCCACATGGGCGGCGCGCGACCAATCACAAGCCGGGACTTCACGTAAGGAAGTTAAAGCGCGAATTTTAAGCAAACAACGCTGCCGGTTCCCTCGGTAAGGTGCAGGCTGCGTCGGAGAGGTGAGTATAGGAATATTTTTTATTTTAATTCTTTATTTTACACATTAATATGGTTCCCAGGGCCTGAAGGAGAGTTTCCTCTCCTTTAGACCCTGGGAACCATCAGGAATACCGTCCGATACATGAGTCCCATTGACTTGTATTGGTATCGGGTATCGGTATCGGATTAGATCCGATACTTTGCCGGTATCGGCCGATACTTTCCGATACCGATACTTTCAAGTATCGGACGGTATCGCTCAACACTACTCGTGACTCAGTTGGCAGAAATATGGAAAAATTATACCTTTCAAAATATGGCAATGCAAAAACTAGTTTTGGGGGAAAAAAAGCATCTTATAGTGTGTGTGACCGCAGCCAAACATAAAAAAACCTATGTAAATCTGGCATTGCTGTAATCGCACCGGTCCGAAGAATAAAGTCATCTAATTATTAGGGATGAGCAAGCACTAAAATGGTTCTATGCTCATTACTCAACCCAAGCAATTCCTAACGCTCAGAAGCTTGTTTCGAGTAACCAGTGTAATGGGAGTCAATGGGAAATCGGAGCATTTTTCCGGCAGACCCTAAAAGGACGTCTGGGGCAGTGAAAATGTTGAAATGGATGGAAAAAGTGCTACATGCTAGGAGAATAGCATGGGGAAGACTCTAAGAACAATGGTGATACACTTTTACTCCAGTTTAAGGACTAGCATTATTACATACAAAATAGAGTTTATTGAGAAAAAAATGTTAAGAAACATTCTTTCGTGTAAAATGACTTGTACATGATGTAAAACTTAAAAAGGATTTTAAAAAATAATAATTTGAGTAAACCAAACTTGAAATTGTTATTAAAAATTTGGAACTTTCAGTTTGATTTATGAAAAAAGCAAGAAGTGCCAATAATTAGATGTAAGAAGGACTCAGATACACCATGCATAAGACACAAAGGAGGGCTTCATACACATTCTGTTCAAATTATTATGTAGTGGTACTCCTCGACTCATAAAGGCTCTTCACATAGTACAAAGCCTGGCAAAAATTACAAGCAGGGGTATCCATACACATTGAAGGCACCAACTGGAGTGCTTCATTCAGATATTAAAAAAGTGTAGTTGTGGTATGTCTTCACTCATAAAACCTATGCACACAGTGCAAATCCATATTAAAATTATAAGGAAGGTCATCCATACACTCTTGGAGGCAACAACTTGAGGGCCTCATTCAAATATTGAATATTAAAAACACTTTTTGGCTGCTATCATCTGATGGTGTGCAAAAGTCATGGCTAATCCAGGCTTTGTTCATTTTTATCAGAGTGAGCCTTTCAGTATTTTCTGCTGACAAGCAAAAGTGCCTGTCTGCTATGACCTCCCCCCGACAGCACTAAAAACCAGCTCAGACAAGATGATAGCTGCAGGACAGCACACCACATCAAAGTCATTGAGGACCAGCTTATACCAGGTGTCCAGTTTTGAGACCTTATTGCTAAAGGTTGCAATGTAATTAGGGACCATATTGTTTTTTTTGGCCAGGTATTGCTTCACAAGCTTTAAAAACGTTCCCTCCTTGTCAAAAATATTTGGACGCTGGGAGGGTGTTATGAAATTGGCACAGGCCTTTGACAGTGTACATTTTCCTCTGCTGTACCTGGTGTGTGTCTCTCTAGTCTCTCCTCCTTGGTTGGGCAAGGAAGCTTGCCCCTTGCTGCTAATGTTGTCTGATTGAATTTTTTTCAACAGGGTGAACAAAACAGTACTCTTTTTTGGCCAAGATGAATATAATATGAGGGTCACGGGAAAGGCAGCAGTATATAAAGTTGAGCATATGTCACAAGGTCCCTACGACTAACACTTCCCTGTCTCCATCATGATGACAACTCTCCATCTTCTCCTTATTCTCTCTCTTTTTCTTCTTATTCTATTCCACAGCCCATCCAAATAGGAGAGATGGGACGAAGCTTGTGTGGGTACTAGCCTCTGTTGCACTAGAAACAAGCTCTTGTTCCTCCTCCTTCTCAGCCTCCATGTCCTCATTGTTACCAAATCCACAGTGAGCAGATGAGATGAAGCTGGGCTGGCTAGTATCTCCCTATCTTCCTCCATCTCCATCTGGTCCGCATGCAAAGCTTCACGTTTAATTGTCAAATAAAAAAAAGTCCCAATAAATATTTAGACCAATAAGTAGTGAATAGTGAATATACACGTTACTCGAGATTTCTCGAGCATGCTCGGGGGTCTTCCGAGTATTTTTTAGTGCTCGAAGTTTTAGTTTTTAGCACCGCAGCTGAATGATTTACATCTATTAGCCAGCATAAGTACATGTGGGGGTTGCCTCATTGCTAGGGAATCCCCACATGTACTTATGCTGGCTAACAAATATAAATCATTCAACTGCGGCGCTAAAAACTAAAACTCTGAGCACCAAAAAATACTCGGAGGACCCCCGACCATGCTCGAGAAATCTCGAGTAACGAGTAGTGTTGAGCATTCCGATACCGCAAGTATCGGGTATCGGCCGATACTTGCGGTATCGGAATTCCGATACCGAGATCTGATACTTTTGTGGTATCGGGAATCGGTATCGGGATTAATATCAATGTGTAAAAGAAAGAATTAAAATAAAAAATAGGGATATACTCACCTCTCCGGCGGCCCCTGGACTTTACCGCCGTAACCGGGAGCCGTTGTACCTAAGAATGCGCGTTTGAAGGGCCTTAGATGACATCACGGCGCTCTGATTGGTCCGTAGCGGTCGCGTGACCGCTACGCGACCAATCACAAAGCCGTGACGTCACCTAAGGTATTTCAAGCACTTGAAAGACCTTAGGTGACGTCACGGCTTTGTGATTGGTCGCGTAGCGGTCACGCGACCGCTACGGACCAATCAGAGCGCCGTGACGTCATCTAAGGCCCTTCAAGCACGCATTCTTAGGTACAACGGCTCCCAGTTACAGCGGTAAAGTCCAGGGCGCGTCAGAGGGTGAGTATATCCCTATTTTTTATTTTAATTCTTTCTTTTACACATTGATATGGATCCCAGGGCCTGAAGGAGAGTTTCCTCTCCTTCAGACCCTGGGAACCATACAGGATACCGTGCGATACTTGGTGTCCCATTGACTTGTATTGGTATCGGGTATCGGTATCGGATTAGATCCGATACTTTGCCGGTATCGGCCGATACTTTCCGATACCGATACTTTCAAGTATCGGACGGTATCGCTCAACACTAGTAATGAGTATATTCACTCATCACTGCGGCAATAAGTCATAGGGTCACCCTTAAAATATATAAATATCAACCAAAATATCTCAACTCAAAATTATTGGTTGGATCTAAAGTGAAAATGGCATTTAATGATAAAATATAATTTTTTACTGAAATATGTTAAAAATATTACAAAATAACATTAGGTAGCTCAGTAACAAGGGACTCAGGACAAGTTCAACATATATCCATATGCACATAAACAAATAAATTAATAACAACAGAAATAGGCTGGCATCTTCTAATTGTTCAGTAGCTATTATAGATATGCCTTTAAGAGAAAATGATTAACCTACACTATACTGTATATGTATTTACCGAAATGTGTATCACAGCAAAGATATTATGACCTGTCTTGTGTCCTTCACCCCAAATGTTTGTCAGTAGTGACTGTTTTAGTAGGCACACAAGCAAGATTGTTGTTTTGATTATGGTGCCATCACCACTCACCATTTTTTTGGAGTCCTTAAAGTCTTGGAGAACTGCACAAATGTCAGGTATCCATGTCCACTCCTCAGTTTTTATGTGCGGAGGCTGACCAGAATACCAATGGGTGTGTGTGAACCAGGTATTCCACAACAGACCTCTGCTGTTCATAAAGCTGTGTGGAGTTCCAGCACGTGATCCCATTGCACACCAGTCAGGGGGCTGGCACTTGCATGTGTTGCTGCAGCACAGCCAGAACGGTGACAGCTATAGCTGACTTGCAGAAATGGGCTCTGATGTGGCATACCTTGACCAGAAGCTCTGGCAAATCTAGGTAGGTTTTCAGAAACCACTGAACTACCAAGTTGAGCACATGTTCCAAGCATGGTTCATATGTGAGGTTGCCAAGCTTCGCAGCCACCACTACAGGTTATCGCACACAACCACTGAGTCAGGTGCTTTCATGTCATGTGCCTGATCATGCTGGTGGTGGTTAGATTCTTAGTTGTCAGACCCCTGATTATCTTGGCATGGTAATGGTTTCAAATTACTGTTTCTTTTGTCTAAGGCTTCTTTCACACTTGCGTCGGTACGGGTCCGTCGCTAAGCGTTGGCGCGACGTACTGACGCACGTTGTGAAAATTTGGCACTATGTGGGCAGTGGATGCAGTTTTTCAATGCTTCCGCTGCCCATTCTAAAGTCCGGGGAGGAGGGGGCAGAGTTCCGGATGCGCATGCGCGGCAGGAAATGGCAGACGCGACGCACGAAAAAACGTTCCCTTGTATGGCCATACATCGCGATCCATTGGCAATACAAGTCTATGGGCAAAAAACGCATCCTGCGGGCAGATTTGCACGCATTGCGAAGGATTCCAAACAACGCAAGTGTGAAAGAAACCTAAGATCTTTCTTTAAAAACGTTCCAGACTGGGAAACACCTAACTCTTTGACAGGGAAATTCACGAGTGCCTGTGTTGGTGCTGGCAATCCCCCTTTCTCAGCACTGCTGGCCTCATTCTGCATGGATTCCGTGGTGGAAGGAAGGAGGCTCGGGGTGAAGATTAAGTTATCCAGACTCTTGGGTGGGGAGACTGGACTGTGTGGAAGACTGGGCGTTACTGGCAAGCATTATCTGCTATCCAACCGATCACCTGTTCGCACTGGTGTGGCTTCCTATGCCTTCCTGCAAAGTGGGACAAGAAGCTATGTGATGAGGATGGGCGCTTTGATTTTGCTCTAGCAACAGGTATAGTTGCACCTGTCCCCCGTCTTTGCCATCTACCTGCACCATCATCAGCAATTCCACTTCCTCATCCCTTACTGCATGACATATGCATTTTAGAATTTCAAAGTCTCTATAAACCAAGTTTCCTTGATTATTTAAACTATTTTTTTTATAAAAAAATATGGTCACCTGTAGCATGCCTAGCGTTTTTTCATAATTTGAAAAAAAGCCACACCATAATTTCACTCAAAGCAGGTTAAACTGTATGGATGACATTAGTCAATTTTTGGAACAAAAATGTAGCCACCTGTAGCAGGCCAAGTAATGTTTAAAAATTTTAAACCACCATAATTTTATACAAAGCACTTTAAACTGTATGGATGAAAATAGTAAATTTTTGGAACCAAAAAATGTTGTGAGCTGTAGCAGGCCAAGCGGATTTAGCCCTGCTGTTCTGTTCCCATGTACTATGCACTTGTATTGCTCCTGGGTCACTATGACCCGAACACAACAGCAGGGTTAAAAAATTTTAAACAACCGTTATTTTACACAAAGCACGTTAAACTGTATGGATGAAAATATAGTCAATTCCCCCAAACAATATAAATGTAGTCACCTGAAACTGCTATATATTTAGCAATGGGCTGTAAAGCCCTAAGCCCTGAATAGAGGCTGTATTCAGCTACTCCCCTGACTAGCTGTCCATAGGCCAAATGCTGAATGTATTGCATAGAAAGAGCAAACCAAAAGATAAACACTAAGAAGGACTTTTAGTATGATGGTTCATGAAAGCATCACCAGTAGAGGACTTTGCTAAAACTGTGCACACTAGCCTGGACAAATACTCTACCCCTCCAATAAAAACTGTCCATGAGCTGTTCATTGGCATCAGTACTTTTATAACCTCTGATGATGTAATGCGGCCAGTCAATCACAGCAGTGAAACTACCAAGATGGCTACAGCATTACTGTGACTAGCAGGCAACCCTCGCATGTTTATTGGCTGTGTAACAGGTGCCAAACATGCGGGGCGTTCTTGCGATTCTAGCATTTAATCCGAGCATTAGTCAATGCTCAAAGAGTGTCAAGCATATCCATGCATCCAGATACTCAAGTGACATCTGAGTATCACCGAGCTCATCAGTACTAATTACTTATACCGCACAAGGAACGGTATAAATGCACAAGGAACGGTATGAAAAATAAATAAAACTAATTTTTGACCTGCTGTTAATTTATTCATTCTGCCTCCCAAAGATCACAGTAAGGTTCTGCGCACATTTAACCTGTGCTCTTTGCACCAGAGTTTCTATGCACATCTCTAGAATATGTGAGTCAGGCAGAACCCTCGACAGAAGATTCCCGATAATGAGGCAGATGAGATCACTTTGGACATTGTCTGGCCTATCATCTGGCGGTGTTCATGTTTTTAGGCATGCCTAAAAATTCCGTCGGACACAGTTTTGTGCATCTCTGAAAAGAAGGACACCACTGAACAGAAGTCAGACAGAGTTCAGAGTAACTCTGTTGCCTCATTATAGTGACCCAATCCCTCAGGTTTTTGTCTTAATCATATCATTCAGAGATTTAGATGAAAACATAGATCTAAGTGCTTAGCGTAAAGCTACCGATAAATGTAATCTGAAGTGTTATGTAAAATGTTCTTAATAAAAGCTTCAACTCAATCCACAAAAAACAAGTCTCCACTCAGGTCTATCATCTCTTAATGAAAATATAGGGGGCTTCCACATTACTGATAGTATAAGACCTCTGGAAAAGCGCTATAGATCATCACCCCCAAAAGAAATCCAGCGAATACTGCACTCTCAAACATAATTCCCCCTCCCTTCTTAGCCCCAGTGTGCCTAAACCACATTTAGCATCCACATGTTTGGCTATTCTGCAGCAATTAGAGCCTGCCTAATTTAGTTTTGCATGTCTCCAGAACCACAATTTGGGCATAATGTACTGGACACTGCAATATATTTGTAAGTTCAACGTACAGCCACTACGGCAGTTTGCAATTTTCACTCGAAAACATCCACTGCTGCTTGCTTCTGGAAAATATCCATGGAGTCAAATCATCAATACTCCTGTAGATAAATTCTCAAAAGGTATAATTTCCTAAATGGCATCCCTTGAGGGGGGATACTTTGCTCTTGTAGCACTCTGGGGTACTGTATATGGAGTTTGTAAACTATTCTGGGAAAATCTGTGCTTCAGGATTCAAACAGTGTTCGAGGAGGCAAATTGAGCTCTGTCTCTCTCTCGAGTCTCGCTTTGTGGCTAAGCAGTACTATACAGCCACATATGGGGTATTTCCACGTTCAACAGAAATTGTGTGACAAATTTTGGTGCCATTTTTACTCATTTCCCCTTGTGAAAATGTAAAATGTGGGGCTAAAATCAAATTGTTATGGTAAAAATGTAATTATTTTTTTTTTCACTTGACCAATGGTATAAAATTATGTCACACACTCGTGATGTCAATATGATCACTGTACCCTTAAATGAATTCATTGAGAGGTTTAGTTTGCAAAATAGGGTCACTTATGGGGAATTCGGCTGTTCTGGCACCTCAGAATCAAATTTTGTTGACCATTTTATTCTGTTACCTATGTAAAAATATAAAAATTGGGGCTAAAGAAACATTTTTGTGTAAAAAAGTTAAATGTTTTTTTCCTTCTGCATTGTATTAATTCCCGTGAAGCACCTGGAAGGTTAATTAATTTATTGAATGTGGTTTTGAGGACTAAGAGGGGTGCAGTTTTTAGAATGCTGTCACTTTTGGGTATTTTCTGTCACTAGACCTCCCAAAGTCACTTCTAAATTAATGTGGTCACTAAAAAAAGGTTTTGAAAATTTTGTTGAAAAAATTGAAAAAATGATAAATTGCTGTTCAAAATATAAACAATAGACTCATCAGAACTGTAAAATTTGGCGTAAGCATGAAGGTGAAAACTAGCTTAGGGGCAAAGGGGTTAATCAAGACTGGTGTACAAAATTCCGGTCTTGATGAATTGCCTGCATTGAATTTTACTAAAATAATAAAATTCATCAAGTGCTCTTGTAGCCACTTATAAACTTGCACTGAGCAATTAAAATACCGTTTATATGTTCTATGGTAATGGGGTCACTGATCATGGTAGCCTGCAGATTTTAAAGAGAACCTGTCATGTCATAATTCTAGTAGCTGAAAAAAAGATATTTCTGCATATTGTGTTAATAATAAGTATGAATAAAAAGAGTAACATGCAAGTGCTTGTCACTAAATTAGAAGATCATCAAAAAGTAATTTAGTTTAGTTCTTCAATGCAAAAAGTGAAACTCATATTATATAGTCATTACAAACAGAGTGATCTATTTCAAGTGTTTATTTCTGTTAATGTTGATGATCTCACCTATATCTGTTATGATAGTTTTGCTTCCAGTACAAAAACTGCAAGATTTCCGATTTTTTTTAATATAGGTAGTAACATAGAAATTGAAAAAAGATCATAAAAAAATAAAACTTAAAATCATAAACTGTACAAAATTTGTCTGACATGCGAAAACTTGATTTACATAACAGGTCATCTTCTGAAAATGCCTTACCTTTAAAATTAGTAACATTAGCAACATGATGGCTATTAATTGGATATTAAATTCTTAAATAAATCAGGTGTTTTAGAACCTATGCCCTGTTGTTGAGAGTGTTGCATTACATAGAGATATACCTGATTCTGGTGTAAGGCACATACATTACTGTCCATGATGAAGGAGAGCCAAGAGACTCTTAGGAAACATTGTTTGATCTATAAATCAAAGAGACACACTGTAATATACTGCTGAGGGCAAAACCTGCTCACAGATCCATCATCATGAATGTGACCATATTTCCATAAATGGTTCCAGTTAACCCTCTTGAGGCTGACTGCGATCTGTGAAAAAATATACAGAATGCAGTAATATTAATTTACCATAATAAAAAATGAGAATTTATAATAGGAATCAGCTTTGCTAAGATAGTTGCAAATCGTTTTCTTCTTTTTTTTTTTTGTTTTGCACAAGAATCAGTCACTAGCAATGATTTACTTAACTTTGCAAGTTGAGTAAGAAAATTAAATTCTTTTCATCTCCAAAATTCCTAAAAATGAATAAAAATGTAATTTTGTACATAAATTATATTACAAATTTGTAACTCATATTAGATTTATAATATTGTATATAAAATACTGGGAGATGATTAAATAAACTAACATTTTCAGACGTGTGTACTTTACCTAGTTATGGGTATGGATAGCCACAATGAAACTTCCCAATACATTATTGCCCAGTATGGCTAAGAAAATGCTTCCATAAAGGAGTTGTGTCATACAATTTCCATATGCTGTATTAGGGCAAACAGATATCATATAAGGAGGTCCATAGTCCATAGGAAGAGCTCCTAAAAAATCGCTCTGGTAGGGTTGACATACTTAGTCATTTATTTGATCATTTAGTATGTAACATTTATTTCCTTAAAGGATGAATTTAGTCACTGCAATCAGTTAGGATTTGCCTTAAAAAGGTTGCTATAATGAGACTTTAAATTGTTGTTCAGCCTTAGGCTACAAGTCTGCAGTCACTTTATGTGACTGTAGACTTGTGAATCTTCACATTGCTTGCACATCAAATTGTGAGGATCCTCCAGGGCCAACGCATGGAGCAGGCCATAATGTGACCAAAAGTATGCAATATGCATTCTCCAGGCCCCATGCTGACTAGATGGGCAAGTATTGGACAAAGCCGGAAACAGTCTAGTCAGAGTGTGGCCAGGAGTATTCATATTGCATACTTGTGGTCACATGACTGCCCATTCCCAACACTGCAGAATCCTGACAGTGTGCAGTGCAGAGAGTGACTGCAGATTTGTTGCTTAAGATCGGACAACCACTTTATGGCAATTATACTCATCTACAGATTTAAGATGCCATTATAGATAGGAACTGTATTTTTCGGACTATAAGACGCACTTTTTTCCTCAAAAAATCTGGAGGAAATGCATACCAGGATAGAGATGAGGGAGCCATGTGTATCTGGATAGGGATGAGGGAGCCATGAATACCAGGATGGGGGATATTAAGTACAGAATTTACCTCATTTTTTGCTTCAGTTTTTTTTCTAATTACCTCCTCTAAAACCTAGGTGCGTCTTATGGTCCGGTGTGTCTTATAGTCTGAAAAATATTGTATGTTATAAAGTGTTGTTTTTCTAATACTGAATTTATCCGAATATAATGCTAACAGTGTAATTTAGCTAATTATTAACTTTTTTTCTTTAGCAGCATTAATGGAATAAAGGGCATCTCTGGGTATTAAACATATTTTTGCAGTCATTCTATGTAACTTCAGATTATTGAGTTGTCACATTCACCTGTGTGCTCAGCATGAGTGAGTGGCAGGGGCAGAGATTTCATTGGTGCAGTCGCACAGGGGCCCAAGAGGTGAAGGGAACTACTTCTACCTCCAAAACAGGTCAAATTGTGCATTATGATGAGCTATTGGACTATAAAGGGCACATATGTGCTCTTGCACAGGGTCTCTCATCTATCTGTGTCTGCCAGTGGTGGTTGGTCAAGTGATTTGCGTACTTGCGGGCACATGCTGGACCTCGAAGAAGCCGATGTGAAACGCACATTGGGGTTAGCTGCATCCCACCACCAGGTGGTATATGGTCACATTACGTATTTATACGTTTTTTAAACATCTGTATAACACCTCTATCTGCTTAAGAGGTTGTTTTTTATTTTGGGGCCGATCTTATGCAGGGTTTTGAATGTGACAGATCTTGATACATTCAATTATTTAGGATGTTTTCTGACCTAGAGCACTGTTTATACAAAATACTGTTTCCCGTCATGTATTGATCTGCTGCTTTCCATATCTCCACTCAGTCCATATTTTCTTTGGTCATAAGAATACTAATCTCCAGGGTTCGTTAGTCTGTACTATTTTCTGATGAGTACGTTTTTCCCTGACATGCTTTATTATTATTGATTGGAGTTTATATCTACTTGATACTTCACTATTGGACTGATATACAATACTGATTGATTTACATCTATTTTTGCGGAATCCCATATACCTGGTGTGGCACTCATTGTCACTTGTCCTTGTTTTAAGCAGTTTTTATAGATGAATGGCGCAATAAAAAGTTTATTTTTAGAAGAACAATTAATAATTAACACGATTTTTTTGCTTCCATTTGTTGTTTGGGATTCAGTACATAGTGAGCAGCAGCTGTAGAAACACTGTGGAAGACTGACTGACAGTCCTCTGTGCAGCATATCAGTGCCGAGACGGCAGTCAGTCAATGTGCCAGGACGTGCTTACAGCTGCCACTAATGGTATACTAAGTGGTGATAGAAATCGCATTGGCACACCTCCATAACTGGAAGTCAGAGGCTGCTGGGAGGAATAAAGATTATTTCCTCCTGGTAGCTGGGCTTTCAGTGCGGGACAGCTTTAGAACGATATCAATCTGCAGATTGACACCATATCTGCAGGTAAATAGCGTTTGGAGACATGACAGGTTCCCTTTAATTAATTTTATTAAAATTATTAAATGTAAAATGAATGTAATTTAATGTCCAAATAAATGCCAGATTCCTATTTCCATATACATCATATTCTGGTGAAGGAAGGGCATATATAGAAAGATTAAACTGAATATATTATAAATATCTCATAGGTGGAGATTCTGAAGATTATTCTCTTTCGGGATGATGAGTTCCTTTGACTATCATCGTGTCAAGCACTATACAGTGACATTAGTACTAGAAGCATCACACATACAGTATCTTCTCTCCTTTAAATTACCTCTTCTTTATTTTATAGATATCCTACAGCTTCCATCTTCCTGCACCCATTTTATTTTCCTAATGAGCACATTATGTTTCAATATGTCCTTGTGCTTTAACTTTAGATGCTGTTCTCTGCGTTTTTAGAATATTAATACATTAGTCTACATTAAAATTCTGTTCCTTTCCTTATACTATATTTAAAAATAAAACATTTTTAGGATATTGCTTGCACAGAAAGAATTACTCAAAATTTGAAAACCAACTTACCAATTTGACTAGTTTGGATTTTTTGCAATTTATAAGATTTAACTCATCTACTTTGAGTAAATGAATACAATTATTTGTAAATTGTACAAACTTGGCAAATCAAATAAAAAGAGTATAGTTTTGTCTGTGCTGAAAACTAAAAAAAAAATTAAAGTACTGTAAAGGCATGAAATACATCATTAACCCCTTCATGACCTTGCCGTTTTTTGCAATTGCAGTGTCCCTTTATGAGGTAATAACTCAGGAACGCTTCAACGGATCCTAGCGATTCTGAGATTCTTTTTTCGCGACATATTGGGATTCATGTTAGTGGTAAATTTAGGTCGATAATTTCTGAGTTTATTTGTGAAAAAAACAGAAATTTGGCAAAAATTTTGAAAATTTTGCAATTTTCACATTTTGAATTTTTATTCTGTTAAACCAGAGAGTTATGTGACAAAAAATAGTTAATAAATAACATTTCCCACATGTCTACTTTACATCAGCACAATTTTGGAAACAATTTTTTTTTTGCTAGGAAGTTATAAGGGTTAAAATTTGACCAGTGATTTCTCATTTTTACAACAAAATTTACAAAACCATTTTTTTTAGGGACCACCTTTGAAGTCAGTTTGAGGGTTCTATATGGCTGAAAATACCCAAAAGTGACACCATTCTAAAAACTGCACCCCTCAAGGTGCTCAAAACCACATTCAAGAAGTTTATTAACCCTTCAGGTGTTTCACAGCAGCAGAAGCAACATGGAAGTACAAAATGAACATTTAACTTTTTAGTCACAAAAATGATCTTTTAGCAACAATTTTTTATTTTCCCAAGGGTAAAAGGAGAAACTGGACCACGAACGTTGTTGTCCAATTTGTCCTGAGTACGCTGATACCTCATATGTGGGGGTAAACCACTGTTTGGGCGCACGGCAGGGCTTGGAAGGGAAGGCACGCCATTTGACTTCTTGAATGGAAAATTAGCTCCAATCATTAGCGGACACCATGTCGCGTTTGGAGAGCCCCTGTGTGCCTAAACATTGGAGCTCCCGCACAAGTGACCCCATTTTGGAAACTAGACCTCCCAAGGAACTAATCTAGATGTGTGGTGAGCACTTTGAACCCCCAAGTGCTTCACAGAAGTTTATAACGCAGAGCCATGAAAATAAAAAATAATTTTTATTTTCTCAAAAATGATTTTTTAGCCCACAATTTTTTATTTTCCCAAGGGTAACAGGAGAAATTGGACCCCAAAAGTTGTTGTCCAGTTTCTCCTGAGTACGATGATACCCCATATGTGGGGGTAAACCACTGTTTTGGCACACGTCGGGGTTCGGAAGGGAAGTAGTGACGTTTTGAAATGCAGACTTTGATGGAATGCTCTGCGGGCGTCAGGTTGCGTTTGCAGAGCCCCTGATGTGCCTAAACAGTAGGAACTCCCCACAATTGACTCCATTTTGGAAACTAGACCCCCAAGGGAACTTATCTAGATGTGTAGTGAGCACTTTGAACCCCCATGTGCTTCACAGAAGTTTATAACGCAGAGCCGTGAAAATAAAAAATGTGTTTCCTTTCCTCAAAAATATTTTTTTAGCCCAGAATTTTTTTATTTTTGCAAGAGTACAGGAGAAATTGGACCACAAAAGTTGTTGTCCAGTTTCTCCTGAGTACGCTGATACCCCATATGTAGGGGTAAACCACTGTTTTGGCACACGTCGGGGTTCGGAAGGGAAGTAGTGACGTTTTGAAATGCAGACTTTGATGGAATGCTCTGCGGGCATCAGGTTGCGTTTGCAGAGTCCCTGATGTGCCTAAACAGTAGGAACTCCCCACAAGTGACTCCATTTTGGAAACTAGACCCCCAAGGGAACTTATCTAGATGTGTGGTGAGCACTTTGAACCCCCAAGTGCTTCACAGAAGTTTATAACGCAGAGCTGTGAAAATAATAAATGTGTTTCCTTTCCTCAAAAATATTTTTTTAGCCCAGAATGTTTTATTTTTGCAAGAGTAACAGGAGAAATTGGACCCCAAAAGTTGTTGTCCAGTTTCTCCTGAGTACGCTGATACCCCATATGTGGGGGTAAACCACTGTTTGGGCACATGCCGGGGCTCGGAAGGGAAGTAGTGACGTTTTGGAATGCAGACTTTGATGGAATGGTCTGCGGGCATCATGTTACGTTTGCAGAGCCCCTGATATGCCTAAACAGTAGAAACCCCCCACAAGTGACCCCATTTTGGAAACTAGACCCCCCAAGGAACTTATCTAGATGTGTGGTGAGCACGTTCAACCCCCAAGTGCTTCACAGAAGTTTACAACGCAGAGCCGTGAAAAGAAAAAATCATTTTTCTTTCCTCAAAAAAGATGTTTTAGCAAGCAATTTTTTATTTTCACAAGGGTAACAGGAGAATTTGGACCCCAATATTTGTTGCCCAGTTTGTTGTGAGTACGCTGATACCCCATATGTGGGGGTAAACCACTGTTTGGGCACACGTCAGGGCTCGGAAGGGAAGTAGTGACATTTGAAATGCAGACTTTGATGGAATGGTCTGCGGGCGTCACATTGCATTTGCAGAGCCCCTGATGTGCCTAAACAGTAGAAACACCCCACAAGTGACCCCATTTTGGAAACTAGACACCCGAAGGAACTTATCTAGATGTGTGGTGAGCACTTTCAACCCCCAAGTGCTTCACAGAAGTTTATAACGCAGAGCCGTGAAAATAAAAAATAATTGTTCTTTCCTCAAAAATTATGTTTTAGCAAGTAATTTTTTATTTTTGCAAGGGTAACAGGAGAAATTGGACCCCAACAGTTGTTGCCCAGTTTGTCCTGAGTACGCTGGTACCCCAAATGTGGGGGTAAACCACTGTTTGGGCGCACGTCGGGGCTTGGAAGGGCGGGAGCACCATTTGACTTTTTGAACGCAAGATTGGCTGGAATCAATGGTGGCGCCATGTTGCGTTTGGAGACCCCTGATGTGCCTAAACAGTGGAAACCCCTCAATTCTAACTTCAACACTAACCCCAACACACCCCTAATCCTAATCCCAACTGTAGCCATAACCCTAATCACAACCCTAACCCCAACACACCCCTAACCACAACCCTAACCGCAACACAACCGTAACCCTAATTCCAACCCTAATCCTAACCCTAATCCCAACTGTAACCCTAATCCCAACCCTAACCACAACTGTAACCCCAACACACCCCTAACCCTATCCGTAACCCTAACCACAAGCCTAATCTTAACCCTATTTCAAACCCTAGCCCTAATTCCAACCCTAACTCTAATTCCAACCCTAACCCTAAGGCTATGTGCCCACGTTGCGGATTCGTGTGAGATTTTTCTGCACGATTTTTGAAAAATCTGCAGGTAAAAGGCACTGCGTTTTGCCTGCGGATTTACAGCAGATTTCCAGTGTTTTTTTGTGCGGATTTCACCTGCGGATTCCTATTGACGAACAGGTGTAAAACGCTGCGGAATCCGCACAAAGAATTGACATGCTGCGGAAAATACAATGCAGCGTTTCTGCACGGAATTTTCCGCACCATGGGCACAGCGGATTTGGTTTTCCTTAGGTGTACATGGTACTGTAAACCTGATGGAAAACTGCTTCGAATTCGCAGCGGCCAATCCGCTGCAGATCCGCGGCCAATCCGCTGCCGATCCGCGGCCGATCCGCTGCGGATCCGTGGCCGATCCGCTCTGTGTGCACATGCCATAACCCTACCCCTAACCCTAACCCTACCCGTAACCCTAACCCTACCCCTAACCCTACCCCTAGTTCTAACCCTAGTTCTAACCCTAACCCTAGTGGAAAAAGAAAAAAAAATATTTTCTTTATTTTATTATTGTCCCTACCTATGGGGGTGATAAAGGGGGGGGTTTATTTATTATTTTTTTATTTTGATCGCTGTGGTAGAACCTACCACAGCGATCAAAATGTACTTGTAATGAATCTGCCAGCCGGCAGATTCGGCGGGCGCACTGAGCATGCGCCCGCCATCTTGGAAGATGGCGGCGCCCAGGGAGAAGACGGACCGACTTCGGGAGGATCGGTAAGTATGAGGGGGTGGTGGTGGGGTGGATCGGAGCACGGGGGGGGGGATCGGAGGACGGGGGGAGCGGACAGGAGCACGGGGGAGCGGACAGGAGCACGGGGGAGCGAACAGGGGGACGAAGGGGGTACCGGACAGAACGGAGGACTGGGGAGGAGATCGGGGGCGGTGGGGGGGGCCAGAACATGATTTCCAGCCATGGCAGATGCTATTGCAGCATCGGCCATGGCTGGATTGCAATATTTCACCATTTTCATAGGTGAAATATTGCAAATTGCTCTGATTGGCTGTTGCACTTTCAACAGCCAATCAGAGCGATCATAGCCACGTGGGGGCAAAGCCAACCCCCCTAGGCTGAAGTACAACTCCCCCTCTCCCTGCAGATCGGGTAAAATAGGAATTAACCCTTTCACCCGATCTGCAGGGATGCGATCATTCCATGACGCCACATAGGCGTCATGGGTCGGGAAGGGGTTAAAGGGGTTTTCCCTACTTTAAAAGTTATTGTGCATGGGACCAAGATATGAACTTAAAAAAATATGTTCTTTCCTCCTGGGCAACTACTGCTTCTTTGCACTGGTCATGATGTCCCCTGTCAATATTATGGATGCAGCCTTCACATTCCAGTGTGGGAAAAAAATCGCCATTGTGGAAGTGTGAAAAAGTGATGCTCAACCAGGCTTTGAGGATATTTTTTCCCTTCTTCTTTTAATTCTCCAATCAGAACAATGCATAAAAACTTTTGAAGGAGTGGAAAACCCCATTAAAAATGTCTCAATAAGACAAGGAAGTTTGAAATTCAATGTGTTTGATCTATGCTTCCACGCCATCAGTCTTGGAGGAAAGTCAAAAAGTACCTAATCCCAAACACATTGAGGCTATATACACCTCTGTAGAAGCTGGTCCATTATTTTGAGATCACCACTGGCTAGCTTGTTAATTTATTTACAGAAATGTACTCAGAGTTGCTATCTTACTATAAAATACGATGTTTCTTAAGTCAAATGTTTTCCAACAAATATTACTAGGGATGAGCGAGTAGATTTCAGTGTAATTGAATTATATATTAATTTTCTAAAAAGCTGCATTCATCAAAATACTGATTTTTTTAATAATTTGCTTCTGCGCAGATTGAGCGTGATGGTGGCCACTGGCCACCCTTTTTTTAAGCCATAAAAAGGCCATCAGAATGTTAAAAAGAAAAGAAAATCCTTATTCTAAGTAACTGCTCACCTTTTCATTTCTTTCATGTCCCCTATCCTGTTTTCATCACATCTTCAGGTTGTTGCAGCTCGCACTGAAATCCATGAAACTCATAGGCATGGCCACTACTTCCAGATATGAGAAGGGCCAGAAGGAATCACGTGAAAAGTCACAGCATCTTGATGTCACACCATGACCTTGTGAGCACATGCCCAGAACACTTCCAGACCTAATCAAACGTGGAAGTCAAGCACCAGCCTGAGAAGCCCAGAGATGGCAACACAAACGGTGGTGATCTAAAGATGCAAAAAGAAAAAAAAACTTTTATGCATTATATAATAATTAGAGATGAGAGGATGAGGTGAAATTTAAATTTGCCTGCTTGCGCAGAGTTTCTCATTTTATTAATGAGAAATGTTCCTTATTATCCTTTGGAGGCTCCGCAGACCCCAGAGCAAAATAACTGTAATATGTAAAAGATAAAAAAATCCTTATAATCACCTCATTACTCACCTCTCCGCCCCATGCTCCTCAGCTTCACCGATCCTGTCCCTGTCGCATATTTCGATCGCTCCCACTCGCGATTAAATCCCTGGTCAACTCACTCTTAGCCACAACTTTTGGATCTGATGAGGCCCACGAGGTTTCCATGCAAGTGCATGAAAGGTCACAATGTCATGACATCATGAAGTGCGTCATGACCATCCTGGGCCTCATCAGAGTCGAAAGTCCTGGACAGTGTGAGAAGCTCTGGGATTCCAGTGTGAGCAGAAGAGATCTAAAGATATGACGAGGAACAGCAATTAACAGTGAGGAGCAAAGAGGCCAGAGAGGTGAGCGGTGAGGTAAAGTATACATATTTTTGGAAGAATTTTTTTTTACATATTATGTTTATTATGCTCAGAGGTCTGTACAGACCCCATAACATAGTAAGGGACATTAAATTAGTAGAGAATAACCTCTAAGCAAACCAAATTTCCCAGGAAAATCAGTGCATACTGGCATTTTAGAATTTCGCATGTTCTGCTCATCTTATATAATCACACCAACTAATTATCCTTATCAGATTGCCATAAAGCAGAAAACATACATAAGAACACCAAAAGAAAAAACTTTACAATAGGCCAGAGTATCAATGATTAAAAGGGTATAAAGTTTATTGAAGAAAGTAAAAACCAATGCATAAAATTAAAGGAGACACCGTAGGTAACAGGAAAGGGGTGGGTACACACAGGCAGTATGTGAATGTAAACAAGTACTCAAATAAGTCCTAAATATATTCAGTTCACATGGACCCTTGTGCATGTATTGAACTTCCAAAAACAGGACAAAAAGTAGTCCATACAATAGTCATTGCTATATTGCACTTGTAAAGAAGTTAAAGGCACCTGAGATATGAGAAGTATAAGGCAATGAAAGTAAAGTAACATATGTTCATATAGGACCAATAGCTATGCATCCAGGTTTTAAAAAAAGTTGTAAAGGCAAAGTTGCCACAGTTAGAAAAGACTTCCAATCAGATGCAGGGCTATGGGTTTAACATGCAAGAAAAAGGTACATGCATAGAAGCCATATATGCATATTAAGCATAAAAAATGAAAGAGTACATGATGAAAAGCACCGTACCTCAGGAGAAGTGACTGGTGATCCACCACACCTGACGTGCGTTTTGCAATGAAATGCTTCATTCAGGGTTGGTTAATGCTGGCCAGGTGGATTATTTAACCTGTTGATGACCAATGAATAATAAGGAGCCCCATGTGTGCCTGAATTTCTAATTACAGCTGCGGCAGCGCCATGTGTTATCACTTCTGGTTGTATAGTATACCCAAAGGAGTTCCGGGTCATATAGAGAAAGTATGGAGTGGTGACGTGCCATGTTTACCATTACCGTGACATCCCCAGTAATCACTGGCGTTGTTCCATATACAGGAGGTGCCGTAATCCGGATGTGCAGTCAAAAGTGCATATCCAGGATCAGGGTCATGTCACTTCCTGTAGATCGAGGGCGCCCGTGGATACCTGACGTCAGACCCTGGTAATAGAGGACGCTGGAAAACTGCCTGTAGTTACTGCCTGTAAAGCAATACAGCGTAACAAAGAGATGGTAGGTGCATATTAAAACACAATATGAAGAGGATGACTGCTTCAATGAAAATCAGAAGAAATAACTTAGGGAAGCAATGTAATGCAAATGTATATGTATGATATTAGTGATTTGTAGTACTGAGTAGAAGAAAACAATATATACATATACCTGTATATACAGTATATAGCAGAAATTAATACAAAAATTAAACAAATAAAGATATGAAAAAAATGTTCATCAGGTTAGACTGAAAAAAATACCTAGTAAGAAGAGTGTGATTCTACATAATAAATAGAAAGTGTGATTAAAGTGTGATTCTACATCAGCGATAGGTGTAGTATATAGGATCCGCACACAGTGTAAAGCCAGAGAAAATTATAAAGAGGGTCATCCATAGACATTTGAAGGCAGCAACTGGAGGGCTTCAAATATTGAATATTAAAAACACTTTATGTGCTGCTGTCATCTGATCTGATATGATGTGTGGAAAAGTCGGGGATAATCTAGGCTTTGTTCATCTTTATCAGAGTGAGCCTGTCACATTTTCTGTTGACAGGCGAAAGCAGCACTCAAAACCCGCTCAGACAAGACACTATCAGTAGGTAGCACAACACCTGCAAGGAATAGAGGGAAGGCTAATGCTAGGTGTCTACCTTTGAGACCCAATATTTGAAGGAATGTATCAGAGGAATTAAGGAGTAAGCTGCTTTGGTTGGCCAGTTAGTTATTGCTTACAATCTTTAAAAACGTTTCCCTCCTTGTCAAAAATACCCTGTCATCAGGGCTTGGACGCTGGGAGGATGTCATGAAATAGATAAAGGCCTTTGACAGTGTACCCGGTGTGTGTCTCCCTGGCCTCTCCTCCTAGGTTGAACAAGGAAGCTTGCCCCATGCCACTGGTGTGGTCTAATGGGAATATTTTCAACATATTTTCTACAATGGCCTTTTGGTATAACATAATTTTAGTAGAGCTCTCCTCCTCAGGAAGAACAAATGCAAAGTTCTCTTGTAGCATGGGTGAACAACCAGTACTCTTTTTTGGCCAAGATGAATATAACGCAAGGGTCACGGGAAAGGTAGCAGTACGTAAAGTCTGCCATATGTGTCAAGGTCCCTACAGCCAACACTTCCCTATCTCCACCATGATGAGGACTCCGCACCTCCTTCTCATCCTTCTCTTCCTCATCATTCCTCTCCTCTGCACATCCATGTAGGAGAGACAAATTGAATCTTGTGTGGATACCAGCCTCTGTTGCGCTAGCAACCAGCTCCTGTTCCTCCTGCTCATCTTCATCCTCCACCTCCTCATTGTTACCCAGTCCACACTGAGCAGATCAGATGACGGTGATCTGGGTAGTATCTCCCTTTCTCATGTCTTCCTCCATCATGTTTAATTGTGAGCAGCCACTGTTTAAGTAGGCAGAGAAGCGTGATCGTTGCACTGATTGTGGCATCACTGCCGCTCACCATCTTTGTACAGTCCTCAAAGTCTTGGACAAATGTCAGACAGCCAGGCCCACTCTTCAGTCGTCATCTGCAGAGGCTAACCAAAATATCGACGGGTATATTGGAGCTGGTATACAATGACTGAGCTCTGCTCCTTTCAAAGCCTTACACTAAGAGAGATCAAGCTTTTTAAGAAAGGGCTATAATGTGTTTAAACCATACACAGATATTTGTTACAATAAAAATAGGAGGGGAATTCACAGGAACAGGAAAAGAAAGTGTGAGTATACCTGGATATACAAATAATGTTTATATATCATCTACATTACATAGTTAACTGGAACACTCATATATAGCATGCATGAAACCGAAGTATGTACAAGTATGGCTATACAGTGGGGGAAATAATTATTTGATCCCTTGCTGATTATGTAAGTTTGCCCACTGACAAAGACATGAACAGTCTATAATTTTAAGGGTAGGTTAATTTTAACATTGATAGATATAATATCAAAAATAAAATCCATAAAATCACATTGTATAAATTATATAATTTTATTGCATTTTGCAGTGAGAAATACCGTATATACTCGAGTTATAAGCCGACCCAAGTATAAGCCAAGACCCCTAATTTTGCCACAAAAAACTGGGAAAACTGAATGACTCAAGTATAAGCCTAGGGTAGGAAATGCAGCAGCTACTGCAAAATTTAAAAAATAAAATAGATACCAATAAAAGTAAAATTAATTGAGACATCAGTAGGTTGTGTTTTTGAATATCCGTATTGAATCAAGAGCCTCATATAATGCTCCACACAGTTCATGATGGGCCCCATAACATGCTCCATACAAAATACGCCCCATACAATGCTCCATAAAGTTTATGATGTGCCACATAATATGCTCCATATTAAAATATGCCCCATATAATGCTGCACAAAGGTTAATAATGGACCCATAAGATGCTGCATAGAAACATTTGCCCCATGCAATGCTGCATAAAGGTTGATTATGGCCCCATAAGATGCTCCATAGAAACATTTGCCCCATGCAATGCTGCGTAAAGGTTGATTATTGCCCCATAAGATGCTCCATAAAAACATTTGCCCCATGTAATGCTGCATAAAGGTTGATTATGGCCCCATAAGATGCTCCATAAAACATTTGCCTCAAACAATGTTGCATAAAGGTTGATTATTGCCCCATAAGATGCTCCATACAAACATTTGCCCCATGCAATGCTGCATAAAGGTTGATTATGGCCCCATAAGATGCTCCATAGAAACATTTGCCCCATATAATGCTGCATAAAGGTTGATTATGGCCCCATAAGATGCTCCATAGAAACATTTGCCCCATACAATGCTGCATAACGGTTGATTATTGCCCCATAAGGTGCTCCATAGAAACATTTGCCCCATGCAATGCTGCATAAAGGTTGATTATGGCCCCATAAGATGCTCCATGGAAACATTTGCCCCATACAATGCTGCATAAAGGTTAATTATGGCCCCATAAGATGCTCCATAAAAACATTTGCCCCATATAATGCTGCATTAAGGTTGATTATGGCCCCATAAGATGCTCCATAGAGTAATATGCCCCATATGCTGTTGCTGCAATAAAAAAAATGGCATACTCACCTCTCGTCGCTCAAGCCCCCAACACTTGCAATATTCACCTGTCCCCGTTCCACCGCCGGGTGCCGCTGTGTCTTCCACGTCCTCTGCAGTGACTGTTCAGGCAGAGGGCAGCGTGCACTCTAAAAATGTCATCGCACCCTCTGACCTGAAAGTCACAGCCAGAGGACGCGGAATACGGAGCGGTGCCCAGCGGTGGAATGGGGACAGGTGAATATCGCGCAATGCTCACCCTCCCACGTTATACTCACCTGCACCTGGCATGATCCCTGCTTCTCACTGGCAGATGGTCTCGGCTCCAGCTGCTTGTTCCTGTGTTCAGCGGTCACTGTTACCACTCATTAAAGTAATGAATATGCTGCTCCACCCCTATGGGAGTGGTGTCGCGTCCATATTCATTATTTTAATGAGCAGTACCACGTGACTACTGAACACAGGAAGAGCTGCTGGCACCCGGAGAACATTGGAGATGCAGGGACTGTGCCGGGAGCAGGTGAGTATGTGACAGCCACCGCTCCCCCTCCCCCGCCGACCCCCTGGGACAATGACTCGAGTATAAGCCGAGAGGGGCACTTTCAGCCTAAAAAATGGGCTGAAAATCTCGGCTTATACTCAAGTATATAGGGTAAGTATTTGATCCCTCTGGCAAACAAGTCTTAATACATGGTGGCAAAACCCTTGTTGGCAAGGAGAGCAGTCAGGCATTTTTTGTAGTTGATGATGAGGTTTGCGCACATGTCAGGAAGAATTTTAGTCCAGTCCTCTTTGCAAATCATCTCTAAATCATTAAGAGTTTGAGACTGTCGTTTGGCAACTCGGAGCTTTAACTCCCTCCATAAGTTTTCTATGGGATTAAGGTCTGGAGTCTGGCAAGGCCACTCCATGACCTTAATGTGTTTCTTTTGGAGCCACTCCTTTGTTGCCTTGGCTGTATGTGTTGGGTCATTGTCTTGCTGGAAGACCCAGCCATGACCCTTTTTTAATGTCCTTGAGGAGAGAAGGAGGTGGTCACTCAGTAATTTATGATACATGGCTCCATCCATTCTCCCATTGATGTAGTGTATGCGTATATGTATGTGTATTGATGTATGTGTATGTAGTGAAGGAGTCCTATGCCCTTAGCAGAGAAACACCCCCAAAATATAATGTTTCCACCTCCATGCTTGACAGTGGGAATGGTGTTCTTTGGGTCATAGGCAGCATTTTTCTTCCTCCAAACAAGGTTAGTTGAGTTAATGTCAAAGAGCTCAATTTTTTTCTCATCTGACCCAGCACCTTCTCCCAATCTCGCACAGAATTATCCAGGTGTTCATTGGCAAACTTCAGATGTACCTACACATGTGCCTTCTTGAGCAGGGGGACCTTGTGGGCAGTGCAGGGTTTTAAACCTTTACGGCATAATCTGTTACCAATGGTTTTCTTGGTGACTGTGGTCCCAGCTGTCTTGAGATCATTAACAAGTTCCCCCATGTAGTTTTAGGCTGATCTCTCACCTTCCTCATGATCAAAGATACTCCATGAGGGGAGATTTTGCATTGTACTTATAAAGCTCTTTGGTCTTGCTCATGTTGTAGAGCTTAGCGTCTGACTGATTAATTGAGTTTGTGGACAAGAGACTTTTATAAAAGTGACTTTGTATGACAGCTGTCTTTAATGCAGGTAACAAGTTGATTAGGAGTGTCTAACTGGGCTGTAGGAGCCAGAACTCTTAATGGTTGGTAGGGGATCAAATACTTATTTCTCACTGCAAAATGCTAAAAAAAATTATATAATTTAAACAATGTGATTTTCTGAATTTTATTTTTGATATTCTATCTCTCAATGTTAAAATTAATCTATGCTTAAAATTATAGACTGGTCATGTCTTTGTCAGTGGACAAACTTACAAAATCATCAAAGGAACAAATACTTATTTCCCCCACTGTATATGTATAACATGGATAGTTACCATATACCATGTTTTTCAGACTATAAGACTATAATACCCAAAAAAAGATTATTATAAGATGGGGGTCCATCTTATTGTCCGAATTTAAGGTATCTTACCTGAGAGCCAGTGATGGTACTGCGGGGTCACAGTGAGCAGGGTCACTTCTTCAGGAAGATGGCCATAAGGAAACCAGTGATGCACTTTCCTCACCGTGACACCGGGCCGTGATGCCACCACATTTCTGCCGCTGGCATCCTGAAAAAGGGACCCTGCTCAGGTGCACTCTGCACCACCAATCGCCGCAGCATAGCCACACCACTGCCGCAACCCCCCGGTAAGCCTGTGTTTGCATTATAAGACGCACCTCCCATTTTCCTCCCAAATTTTTTGTGGAAAAAATGCATCTTATAGTCCGAAAAATACGGTAACCAAAAAATATCAACAATGGTATCAATTAAAGTGCAAAGGCAAATAAGGTAAAATGCACGTGCATCCAGGTAAAACGTATATAAAAAACTGGAAATATGAGTATAAACAAATTTCCTTAATTTGGAGGTAATCACTAAATTACTGTGGGTCACTATTAGCAGCGTACAATTGCATTCAGTATAATAAGGACCCAGCCATGGTAAATACACATAGATAAACCAGATTGGTACATCATGCAGCGATAAATAACAAAGATACATTACCACAGAGTGCAGATATCCAGGTACCCACCACGCCCAATGCACGTTTTGCTTGAAAAGCTTCATCCAGGGGTCTGTCATTATGTGCAGAGGCTGACGAATACCAACAAGCATGTTTCAGCTGGTATTCAACAACTGACCTCTGCTTCTTACAAAGTCTTGCCAGCATGTGCAGTGTGAAGTTCCATGTCGCACACCAGTCAATAAGTTGTGGCAGCTGTAGCTCACTTGCGGAAAGGTACACTGAGGAGCCATACTTTGACCAGCAGCTTTGGCAAATCTGGGTAGGTTTTTAAAAAAATTTGAATCACCAAGTTGAGCACGTGGGCCAAGCATGGTACATGTGTGATCTTGCCAAGCTCACACATGCCAGGCTACCATACGGTTATGACCATAATCACACACGACCATGCTCGGTTGTAGGTTGAGCGGCGAGGTGGCACGGATCTGTCTGGTCTAAATGGCAGCTTTTCCATTGCAAACAGCCTGGAAATGTGCCCATTTAGCATTTGTTCCTTTAGGTCGGTGACTGGGAACTTTTCCTTTTTGTTCCAAAGCCTGGGGTTGGGACAGGTGAACGCTATGCTGGCACAAGGATTTGGAAGTCCCTGATCATGGTGCTTCAGATTATGCAAGGACAGGTGCAAGGTGGGAGGCATCTGCCCCAGTGTAATGAACAGGGATTGGCAAGCATCTAGAGCAGTGGAAGAGGCAGTGGTGTTACCCGCTGGCACCAATTGCGGACCTAGGCGTTTGGACCAACAAGACAGGTGCTTAGATGACATGTGCCTGATATTGCTAGTGGTGGTTAGACTCTAAGTGGTCAGGCCCGTGCTGATATTGGCATGGCACAGGATGCAAAGAACTATTTTTTTTGCCTCCGGACTCTCTTTAAGAATGTCTCAGACTGGGCAACATCTAACTCTTTGACGGAGAAAGTCACGAGTGTTGGTGCACTGCGAACCAGTTGCTCACATTTTCCTCTAGTCACCTCACTGCCTCTTACTCCCTGTTTCAGTGCTGCCAATCCCTCCTTCTCAGCACTGCTGGCATTGCTCTGCATGCCAGCTTTCCAGGCTGGGTCGATGACCGTCTTCCACCACCTGGTCTTCCACCGCCGCACCCTGGCCCTCCTGACTTGGTGACTTAACAACAACCTGACTTATCGGTAACTATGTCCCATCATCATCTATCTTCTTAGACAAAATTTGCCATTCCCCATTGTCATTTTGTGACAGTGGCTGCTCTAAGTTTTTGGCATCACTAAACAGCATGTCCTCTTGTCCCTCTTAGACTTTGAAGAGTGAGAGGCCACAACCAAGAAATGATGATGTAAAGAGCTCATCGAAGTGTCTTTGTGTGGGATAACTGGTCTCCTTGGACTCAACATGATGAAAGGAAGGAGGATCAGGGTGAGGACTCTTGGCTGATGAGACCTGAACGTGTGGAGTGGTGGTGGTGCTGGCAATCATGATGGAAGCATTATCTGTAGTGATGAGCGAGTATACTCGTTGCTCGGGTTTTCCTGAGCACGCTTTGGTGATCTCCGAGTATTTGTAAGTGCTCAGAGATAGGGTTGAGCGACTTTCATTTTTTTAAGGTCGAGTCGGGTTTTGTGAAACCCGACTTTGTCCAGAGTCGAGTCGAGTGCAGTCGGCCGATTATCGCTAAAAGTCGGGGATCGACCGAAACACGAAACCCAATGCAAGTCAATGGGGAAGCATAGTCGGCAGTGAGTGGAGGCCAGGAAAACACCTACAGTGCCCATTTTAATGCCAAAAACATCCACTCTTGTTTCTGAAGCTTGTCAATCTTAATTAACTTTATAATAATAGTTGGGCATTGGAACTTGGGGGTCATTTTGCAAAAGTTGTGGAGGGTAGGGCTGGTTCAAGCTTTTAGTGGGCCCAGGAAACGTGGACTACGTCACGGCGGTGGAGCAGTGAGAGGTAAGTATGTCAAGTTTGCAAGTGCTGTGATCCTAAGCAAGCAGGGAGGCCCCCTCATTGGCATTGGCACTGGCACAGGGCCCCTCAAAGTACAGCGGTGTGTTTGCACGGCGGGGGCGCCTCCCACCAGCAGCGACACTTTTGCGTACTCTGAGGGGCCCTGTGCCAGTGACGTCGCCAACGAGTATGACCCCCCCACCTGATGAAGGAACCTGCACTTTCATCTGCACCTTCCTCCTTGTCCCTGTGTAAGGTGGTATAACATGCGGGAACGGGGAACCTTACTTTCAGCAGGGTCAGATTCTGGCTGTGTAGAGTGCAAGGGGAATGTAGTGGTCTAGGTCAATGTACCAGCAGACTCATCTAGCAGTGGCTGGGGAATGGGCAGGATGAGGAGGAAACAGATATAGGGCCAAAGAATAAAGTAGGCTAAATGCAGTTCAAAATTGGTAACAGGACTAAACAGGCGGCATTGCTTTGTTGAGTGGAGTAGCAAACCCAGGAGCAGCAGACACTGTTTTAAGGGCCCAAACACACTAATAGGCCAAATGCAGTTTAATATTTGCTACTGTAGGCCAAAAGCCAGAAGGTAGAAGCTCAGCTTTATTCAGTTGAGGACAACACCAGGCAGGGGCAGACACCGTTAGTAGGCCGGAACCACCAATCTTTTAAAAAACAGCACTTAATGAGAGCCAGAAGGTAGAAGCTCAGCTTTATTCAGTTGAGAACAAACACCAGGGAGCAGCAAACAGAGGTATTAGGCCCCATCCAGCAATTTAAAAAAAAAAAAAAAAAAAAAAAGCTTAATCAGAGCCAGAAGGTAGAAGCTCAGCTTTATCCAGTTGAGGACAACACCAGGCAGGGGCAGACACCGTTAGTAGGCCCATAACCACCTATTTTTAAAAACACAGCACTTAAAGAGAGCCAGAAGGTGGAAGCTCAGCTGTTGTGATCTGCTTTTTGGGCTCCCCTAGTGGTGGCTGGTGGTACTGGAGACTTGTGTGTTCTTTTCTGCCTCAGCTCACCTGCTTCCATCAGTTTTGGGAGTTCCCTATTTAGCCTTGCTCTCCAGTCACTTCCTTGCCGGTCATCATTGTAACCTGAGTCTTTCAGTTGCATGTTCCTGCTACCAGTCTGCTGATCAGCTAAGTGGACTCTTGTCCTTTTTGTTTTGTATTTTTTGTCCAGTTTACAGTTTGTCTTTTCCTGTTACTGGAAGCTCTTGTGGACTGAAATTGCCACTCCTGTATCATGAGTTGACACAGGAGTCTTAAAGTAATTTCAGGATGGGTTTTTGAAAGGGTTTTTCAGCTGACCGTGAAGTCCTCTTTTGTATCCTTCCTCTATCTAGTAAGTGGACCTCGCTTTGCTAAATCTACCTTCATACTGTGTATGTCTTTTCCTCTGAACTCACCGTTAATATATGTGGGGGCTACTATCATCTTTGGGGAATTTCACTAGAGGTAAGCCAGGTCTGTTCCTTCCTCTTCCAGGCGTAGTTAGTTCTCCGGCTGGCGCATGGCATCTAGGCAGCCGTAGGAATGCTTCCTGGCTACTGTTAGTTGTGTGGTAGATTTAGGTCATGGTCAGCTTGAGTTTCCATCACCCGAGGGCTAGTCTGTTATTTTGTGTTTCTGATGTTCCCATGCCATTGGGGAATCATGACAGTATGACCGGCCACTGTTAAAGTAATTGGCAGAAGAAAGGAGAGTAAAAGAAGTCTGTAGATTTTTTTTTTTTTTCCTCACATGTTTGCTACTTAGTTGGCTCAGTTGTATTTCTGCTCTATTTACAGCCTTGCCTTTCTCTCCTTCTAATCCTTGAATGGCTCTGATCTCTCCGGTGTAAGGATGGACTCTCAGAGTTTGGCTGCAGGTTTAAATAATCTTGCTACGAAGGTTCAGAATTTACAAGATTATGTTATACGTACTCCTATTTCTGAACCTAAGATTCCTACACCAGAGGTATTTTCCGGAGATAGATCTCGGTTTCTGAATTTCAAATGTAATTGTAAATTATTCCTTTCTCTCAGACCTCACTCCTCTGGAGATCCTGTTCAGCAGGTTAAGATTGTGATTTCTTTGCTGCGAGGTGACCCTCACAATTGGGCATTTTCATTGACACCAGGGGATCCTGCGTTGCTCAATGTGGATGCGTTTTTTCTGGCTTTAGGGTTGCTGTATGAGGAACCTAATTTGGAGATTCAAGCTGAAAAAGCTTTAATAGCCCTGTCTCAAGGGCAAGATGAAGCTGAGATATACTGCCAAAAATTTCGTAAATGGTCTGTGCTTACTCAGTGGAATGAGTGTGCCCTAGCGGCAATTTTCAGAGAAGGCCTTTCTGATGCCGTTAAGGATGTCATGGTGGGGTTTCCTACGCCCACAGGTCTGAATGAGTCCATCACAATGGCGATTCAGATTGATCGGCGTTTGCGGGAGCGCAAACCCGTGCACCATTTGGCGGTATCTTCTGAAGGGACACCAGAGAAAATGCAATGTGACAGAATTCTGTCAAGAAGCAAGTGGCAGAATTATAGGCGCAAAAATGGCTTGTGCTTCTACTGTGGTGATTCCGCGCATGTTATATCAGCATGCTCTAAACGTACTAGGAAGGTTGACAAGTCTGTTTCTATTGGCACTTTACAGTCTAAATTTCTTCTGTCTGTAACTCTGATTTGTTCATTATCAGTTATTACCGTGGATGCCTATGTGGACTCTGGCGCCGCTCTGAGTCTCATGGATTGGTCCTTCGCCAGGCGCTGTGGGTTTGATTTGGAGCCTCTGGAAGTTCCTATACCTCTGAAGGGTATTGATTCTACACCTCTGGCTTGTAATAGACCACAGTTCTGGACGCAAGTGACTATGCGTATGACTCCAGACCATCAGGAGATGATTCGCTTCCTCGTGTTGCATAATTTACATGATGTGTTAGTGCTTGGATTACCATGGTTGCAATCTCATAACCCAGTACTGGACTGGAAAACTATGTCTGTGTTAAGCTGGGGATGTCGGGGGGCTCATGGGGACATACCTTTGGTTTCTATCTCGTCATCCATTCCCTCTGAGGTTCCGGCATTTTTGTCGGATTTTGGGGATATTTTTGAAGAGCCTAAAATTGGTTCTCTCCCTCCCCACAGAGAGTGTGATTGCGCCATAGATCTGATTCCAGGCAGTAAATTTCCAAAGGGTCGTTTGTTTAACCTATCTGTACCTGAGCATGCTGCCATGCGAGAGTATGTTAAGGAGTCCCTGGAAAAGGGACATATTCGTCCTTCTTCATCACCTTTAGGAGCTGGGTTTTTCTTTGTCTCTAAAAAGGATGGCTCGCTGAGGCCTTGTATTGATTATCGACTCCTGAATAAAATTACTGTCAAATATCAGTATCCGTTGCCGCTGCTTACTGATTTGTTTGCTCGCATAAGGGGGGCTAAGTGGTTCTCCAAGATTTATCTCCATGGGGCGTATAATTTGGTGCGAATTAAGCAAGGGGATGAGTGGAAAACCGCATTTAATACGCCTGAGGGCCACTTTGAGTATTTAGTAATGCCTTTCGGCCTTTCTAATGCACCTTCAGTGTTTCAGTCCTTTATGCATGATATTTTCCGTGAATATCTGGATAAATTTATGATTGTGTATTTGGACGATATTTTGATTTTTTCTGAGGACTGGGAGTCTCATGTTCAGCAGGTCAGGAGGGTTTTTCAGGTCTTGCGGGAGAATTCTCTGTGTGTAAAGGGTTCTAAGTGTGTTTTTGGGGTTCAAAAGATTTCCTTTTTGGGGTACATTTTTTCCCCTTCTTCTGTTGAGATGGACCCTGTCAAGGTTCGGGCTATTTGTGACTGGACGCAGCCTACTTCTCTAAAGGGTCTTCAGAAGTTCTTGGGCTTTGCTAATTTTTATCGTCGATTTATAACTGGTTTTTCTGGTGTTGCTAAGCCTCTTACGGATTTGACTAAGAAGGGTGCTGATGTTGCCAATTGGTCCTCTGCCGCTGTGGAGGCCTTTCGGGAACTTAAGCGCCGCTTTTCGTCTGCCCCTGTGTTGCCCCAGCCTGATGTCTCTCTCCCCTTTCAGGTTGAGGTCGATGCTTCCGAGATCGGAGCGGGGGCGGTTTTGTCGCAGAAAAGTTCCGATTGCTCAGTGATGAGACCTTGTGCGTTCTTTTCTCGAAAATTTTCTGCCGCCAAAAGAAATTATGATGTCGGTAATCGGGAGCTTTTGGCCATGAAGTGGGCATTTGAGGAGTGGCGTCATTGGCTTGAGGGTGCTAGACATCAGGTGGTGGTTTTGACTGATCACAAGAATCTGATTTATCTTGAGTCTGCCAGGCGCCTGAATCCTAGACAGGCGCGCTGGTCGTTGTTTTTCTCTCGGTTTAATTTTGTGGTCTCATATCTACCAGGTTCTAAGAATGTGAAGGCAGATGCCCTTTCTAGGAGTTTTGAGCCTGATTCCCCTGGTGATTCGGAACCTACAGGTATCCTTAAGGATGGGGTGATATTATCCGCTATTTCCCCAGATCTGCGACATGCTTTGCAAGAGTTTCAGGCGGATAGACCTGATCGCTGTCCACCTGGTAGACTGTTTGTTCCTGATGATTGGACCAGTAGAGTCATCTCGGAGGTTCATTCTTCTACGCTGGTGGGTCATCCTGGAATTTTTGGTACCAGGGATTTGGTGGCTAGATCCTTCTGGTGGCCATCTCTGTCTCGAGATGTGCGTGTTTTTGTGCAGTCTTGTGATGTGTGTGCTCGGGCCAAGCCTTGTTGTTCTAGGGCTAGCGGGTTGTTGTGCCCTTGCCTATTCCGAAGAGGCCTTGGACGCACATCTCGATGGACTTTATTTCTGATCTTCCTGTCTCTCAGAGGATGTCTGTTATCTGGGTGGTGTGTGACCGTTTTTCTAAGATGGTTCATTTGGTGCCATTGCCGAAGTTGCCTTCCTCGTCTGAGTTGGTTCCTTTGTTTTTTCAAAATGTGGTTCGCTTGCATGGTATTCCTGAAAATATCATTTCTGATAGGGGTACCCAGTTCGTTTCTAGATTTTGGCGGGCATTCTGTGCCAGGTTGGGCATTGATTTGTCTTTTTCGTCTGCCTTCCATCCTCAGACTAATGGCCAGACGGAGCGAACTAATCAGACTTTGGAGACGTATTTGAGGTGTTTTGTGTCTGCGGATCAGGATGATTGGGTTGCCTTTTTGCCGTTGGCGTAGTTTGCTCTTAATAATCGGGCTAGTTCGGCCACTTTGGTTTCCCCTTTCTTTTGCAATTCGGGGTTTCATCCCCGTTTTTCTTCTGGTCAGGCGGAGTCTTCGGATTGTCCTGGAGTAGATGCTGTGGTGGATCGGTTGTATCGGATTTGGGAACAAGTGGTGGACAATTTGAATTTGTCCCAGGAGAGGACTCAGCGGTTTGCTAACCGCCAGCGTCGGGTTGGTCCTCGCCTTCGTGTTGGGGACTTGGTGTGGTTGTCTTCCCGTTTTGTCCCTATGAGGGTTTCTTCTCCTAAATTTAAGCCTCGGTTCATCGGTCCCTATAGGATTTTGGAGATTATTAACCCTGTTTCCTTTCGTTTGGACCTCCCGGCATCTTTCGCTATCCATAATGTGTTCCATCGGTCGTTGTTGCGGAGATACGAGGTGCCGGTGGTTCCTTCTGCTGAGCCTCCTGCTCCTGTGCTGGTTGAGGGTGAATTGGAGTACGTTATAGAGAAGATCTTGGACTCCCGTATTTCCAGGCGGAGACTCCAGTATCTGGTTAAATGGAAGGGCTATGGTCAGGAAGATAATTCTTGGGTAACTGCCTCTGATGTTCATGCCTCGGATTTGGTTCGTGCCTTTCATAGGGCTCATCCAGGTCGCCCTGGCGGTTCTTGTGAGGGTTCGGTGCCCCCTCCTTAAGGGGGGGGTACTGTTGTGATCCGCTTTTTGGGCTCCCCTAGTGGTGGCTGGTGGTACTGGAGACTTGTGTGTTCTTTTCTGCCTCAGCTCACCTGCTTCCATCAGTTTTGGGAGTTCCCTATTTAGCCTTGCTCTCCAGTCACTTCCTTGCCGGTCATCATTGTAACCTGAGTCTTTCAGTTGCATGTTCCTGCTACCAGTCTGCTGATCAGCTAAGTGGACTCTTGTCCTTTTTGTTTTGTATTTTTTGTCCAGTTTACAGTTTGTCTTTTCCTGTTACTGGAAGCTCTTGTGGACTGAAATTGCCACTCCTGTGTCATGAGTTGACACAGGAGTCTTAAAGTAATTTCAGGATGGGTTTTTGAAAGGGTTTTTCAGCTGACCGTGAAGTCCTCTTTTGTATCCTTCCTCTATCTAGTAAGTGGACCTCGCTTTGCTAAATCTACCTTCATACTGTGTATGTCTTTTCCTCTGAACTCACCGTTAATATATGTGGGGGCTACTATCATCTTTGGGGAATTTCACTAGAGGTAAGCCAGGTCTGTTCCTTCCTCTTCCAGGCGTAGTTAGTTCTCCGGCTGGCGCATGGCATCTAGGCAGCCGTAGGAATGCTTCCTGGCTACTGTTAGTTGTGTGGTAGATTTAGGTCACGGTCAGCTTGAGTTTCCATCACCCGAGGGCTAGTCTGTTATTTTGTGTTTCTGATGTTCCCATGCCATTGGGGAATCATGACACTCAGCTTTGTTCAGTTGAGGACAACACCAGGGAGGGGCAGACACCGTTAGTAGGCCGGAACCACCAATTTTTTAAAAAACAGCACTTAATGAGAGCCAGAAGGTAGAAGCTCAGCTTTATTCAGTTGAGGACAACACCAGGCAGGGGCAGACACCGTTAGTAGGCCGGAACCAACAATCTTTTAAAAAACAGCACTTAATGAGAGCCAGAAGGTGGAAGCTCAGATTTATTCATTTGAGGACAACTTGAATTAGGGACTGCAGACAGACTTAGCAGGCTGTCCCCTGTGTGGACCATGCATCCAATACATTAACCCATTGCGCCACAAAGGACACGTAACCTTCCGTGGCCATGCCTACCGCTCCATGTGTCTGTTGTCAGGTGTACCTTTGGACTCACAGATTGACAGAATGAAACGACAATGTGGTCTTTAACATGCTGGTGGAGGGGTGGTATGGCTTTTCTCGCAAAAGAATTGTCAACTGGGTAGCTCATAGCGTGGTACAGCGTAGTCCATCATGGCTTTATTAATATTAAATAAAATAAAAAAATAGGCTCTATGCACTGAAAAATAGGTTCCAGCGGTACACGGGCAGCAGTGGTCAGGTCAGTGGAGGCCTAGTGGAAGGAGGGACCGCAGACAGGCTTCGAAGGCCTAACATAATAAAATGGGCTGGCTGTAGGCACTTTATAATTGGTTCCAGGGGTACACGGGCAGCAGTGGTCAGGTCAGTGGAGGCCTAGTGGAAGGAGGGACCGCAGACAGGCTTCCAAGGCCTAACATAATAAAATGGGCTGGCTGTAGGCACTTTATAATTGGTTCCAGGGGGACACGGGCAGCAGTGGTCTGGTCATTGGAGGCCTAGTGGAAGGAGGGACCGCAGACAGGCTTCCAAGGCCTAACATAATAAAATGGGCTGGCTGTAGGCACTTTATAATTGGTTCCAGGGGGACACGGGCAGCAGTGGTCTGGTCATTGGAGGCCTAGTGGAAGGAGGGACCGCAGACAGGCTTCCAAGGCCTAACATAATAAAATGGGCTGGCTGTAGGCAGTTTATAATTGGTTCCAGGGGTACACGGGCAGCAGTGGTCTGGTCATTGGAGGCCTAGTGGAAGGAGGGACCGCAGACAGGCTTCGAAGGCCTAACATAATAAAATGGGCTGGCTGTAGGCACTTTATAATTGGTTCCAGGGGTACACGGGCAGCAGTGGTCTGGTCAACGGAGGCCGATTGTAATGAGTGTCTGCCAGTTAGTAGTCCAAAACAACAAATAAATGTGAATGTCTCGCATTAAAACAAAACAAAAACACTAAAGGGTGCAATCATTAGGTTCAGGGGTGGGATCCTCTGCGTTGTTTCAGACCTACTAATTTAGCGCAAAGTATTTACTGTGGTAAATAGAGGACACTGCCCCTGACTATGTTAAGTACCATCATACATGTCAACACAATGGTATTGTCAGTGGCAGGTATGGAAGGATGTCAGCGCATAGACTAAACATTGGTGGAAGTGTGAGAGATAACTGTGGAAGTGGTAGAGCAATGTTTGACCTGGGGGTGGGTGAACTCTCTTGTGGCCGGCGGTACAGGCCCAGGGCCCCTCATGTTACAACAGTGTGTCTGACGTTGGGTGCGCACCACCACCGCCAGAGACACTTTATTGTACTATGAGGGACCCAGTAGCAATGCCGTCGACCAAAAGCGAGCACACCCACCTCTTCAGACAAACAGCAGTCTCACGGGTGCTTGCGCCATATCGCGATACCACGGCCCCGTGTGGGGAGTTTGGCCATTTAGGGAGGTGTAAACATGTCGTATGCTGGACAATCAGCTGCAGCAAATTAGACATTAGAAAAGTAATTCACAGTAGTCCACAGGCAAGAGCTTTTCATAGGAAAGCTAGGTGTCGGCCGGGCAAGGTGGGGCAAAAGATTTCGAAATCCAGTTGTGGTTCATTTTAATGAATGTTAGATCATCAACATTTTGGGTAGCCAGACGAGTCCTTTTTTCGGTTAATATTGAACCTGCAGCACTGAATACTCTTTCTGATAGGACACTAGCTGCCGGGCAAGCAAGCTCCTGCAATGCATATTCTGCCAATTCTGGCCAGGTGTCTAATTTTGATGCCCAGTAATCAAATGGGAATGGCGGTTGAGGGAGAACATCGATAAGGGATGAAAAATAGTTAGTAACCATACTGGACAAATGTTGTCTCCTGTCACTTTCAATTGGTGCAGCAGTACCTGTCCTGTCTGCGGTCATAGCAAAATCAGTCCACAACCTGGTCAGAAAACCCCTCTGTCCAACGCCACTTCTGATGTGTGCACCCCTAACACTCCTAGTCTGCTGGCCCCTGGAGCTCGTGTGAGAACGATCACGTGCGCTGTGTGCTGGGAATGCCTGAAGCAAACGGTCAACAAGAGTTGATTGTTTGGTTGCTAATATTAGTTCCAAGTTCTCATGTGGCATAATATTTTGCAATTTGCCTTTATAGCGTGGATCAAGGAGGCAGGCCAACCAGTAATCGTTATCGTTCATCATTTTCGTAATGCGTGGGTCCCTTTTTAGGATACGTAAGGCATAATCCGCCATGTGGGCCAAAGTTCCAGTTGGCAAATCTCCGGTTGTGATTGGTTGAGGGGCAGTTTCAGGCAAATCTACGTCCCTTGTGTCCCTCAAAAAACCAGAACCCGGCCTTGCCACGCAACCAATTTCCAGTGCCCCCGGGAAAGCTTCCTCATTAAAAATAAACTCATCCCCATCATCCTCCTCCTCCTCCACCTCCTCTTCGCCCGCTACCTCGTCCTGTACACTGCCCTGACCAGACAATGGCTGACTGTCATCAAGGCTTTCCTCTTCCTCTGGTGCAGACGCCTGATCCTTTATGTGCGTCAAACTTTGCATCAGCAGACACATTAGGGGGATGCTCATGCTTATTATGGCGTTGTCTGCACTAACCAGCCATGTGCATTCCTCAAAACACTGAAGGACTTGACACATGTCTTGTATCTTCGACCACTGCACACCAGACAACTCCATGTCTGCCATCCTACTGCCTGCCCGTGTATGTGTATCCTCCCACAAAAACATAACAGCCCGCCTCTGTTGGCACAGTCTCTGAAGCATGTGCAGTGTTGAGTTCCACCTTGTTGCAACGTCTATGATTAGGCGATGCTGGGGAAGGTTCAAAGACCACTGATAGGTCTGCATACGGCTGGAGTGTACAGGCGAACGTCGGATATGTGAGCAAAGTCCACGCACTTTGAGGAGCAGGTCGGAGAACCCAGGATAAGTTTTCAATAAGCACTGCACCACCAGGTTTAAGGTGTGAGCCAGGCAAGGAATGTGTTTCAGTTGGAAAAGGGAGATGGCAGCCATGAAATTCCTTCCGTTATCACTCACTACCTTGCCTGCCTCAAGATCTACTGTGCCCAGCCACGACTGCGTTTCTTGTTGCAAGAACTCGGACAGAACTTCCGCGGTGTGTCTGTTGTCGCCCAAACACTTCATAGCCAATACAGCCTGCTGACGCTTGCCAGTAGCTGGCCCATAATGGGACAACTGGTGTGCAACAGTGTCATCTGCCGATGGAGTGGTTGGCCGACTGCGGTCTGTGGAAGAGCTGTCGCTTCTGCAGGAGGACGAGGAGGAGGAGGAGGGGATGCGAACGCCTACAGCCAACTGTTTCCTAGACCGTGGGCTAGGCACAACTGTCCCGAAATTGATGTCCCCTGTGGACCCTGCATCCACCACATTCACCCAGTGCGCCGTGATGGACACATAACGTCCCTGGCCATGCCTACTGGTCCATGCATCTGTAGTCAGGTGCACCTTTGTACTCACAGATTGCCTGAGTGCATGGACGATGCCCTGTTTAACATGCTGGTGCAGGGCTGGGATGGCTTTTCTGGAAAAAAAGTGTCAACTGGGTAGCTCGTATCGTGGTTCAGCGTACTCCATCAGGGCTTTGAAAGCTTCGCTTTCAACTAAACGGTAGGGCATCATCTCTAACGAGATTAGTCTAGCTATGTGGGCGTTAAAACCCTGTGTACGCGGATGCGAGGATAAGTACTTCCTTTTTCTAACCAGAGTCTCATGTAGGGTGAGCGGGACTGGAGAGCTGGAGATCGTGGAACTTTCGGGTGTGCCGGTGGACATGGCAGACTGAGAGACGGTTGGAGACGGTATTGTTTCCGCCGGTGCCCTAGATGCAATATTTCCTCCTACAAAACTGGTGATTCCCTGACCCTGACTGCTTTTGGCTGGCAAAGAAACCTGCACAGATACAGCCGGTGGTGCGGAAAATGGTTGCCTTACAGTGATGGAAGGGATGTTGCGTTGCTGACTAGCTTCATTGGCCGAGGGTGCTACAACCTTAAGGGACGTTTGGTAGTTAGTCCAGGCTTGAAAATGCATGGTGGTTAAGTGTCTATGCATGCAACTAGTATTGAGACTTTTCAGATTCTGACCTCTGCTTAAGCTAGTTGAACATTTTTGACAGATGACTTTGCGCTGATCAATTGGATGTTGTTTAAAAAAATGCCAGACTGCACTCTTCCTAGCATCGAATCCCTTTTCAGGGATTGCAGACTGAGCTTTAACCGGATGGCCACGCTGTCCTCCAACAGGTTTTGGCTTTGACACGCATTTTGGCCCAGATACGGGACCGGCAGATGGAACCTGTTGCGATGTTGATGCCTGCTGCGGCCCCTCCTCCACCTCCGCTTCTGAACTACTGCCGCCTGCACCCTGTTCCCCCAATGGCTGCCAATCGGGGTCAACAACTGGGTCATCTATTACCTCCTCTTCGAGCTCATGTGCAACTTCGTCTGTGTCACCGTGTCGGTCGGTGGTATAGCGTTCGTGGCGGGGCAACATAGTCTCATCAGGGTCTGATTGTGGATCAGTACCCTGAGAGGGCAATGTTGTGGTCTGAGTCAAAGGAGCAGCATAGTACTCTGGCTGTGGCTGTGCATCAGTGCACTTCATGTCAGAATCTACTTGTAATGGGCATGGCCTGTTAAGTGTTTCACTTTCTAAGCCAGGGACGGTATGTGTAAAGAGCTCCATGGAGTAACCCGTTGTGTCGCCTGCTGCATCCTTCTCTTTTGTTGTTGTTTTTGCTGAAGAGGACAAGGAAGTGACTTGTCCCTGACCGTGAACATCCACAAGCTACGCGCTGTTTTTACATTTACCAGTTTCAGAAGAGGAGGCAAAAGAGCTAGAGGCTGAGTCTGCAAGGTAAGCCAAAACTTGCTGTTGCTGCTCCGGCTTTAAAAGCGGTTTTCCTACTCCCAGAAAAGAGAGCGTTCGAGGCCTTGTGTAGCCAGACAACGAACCTGGCTCCACAGCTCCAGACTTAGGTGGAATATTTTTATCCCCACGACCACCTGATGCTCCACTACCACTACCATCATTACCAGCTGACAATGAACACCCACGGCCACGACCTCTTGCACAAGACTTCCTCATTGTTTGAAAAACTTAACCAAAGTAACTTTATTTGTTGCTGTCAAACAACTTACACGGTGAGCTATAACTTCAGTATGATTTCAATATCCCTTTACAGGTTGGTGAGACCACAAGGAAAATCAGGCCCAATGTTACACACTCTGTTTTCTGTGGCACCAAATCACAGAGATGCCACACACGCAGGACTGTCACTCAAGCACAAATGTCTATATTAATCTCCCACCTATTTTTTTTTTTTTTTTTCAGGGAGACTTTAGAAACCAAATAAGATAAAATGATTTTTTCAGGGACAATTTAGAAACCAAATAATAAAAAAAAAGGCTTTCTATGGCCCACTGAGTGAGAGATGGCACACACAGGAGTCAGGAGTGGCACACAGGCCCTGAGGCCAATATTTTTCTCCCACTGATTGATGTAGTGATTTTTTTTCAGGTAGATTTTAGAACCCAAATCAAGCAAAAAAATTTATAGGCTTTCTATGGCCCACTGAGTGAGAGATGGCACACACAGGAGTCAGGAGTGGCACACAAGCCCTGAGGCCAATATTTTTCTCCCACTGATTGATGTAGTGATTTTTTTTCAGGTAGATTTTAGAACCCAAATTAAGCAAAAAAATTAATAGGCTTTCTATGGCCCACAATTTGAGAGAGAGAGATGGCACACCCAGGAGTCAAGACTGGCACACAAGCAGAAAGGGCAATATTAATCTCCCACTGTTTTAATTTTTTTTTTTTTTCAGGGACAATTTAGAAACCAAATAATAATAATAAAAAAAAGGCTTTCTATGGCCCACTGAGTGAGAGATGGCACACACAGGAGTCAGGAGTGGCACACAAGCTCTGAGGCCAATATTTTTCTCCCAATGATTGATGTAGTGATTTTTTTTCAGGTAGATTTTAGAACCCAAATCAAGCAAAAAAATTAATAGGCTTTCTATGGCCCACTGAGTGAGAGATGGCACACACAGGGATGGCACTCTAGCAGAAATGCCAATCTTAATCTCCCACAAAAAAAAAAAAAAAACAGGGACAGTCCTACATTTACTATCTCCCTGCAGTATTCTCAGCCAGGTATGGCAGGCAGCAATAAGGAGTGGACTGATGCACAAATTAAATAAAAAGTGTGGACAAACAAAAAAGATAGCTGTGCAGAAAGGAAGGAACAAGAGGATTTGTGCTTTGAAAAAAGCAGTTGGTTTGCACAGTGGCGTACACACAGCAATGCAGCTATCAGGGAGCCTTCTAGGGCAGCCCAATGAGCTACAGCGCTGAGGAAAAAAAAATGTAGCTTCCACTGTCCCTGCACACCGAAGGTGGTGTTGGACAGTGGAAATCGCTACAGCACAAGCGGTTTGGTGGTTAATGGACCCTGCCTAACGCTATCCCTGCTTCTGACGAAGCGGCAGCAACCTCTCCCTAAGCTCAGATCAGCAGCAGTGAGATGGCGGTCGGCGGGAACGCCCCTTTATAGCCCCTGTGACGCCGCAGACAGCAAGCCAATCACTGCAATGCCCTTCTCTAAGATGGTGGATGACCAGGACCTATGTCATCACGCTGCCCACACTCTGCGTTCACCTTCATTGGCTGAGAAATGGCGCATTTCGCGTCATTGAAACGCGACTTTGGCGCGAAAGTCGCGTACCGCATGGCCGACCCCGCACAGGGGTCGGATCGGGTTTCATGAAACCCGACTTTGCCAAAAGTCGTCGACTTTTGAAAATGAACGACCCGTTTCGCTCAACCCTACTCAGAGATTTAGTTTTCGTTGCCTCAGCTGCATGATTTACAGCTGATAGACAGCTTGAATACATGTAGGGATTCCCTAGCAACCAGGCAACCCCCACATGTACTCAGGCTGGCTGGCAGCTGTAAATCATGCCGCTGCATCAACAAAAACAAAATCTCCAAGCAGCTACATATATTCGGAGACCACCTGAGCAACGAGTACACTCGCTCATCACTAATTATCTGCTATCCCACCGACCACCTGTTTGCACTAATGTGGCATCTGAAGTGGTGTCCCATGCCTCCCTGCAAACTAGGAAAAGAAGCTATGTGTCTTGGATGGGCATGCTTCTTGTGTTCCAGCTACAGGAGCTGTTGCACCTGCCCCACGGCCTCGACGTGCACCATGATCAGCACTTCCACTTCCCCATCCCTTACCGCACACCATAACTTAACGCACAGAATGATAAACTATATGGATGACAAATTCTAAGCAGAACATTATTTTTAACAATTTTTTGTAGTTTAATATCATTGTAATTTAACACAAAGCATGCTAAACTGTATGGATGGCAAATTCCATCTATTACATTTTTTTGTGTGCATTTTTGGAGTTTAACAACACCTAATACAACACAAAGCTTGTTAAACTGTATGAAAGAAAATACAGTAATTTTTTCACCCTAAAAAAGGTGGACACATGTAGCAGCTATATATTTACCAACAGACTGCAGATCCCTAAGCCCTGCATAAAGTCTGTATTCAGACATTCTCCATGTTCCAGCAGCTGTCTAAAGGCTAAATGTAGAATGTATAGCAAAGAAACATAGTTACATAGTTACATAGTTATTAAGGTTGAAGGAAGACTTTAAGTCCATCTAGTTCAACCCATAGCCTAACATGCCCTAACATGTTGATCCAGGGGAAGGCAAAAAAAACCCATGTGGTAAGAGTAAGCTCCACCATGGGGAAAAAAATTCCTTCCCGACCCCACATACGTCAATCAGACTAGTTCCCTGGATCAATGCCTTATCAAGGAATCTAATATATATACCCTGCAACATTATACTTTTCCAGAAAGGTATCCAGTCCCCTCTTAAATTTAAGTAATGAATCACTCATTACATCATACGGCAGAGAGTTCCATAGTCTCACTGCTCTTACAGTAAAGAATCCGCATCTGTTATTATGCTTAAACCTCCTTTCCTCCAGACGTAGAGGATGCCCCCTTGTCCCTGTCACCGGTCTATGATTAAAAAGATCATCAGAAAGGTATTTGTACTGTCCCCCCATATATTTATACATTAAAATAAGATCACCCCTTAGCCTTCATTTTTCCAAACTAAATAGCCCCAAGTGTAATAACCTATCTTGGCATTGCAGACCCCCCAGTCCTCTAATAACCTTTGTCCCTCTTCTCTGCACCCGCTCCAGTTCAGCTATGTCTTTCTTATACATCGGAGACCAGAACTGTGCACAGTATTCTAAGTGTGGTCGCACTAGTGACTTGTATAGAGGTAAAATTATGTTCTCCTCATGAGCATCTATGCCTCTTTTAATGCATCCCAATATTTTATTTGCCTTTGTAGCAGCTGCCTGACACTGGCCACTGTATATGAGTTTGTCATCCACCCATACACCCAGGTCTTTTTCATTGACGGTTTTGCCCAAAGTTTTAGAATTAAGCACATAGTTATACATCTTATCACTTCTACCCAAGTGCATGACCTTACATTTATCCCCATTAATGCTCATTTGCCATTTATCAGCCCAAGCTTCTAGTTTACATAAATCATCCTGTAATATAAAATTGTCCTCCTCTGTATTGATTACCCTGCAGAGTTTAGTGTCATCTGCAAATATTGAAATTCTACTCTGAATGCCCCCTACAAGGTCATTAATAAATATGTTAAAAAGAAGAGGGCCCAATACTGACCCCTGTGGTACCCCACTACTATCCGCGGCCTAGTCCGAGTGTGCTCCATTAATAACCACACTTTGTTTCCTATCCCTGAGCCAGCTCTCAACCCACTTGCACATATTTCCCCTATCCCCATTATTCTCATTTTATGTATCAACCTTTTGTGTGGCACCGTATCAAAAGCAAAGCACAAGATTAGCTCTTAGGCTGCCGTCACACTAGCAGTATTTGGTCAGTATTTTACATCAGTATTTGTAAACCAAAACCAGGAGTGGGTGATAAATGCAGAAGTTGTGCATATGTTTCTATTATACTTTTCCTCTAATTGTTCCACTCCTGGTTTTGGCTAACAAATACTGATGTAAAATACTGACCAAATACTGCTAGTGTGATGGCAGCCTTAGAAGGACTTTTAGTATGATGGTTCAACAAAGTACCACCACTAGAGGACTCTAATTCCTAAAGCTGGGGCTCATTATGTATAGAGCTATATATGAGGCCCATCATATACTGTATGGGCCAATATATGGGGCTCATTATACAGCATTACATGTGGACCATTATTCTGTATGGAGCAATATATGCGGCTCATTATTCTGTATGGAGCACTATGTGATGCCCAGAACACTTATGGAAGACTATACTGTCCAGTTTCTGAGCTAAAGATATCACTCACGTAATGTAAGAAGTAAGTGAAATATTTGGTATTATACCATGCCTATATTTCTCTGCTGTATCTCTGCATCTTGAACTGTGGCATTTGTTAAATGGGTCCACTGAGACTCTTTCGCCCACCAAATAGCTACGGGTGCAATCGCGATCCACCTGTGGCTATTAACTAGTTAAATGCCGCTATTAATCTCTGACAGCGGCATATAACTTACGCTTACCAGAATCCCGCTAATCAGTGATCCCGTCACATGATTGCGGGTCACTGATGGATAGGCATGACAACCAGAGGTCTCCAGCAGATCTCTATGGTTGTCATTGCCAGATTGCTATAAGCTCCACACCGTGGTCAGCGCTCATAGCAAGTGAGCATTTCTACTACACGCAGGTGATCTGATCATTGCCTATGTGAGGCAATCAAAGTACTGCAGCTGCTAGTCTGTGGCCGGGGTCACACTTGCGAGTGCTGCAATGCGAGAAACTCGAACAAGTCTCTTGCATCAATACCCGGCACTGCCGCCTGTACTCGGGACTGGAGCGTGCAGCTGCATGTATGTCTAAGCAGCTGAACGCTCTGTTCCCGAGAGTCGGCGGCAGTGACGGATATTGATGAGAGAGACTCGTGTGAGTTTCTCGCATTGCACTCGCAAGTGTGACCCCGGCCTTCCATGGAGACTATTGAAGCATGCAAAAAGTAAAGAAAAAATATGTTTAAAAATATTTAAAAAATAATAAAATATAAAAGTTCAAATCATCCCTCTTTCACCCCATTCAAAATAAAACAAACAAAAAAATCAAATGTACACATATTTGGTATCACTGCATTCAGAATCGCCCGATTTATTAATATGAAAAAAAATTAACCCAATCACTAATTGTCGTAACGAGAAAAGAAATCAAAATGACAGAATTTTTTTCTTTTTGATCACAAAAAAATGCAATAACAGGCTATAAAAAGATCATATCTTCACCAAAATGGTATAATTAAAAACGCCAGCTCGGCGCGCAAAAAATAAGCCCTCACATAGCCCCAAAATATCATAAATGGAGATACTACAGGTCTCGGTAAATGGTGCCTTTTTTTAAACAAAAGTTGGGAATTTTTTTCACCACTTAAATAAAAAAAAGAGGCTATACATATTTTATGTCTGTGTGTGAACTCGTAATGAACTGGAGAATTACAGGTCCTTCTCAAAAAATTAGCATATAGTGTTAAATTTCATTATTTACCATAATGTAATGATTACAATTAAACTTTCATATATTATAGATTCATTATCCACCAACTGAAATTTGTCAGGTCTTTTATTGTTTTAATACTGATGATTTTGGCATACAACTCCTGATAACCGAAAAAACCTGTCTCAATAAATTAGCATATTTCACCCGTCCAATCAAATAAAAGTGTTTTTTAATAACAAACAAAAAAACCATCAAATAATAATGTTCAGTTATGCACTCAATACTTGGTCGGGAATCCTTTGGCAGAAATGACTGCTTCAATGCGGCGTGGCATGGAGGCAATCAGCCTGTGACACTGCTGAGATGTTATGGAGGCCCAGGATGCTTCAATAGCGGCCTTAAGCTCATCCAGAGTGTTGGGTCTGGCGTCTCTCAACTTTCTCTTCACAATATCCCACAGATTCTCTATGGGGTTCAGGTCAGGAGAGTTGGCAGGCCAATTGAGCACAGTAATACCATGGTCAGTAAACCATTTACCAGTGGTTTTGGCACTGTGAGCAGGTGCCAGGTCGTGCTGAAGAATGAAATCTTCATCTCCATAAAGCATTTCAGCCGATGGAAGCATGAAGTGCTCCAAAATCTCCTGATAGCTAGCTGCATTGACCCTGCCCTTGATGAAACACAGTGGACCAACACCAGCAGCTGACATGGCACCCCACACCATCACTGACTGTGGGTACTTGACACTGGACTTCAGGCATTTTGGCATTTCCTTCTCCCCAGTCTTCCTCCAGACTCTGGCTCCTTGATTTCCGAATGACATGCAAAATTTGCTTTCATCAGAAAAAAGTACTTGGGACCACTTAGCAACAGTCCAGTGCTGCTTTTAAGTGGCTTTACCTGGGGAATGCGGCACCTGTAGCCCATTTCCTGCCCACGCCTGTGCACGGTGGCTCTGGATGTTTCCACACCAGACTCAGTCCACTGCTTCCTCAGGTTCCCCAAGGTCTGGAATCGGTCCTTCTCCACAATCTTCCTCAGGGTCCGGTCACCTCTTCTCATTGTACAGCGTTTTCTGCCACATTGTTTCCTTCCAACAGACTTACCATTGAGGTGCCTTGATACAGCACTCTGGGAACAGCCTATTTGTTGAGAAATTTCTTTCTGGATCTTACCCTCTTGCTTGAGGGTGTCAATGATGGCCTTCTTGACATCTGTCAGGTCGCTAGTCTTACCCATGATGGGGGTTTTGAGTAATGAACCAGGCAGGGAGTTTTTAAAAGCCTCAGGTATCTTTTGCATGTGTTTAGAGTTAATTAGTTGATTCAGAAGATTAGGGTAATAGGTCGTTTAGAGAACCTTTTCTTGATATGCTAATTTATTGAGACAGGTTTTTTGGGTTATCAGGAGTTGTATGCCAAAATCATCAGTATTAAAACAATAAAAGACCTGACAAATTTCAGTTGGTGGATAATGAATCTATAATATATGAAAGTTTAATTGTAATCATTACATTATGGTAAATAATGAAATTTAACACTATATGCTAATTTTTTGAGAAGGACCTGTATAATGGAAGGTCAGTTTTAGCAACTGTGGGATTGCACTTTTTTTGCAATTTCACCACACTTGGAATTATTTTCCCGTTTTCCAATAAATTAAATGTTAAAACCAATGGTGTAGTTCAAAGTACAACTTGTCCTACAAAAAATAAGCCCTCATATGGCCAGATTGACCAAAAAAATAAAAAGTTATAGCTCTGTGAAGAAGGGGAGCAAAAAACAGAAATTCAAAAGCTGAAATACGCCTGGTTGTTAAGGGCTTATATAAAACAGGTTGCCCACTGTTTGTCTTCCCATTGATTGAAAATACTGTATTTCAATTTCACCTTAAAATTATTTGTTAATCCTAAAATTTCATGTAGTTTCAGCACTCAAAGCCATGTGATTTAAGATTATTTTTCTCAATTAAAAAATAAATCAAGAGCAGAGTAATACACGGATGTGAATAAATATGTAGCCTTTATAAGTGACCATTAAAAATGTATTAAAAGCAAGGGGAAAATACAGATATGGCTGACATAAAGGAATATGTAGCGTACATATACAGTGGCATGTAAAAGTTTATGCACCCTAGTGAAAAATTACTGTTATTGTGAACAGTTAAGCAAATGAGAATTAAATGATCTCTAGAAGGGCTAAAGATGACACATTTTCTTAGTATTTTATGCAAAAAAAATATATATTGTAATTTTGTACATTTTAAAAATTACAAAAAGGAAAATGTGACAATGAAAAAGTTTGTGCACCCTTGGAGATTTGTGCTCTCAGATAACTTTGACCAAGGTTTCAGACCTTAATTAGCCTGCTAGTATTATGGCTTGTTCACTATCATTGTTGGGAAGGTCCAATTGATGAAAATTTCTCAGCTGTATGAAATTCCAGCCTCCTCTAACCTTGTGCCAAGAAAAATAAGCCTCTAAGCAGCTGTGCAGTACTCTGAAAATGAAAATGGTGGTGGCCCACAAAGCAGGAGAAAGCTATAAGAAGGTAGCAAAGTGTTTGTAACCCCTTCACGACATGCGCCATACTAGTGCTCCAGCGGTGAGCCCACATCAAAGCCATGACAGGTCAGCTGTTTTGTACAGCTGACATGTGCCCACAATAGCGGCAGGTGGAATCGCGATCCACCCGCCTCTATTAACTAGTTGAATGCTGCTGTCAAACTCTGACAGCGGCATTTAACTAGCGCTTCCGGCCATCGGGCCAGAAATGCACGCATCGCTGGCACCCGTCACGTGATCGAGGGTCAACGATGCATCTGCATGACATCTAAAGGTCTCTTGAAGACCTCTATGGTTGTTGATGCTGGATTGCTGTAAGTGCCACCCTGTGGTCGGCGCTCATAGCAATGCAGTAATTCATCTACATAGGAGCGATCTGAGCATTGCTTCTATGTAGCAGAGCCAATTAGGCTATGCCAGCTTCTAGCGATCCATGGAGGCTATTGAAGCATGGCAAAAGTTAACAAAAATGTTTTCAAAAATATGAAAAAAATAAAAAATATATAAAAAATTAAATCACCCCCCTTTCGCCCCGTTCAAAATAAACAATTAAAAAACTCAAACATACACATATTTGGTATTGCCGTGTTCATAATAGCCCGATCTATCAATAAAATAAGGATTAACTTTATCGCTAAACACCGTAGCGAGAAAATAATTCAAAAAGTCAGCCTTCCTTTTTTTCTGTCGCTGCGACATTGCATTAAAATGCAATAACGGGTGATCAAAAGAACGTATGTGCACCAAAATGGTATCAATAAAAATGTCAGCTTGGGGTGCAAAAATAAGTCCTCATCAGACCCGAGATCCTGAAAAAAGTTTAAAATTTTTTTCACCACTTACCTAGACATGTTTGGTGTCTATGAACTCGTAATGACCTGGAGAATCATAATGGCAGGTCAGTTTTAGCATTTATTGAAAATAGCAAAAAGGCCAAACAAAAAACAAGTGTGGCATTGTACTTTTTTTGCAATTTCACCACACTTGAATTTTTTTTCCCGCTTTCTAGTACAAGACACGTTCAAAAGCACAACTCATCCCGCAAAAAACAATCCCTCACATGACTATATTTTTGGAAAAATATAAAAGTTATGGCTCTGGGAAGGAGGGGAGCAAAAAACAAAACGCAAAAACGAAATAGGACTGCGTCGTGAAGGGGTTAAGTTGCCCTTGCCTCAGCTTGAAATGTAATTAAGAAATTGCAGTTAAAACAAGAACACTGGACTGGGTTGTCAGTTAAAATACTGACAGCCCAGCATGCTCCATGATCAGATTGGATGAGTGGACTGTCCAGCACACTCCATATTCCATATGGCAGCTTATCTATCACTGACAGTGTTCCTAGGCCACAGTCTGTTATGAAACCATGAGAGTACCCCCTCTTTTAGGGGGGCCACTGGACTCCCAGGCTTCCCAGAAAACCAAGCATGAAAGGCCCTGACCAGTCATTCATTCCTCATGGATCAGGCTAGAACCCAGGATCTCTCCTCGGGTCTGTATCCCTTTCAATGTGTGAGGTACTTAAGGGAATTACGGACCCTCTGAGAGTCCACAACCCTTTGCAAGTCATACTCTAGACTATCATTGACAGCAAGCAGAGGAGCAGGGGACGAGGGTGACCCCACTGAGGTAAGAAAGTCCTTCAACAGTAATCTATGGAAGACATTAGGGATCTGGAGTGATGGAGGAAGCTTCAACCTAAATAATACCGGATTGAGCACATACTGGACCTCATACGGACAGATGAATTTTGGACCTAACATCATCGATGGTATCTTAAGTTTAATGTTTCTGGATGATAGCCAGACCTTATCGCCCACCTCAAAAACCAAAACCACCAAATGACTTCTATCAGCCTTCTACTTTTGGCGAACTTGAGCAACCTCAATATTCCGAGCAACCTCAATATTCCGAGCAACCTCCTTCCAAACATCCCCAAGCTTCTGTATAGCTACTTCCACCCCTGGACACTCAGAACTTATCCTGAAAAACTCACCACTGCGGACTATAAAAGGTGAGCTCTGCAAGATGTAGGATTGAGGACCAATCCTCCTGTTGAGTAGCAACAAAACACCTCAATATTTCCTCCAAATAATGATTTATCCTTTCCATTTGACCATTGGTTTCTGGGTGGTAAGTATTAGAAAAAGACAAGTCAATTGCTAGTTTCTTACAAAAAGCTCTCCAGAACTTGGAGACAAACCGCACTCACCTATCAGACACAATGTTAATGAAATGGTCAACTTGGACCCAGATAATGGTTTTCCCATCTATCAGAGGCAAATCATTGGGGAAATCCATGGACTGATGAGTCCACGGTCTTTCTGAAATTGACAATGGAACCAATTCCCCGGCTGGCCAGTTATGACAATCTTTAGCACATGCACATACTTCACAGGCTGATACAAAATCTTTAATATCCTTACTCTTAGATGGCCACCAAAAGAGTCTAGAAATAGCTTTCTGTCTAGCTGTAACCCAATGGTGTCCACTCAAGATGAAATCATGAAACTCCTGTAAAAGGTGTAGTTTTAAGTACACAAGTACAAATATTTTGGACTCTGGAATGGCTGACATCGCCAATGACTGAGTTTTATGGGTATTATAGAAAACACAATGCCCTTAGGAAAAATGAAAGATGGAGGTTCTGGAGGTGAAACTGAATCAAGACTGCGTGACAGTGCATCAACCTTCACATTCTCTACCCTGAATGAGATAGAAAACTTGAATCTAGAGAAAAATAAGGACCCTCTGGCTGGTCTAGGAGTTAACTGTTCAGCTTATTCAATGTAAGCCAAATTTTTATGATCAGTGACCACAGTGATTTGATGAACTGCCCCATCCAAAAATGCCTCCATTCTTCAAAAGCTATTTCAACAGTGAGTAACTCAATATTCCCGACATCATAATTTCTTTCAGCATAGAAAAATGTATTTAGTAAAATGCGAATGGCCACAAATTAGTCAGAGTTTTGGGCCCCTGAAATAAAATAGTCACTACCTGGACCTTTGAAACATCCACCTTTACGATGAATGGTTATTGAAGATTGGGTTTGATTAGAACAGGAGCAGACATAATATACTTTTTCAATATTTTAAAAACCCCAATATCCGGTGACCAAACCTTAAGGTTCACCTCCTTACATGTGAGATCAGTAAGGGGATTAACAATCTGAGAAAAGCCCTCAATGAATTTCTGATAATAATTGACAAATCCTAGAAAGCATTGCAAAGATTTTAAGTCACTAGGTTGAACCCAATCAATTATAGCTTGTACCTTTCCAGGATCCATTTTAAAACCATTAGCCAACAAAATATATCTCAGAAATGAAACCTTCTGAACAGAAAAAAATAAATTTCTCAATTTTTACAACCAAAGAATTGTATCTCAATCGTTTTACTACAAACCAGAAATGTTCCTTGTGAGAATCCGAATCAGACTAGAAAATTAAAATATCATCATGGTAAATGACCACAAATCTCACAATGCAATCAGAAAATATATAATTCAGAAAGTTTTGAAACATTGCTGGTGCATTTGTTAAAGGGAACCTGTCACCTGAATTTGACGGGACCGGTTTTCGGTCCGATGGGCGGTGTTTTCGGGTGTTTGATTCACCCTTTCCTTTCCTGCTGGCTGCATGGTGGCTGCAATATTGGCCTGAAGTTCATTCTCTGTCCTCCGTAGTACACGCCTGCGCAAGGCAATCTTGCCTTGTACATGCGCAGTATGCTTTGCCCACTTGCGGGCAAAGCCAAAAAGCATTAGTGCGCATGCACCGGCGCACTATGTCCCGGAAGTATTTCGCTGTGTTCCGGGACATAGTGCGCCGGCACATGCGCACTAATGCTTTTCGGCTTTGCCCGCAGTTGGGCAAAGCATACTGCGCATGCGCAAGGCAAGATTGGCGTGTACTACGGAGGACAGAGAATGAACTTTAAGCCAATATTGCAGCCACCATGCAGCCACCGGGAAAGGAAAGGGTGAATCAAACACCAGAAAACACCGCCCATCGGACTGAAAACCGGTTCCGCCAAATTCAGGGGACTGGTTCCCTTTAACTCAAAAGGCATGACAAGATTTTCAAATAGACCTTCCAACATTAAAAAACACAATTTTCCACTCATCACCCTTACGGATGTGTATTAAATTGTAAGTCCCTCTAAGATCTAGTTTAGAAAACCATAAGCTAATTATAGAGGTAGGGGTTGAGAGGAAGTGGATATATATTCTGAAAAATAATCTTATTCAGTTCTCGGAAATCGAGGCAAGGATTGAGACACCCATCTGTCTATTTTACAAAGCAGAATCCAGCAGGCACAGGTGAGTGGGAAGGATGGATATGACCCTTCCGTAAACTTTTGTTTACATATCTCCTCATGGCGGTACATTCAGACCCAAATAAATTATACAGGCAAATTTTTACTAATTAAGCACCAAGGACAAAATCAACAGCACAGTCAAAAGGATGATGGGGAGGTAATATCTCCACCACTTTTTATAATAACACATCTCCAAAAATTTTCAGGTACCTGAAAAGACATCTAGACTTTCTGAGCATATTTGCACAGAGCTTAGACATTTATTTTGATATTTAGGTCCCCACTTAACAATTTCCTTCTGACACTAATCAAAAAACAGGATTGTGAATGAGCGTCCATGGAAGCCCCAACACCACCACAGCAGGTAACTTATCCAAGACTAAACAGGAAAATGGATTCTGAATGAAGTGCTCCTATTTGAAGCGTGAATTTAACGTTTACCAATTTTACACAGTTCTGACGTAGTGGTGTTTTGTCAATAGCAAAAACTTGATTTGGTTTTGTCAGACTAACTGTGCCTAATCCTAATTTCCAAACCAGTTCAGAATCAATAAAGTTAGCTGCAGACCCACAGTCAATGAAAGCTAATACTGTCAATGCCTGGTTCTTGAAATACAAAACTGTTTTGAGCATTGCTTTATCTGAGGAGAAAAAAGATACCTGGAAGTCTGGGTGGGACCTTCAACTATCACCCAGACTTAGACATTCACCCAATGGCTTAATTGCTTGAGGGTGAGCTGAACAGTCATTTAAAAATTATCCTGCAAAACCATAGTTGAAACAAAGTTCAAGATCCTGTCATCCAACCTACATTGCTCCTAATGCAAGTAAATGGGCCTGCTCTGTGAAGAATACAAGGCACTCGGCTGCCCCCCATGCTTCTCATGAATTCTTCAGTCCATCAGTAAGGCCTGAGTTATGGCTTCTGCCAAAGAACAAAGCAGATCATGCCAAACTAGAGTGTCCTTCAGTGATTCCGACTGACCTCTATGAAATAGGCACCTAAGGGCCACAACATTCCACAGAACCTCAGTGAACAGTGAAGTTGGAATTCAGTACAGTAGTCCTCTGCGGTGCAGTTCCCCTTTATCAGGTTCATGATCCTAGCCTCAGTGACCTGGATTCTATTGAGTTCATGATAGATAACACCTAAGGCATAAAAGGGCATCAACTCAAGACCATTCAGGGGTTTGAAAATGCCCAAGTCTGGGGGCCCTCTCATAACAGAAACATTACTGTTCACACCCGATGGGACTCATCGCCTGAGGACCGGAGTCGTAGGGTAAAGAATATCCAACAATTTTCCCTGAACACTCTAAACTGTTTTCTTTCCTTTGAAAATGCATCAGCAAGGGCTACTACTGGTTTGAGGGAGACCAACTGAACATCATAGGGGACAGACATTGAAGTCTCCCCAAGCAGTGAAGGGCTAGAGGTAGTTTTCATCAAACTAATTATCTCACCTAGCAATTTGTACTGTAATGATCCCAGACTCTGTGATTCCAAAGTCAGATCCTGCATCGTCTGAGTCAAATTTCCCACCTGCTCACAAACAGTGTAAAAAGGCTATATACTGGTGAGAAAAAAAAATGTATATGTCAGTTGTAATGTGATGTTGAGTCACTACTTATGGGAAAGCAGTGAGAGAGGGTAGTCAGGAGGTCCAAGGTCAGATACTAGGAGAAATCAAAGTACAGAGGGGTAAGTCAAAAGCGTGGTCAGGAAACAGTCCAGGGTCAAATGCCAGGATGGTATGTCAAAACCAGGGAGTACCACAAATAGCCAATTCCAGGTTCAGATACCTAAAGTCAGAGAGCTTTAAAAGTACAAGGAGGAATCCACAAGATAAATCATGACAAATCAAAGGTTGGGCAACAGGGTAAGAGGAAAGAGACATAGAGCTAAGCAAACACATCCAACTTAGGTAAAGTTACAACTCACACTGACTATTAACAGCTAGCAGCTAAATACCTTGCAAATGATTAAAGATGGGAGGCAGTTGAGGAAATGCCCACAGACTTAACTAGGTAGAGCAGCAGGGCTGTCAATCAAAATCCTGACAGCCCAGTATGCCTCAGGATCAGATTGGATGACTAGAGTGTCATTCCTAAAACCAACAGTCCAGCACACTCCACATTCCATAGGGTGGCTGAGCTGTCATTCTCAGCAATCCTAGGCCTCTGTCAGTTATGAAACTATGACACATGGATTAAAATCCTGCAGAGCACAAAATGTCCCTCTGCTCACACCAGCACATGTCCATGGGAGAAAGTCATATGGTTAGATGAGACCAAAATAGAACTTTTTGGTATCAACTCCACTCACTGTGTTTGGAGGAAGAAGAAAGATGAGTACAACCTACAACCCCAAGAACACAATCCCAACTGTGAAGCATCATACTTTGGGGGTGCTTTTCTGCAAAGGGGACAGGACAACTGCCCCATCTTGAGGGGAGGATTAATGGGTTCACATATCACAAGATTTTGGACAACAACCACCTTCCCTCAGTAAGAATATTAAAGAATGGGTCCTGACTGGTTCTTCCAACCTGACAATGACCCAAAACACACAGACAGAGCAACTAAGGAGTGGTTCCATAAAAAGCATTTCAAGGTCCTGAAGGGACCTAGTCAGTCTCCAGACCTGAACCCAATAGAAAATCTTTGGAAGGAGCTGAAACTCAATGTTGCCCAGCGACAGCTCCAAAGCCTGAAAGACCTGAAAAAGATCTTTATGGAACAGTTGGCCAAAATCCCTGCTGCAGTGTGTGGAAACTTGGTCAAGAATTACAAGAAATGTCTGACCTCAGTAATTGCGAAGAAAGGTTTCTGTACCAAATATTCATTTTTTTTCTACTGTATCAAATACTTATTTCATGCAATAAAATGCTAATTAATTATGTAAAAATTATAGATTTGCAAGATTTTGTTTCTCACAATTGGAGTGTGCCTATGATAATATTTTCAGAGCTCTCCATTCTTTATAGGTGGGAAAACTTGCAAAAGAGGAAGTGTATCAAATAGTTATTATCCCCACTGTACATATCAAACAATTAGATCATCCTGCAATAAGAATATACACACATCTGTAGGGAAACACACCGAGTTTCCTAGTATTAGATCGCACCACTTCACTCACCTTTGGGCCTAATGTGTTCCTATCTGTGTGAACTATCCCTATATGTGAGAACCCCATTATGTTTGTCAATTAATTTTAGAATTGCAGCTGTATTTATATAAGATTTTAATTGAAAGATACTAAAGGTTACTTTTTAAAATCCAATTTAGCTTTAGGTCAAATTAATGCAGAAACAATGAAAATTCTGAAGGGTTCACAAACTGTCAAGCACCACTGTACCTGATTTAAAGGGTTCTCAAGAGTACATAAATGGCATTCAGTACCTACTTCCTTTTGTTTCTCATCACCTGATGATGTCCTGTTGAGGTGGGATGATAGAAGGGAGAAGTGAGTGCAGGGCCATTCTCATGATTAGCATCGGACTGGAGTAGTTTGGGCCCACCAGAGAAAATCATTCTTGAGCCCACATGCATAAGTGTTACTAAGAGCAGAACCTGCCCTTATCTTTATCTCCCATCTTGTCAAGCTGATAATCAGGGAATGAGCATTCATAGGAATGAATGTTCCTAACTATGGCCTACTATGACCAGAGAAAGACAAAAGGAAGACCACAGAGAATGCCAATTATGCGAAACACAAGGTAAAATTCTACTTTAAGTACAAACAATTTAAAGCCACACATTCCCAAAGATGTGACCTTTTTGATTAACAGTCATTTTTTCCAGCATCATTCTATTTGTACCTAGTGGCTTCTGAGATGTAAATCCAGCTTTGCAAAACTAGTCTTTGAAATTCAGTCTCTTATTATATTTTTTCATTTTTCATACCTGTCTCCTTTCCTTTTGGTTGTAACCTTCATAATCTGTGGGCATAATACTAGCAGTTCTTAGCAGAATGGTCCTTCAAAAGTGACTCCTGCACCATACTTCTTGAACCTACCATATATGTGCCCTATCATGGGTCTCATTCAGGTAGTTGGATTAGATGGACCCAACAGAAGACCAACTGGAAGACATAGCAGCAAGAGAAAAATGGCACTCATGTCAAAATATAGGAGAAGGAAACTTGGCAGCTCAAAAGAAGGGAAGAAAATAAGTGGGAGGATGTAAGAAAAAAGAAGCACACATGTACGGGAGACAAGGGGGCAGAGAAAAAAGTAGAGAGCCGAATGAATTTTGGTGCAGGAAAAGAGTGGCAAGTTGTGGTAAACAGAGAAGTAAGCAGATGGTGCAGAAAAAGCGTGGCAAGGTTGAGGGGTATTAGACCAAAGAACCACTATGGTTAACAGTGTCCTCAGCAGTGCACCTCATAGGACTAGGACTTTTCACAAATAACACTCTTAACAATAATGTCTATTTGGTCTCTTACTGTGACCAACACCTTATAGTGAACAGAAATCTTCCTTTACTCATTACATTTGTGGTGAATAAAATATTTTAAGGACCAGTTAATCAAAAGAGTGCAGCCTTTACTTTGGAGTAGGTGTTATGAATAAGGCCATGTCTGAGGAACTCTGAGGATATGTATCAAAAACCTGTCCACTTAGTTGCATTCTGGACACAAAGACCCACACATTTCCTTAGTCATCTGGGTGAAATTTCTGTTTTTGAGGAAACTATTCATGCCTTTATTTATAAAGTACAGTACACTGTGGGGGAATACTATACAATGGTTACAACAATGTGGACACCTGGGATAGTAGCTGGCACAGTAAAAGTTGGGGAAGCTGTCTAGAAGAAGGGAAACAGATTATGACGGTGCTGAAAAATCGACAGGCCATGATCTCTGGGCAGCAAACTTCCTGTTTAATGAGTTATGGAAGAAGGCATCACAGTGGCAAAGACAAATTTTTCATAAATGACTACAAACTGGAATATGCAAATTGCCTCTTCAGAGAAAAAGAGGACTTAAACTCTATAGCGCCACCTGTTGGAAGTAGCGATCCTACAAGTCAAAATCAACCCTTTAACGAGTCGTGCAATATGACTTAGGATAAAAGCCAAATCAGTATCTCAATTCGCAGACACGGTGTTTCAGGCTGTTGGCCCAGGTCAGTGCGAAGCATGAGAACTAATTTGGCTAGGTGAGAGGCTCTGGACTGGGGTCTAAAGGGTAACGTTTCTCCTTATGGAGAGTTTATAATAGATGAATGTGGCTAAAATCTGCGCTGCTGTGACAAATAATGAATCCAGATATAGTTGTAAGGTGTTCAGGTGGTTTATTCAACGCGTTTCGAAGCTCATGGCTTCTTCTTCAGGAAGTTTCCACACAAAGATATCAAAGGTATCTTTGTGTGGAAACTTCCTGAAGAAGAAGCCATGAGCTTCGAAACGCGTTGAATAAACCACCTGAACACCTTACAACTATATCTGGATTCATTATTTGTCACAGCAGCGCAGATTTTATCCACATTCATCTATTATAACGTCTCTAAGAGGACTTAAACTCTATAGTGCCACCTGTTGGAAGTAGCGATCCTACAAGTCACAATCAACTCTTTAACGAGTCGTGTAATATGACTTCCAAAAGGTGGCGTTATAGAGTTTAAGTCCTCTTTTTCTCTGAAGAGGCAATTTGCATATTACTGTATATTTCCCAGAGGAGCATTGCACGGCGAATAAGCCTCCTTACCTTGACAAGCCAGAGCTGGTATGTCACGCTCCATAAGGAGCAACGTTGCCCCTTAGACCTACAATCTGGAATGTCATCTGAAATCACTGGATTTCACTATACTATATTCACCTACAATTTATGATTTACAAAGTCCTTGTGAAAATTGTTAACTGCCACTATATGGTCACTGAATTGTTTTTTATATTGGTCTTTGAATAGAGTTTTTATGAAGTAAAATATGATACAGATATTTAGTGATTATTTAAATGCAGATTTTAAATGCATACAGATACCAGTCCCCCCCAGAACTGAGTTTCACTATAAAGTAGTTACCAGAGGCAATATATTGTTAAACTGGTGTATCTAAGTCTATCATGTGTTGCACAAGTTGTCATTATATTATTTTCCAGAGCATTCTAAAAGATGTAAAAAAAAACCTGTTAACCGAATCATTTTTACAGAATGCACCCTGTCTGTCTGTAACCGGAGGAGGTAAATGGATACGGATTTCAGTCTGTTTCTTCATTGATACCTGGTTATAGGTCAGGCTGTGACATGCTCTACTGTACTTTCTCTACATAAGACAAATTCGGTTTAGCCATATAAATTCTTTAACCTCCTAACACAATATAACGTATGTGAGCATCAGTGTTTTTTGAGGGTGCTTAGTAGCAGAGCAGAGCCAGCATCTGTATCTAAAAACAGATGAAGCTGAGCTCCGATCGCTGTGGTTAATCATCTAGATGACGGTGTTTATCTCTGACAGCAGCATTTTAATAGTGTGGTTGCCGATTTGCGTGATCATCCTCTCCAATCAGCCCACCACAATCATGTTGACAAGTTACTATGGCAGACAGAGGCAAGAAGAAGGTCCAATTGCTGTCATCACTCCTGTGAAGCTCAGCCACAGAATATACTGTAGTATAAGCAATCAGATGATCCTAAAATCAAGGTCCCTAAGAAGGACTAAAAAAATAAACAATATAATTAAAAAGAAAATTATAACAAGAATAAAAAATGCAATAATTCAAATCAACCATTTTTTCTCCTATTAAAATACATAAATAAATAAACATATATGATAACATTAAATAACCCAATTAGTAAATGCCATAAAAAGAAAAAAAAAGAAAATAACCAAATTATGGATTTTCAGTCATCACTAGTGATGGGCGAGCACTAAAATGCTCAGGTGCTCGTTGCTCGGGTCGAGCAAATTGGAATACTTGGGTACTCGGCCAGTCAACGAGCCCAGTGTAAGTCTATGGGAGACCCGAGTATTTTTACTGCGATCCCCCCCGGGGGTCATTTTAAGGTCTAAAAATGTCTGAAAATGATGGAAATGGATCGCCCCAACGTATAAGGGCAATGGGGTACTCGGCACCGGGTCCTTCGGTTCGGGGGAAGTCACGGTGGCCCGACCAGGTCCGTGGCCCTTTGCTTTGAGGGACATCCAATAAAGAAAGGAATTTTTATGGTTTTGGGAAAGGTCTTTAAAGGGGTAGTTCATGACACCACCTGTGGTATTCGGTCAGGGTGACCGTCGCTGCTTAGGGGTCCGCCGGGGTGATGTTATGGCAGCTAGATGGCATACCTTCCCACAGGTGAAGTGTATCCCCAGGGCTTCCCAGAGTGTAGATGGTGGATGGTGCGAGGTGCAGTAAGAATGAGGACACAAGGTTGCAGTGTCTTTACCTTTTACTGAAGGCTTCAGTGTCCACAGTCCAGGGCACCGGATCACAGGGTAGACAGAGTTCGGCTGGTCTGAAGGCAAATCCAGAGTCTCCTTGTCCAGGAGGAATTCAATAGCCTTCCTATGCGCACAGTAACACAGTAGGTCCTCACTTGCTTAAGCTCTAATAAGGTCCTCACTGTTGTTACTCTTCTCTCTGTTCCCCGTGGTCGGATAAAACACAACCTGTATGACTGATGGCCTGGGGCTTGTTTATAGGGACCCTAGAGACGCCCCGACCCCCACAAGTTGCCACCGTGTCTTCTTAGGTATTAAAGGGAACCTGTCACCCCGTTTTTTCCGTTTGAGATAAAAATACTGTTAAATAGGGCCTGAGCTGTGCATTGCAATAGTGTATTTTGTGGACCCCGATTCCCCACCTATGCTGCCGAAATACGTTACCAAAGTAGTCATTTTTGCCTGTCAATCAGGCTGGTCTGGTCAGATGGGCATGGTGTCTTCCCCAAGATCTTGCTTAGTTTTCCGTTGGTGGCGTAGTGGTGTGCGCATGTCCAAGGTCCCGAATCCACTGCACAGGGGAGTGAAAAGAGCGTGATGTGCGCTATTTCATTGGTGATCGGTGGGGGGCGGCCATCTTCCTTTGGCCGCGCGTGCGCAGAAGCGGCGCTCTGCCGGCTGCGGCTTCAAGAAAATGGCCGCGGGATGCTGCGCGTGCGCAGATGGAGATCGCGGCGGCCATTTTCCTGAAGCAGAGATGCGAACTCCATCTGCGCACGTGCGGCATCCCGCGGCCATTTTCCTGAAGCCGCGGCCAGCAGAGCGCCGCTTCTGCACACGCGCGGCCAAAGGAAGATGGCCGCCCCCACCGATCACCAATGAAATAGCGCACATCACGCCCTCTTTTCACTCCCCTGTGCAGTGGATTCGGGACCTTGGACATGCGCACACCACTACGCCACCAACGGAAAACTAAGCAAGATCTGGGGGAAGACACCACGCCCATCTGACCAGACCAGCCTGATTGACAGGCGAAAACGACTACTTTGGTAACGTATTTCGGCAGCATAGGTGGGGAATCGGGGTCTACAAAATACACTATTGCAATGCACAGCTCAGGCCCTATTTAACAGTATTTTTATCTCATACGGAAAAAACAGGGTGACAGGTTCCCTTTAAGGTCGGGCAGCCAACTTGGAAATGACTGTCCTGCCAGTCTCTGAAGCAATGGCATAGAGCACTTTACTCCCTCATTATTCTGGCTACTGGATCGCGCACCAGAAGGATGCCGCTTCTCTCAGCCACTATTCTCTCTGGTATCCACTTGTTGCTATGCCTTCGTTTCTCACTCACTACAACACGCTTCCTTTCAATGTCTCCTTCCTAGGATGCTGCTGCACTTGGGGCAGGCGCAGCTCCGTGGACCTTCATCCCCACAGACCGCATTCTGGATCTGGCTGGAACTCCCTCCAGCCAGCTTCTGCCAAACTCTGTCGGGCTCTGACTGTCTGTACGCAGCCCAGTCAGCTTCTGTCTAACTTCCAAACCATCCCACCAGTTTTACCTATATGTGAGGAGTGTCCTAGTAGATAGAACCTTTGCTCCCCCTAGTGGTATGGAGTGTGAAGTGTGTGGTGTGTCGTTGTGATACCTGGACAGAAGATCTCCTTTATTGCCTTCAGACGTAATATCACTCCCCCTGGTGGAAGAATGACATTACTGCAACGACCAGGACTCTGGAGCGCTGCAGAAACACTGCTCAAATGATACAGGGACATCATGGGGATCGCCCCTGGAAGCATTCCAGACTCCTCGTTCACAGCTTTAATCATTTTTTTTCCGAGATTCATGCCATTTTTCCCGGTGCCACAAAAAGCACATGAAAACGAAACCAAAACAGGTTTTGCTGGGAAATATGCAAAGTACTGAAGTGCGCAGGCGCTGGGCCTCTCTGACCTCTCCCGGCGCCTGCGCACTGCAGTACTTTGCTCTGCCCTCAACAGGGCAGACAAAGTACGCCTGTGCCGGAGCTGCAGCAAGAAGACAAGAAGAGGACGTCATCCTATGAAGATGGGAGGCCCCGGACCGTGACACCCATCGGATCTGACTGCCCGCGTGAGTAAAATCTAACCTCTTCTTCTCATCTTTCAGGTTACATCGGGGGCTTATATACAGCATTCCAGAATGCTGTAGATAAGCCCCTAATGGCAGTGGGCTTAGCTCAACTTCCATTTTGGCAGTGACAGGTTCCCTTTAAGAGGAGAATTTAATTCACTGAATTGTATTTTCGTTGATTAGAGAGTTTATTCAATGTTAAGAGGAAATGCTGGGAGTCTACATTAGGGTAGTTTACACTAATTGGGTTTTTAAAATATGGAGAGTAATTAAAAAGACTCACATCAGTAAGTTATGATAAAGTATTTTACAGATGGGCTTGATGTCTCAGTAGCTTAGTAACCACCAAGAACTGAGCCTCAGTATTCAAGTGTAACCTCCACATGACGTATTGTCATTTTTGTGTAGCCCAAAAACTCCCTGCAATTAAACCACTGTGTAATTAAATTTGTGCCCTCATTGATCAATTATTTTTTAATTTGATCTGCCTCAAGTCGAGAAACAGTTTCAGTTTGCCACTCTCGACCAACTTATAGGTTCTGTTCACATGATAGCTGTACATAGCACCCTAATAAATTAGAGTATACTAACTTTTTCTTAAAGTGGTTGTTCAGGTCTGCAGTCAAATGGAGTCACTCTGTATAACTGCAGACTTCTGAATGTTGACAGCGTGCATTGTGCATGGTGTCAGGATTCTTCAATGTTGCTAGTGAAAGTGGGTGGTTACATGACCACAAGTGTTCGATTGGCATATGTCCAGGCCCCATTTTGGCTAGGGGTGCTTGACCTCTCTCAATGCACTTTAATTGAAAAAGGATGATTAAGTCAAGTCTGTTTATGACCACAACTATGCAAATCTCGAATCAGCACATGACTGCCTGCTCTTACCAGCGATATTGGAGAATCCTAACACCATATGCTGTCAGGACTAAAAAGTTGGCAACCACATACCACATAGAATGACTTCATTTGACTGCAGAATTTCATCCCAAGCCTGAAAAGACCCTATGGTTGAACTTTTCTGATAACCCAAGTGAGCAAGTGTATCATCGTCTTCATTTCAGATTGCTCAGTGGTGCTTTCTCAGAAATGTAACATGGTAATTGTCCCTACAGCTAATTCGCTTTACAATGACTTTCGCTACACCATGGTGGATGAGATACTTCAAATCTGAAAGTTTACATGACACTTTACCTGCCCCAGTGACATAAATATATCACCAAATATATTGAACATGCTGTTTTAAAATGCAACAATCACATGTAATAGAAATAATATACCTAAATAAAAATGATACATAAAATAGAAAGACGCTGACAATACCTAGATCATTGTAGGGTCCAGTAGGTTAATGATTATTTTCTCCAATGAGTAAAAGCAGATTTTTTTTATAATCCAAACTTGAAGTTATACAGAAGAACTACTGTGTTATCACATAAGAAAAAGCTTTGAAAGGAAGACATAAAATAATTTTGCACAGATGCCTTTGTTGAGGCCTTTATATCTTGCACCACACTATAAAGAAACCTACATATCTGTAAATTGAGATTATTACAGTTTTCCTTTAATGCATTTCCTTTCCTTTTCCAGTCCATTTTTGTTTTACCGAGCTGATACTTTTGTTTTCCAAGCACAAAATTGTACTTTCTGATTTGTTCTTTGTTTGCACAGTTATTTAAAAGCCATCATTAGCCTGGCACAGATAAAGAAAAAAACTGCTGATCTGCTACAATTCTAGACACTTGGAGTTACGCTGACATATGTGTTTTTTATAAAAATGAAAAAAGAAAAACACAAATTTTAACTTCAGCAGCCAGAACCTTATCTCATGGAGACCAAAAGGCTGCCAGTGAATGGAGCTGAACAATTTTGGATTATTGTCCACTATGACAGCATAATGGTTATAATTAGAGCCTTTTAATAATAATATGCAGTAAAGAGGATTGTTTAAAATGCAAAATAATCTTTTCAAAACTAAATCCGAGTAGCTGCCAACTGTCCTTAGTTTCCTGCGACTGTCCAATGGTTTAAATATTTGAACCAGTAAATGTCCCTTTTCAATGTATAATTATAGTGTGTGGGATTAGAAATGTATTTTATAAAATGCCAACTTTGTGCCTACATGTAGTTTACTTTCATGGTCCCTTCCGCTCTAATACATTTCATTACTGACTGTATTGTGATGTTAAAGCAATTATAAACTTTTCTGTTAATCAACAGTTTACTTATTGTATATGAGAGAGCAGTGTTCCCAAACAAGTGGCTTTAAGTCACAGTATTTGTAGTATTTGGGCCCCCTGCATATGTCTCCCCAACTGTTGGGTTGGCTGACTATTAAATATCAAATCCAGTGCATAGATGACACAAAATAACAATATATGATGGAAAAAGGCTTATGTTATTGTGCACTTTCTTTTAATAAGCATCGTTTGGCTCACATGCTTGGTGTATAGTGATCCTCTGTTCAATATGGAGCAGTCAACAGAAATGACTAGCAGGACAGACAGCTATTTCTAGCAACTAGTTGGAAGTAGACATAAAGGCAATTCACTTTTAAGAGGCGCTTGCCAAATTCATTATGAATCAGATGTGTTTCGATCCAGCACACCCACTCATCGAGATTGGCATGAACAATTCTATTCTTGATGAATCTGGGACCAAACTCTCTATTCAAAGAACTGGCTTTGATGAGAGTGACTAAACATGTATGACCAGCAGAATTGGGCTACCATATTTAGTCGGTGCCATGTTTGATAATGTCATAATTCTTTATTGTATTGCTTTTTAATTAAATTAAAATCAATAAATGACCTCTAACGCTAAGATAAAATCTTACCTCTAAGTAGGCTTTTATTCTTTTGAAATTGTACAGTATGTGATTCATCACCACCTGTTGTTTTAGATAGTGGTTAGGGAAGTACAAAACGTTGGTTCTTTCTAACTTTCCAAACCCAAAATTATCCACATTGTTGTTGGCTGAAGAGCGATGTTTAGCCTCTGACCAAGCAACACCATTGAATGTCCACAAAAAAAGCATGACTTTTATCTTTTGGGCAAAGTTTACTCAAAGATCTAAAATTACTTAGCTTGTTCTAAAATACTGACAGTCTCGATACATTTGGAAGTGTTGGCAGCTATGAAACTGCATTACAAAAAACACATTTGCTTTGATTAAAATATCAATACTGGTTGCTTGTGTTCAATAACCTTCTTTGGTCATTGTTGTACTTACTGACCCAAAAAGAGAGAGCTACAGTCTAATCGCTAAGAATGAATTACTGGAGCTTGTTACTGTTAACAGAATAGACTGAAATATAGGACGAAGAAGAATTATTTTGCATTGTTACGATATGATTTCTGAGCAATGTTGTAGCAGTAATTATTTTCATCAATGTTATGTAATTTTTAAATCTCTAATTTACCATGAAAGCATTTTTGTTGGCCAAAAAAGATTGGTAGGCAACATGGTCTGGGCTTTTGGTAGCACTATTCTTCTTCTTAGTATATTACATGAACTCTGTGAAGCTGAGTATCTATAGAGTTAGACCATTTGGTAGCATGTTTCCTCGCTGTGGAGATATTCTGCTGTGAATATTTCAATGTGGAACAATTTAGGGATCATCAATATATAGTTTAAAAAAAACTTGACTGAGCCCCTGGTGTGACACCTAGTAATTTTTCATTAAATCAAATATTTTTCCATTTTTTTTTCAAAAATTAAGAACATTCCAGACAAAGGCACACAGGCCCCAAGACCTAACCCGACTCCCAACATATTACTACTAAATGTGAGAAGTACAAAAAAAGTGACTGTTTGGAAAAGGAGAAATTATCATGGTTAGTTGATTACATTCATGCTGCAGCCGCATACAGTAAGTTCAATCAATTACAAATTGTGATGCTGAGTGACTGCTCACAGACAAGCTGTGCGGCAGAGAAGTCAAGGGGTCAGAGGTAAATAGCCAGGAGGGTATGCCAAAGCCTAAAGAGATAAGACAAATGGATAGTCAGGGGCAAGTCCGAGGCTTTGTGACTATGATTGGAATGTGTCAAAGACAAAAGGGGTAAGGAAAAGAGTAGTCAAAGGAAAATTCAAGAACGGTCAACAAAAATCAGAATATACAAACACAGACCATGGAGCTAACACACCTTTTAAGCAATGCTACAACTGGCAAGGCCTGATAATAGCCAGACAGTTTAAATAACTAGGTAATCACCCAGAATGTGTGTCACCTGGAAGACCATGCAGACCCAGCCAGATTTGCCAGATTAGGTAGTTGGACTTTCAATCACAATATGGACAGCCCAGGATACCCCAGCTTCACATTGGGCAATTAGCTGTCACTCACAATAGTGCAAGTCCCTATCCTATAGAGCTGGTGAACTGTCACTCCCAGCATTGTGGAATCATGATACAAATATTTTTGAAAGAAACCGACTATAAAACTTTGTACACAATGCTGCTAGAATAAACAATGCTAGTGATCAGAAGAGACCTTAGCAATATCTCTACAACTCTCTTGAAACTAGAACTTATCCCATCAATCCATGAGGCCCAGAGGTTTTTAACTCAGTAATGATGTTTATCTTTAAGTAAACTCCCCTTTCCAGGTTTAGTATCCAATTGATTGTATTTATGAATTCTGGAATTGTAGGCACTAGTGATGAGCGAATATACTCGTTACTCGAGATTTCCCGAGCACGCTCGGGTGTTATGACCCCAGTGGACAGGGTCTCAGAGGAACGTGTAAGTCTGCAAGATTCAAAAATCCAGCTCATAGGGCTGTGGTAACTGGGTTGACCAAATAGCTACTCCTAACGCCAACACTAGAAGTAGCCGGGGATCATGCCTACGGTGATCGCTAGATGACTCGCGCCAGCCGGAGAATCTAACGACCCCTAGGAGAAGAAAACAAAGACCTCTCTTGCCTCCAGAGAAAGGGACCCCAAAGCAAGATACAAGCCCCCCACAAATAATAACGGTGAGGTAAGAGGAAATGACAAACACAGAAATGAACCAGGTTCAGCAAAGAGAGGCCAGCTTACTAATAGCAGAATATAGCAAGATAACTTATCTGGTCAACAAAAACCCTATAAAAATCCACGCTGGAGATTCAAGAACCCCCGAACCGTCTAACGGTCCGGGGGGAGAACACCAGCCCCCTAGAGCTTCCAGCAAAGGTCAGGATACAGATTGGAACAAGCTGGACAAAAATACCAAACAAAACAAAAGCAAAAAGCAAGGAAGCAGACTTAGCTTGAAATACAGGAACCCGGATCATAGGACAAGAGCACAACAGATTAGCTCTGATTTCAACGATGCCAGGCATTGAACTGAAGGTCCAGGGAGCTTATATAGCAACGCCCCTGAACTAACGGCCCAGGTGAGGATATAGGAAAAGACAGAAGCTCCAGAGTCAAATCACTAATGACCACTAGAGGGAGCAAAAAGCAAAATCACAACAGTACCCCCCCCTTAGTGAGGGGTCACCGAACCCTCACCACGACCACCAGGGCGATCAGGACGAGCGGCGTGAAAGGCACGAACTAAATCGGCCGCATGAACATCAGAGGCGACCACCCAGGAATTATCTTCCTGACCATAGCCCTTCCACTTGACCAGGTACTGAAGCCTCCGCCTGGAGAGACGAGAATCCAAGATCTTCTCCACCACGTACTCCAACTCGCCCTCAACCAACACCGGAGCAGGAGGCTCAGCAGAAGGAACCACAGGCACAACGTACCGCCGCAACAAGGACCTATGAAACACGTTGTGGATAGCAAACGACACAGGAAGATCCAGGCGAAAGGATACAGGATTAAGGATTTCCAATATCTTGTAAGGACCAATAAAACGAGGTTTAAATTTGGGAGAGGAAACCTTCATAGGAACAAAGCGGGAAGAAAGCCACACCAAATCCCCAACACGTAGTCGGGGACCCACACCGCGGCGGCGGTTGGCAAAGCGCTGAGCCCTCTCCTGTGACAACTTCAAGTTGTCCACCACAAGATTCCAGATCCGCTGCAACCTATCCACCACAGAATCCACCCCAGGGCAGTCAGAAGGCTCCACATGACCCAAAGAAAAACGAGGGTGGAAACCAGAGTTGCAGAAAAACGGCGAAACCAAGGTGGCGGAACTAGCCCGATTATTAAGGGCAAACTCAGCCAACGGCAAGAAGGTCACCCAATCGTCCTGATCAGCAGAGACAAAACACCTCAAATAAGCCTCCAAAGTCTGATTAGTTCGCTCCGTCTGTCCATTAGTCTGAGGATGGAAAGCAGACGAAAACGACAAGTCAATGCCCATCCTACTACAAAAGGATCGCCAGAATCTGGAAACGAACTGGGATCCTCTGTCTGACACGATATTCTCAGGGATGCCGTGCAAACGAACCACGTTCTGGAAAAACACAGGAACCAGATCGGAAGAGGAAGGCAGCTTAGGCAAAGGAACCAAATGGACCATCTTGGAGAAGCGATCACATATCACCCAGATAACAGACATGCCTTGAGACACCGGAAGATCAGAAATGAAATCCATGGAGATATGTGTCCAAGGTCTCTTAGGGACAGGCAAGGGCAAGAGCAACCCGCTGGCACGAGAACAGCAAGGCTTAGCTCGAGCACAAGTCCCACAGGACTGTACAAATGACCGCACATCCCTAGACAAGGAAGGCCACCAAAAGGATCTGGCCACCAGATCTCTGGTGCCAAAAATTCCTGGGTGACCTGCCAACACCGAGGAATGAACCTCGGAAATGACTCTGCTGGTCCACTTATCAGGCACAAACAGTCTGTCAGGTGGACAAGAATCAGGCCTATCAGCCTGAAATCTCTGCAACACACGTCGCAGATCTGGAGAAATAGCTGACAAGATAATACCATCCTTAAGAATACCAACAGGTTCAGCGACTCCAGGAGCATCAGGCACAAAGCTCCTGGAAAGAGCATCGGCCTTCACATTTTTTGAACCTGGTAAATACGAGACAACAAAGTCAAAACGGGAGAAAAACAATGACCAGCGGGCCTGTCTAGGATTCAGGCGTTTAGCAGACTCGAGATACATCAGATTTTTGTGATCAGTCAAGACCACCACACGATGCTTAGCACCCTCGAGCCAATGACGCCACTCCTCAAATGCCCATTTCATGGCCAACAACTCCCGATTGCCCACATCATAATTTCGCTCCGCAGGCGAAAACTTCCTAGAGAAAAAGGCGCAAGGTCTCATAACAGAGCAACCAGGGCCTCTCTGCGACAAAACGGCCCCTGCTCCAATCTCTGAAGCATCCACCTCAACCTGAAAGGGAAGCGAGACATCAGGCTGGCACAAAACAGGCGCCGAAGTAAACCGACGTTTCAACTCCTGGAAAGCCTCCACGGCAGCAGGAGCCCAATTAACCACATCGGAGCCCTTCTTGGTCATATCCGTCAAAGGTTTCACAATGCTAGAAAAGTTAGCGATAAAACGACGGTAGAAGTTAGCGAAACCCAAGAACTTCTGAAGACTCTTAACTGACGAGGGCTGAGTCCAATCAAGAATAGCTCGGACCTTGACTGGGTCCATCTCCACAGCAGAAGGGGAAAAAATGAACCCCAAAAAGGGAACCTTCTGTACACCAAAAAGACACTTTGAGCCCTTGACAAACAAAGAATTTTCACGCAAAATTTTAAAGACCATCCTGACCTGCTCCACATGCGAGTCCCAATTATCAGAAAAAACCAGAATATCATCCAGATAAACGATCAAAAATTTATCCAGATAGTTCCGGAAAATGTCATGCATAAAGGACTGAAAAACTGAAGGGGCATTAGAGAGCCCAAAAGGCATCACCAAGTACTCAAAATGACCTTCGGGCGTATTGAATGCGGTTTTCCATTCATCCCCTTGCTTAATGCGCACAAGGTTGTACGCACCACGAAGGTCTATCTTGGTAAACCACTTGGCACCTTTAATCCGGGCAAACAAGTCAGACAACAGCGGCAAAGGATACTGAAATTTGACAGTGATCTTATTTAAAAGCCGATAGTCAATACAAGGCCTCAAAGATCCGTCCTTTTTAGCCACAAAAAAGAATCCCGCACCAAGAGGGGAAGAAGACGGACGGATGGATGTGTCCTTTCTCCAGAGACTCCTTGATATATGAACGCATAGCGGTATGTTCAGGTATCGACAGATTAAACAGTCTTCCCTTAGGAAATTTACTGCCTGGAATCAAATCTATTGCACAGTCACATTCCCTATGAGGAGGCAATGCACTGGACCTGGACTCGCTAAAGACATCCTGATAATCAGACAAATACTCAGGAACTTCCGAAGGCGTAGAAGAAGCAATAGACACAGGCAGGGAATCCTCATGAATACCACGACAGCCCCAACTAGACACTGACATAGCCTTCCAGTCAAGGACTGGATTATGGGTCTGTAACCATGGCAGCCCCAAAACAACCAAATCATGCATTTTATGTAGAACGAGAAAACGTATCACCTCGCGGTGTTCAGGAGTCATGCACATGGTAACCTGTGTCCAATACTGCGGTTTATTTTCTGCTAATGGCGTAGCATCAATACCCCTAAGAGGGATAGGATTTTCTAATGGTTCAAGAATAAAACCACAGCGCTTAGCAAATGAGAGATCCATAAGACTCAGGGCAGCACCTGAATCTACAAACGCCATGACAGGATAAGATGACAGTGAGCAAATCAAAGTTACAGACAGAATAAACTTAGGATGCAAATTACCAACGGTGACAGGACTAACAACCTTAGATATACGTTTAGAGCATGCTGAGATAACATGTGTAGAATCACCACAGTAGTAGCACAAGCCATTCCGGCGTCTATGAATTTTCCTCTCATTTCTAGTCAGGATTCTATCACATTGCATCACATCAGGTGTCTGTTCAGACAACAACATGAGGGAATTTGCGGTTTTGCGCTCCCGCAACCGCCGGTCAATTTGAATAGCCAGGGACATGGTATCATTCAGACCTGTGGGAATGGGAAAACCCACCATAACATTCTTAATGGCCTCAGAAAGGCCATTTCTAAAATTAGCGGCCAGTGCACACTCGTTCCAATGTGTCAGCACGGACCATTTCCGAAATTTTTGGCAATACACCTCAGCCTCGTCCTGGCCCTGAGACATAGCCAGCAAGGCTTTCTCTGCCTGAATCTCAAGATTGGGTTCCTCATAAAGTAAACCGAGCACCAGAAAAAACGCATCAATATCAGCCAATGCCGGATCTCCTGGCGCCAACGAAAAAGCCCAATCTTGAGGGTCACCCCGTAAGAATGAAATAACAATTTTTACTTGTTGAGCAGAGTCTCCAGACGAACAAGGTTTCAGGGACAAAAACAATTTACAATTATTCCTGAAATTCCTAAACTTAAATCGGTCTCCTGAAAACAGTTCAGGAATCGGAATCTTGGGTTCAGACCTAGGATTTCTGGTAACATAATCTTGTATACCCTGCACACGAGCGGCAAGCTGGTCCACACTTGTAATCAAGGTCTGGACATTCATGTCTGCAGCAAGCTTAAGCCACTCTGAGGTAAAGGGGAAAAGAAAAAAAAAAAAAAAATGAGAGAGGGAAAAAAAAAACTCAAAATTTTCTTTCTTATAATCCCACTTCGGCAATGCATTAAACATTTAATACTGGCCTGGCATACTGTTATGACCCCAGTGGACAGGGTCTCAGAGGAACGTGTAAGTCTGCGAGATTCAAAAATCCAGCTCATAGGGCTGTGGTAACTGGGTTGACCAAATAGCTACTCCTAACGCCAAGACTAGAAGTAGCCGGGGATCATGCCTACGGTGATCGCTAGATGACTCGCGCCAGCCGGAGAATCTAACTACCCCTAGGAGAAGAAAACAAAGACCTCTCTTGCCTCCAGAGAAAGGGACCCCAAAGCAAGATACAAGCCCCCCACAAATAATAACGGTGAGGTAAGAGGAAATGACAAACACAGAAATGAACCAGGTTCAGCAAAGAGAGGCCAGCTTACTAATAGCAGAATATAGCAAGATAACTTATCTGGTCAACAAAAACCCTATAAAAATCCACGCTGGAGATTCAAGAACCCCCGAACCGTCTAACGGTCCGGGGGGAGAACACCAGCCCCCTAGAGCTTCCAGCAAAGGTCAGGATACAGATTGGAACAAGCTGGACAAAAATACCAAACAAAACAAAAGCAAAAAGCAAGGAAGCAGACTTAGCTTGAAATACAGGAACCCGGATCATAGGACAAGAGCACAACAGATTAGCTCTGATTTCAACGATGCCAGGCATTGAACTGAAGGTCCAGGGAGCTTATATAGCAACGCCCCTGAACTAACGGCCCAGGTGAGGATATAGGAAAAGACAGAAGCTCCAGAGTCAAATCACTAATGACCACTAGAGGGAGCAAAAAGCAAAATCACAACACTCGGGTGTCCTCCGAGTATTTTTTAGTGCACGGAGATTTAGTTTTCCTCACCGCAGCTGAATGATTTACATCTGTTAGCCAGCTTGATTACATGTGGGGATTCCCTAGCAACCAGGCAACCCCAACATGTACTTATGCTGGCTAGTAGCTGTAAATCTTTCAGCTGCGGCGAAGAAAACTAAATCCCCGAGCACTAAAAAATACTAGGAGGTCACATGAGCGTGCTCGGGAAATCTCGAGTAACGAGTATATTTGCTCATCACTAGTAGGCATCTGATCAAATATCCAATATTGAGCTATTAATTTCCTGGCCATAAACAACAAGGGAGACACTGTGGTTTTGCCATGATCATCAGTACTTAAATCTTCATTTTACCACAGTATACATCCGAAGGGCAAATGATTTATGTTGACTAACTAGACCCTATTTAAATTTTCTAATACACCTTTTCAAAGGGATTCCAAGTTAAGACAGAACCACATCATGTGTAGCAAGTTTGCTCAGTGCACTTTACATCTGTCACATAGAAGGTATGGCTCAAGCCCTGTGTCAAATAGGAATTGTGGTGCTCTGCATACTAGGTGCAACACAAAGAAATGGGATAATCTATGGGATTCACTTAAGGACAATTGTGGGACTCCCTCTAAAATGGACTTCAACATTTTTTACCCAGTTCCTTCTGAGCGCGCTGATACCCCACATGTGGTCAGGTGGAATAATGGGATGAGTGACTGCTCCCCAGACGATAATATCGATGATATGGAGGATGACCTCTCACCAATGGGGTTTTGATTTGGACGTCTCCATCTGTATACTTTATTTTGCTGAAAATCATTAATGTCTCTAATTAGTTTTTTTCATTGTGTATCCCGAATTTGTACCTCCCAGTCATCAAAGTGGATCGCCCCCACATTAGGGCAATGGTTTACTCGGTACCGGATCCTTCGGTTCGGGGGATGTCACAGTGGCTGACCCGGTCCGTGGCCCTCAGGGGTGTCCAGTAAAAGAGTTTATATATGGGCAAGGTGCAGTAAAGAATGAGGAGACAGGTTTGCAGTCTTTTACCTTGTTTACTGAAGACTTCAGATGGCTTCCTCAGCCCAGAGCGCCAGATGACAGGGCAGACAGAGTCCGGTCAGTCTGAAGGCAAATCCAGATTCCGGTTATCCAGGTGGAAATCAGTAGCCTTCCTCTAGCGCCTGTGTGTTGTAGTACCTCCCTGCTGAGCTTCTCGGTGAGGTCCTCTCAAATGTTGTAGATGTTCTAGATGTTATGTCTTCCTCTCTGTCCCCCAGATGGTATGGATAGGACTAACCCATATGACTGATGGCCTGAGGCTTTTTTTAGGGACCCTACAGACGCCCCGGCCCCCCACAGTTGCCACCGTGCCTCCTGGGTATATGGTCGGGCAACCAACAAGGAATTAACTGTCCTGCCAGTCTCTGAAGCAAGGCTTGAAGACGATTGCTTCCTCGGTATCCTGGCTACCAGCTCCTGCGCCTCAGAAAGGAGCAGCTTGTTCCTGGCTGATCTCCCACTGGTATTTCTCTCCTGTGAAGAAGACACCTTTTTGTGTCTTTTCCCAGGAGTTGCAGCACTTCATGCCAGCAGAGCTCCTCTCCTTCTGTCTGCCTGACAGGAACTGAACCCTGACTTTCTCCAGCCAGGATGTTAAATAGGGGAGTTCACGCTAAACAGGCTTAGAGCTCCCCTTCTGGTCTGGAGTGTGAACATGTTGCATGTGTGTGATACCTGAATGTGGTTGTCTTTCATTGCCTTCAGACATGACATCATTTCTCCCCCTGAAAGGATAATGACATCACTGCGACGACCAGGACACTGGGGCGCCGCAAAAGCATTTACTCATTTTGTTAGAAAAAGAGTTAACCTCTTGTGCGGTGGCTTGTGCAGTGTCAGTCTGTATCAAGAAAATGTAGAGATTTCATGTTTAAATCAATCAAAAGTTCCATAAATTTGATAAAACTCTGTGTAGATATTTCTTCCCATTTAGTAATAAAATAGAGTTCTTCACTGAAAATGAGGGGAAAACATGAATGCGCAAACCTCTGGGTATCATCTTGAGCCTTAATCTTAAAATCTTAAGGTGACCAATCCAATACATTTCATTATGCATTTGTGTCCCTGAGCGCTTGGCTTGATTGGCACATGCAGAGGGAGAACTCGCCCACGGTCTGAATCCCAGGTGCACCACAGCAATGCTGTGAACACATGACCCAGCATACCGCCTACACATGGCACATGAGCCCACCGCCAGGTCGAGTGCACAGGGCAGTCATGGGTAGACGCGACCAGGGATGAGAGCAGGGAAGTAAGCAGTACGCATGCGCACACCAAGTGCTAGGCGGTAATCATGGTAATGAATCAATACAGAGCGATGGAGAAGAAAGGAAGTGAATAGGATTCACTTTATGTAAACTCAAAAATATATGATTTGGACTCAGTTCTCTGGGGGAAACTATTTGGAGGTGCAAATAATGCAAGTATACGTGTGTAAAGAGAAAGAAAAAAGAAGGGGGAAAGAAAGGACATATATTGTGACTAAAGTAAACAATGATGATAGCTATGAATGTAATAAAATCATAAAAATAAGGATTATAGAGAGGATAACGATGGTGTAAAAATACATGAAAAAAGAAAAGAGAGAGAAGCACTCACCGTCCGTGCAAGAATCCTTTATTTGTGTGGCATTACATAAAATAGCGAAGTATGGCAGGGAGAAGTTGTGGAAGAGGACTTCTCCCTGCCATACTTCGCTATTTTATGTAATGCCACACAAATAAAGGATTCTTGCACGGACGGTGAGTGCTTCTCTCTCTTTTCTTTTTGCATTTATGGACACTGTTTTTTCTGAGATAGCACCTTAGTCCGTAGTGGCGGTTTACACGCTTCAGAGATCAAGCAGAGTGTATCAGGAAGATCTGGCTGTACGTGCGCCCATTTGGTTTCTTACATTGGGTAAAAATACATGAATTTGTATTAAGAAGATTACAATAAAAAGTTGATGAGAGAGTCGATGATGCCATAATCAGCATTTTAATCCCACTTCTGTGAATACTGAAAGGCTCGCTGATCACACTTAAATTGAAAGCTTTGCATGCGCACCAGATGGAGATGGAGAAAGAAAGTTAATAGGGTGATATTACCTAGCCCAGCATCATCTCTTCTTCTCTGTACAGATTGGGTGATAATAGGAAGAGGCTGAAGAGGAGGAGGAGGAGGAGAATGGTTGTGCAGCGCCCCAGAGTTCTGGTCGTTGCAGTAGTGTCATTCTTCCACCAGGGGGAGTGATATTACGTCTGAGGGCAATAAAGGAGATCTTCTGTCCAGATATCACAACCACACACAACACACTTCACACTCCAGTCCACCAGGGGGAGCAAAGGTTCTATCTACCAGGCCACTCCTCACAGATATGTAAAACTGGTGGGTTGGTTAGGAAGTGAGTCAGCAAGAGCCCGACGGAGTTTGGCAGAAGCTGGCTGGAGTGGGTTCCAGTCAGATCCAGACTGCGGTCTGAGGAGGACGAGGGTCCACAGAGCTGCGCCTGCCCCACGTGCGGCAGCATCCAAAGAAAGAGACATTGAAAGGAAGTGTATTGCAGTGAGTGAGAAACGAAGGCATAGCAACAAGTGGATACCAGAGAGGATAGTGACCGAAGAGAAGCGGCATCCTTCTGGTGCGTGATCCGGTGGCCGGAATACCGAGGGAGCAACTGTCTCCAAGCCTTGCTCCAGAGACCGGCAGGACAGTCAATTCCAAGTTGGCTGCCCGACCTTAATTCCTAAGAAGACAAGGTGGCAACTTGTGGGGGTCGGGGCGTCTCTACGGTCCCTATAAAGAAGCCTCAGGCCATCAGTCATACTGGTTTTGTTCTATCCGACCACGGGGAACAGTGAGAGGAGTAATAACAGTGAGGACCTCATTAGAGCTTATGCAAGTGGGAACCTACTGTGTTACTGTGCGCATAGGAAGGCTATTTCATTCCACCTGGACAAGGAGACTCTGGATTTGCCTTCAGACCAGCCGGACTCTGCCTACCCTGTTATCTGGTGCCCTGGACTGCGGACACTGAAGCCTTCAGTAAAAGGTAAAGAGACTGCAACCTTGTGTCCTCATTATTTCCTGTGCCTTGCAACTTCCACCATCACCATCTACACCTCTGGGAAGCCCTGGGGACACACTCCACCTGTGGGGAGGTATACCATCAAGCTGCCATAACATCACCCCAGTGGACCCCTAAGCAGCGTCGGTCACCCTGACCGAATACCACAGGTGGCGTCACGAACATCATACAAACTCTCACTTTTATTGGACACCCCTCAAAGGGCCACGGACCGGGTCAGGCCACCATGACATCCCCCCGAACCGAAGGACCCGGTGCCGAGTACCCCATTGCCCTTGCATGGGGGCATTCCAACTTTGGCGTCACGAACAGGATCTACTTAAGCCTGAACAATCGGGTCATGTGTGCCTAAAGACTGTGCCAGAATTGTATTTGAACTGTGATTTGCTTAAGGACTGAGAATTGCCGTTTACTTCCAAAACCGCCGCCATTACCGCACCATGTGGCGTGCAGGAGGAGTGGGGCATGTCATCGTGGGCATAGCCCTTGCTACTTTGCCCTTGCGTGGGGGCATTCCAGCTGCATGCACTACAGAGGGTACAAGCCACACCAGCTTCATCCCATCTGTTTAGCATGAATGATTTGAAGAAGTAGAGGAGGAGGAGAGGGAGGAGGAAGAGGGGGACATAAATAGTTGTCCTGCTGGTGAGGACAAAGAGGTCTTGCCTGTTGTGATTCGGGCACACATGGCTGATATTATTTCCCTCTGCCTTTCCCATGACCCTTGCATTATATGCATTTAGGCCAACACTGGCTACTGGTTGTTTACCTGTCACGATCCCACCAAGGAGTCGGTCAAGGGATGGCACAACACACACACACACAACAGGATGGAAAAGGTGATGAGGATGGCCCTACCCATAGGGAATGATAGACAGAACACCTCCTGAGCTCCAATCTGAGCCTGTCCCTGCACTCTCCTAGTGCTCTAAGCGGGTCCTTCCCCCGCCACTGTCACGAGCCTCATCCTTTGCTGTCACCTCGCACTGCCCTGGCTAGTGCTCTGGCCGGCAAGGGAGCTAGAATCACCACTGCAAATGGTACAAAAGGGGGTGGTGACAAGCGTGAGACATTCAAGGTAGAAACACCACAAAGCTTCCAGACTCTGCTGCCAAACTCTACACCACAGATGACACAGAAACAGGACTCCAAACTCCAGAAATAGCTGACACCAGAGAGCTGCAACTGCACGGCTGGTCTCCATAGAATAACTCTATCACCAACAGTCAGCTGATGCATTAGGTGGGAGTGGTCACAACCTACATTACCTAACCTATAAACTCAGCAACTGCAGCATGCTGGCAGCAAGGGAAACTGACCTTATCCCCTGCTTTACTGAAAGGAAAAAAGGCCACAATTAAATGTTAGTGGAACCAGACCTGACATGAATCAAAAAATGGATTGTGATATCACCCTTCTCGTCTCACTGAAAGAGCAATGAAAGGGTGAAAATGAAGCTTTATTCTTCCTGCCACGCCTCACTTTCAGTACCGGGGCAGTGCAGTGATGGATTACAACCTCCTCTCATAACACAGTGAGTGCTGATATAATCACTCCCAAACACTTTGATTGACAGCCTTTCTTTACAACCTGTGGGTACAACATTTGTGTGAGCTGAGCAGGCTGTCATTCATAGTGCCAGTAAGTGATCATAGCAGTGTTCACTATATAATGAGCAGAGACTGTAATTGATCACTGTGATGCCTCCCCTGTGATGAAGACATGTAGAATAACAGGTGCAGGCATGTACTGCAAGTACAGCTTGTATACAGGCAGGCACAGGCAGGTACCTGAAGATAAACTAGAACAGAGGACCTTAGAACTAATAAGCATGTAACTAACAAAGTGATCATGTTGTACAGGCACCTACAATCAGGTGGAGGAGCCTTAAATAATAAATGTCTCCCAACCAGTGGCTGGGGACACTTTTGGACAGTGTGGTGTCTTTTTAAGAAAGAGGGAGCGCGCACATGAGCCCTAAGCAAGATGCCTGGGGATCTGCAAGACGTACGCAGACCGTGGACAGCAGGAGGAAGAAAAAGTGCAGGTGGAGGAGAAAGTGCAGGATCAGGGCCACGGCGGTGAATGAGTCTGCATCCCTGCCGATGGAGGAGGGATGCGGGCAGGGACATCGGCGCTACAATTTGCATATATCCCGCCACATTCTGACTAGACGTGCCAGCCTTGTTCAATGCTCCTGCATTGAGGGAAGGCCACTCTCCTCGTCTAGTTGGCACATGACCACATGTATGCAAGTCTAATATGTAAAGCTGAATGTGTGTGTGTGTGTGTGAGTATATGTATATATGTATGTATGTATGTCCGGGATTGGCATCTGCACCGTCGCAGCTACAGCCACAAAATTTTGCACAGTCACATGTCTGGACCCCGAGAGCGTCATAGGTTATGTTGTGAGGTGAAATTTTAACCCCGCAGGTTCCAATTCAAGAAACAATTTTGCCCCTATCTACATAATGGGGAAGAAGTGAAAGGAAAAGTGTTGGAGGCAAATTGACAGCTGCCAGATGTGAACAAGGGGGACTTAAAGAATGAGAGCGATGGTGCCAAAGAGTTTATACAGTGCAGTTGTTAAGGTGGGGCCCCGACATGGGATACTCACCACACGGGGATATGAACACTGTTAAGTCCTTTTCAGTCCCTGGCTTACTAGAAGTAGGCATCCGAGTGAATGACACGCAACACAAAAGATTGTGTGATCATAACAGGGAAAGCTCAGGAGCCTGTCTGACTCACCGGGTGCTCACCCCTCCTTTATACAGAGAAGAGTTATACATTTTAAGACATGCGCACAAGCGCTCATATTCTCTTACAAAGCTTATCTATACTGTGAAATTTACGACCTCTAGTATGTAGGTAAAAAGTTACATCAGTCGAGAAGGAATGCGTCCATAAAAAAGAAATGTCAACTTTGCTCTAGTTTCTTCTGATAAGAAGTCAGATGTTTCAGGACAAAGACACAATGGATTCTTTCAGTCTAATCTCTACAATTCCCCCCTTTGACATATTCTTTTTTTATTAATTACCAAAGGGCCAAAGACAAAGCCTTTATTTTTGGTATTACACATGTACACGCTTATATCATTAATAAGAGAATCAAATCTAGTATCAATTCTTCCGTTTAACTCTCACAACCTTTTCTTTGTTTTGCAATAAGTATACTAAAATATAAAAAAACAAAGATTAGTACAGTAATATTAATTAGAATCACTAGAGGATAACATAAGAATAAAGAAAAAAAAAAACTTTATACTCTTGCATCTATTACACAAAGTTTATCTGTGCATACTGAGATACCCTTGAGCACAATCTGGAATAGTACGTATATGACTACAATAATTATAACTATATGTATTATGCTCTGCATAATCCCAGCAACCCACCCACCGATTCCTCTGAACCAGTTGGCTGGGTTAAGAAAAGAAAAGGTATCTGACCACCAGCTATCCTTATTCTGGTCATTATCTTTGTCATACTGATCTCTGAGTCGTTGTACGTCCTTTAATTTAAATGTCATGTACTAATTTTCTATGATGTTGCACGAATCTATTATTCAAAGGGGTTAAAGAATTCAGTCTATCCCATGCCTCCGTTGAGGTTAATACTATTAACATCAATATTCTGAGTTTTATACTGCTCTTTTGCAATGGCTTGCATGTATCCATGATGCCTTTCCTTCAAGCTTGACTGATGTAGGTGTTGTCAACAGGACTTGGAAGGGTCCGTCAAACCTTGGTTCAAGAGCCTTTCTGGTGTGTCTTTTTACATAGACTTGATCACCTGGTTCCAACTTGTGACTTCCTTCAGTGTTGTCAGGATCTGGAAGGGAAGCAAAAAACTTGTGCATGCACCTTAGTTAATTGTTTCTGAAGATTTTGCACATAAGAAGTCAATGACTCAATATTTAACACAAGTTGTTGTGGAAAATAACATCCTAAATTGGCAGTCCTGCCAAACAAAATTTCATATGGAGACAGTTTAGTCTTACCCCTTGGGGTATTGCGTATTGAATAAAGGGCCAGTGGAAGGCATTCTGTCCAAGGCTTTCCTGTTTCAGCCATGGCTTTCTGTATTTTTAATTTTAAAGTTCCATTCATGCGTTCCACCTTTCCAGAACTTTGAGGATGGTATGGAGTGTGTAACTGACTTTCAACACCCAACATTTTCAGTACATTTTGAAATATTTCTCCAGTGAAATGAGTACCCCTATCTGACTCGATCACTTCAGGGAGACCGTAACGGGGTATCAGTTCGGCAACTAGCTTTACAGCAGTGTTTTTAGCTGAAGCCTTCCGAACTGGATAGGCCTCTGGCCACCCTGGGAACATGTCCACACACACCAACACATACTCATACCCATTACTTTTTGGCAGCTGGATAAAGTCTATTTGTAATCGCTGAAACGGATAGAGAGGTCGGACGTGGTGCTTCATAGGGGTCTTTGTTGTCTGTCCGGGATTATGTGCCAGGCATATAACGCATGCAGCACAATAGTCTCTTGCGTAGTTGCCAAAACCTGGAGCCAACCAGACTTGCTTTGCCAGTAGTGTCATTGCATTTGCAGACACATGAGTAGGGTGGTGCAGTCCACCAACTACAATCGGATACCAGGCTCTAGGTAGACATATTAGTCCATCTTTCTTCCAAATTCCTGCTTGTTCTTCTGCCCCTTCCTTTTTCCACCTGTCCCTCTCCTCTTCTCCTGCATCTTCCTGTGCTTGTCTCAGTCTATCTTCAGTATTTTCTGTGGGGTTTACAGTATGAACCTGCTGTAAGGGTTTAACTGCTGCTGCTTTGGCTGCTTTATCAGCCCTATCATTTCCCCTAGATTCCCTAGTGTCGAGTCTCACATGTGCAGCTACCTTGATTACTGCTACTTCTTTTGTTTCTTGTGCAGCCTCTAAGATCTGTTTGATCAAAGAAGCATGTTTTACAGGTTGTCCTGACGCTGTCATGTAACCTCTAGCTCTCCAGATTACTCCAAAATCAAACACAATACCATGTGCATACCTAGAATCAGTGTATATATTAGCTGTCTGATTCTCAGCTATTTTTAGCGCTTCAATCAATGCTGTCAGTTCTGCTTCTTGTGCAGACTGTTTCGGTGGAAGAGGTTCTGCTTTGAGAGTTTCAGATTCTGACACAACTGCATACCCTGTATGGAAGTTACCTGTGTCATCTGCAAACCTACTACCATCTATAAACAGCTCTAAATCTGGATTTTGAAGTGGTGTTTCGGATACATTGGGTAAGCCTACCGTTTCTTGTAAAATGAGCTCTGTACAATCATGTGTGTCTGTAGGGAAAAAATTTGCGTGTGGATCAGTGTCCTTATTCCCCCCTTCAGACTCGAGAGGTAGCAGTGTAGCTAAATTGAGAGTCTGAAGCCTTGCAAATGTGATAGTAGAGGGGAGCAGCAAAGAACACTGTAGCCGCAAATGTCTGGCCATGGAAATGTGTTTTGGTTGTACCTGGTTTAATATCCCATAAACATCATGTGTAGTTTGAACTGTGAGTGGATACTCTAGGACAATTTCTGATGCTTTGTCCAACAATAGCGAGACAGCAACAACTACACGTACACAGGTTGGCGCTGCCCTGGCTACTGGATCTAACCTTGCTGAAAGATATGCAATTGGTCTTTGTTTCCCTGCATGCTTCTGGGTAAGAACTCCTGTAGCATGGGAATCAACTTCTGCAGCCATAAGCTGAAATGATTTGGTGTAGTCTGGTAGCCCTAACGCTGGAGCTGAAACAAGGGCATCTTTTAATTGTTGGAATGAAATCTGACCTTCTTTTGTCAACAAATAAGGTTCATTTTTTACACAGTCATACAGTGATTGCATTAGTTGACTGGCATGTATAATCCATTGTCTACAATGAGACACTATTCCTAAAAATGCTCGTAGCTGTTTATGATTTCTAGGCTCATTCATCTGTCTTATTGCTTCAGTTCTTTGAGGTGTAAGATGCTTTTTACCTTGAGAAATGCAATGACCTAGAAAGACCACTTTGGTCTGACAAACTTGTAGCTTTTGTCTATTCACTTTACACCCTTCTTTTCCTAGAAAACATAGTAAACTCACAGTAGACCTTTCTGCTGTTTTTAGATCTGGGCAGCAAAGTAGTATGTCATCCACATACTGCAAAATTACTACCTGTGTTTCAGGTCCAAACCTCTGAAGGACTGTTTGTAGGGCATTTGAATAAAGAGTAGGGGAGTGTATCATTCCCTGTGGAAGGCGTGTCCACGCCAACTGTTTGCCCTTAAATGTAAATGCAAACAAATGCCAACTGTCTTGGTGTAAAGGAACCGAGAAAAATGCATTTGAAAGATCTATTACAGTAAACACTTGAGAACTGGCTGGTATCTGTGATAGTAACGTATGAGGATTGGGTACAACTGGGGTGATTGGATCTAGAACTTTGTTTATTTCTCTTAGATCATGTACCATACGATATTTGGGCATAGAACTCTTATCAAGAGTTCTCTTCTTGACTGGATACAGAGGAGTGTTAGCAGGTGATTGTATCTCTACCAAAACCCCTTTCTCTCTATATTCCTCTATCTGTTTTGTAATTGCTAATTCCTGCTGGGCACTCACAGGGTATTGTCTGAGCTGTGGGAGAACAGCTCCTGGTTGCACAGATAATTTTACAGGAGAAATATGCAATAATCCCACATCAGTGTCACCCTGTGCCCACAGTGTTTCTGGGATCATTGAGAGGTCTAGATCTGTGGTGTACTCTTTTCTTCAGCATAATCCTCAAAAGCCTGAATTCTGACATATTGTTCTAATGTTTCTGCGTCATCAGGGATAGTCAACATAACTGTGCCATCGTCCCTAAAATTGATGTTAGCTTCTAATTTCTTTAGTACATTAGTTCCTAACAGACATGTTGGGGCACCTCTGGCATACAAAAATCTGGATGCAAAACATTTAGGTCCTAATGAGACCTCTAGGGGCACAGTATATGGCAGTGTTCGAATTACCCCATCATAACCCTCAGCAAAAGTTGTTTGTTCTGAAATATCTTCCGGATTCGGAAGAAAATCTTGATTCAAAATTGAGGAAGTTGCACCTGTATCTATCAAAAATGGAATCTCTCTCCCCCCCCACATTCACCTGTATCATAGGTCTCCTAGCTGGTAGGGAAGTTTGTAACACATCGAGTCAATCTGAATCTGATATGGGACCATCTATGATGGTAGATTTCTGCTGATTGGCCGTTTGGAGAGGGTTATTTCTGGGAACAAATTTGCCTGACTTTATATCTGCCAACTTCTTCCTGCACTCTCTTTGGAAATGACCTGGCTTTTTACAGTAGTGGCAAGGAAAATTGTGTCTCACTCTTCCTCCTGTATTAGCTTGTGCTATTCTAACAGGCTTATGATTCTCTCTCATATCCATGGCTATTCCTAAACATCGCTGTTTCACAATATTTGGTTGTTCAATTGTTCTCCAATCTGGAGTAGAGGATTTAAATTTTTCTCTGATTTTTGGATCTAGCCCCTCTATTAATTGTTTTGTAAAAAGTCTCCTTACTGAAGCATCAGTCATATCCAATCCTTCATCCCTAAAGCTATTTTCTAGTTCTTGACTATATTCTTCAATACTTTGCCCAAATTTCTGCATAATCACACCTGTTGACCCCCTTTCCCTCTGTTTTCCTCCTTCTGTTCTTCCAGATGGTACAAATGATTGGGCTTTTGGATCTAGGTAAGGTGGTGGGATTATATCACAACTTTTTCCCTTTCCCATGATCCATTTGGAAGTGTCTGGATCATACTTCCAATTCTCCTCTTTAGCTGTTTTTGAGACCTCTATCATACAGTGTATGATTTCTTCCCACCCATTGTCTTTGATAATTCCTCCTCTTTCTTTACTCAGTCTTTCCCATTCTGTACTGAACATAAGTGCTTCTGAAATTCCCAATTTTTCTCTCACTCTTCTAATCTGACTTCTGACTATCTTTCCACATCTTTCCTGTATGATATCTGCTGCTTCCACTTGTCCTAAGACAGTTTTGGTCTGTTTATTTCTCATTTTAGCTATTTCTACCCCAGGTGACGTTTGGACAATCACTGTGGTGATGTCTCGTTGCCTTCTCTCCTAGGGAGCTAAAATATCCTTTCAATATTTGCTATTTCTACCCCAGGTGACGTTTGGACAACCACTTCCTCTGTTGGTGGCGTCTCGTTGCCTTCTCTCCTAGGGAGCTAAAATATTGAAGAGCTCGTCTGCTCCGTTTCTTCTAATATGCAGGACGTACTTAAGTGCTATTATGCACACAAACCCAGCAACACCATACAGATCACAAAACTTTCTGTGTCAGTTAACATACTTGTCCCAGGCTCATGAAAACCGCGTCCTGGGCTCATTCTATCACACCTTATCCAGGGAATGTAGAAACAAGTTCTATAGGAGAGTCAAGCATGGGCGGAGGTCTCCCAGAAGGACGCTACCTCATAACCCAGTTAGGCTGACTTCACCAATAACCTTGTTCTAACAATCGTGGCTTATTGTTCTACGTACTTCTATTCTTCTTTCACAACATGTCACAACCTTCACACTGTTCACACACTGTTCACACACTGCTCACACACTGCCAGGGACTAGACTCATAAATCTATACAATATGGTAACCCGAGTTTTATAGGTATCTACTCACTACTAGACTAACCCAGCGTGACACGGCTCATAGAGATCTTTCGGATAATACAGGGCAGATAAAAGAGAACTAATAATGTCTCTTACCTGGCCAGGTATTTCAGTTCATTTGCCGTCCATTATCCCAGATCTCCGTTGTCCGTATCCGCAGGTAAATCTCGAGCAAACACTCTCTCCTCAGGTCCCTGTTCAGGCGCCAAGAAATGTTAAGTCCTTTTCAGTCCCTGGCTTACTAGAAGTAGGCATCCGAGTGAATGACACGCAACACAAAAGATTGTGTGATCATAACAGGGAAAGCTCAGGAGCCTGTCTGACTCACCGGGTGCTCACCCCTCCTTTATACAGAGAAGAGTTATACATTTTAAGACATGCGCACAAGCGCTCATATTCTCTTACAAAGCTTATCTATACTGTGAAATTTACGACCTCTAGTATGTAGGTAAAAAGTTACATCAGTCGAGAAGGAATGCGTCCATAAAAAAGAAATGTCAACTTTGCTCTAGTTTCTTCTGATAAGAAGTCAGATGTTTCAGGACAAAGACACAATGGATTCTTTCAGTCTAATCTCTACAAACACACACACAAAATGCACCACACACTACCACGTGCTCAAACACATATACCACCCTCAGCACACATTTCACCGCACATACACCAACCTCGCCACATAAAATTCGAAACACAAAAGTCGCCACTCAAAACTCACCACGCGCAAAATTCACCACATGCAAAACTAAGCTCATGCAAAACTCGCCAGACGTGCAAAACTCACCTCATGGAAAACTCACCACATGCAAAACTTGCACACGCGGAAAAATTGCCACATGCACAAAAGTTGCAACACATGCAAAAGTTGCATCACACAAAACTTGCGCATACTCAAAACGCACCACACATAAAACTCGCCATGTGCAAAACTCATCATGCGCAAAACTTGCTGCACACAACTTGCTACACTAACCTGTCACATGCAACTCGACACACAAAAAGTTGCTACACGCATGTCGCCACACAAAACTCATCTCACAAAAGTCGCTACATGCATGTCGCCACACGCAACTCAACACTCACAACTTGACACATGAAACTTGCCCTAAAACACACACAAGTCTGGTATTATCCTTCAAAAATAAAAATCTGATTAATAAGCAAACTACAAGAGCATCAAATGTACCATATAGGAAATACGGCAGCTGTCAGTCACATGACCTGTCTATTATGTGTATGTGTGGGCTAATATATACTGCCAGGGGGGAGGGCTTCCTGTTGGCTGGGGATTTATCAGGCTGTCAATAGCAACCAATCACAGCTCAGCTTCTATTTTGCTACAGTTAATTAATCTGAGCTCTGATTGGTTAATATAGGCAACAAAGGACATTCTCAGTATAAGAAAGCTTGTGTGAGGTAATAGCATGTCAGTTGGGGTGTGTTGGTGGAAAGGCTGATGTCAGTCACATTACCTCTATGTGAGAGGATATAGAAACTGACAGTTACAGACTATTTTTACCACAAAAATGCCTCATAAGAAAAGGAATTCCATGGCACGAATGTCAGCTGATGCGAAAAGAAAAGCTGCATTACGGGCCAATGAAAAATGTGAAGACCGAGAAACAAGGCTGACACACATGAGAACAGCAGCTGCTTCCTCAAGAGCCAATGAACTTTCTGAGCAGAGGGAAGTGAGGCTTGCAGACAAGAGAACAAGAGCTGCCTTCTCAAGGGCCAATGAACTTTCTGAGGAGAGGGAAGCGAGGCTTGCAGGCATGAAAACAAGAGCTGCTTCCTCAAGAGCCAATTAACTTTCTGAGGAGAGGGAAGTGAGGCTTGCAGACATGAAAACAACAGCTGCTTCCTCAAGGGCCAATGAACTTTCTGATGAGAGGGAAGCAAGGATTGCAGACATGAAAGCAATAGGTGCTTCCTCAAGAGCCAATGAACTTTCTGAGAAGAGGGAAGTGAGGCTTGCAGACAAGAGAACTGCTTCCTCAAGAGCCAATGAACTTTCTGAGGAGAGGGAAGCGAGGCTTGCAGAAAAGGGAAGAAGAGCTGCTTCCTCAAGGGCCAATGAGTCTGTAATAATTATAGGGGATAACTCAGGAGACTCTTTGCATGGAACAAGACAACTACAGGACACAGTTTTATAAGTGGTAAAGTCTATATTATCACACGGTGATTCAAACAGGTGCAGAGAGAAACTCAAGTCCACAACACTTGGTGCAAATATCAAATGCAGCTCAGCAGTCTATAGGAAACTTCAGAGGAAAATGCAATCACGCAGAAAGTCTATGAAGCACAATTATTCTTGAGGATACTTGACATGAATAAGTCCTTGCTTAGTCCACAACACAGATAGATATGCTTATAAGGCAGTTCAAATAATATCTTAGCTCAACCAGGGAGGTCTGGGTAATAGTCTCAGGTTCTTGCAGAGCAGAAACAGCTTACATGTCCAGCAAATGCAGATGGAAGCAAACACGAACAGCAGATGAAGGAGGATTACTGGAACTGGTGTATGCAACCAAAAACCAAACTGCTATAATGCGGAATCCTAGAACCAAGAACTAACCTAAGCCAAACAAGGATCCCTAAAATATAACCTTTATTAGGGTACTTTTAAAATGGACTTTATTAATCAAAAATTATATAGAATTAAAAAGGCATCAAATGTACCTAAATAGCCCTGTATGGTACTCTAATACACCCTACCTAGCTGTGGAGGTAGGCACCCTACTTTACCGCGGTAGGCGCCCCCACTCGTCGAAGACTGGCCCTGTTGTTGCCCTAGGGCTCCCTATGGTACTGGAAACCTGATAGGCACTACAACAGACTCCTATAGTGACCACTACCTGTCAGTGGAGGTAGGCACCCTAAGTTGTCACGGTAGGCGCCCCCACACCGCGGCGGCTGACCCTGGGGTCCCTTACTCACCCTACAATCAGGAAAGATGAAAGATGTATGTCCCAATACATCCCACCAACCCGTGAAAAAAGAAACAAAACAGAATGGACAAAATAACCAGAAAAAATTAGCAAAACTAAACCAAAAAATGTGTAAAAAACTTTCCAGACTATTGTTGACCGGAAGGGTGATTTAAAGTGCTGATTAGATAAACAATAGACTGGTACGTCCCAAATGGGATCACAGGTCACTGGAGTGTAATGATATACCTTGATCCGAACAAATGATTCTTTACAGTTGCAGCACTTGGATGTTTTCCATAATGCTCCTCTATTGTTTTAGAGAGGTATGGCCTAATCCTGCCATATAGTGCCCAATCAATGCAAGGCTGAGAATTATACACCACATAAAACTCTAATAATATGGTAGTTTTACTGGCTCAATGGCCAAACTCCAATCAGTCAGCTCTGGACAAGGGTAAACATACTTTAGCGAAAAGCATTATTATAGGCAGTTGGGACATATTGGTAACTATCAGCAACACATTATTGAAACTTAATGTTGTAAATTAGATTAGAGCGCTCACTCATATTGCTAAGGTATGCTAATAGCGAGAAAAATTATTATAAGCAATTGAGACATATTAGTAACCTTTAGCAGCACCTTATTAGAGCTTAATATTAATGGCTCAGTTAGAGCGCTCACTCATATTTCTGAGGTATAATAATAGGTGCTATTGCACAAAAAATACTTATCAGCGTTTTGAAAGTTCATCTCGCTTCTGCCCCAGGATACAATGATCAACTCTCGCAAGTAGTCCCCAAATAGCGTCCAGAGGTGGATGTCTCAGTGGTCAATTCTCACACATAGTCCCCATCCAATGTCCGACGCGTTTCCCCCCCTTTTTTTGGGGGTATAGCGGGGGTTCATCAGGGATAGCACAGCCACATAAGATAGAGGAGCTGTAAATGTAGGTCCACTCACCATGTGTCCCTTTTTAAAAGAATCTATCTTATGTGGCTGTGCTATCCCTGATGAACCCCCGCTATACCCCAAAAAAAAGGGAAGCCCCCTGAGGAAGGCATTTGCCGAAATGCGCTTTGGGGTGGACCAGAGCTGGGGTCTGTGTGATTTTGCCATCGGTATGTATACTTTATACATCGGTATATAACTGTGACACCAAATGTCAATACTGTGTGCAACATATATTTTTTGATCTGTGTATATATGTATATTTATGGCTACGATTGACAGCACTGGTACTGCTAGGTATTGCCACATGCACCTGCGACTGTTCTATTGTACGTGCTGAGGGTGGCATGGGGGATCTCCCATTGGCTCTTTTATGCCTGTTGACACTAATAAAGTTTTTTGCAATCTGTATACACTTAGACTTATGACTGCTTTTTGTTAGGGTGATTCATTCTCAATGAATGTGCAGTTGGTCTGTTATGGTCCTATCCAGTTCTATAATTATTTTTGATACCTAATCCATAAATGTGATTATTATTATCTTACTATTGACTGGTATGTGTTCCATTAAGTATTTGTATGTAATTGAGGCAACCATTTTGACCGGATGTGCCACAGGAGAAGATGTTTTCATTCCAACAATTCCTCTCATTCCATCTGATTTGCCTTTTGACTTTAAATGCCTCTAGTTTCCTGTTCGACTGGCATTTGCTCTGTCCATCAACAAGGCTCAGGGACAGTACTTGAAAGTAGTTGGAATCAATTTACAATGTCCATGCTTTTCTCGTGGTCAACTTTATGTGGCCTGTTCAAGAGTTGGAACAGCCAAAAATCTGTTCGTCTTTGCACCTGAAGGAAAAACTAAGAATGTTTTTTGTCAAAAGGCTCTCGAATAAGCAGTAGAAGATTACTTCACATTACTTGGCCAATTTAGTTAAATCTGTGTGGAATATCTATGGTGTTGAAATATATGTTGCGAAATGCTTCTATTAGCTTAGTTTTTGCCTTTTAATAATTACATTTCTATCTATTTGTTTTGTGGTTTTTGTGTGCAGAATAAATTTTTGTTAACACATTCTACTTTGCTAACAGCAGTTATTAACCCGGGCGAAGCCGGGTAGTACAGCTAGTATATACATATTTGTGGTCATGCGTCCATCGCTCCCAACACTGGGACCGGAGAATCCTCACAGTGCACAGTGTATGCGATGTGATGATTCACAAGTCTGCAGCCGCATAGACTTGTACCCTAAGGCCGAACAACCCCTTTAAATAAAGGTAATAAGGAGGTTGCTGGGTTCACTTTATTATTGTATTATTCTTGCGTGCAATCACTTTAACACTTCTTTACGTATCCTTTGTAAGTTCCAAATGTGAACATAACTCACATTTGTGTCTTTTTTGCCTTGTATTGTCCTGATTTAGAGTTTTATTCATTGTTTCTGATTCCATGATGAATATTGCAATGTTCTTGTATTACTTCAAAGTTATTTAGCTAACGTTGTGAGCTTTTTCTTTAGCCATACTTGTGAGAAACTTATCTATTTTCATTTCTGTGTTTGTGATAAATGTCAATAATGATAATGCTCAACAAAAAATAGTATTGAGCTACATGGTATAATAATGCTTATAAGATATTTAATAATATAAAGGGAAAGTAAAAAGGATTAAAAGGGAACCTGTGGAAAAAAAATATTTAAGTATGGGTATTATAATTTAAAAATTTTCTTTATTATTCCAATCTACTGTAGCCTTTTTTTTCTCCATGTACTATGTGTTAAATTGTTTTTGGCTCACTAAGAAACCATTCAGTGTGATAAATACGACAAAGTAGGAGAAATTCTAAGGGGGTAACTACTTTAAATGTCATAAAGACATATCCTAATTAATATGGTAAACCCTTACAAACTAATAATTGTGAATATGCACCCCTGTATAGCATAGGACTGAAATTGTTGTAGATTAATTTTCTAATAAATCTTTATGGTCAGAGGTTCATTTTTTCTGTAACAGAGCTTCAAACTGTTCACAAAGGAATAGCTTTAAATTCTAAAAAATAGATAGTTTAGTGCATACTGATTGCACAGCAAAATCAATAAATAATGGTTTGCACCATTGTCCTTAGCTCCATTTTTGGTTTCTGTATGAATCAGCAAATCAATTTATTTGTTAAAATTATATAACAATAAAAATTTCTTTAAAAATATGTTACAATATTTACAAAGACAAATGTTACAAAGCTAACAGAGTGATACAGTTCTATGTAATCTCTGTTCTATTGGACGTTATTATAAGATGACTTCTGGCTTTCATTTTTCTTTCAATTTTTATTTCTCCTTCAGAGAAGAGTGGAGTGAATATTTGCACTTGATGGAGTAGATTTTTTTGTCAACCTAATGATTGTGACTAGTTTACTTGGAGGTACATCACTCTTTCTATGTCTTTAGCAAGACAAGAATGTGTAGTTTAGGAGATGGAAAAAGCAAAATGTTAATACTGTAATCTGTTTTTAGCACCTAATGACCTTTCAGCATCTGATATTGATGCTTCCATTCTGCTTTTAGAATGATGTTGGTTACATCTAATATACTGTACAATGGAAAAGGATTTCTTTTATGGCATTGTGCAACTTGGCACAGACAGAATAAGTCATCACATCCTTGCTAATACGATACTTTTCACTTTCAAATTTTAAAGAACTCACAAAGCATTTGGGAAGAAATATAAAAAAAGTGCTAAATGGCAGGGTCACATGGCCTTCGAGTCTCTCATGTGAGAGAACCAGGCTAGTTATGCTAATCTGTTGAGGTTGATCTTAGTGTCATCTTATTGTGATCCGATTTCTCCATCTTCTCCATTGTCAGTTTCTGTATATCAGACTGCACATGTATGACATCCGAGTGCAGTGCCATGTTTCACTTTCACCCAGTGTCAGACTGGGGTGCCAAGGGCCCAGCAGTAACATTGACTTTGGGGGGCCCACTTTTCACCTGCATACAAATATTACACTACCCTTGTTCACAAATTTACTTGTATGTCTATTTATTAAAGGGAACCTGTCACCCCGTTTTTTCCGTATGAGATAAAAATACTGTTAAATAGGGCCTGAGCTGTGCATTACAACAGTGTATTTTGTGGACCCCAATTCCCCACCTATGCTGCCAAAATACGTTACCAAAGTAGCCGTTTTTGCCTGTCAATCAGGCTGGTATGGTCAAAAGGGCGTGGTGTCTTCCCCCAGATCTTGCTTAGTTTTCCGTTGGTGGCGTAGTGGTTTGCGCATGCCCAAGGTCCCGAATCCACTGCACAGGGGAGTGAAAACAGCGCGATGTGTGCTATTTCATTGGTGATCGGTGGGGGCGGCCATCTTTCTTTGGCCGCGTGTGCGCAGAAGCGGCGCTCTGCTGGCCGCGGCTTCAGGGAAATGGCCACGGGATGCCGTGCGTGTGCAGATTGAGATCGCGGTGGCCATTTTCCTGAAGCCGAGATGCGAATTCTGCTTCAGGAAAATGGCCGCCGCGATCTCCATCTGCGCACGCGTGGCATCCCGCGGCCATTTTCCTGAAGCCGCGGGCAGCAGAGCGCTCCATCTGCGCACGCGCGGCCAAAGGAAGATGGCCGCCCCCACCGATCAACAGGGAAATAACGCACATTGCGCTCTTTTCACTCCCCTGTGCAGTGGATTCGGGACCTTGGGCATGCGCAAACCACTACGCCACCAACGGAAAACTAAGCAAGATCTGGGGGAAGACACCACGCCCTTTTGACCAGACCAGCCTGATTGACAGGCGAAAACGGCTACTTTGGTAATGTATTTTGGCAGCATAGGTGGGGAATCGGGGTCCACAAAATACACTGTTGTAATGCACAGCTCAGGCCCTATTTAACAGTATTTTTATCTCATATGGAAAAAAACGGGGTGACAGGTGCCCTTTAATAAACTGGGCAGTTTGGTTAATGAATGATGAGATGCTGCTTTTTTTCTGTACAGAGTGAATCAAGTGAATTATGCCAAATACGCCCATACAGTGAGGTTGGGGGCGAAGGTCTGCACAGGGGCCCACCTGGGGATTCCCCTGTTACCCTGTGGGCCAGTCCGAACCTGCTCTTACCCATAGATTTACATGGGTGCACATGATCTGATCATCAGATACACTAGAATCATGGTGCCATTGTTTTCTCATAGCACTGAGATCTGCATTGCCCCGAGTGCTATTGGATAAAACATCACATATTATTCAGCATTATTATATGCCAGTGTGAGCATGCCCAAAAGGAACCTATCATTAGATTCATGCTGCTCAAAATTAGGCAGTGCCTGACTGTGTATTTGCAGTGAGGTATGTTATTTAGAAACACTGTGGCATTTCAGAGAAAATAGTTTCAAACCCTAGCCTCTCTCCTTTCCGCACCAATTGATTGATAAGTCTCTATGCATGCACATAATAGAAAGCTGTCAATCAACTGGAGTAGGTTGGAGAAAAGCCAGCCAAGAACATCATCGGACGAGTTAAGTCTTCCGCTGTAGTTCCAAGTAGGATTTTTACACTTGGAGTCTGATTCATCAAGACTGGCGTTGTTCACGTCGGTCTTGATGAGTGGGGTGTGCCGGAGTCATATGCTCTTGATTCTTGAAGACATGCATGTCTTTCCATGAATCTAGAGCATCTCAAGAGTAGATTGCGTTATTGTGCACCACACCAGAAACCTCACTCCATTCGGCATCTGGAGTGAGATTTCTGTAGAACGGAATGCTACAGCTCATTACGAATGAGGCGAGTTGTGGCGTCACACTCCACTGCACCACCGTTCCACCCCAACTTTGCCCATTTCAGCGAAGCTGAGAGAAACTGGTGGGAAACTGCTAAAAGCTGCAAAATTTGGGTGCGACTTGGAGTTTTGTCTACGTTTTGCCTCTTTTCACTGTTTTTACTCCAGAACTCTGGAATGAAGCCTTTGAAGATCCAGTAAGTGAATCTCATGCTATTTACTATTTATTTCATTTATTCAAAATGTAATTTACTATTGGTAAATTCTGTGCTTACTTGGCATGACTGCCCACCAGGATAAAAAAATATAAAGCAAATGTTCCAAAGAATTGAGGCACCAAAAATAACTTTTATTCCATAGCTGTATTTTTACTATTGTATGTCTGGCTTGAAAAAGGCCAAAAATAGCTAAATCTTTGCCTTGCCTACCTTGTTGTTATATTGTTGCTATATTATTTTAAGGATGGAATAAAATTTACGTTTTATGATATAAGCTATTTTTGGTGCTTCAGATTCCTTGGAGGTTTTGATGAAAGCTTTGATGAATCAAGCCCTATGTTTTCTCTTAAGAGCTACAGAGTTTCTGAGCTAAATATTCTTCGCTGCAATCGCAAAGCCAGGATCTGATTCTCATGACAGGTTCCCTTTAAACCAGCCAGGCTTTTGGAGTACTATACTATTTTTTATAATGGATGTCAGAAAACTAGCAGGAAATTCATAGCTATGGCTATAGCATTGTGAGCTTTATTGTTAAGGTTTTTTTTTAAAGAAATATTAGTACAGATAAGCAATGGTATTCAGCAAAGTCCTGATCAATATTGGTGCTTTGTATTTTGGAAGGATTCTTATAGCAGAGCAGGACAAATGCCATAAACTGAATAGAAGTAGCATTTATGTATCCACTGAATGGAGTTCTTATAGTGACAAGAGCTGTGAGCCCCCCTACCTCACAAGCACAATTCTAAGACTGCCACTTTGGGACATTGTATATAGACTGAGAAATAAAACATGATAGATCATGTCCAACATGTAAACACATTTTTTTCAGCTGTACTTCTTTCTTCATGTTTTACACATGTGTATGCACTAAAACAATTAAAGTAATTTGAACTGTTTATTACATTTTGGTTGCAGGGTTTTTTGGATGTTTTCCTTTTTTTTGCAGACTTGATGCAGAGCTTTTTAAAGCATTTTAGCTCACAGTTTTTTTAGTACCTAAGTAAATAAGTCAAACATATTATAAAACACGAAACTAAAATATTGCCATGATCTAAAGGCACCTCCACACCATGACCAAATATTACCTCCCTATAGTCATTGAGCTGTGCAAATAAATAGTTACTCGTTAAAGCTGTAGCTAGGGGTTGAGCTCATTAGGGGTGAAACATGTGAGTGGGCTCTTAACAAGGTAACCGTGTGCACAACTACGATGGTGCAGCCTAATCTTAGGTGAAGGGAAACCTCAGCAGATGACCATGATGTTATTAAAATTCTGACTACAAAGATTAACACAGATATTGCCATCACATGGTGACCATATAGTGATAGATACCAGTCCGATAGTGACTTACAGCTGATGGTTTCTCTGATGGATTCTTTCACTTTTCCCATCTTTTCCATGTGGTCCAAGCCAATATCATGACTCCTCCAGCCACAACTTGTCTGCAGTTAAAAACAAAGACTTGTTTGACTTCTCACATTTCCAGCACTGTCCCCATATATTCCCAGTCTGTACAAACTCCCCCTCCTACTGTCACCCCAATGCTGAGCTGTTGCTATATGTGTCACTATTACTGATTATCTTAGAGCCCCACATAATAATGCTCACCACTGTGCATCTTACAAAGTAAAGCTCCACTTTTGTGCCCCGTGATGATAAAATTGTGTGCTAGAAATAATTAATGCCATGTGCAAATGCCCTAGAAAATAGTGCCCACATTTTTCCCTAGAAAAATTAATAATGCCCCGTGTGTGTCAATTTGACAGTCACAGTACTCCGAGGGCCCCTTTAACAGTTATGTTTTTTAAGTGCCAACATAACAATTAATAATGTCCCGAGTCGCCCCATATAAAATTCCCCAATACACAGCATGATGCCCCCTACAGCTCCCACCTACACAGCATATGGCACAATAGCTCCCTATACACAGCATGATGTCCCCCCACAAGTCTCACATAGACAGCATTTTGGGCCTACATCTTCTAATGCACAGCATGATGCACCCCACAACTCCCACATACACAGCATGATGGGCCTCACAGTAGCCTCCTCCCATTGTATGACAGCCCCCAGTGGCCACCCCACTTTATGACAGCCCTAATTAGGCACCTCCTGTATGATCGCCTTCAGTAGCCCCCCTGTACTGTATGATGGCCCCTAGTAGTCCCTTCCACATTCTATGACTGGCCCCATTATTCCCCCCACATTATACAGATGGCATACAGTAGTCCCCCTAAACTGGAAGGATGGCTCCCAGCAGTCTCCATCACGGTATGGATGCCCCCCAGTAGCCAAAATACACTGTATGGATGCACTCCAGCAGTCCTCACAAACTGTATTGAATGCCCCCAGTAGTCCCTCACACTGTACGGATGGCCCCCAGTAGCCCAGTGGTCCCACCATACTGTATGATGGCCCCCAGTAGTCCCCCTCACAAGCACTATTAAAGTAAAATAAAAAAACAGATCATATACCATCATATCCTGGGTCATGAGGAGTTTGCCGGCAGAAAAGACCAAGGTGTTGGTAGACCAGCTGGCGGTTAGAATTGAAGGCTATTCCATGCGAGAAATTGCCAAGAAACTGAAGATTTCCTACAACGGTGAGTACTACTCCCTTCAGAGGAGAGCACAAACAGGCTCTAACCAGAGTAGAAAGAGAAGTGGGAGGCCTCGCTGCACAACTGAGCAACAAGACAAGTACATTAGAGCCTGTAGTTTGAGAAATCGAAGCCTCACAGGTCGTCAACTGGCAGCTTCATTAAATAGTATGCTCAAAATGCCAGTGTCAACGTCTACAGTGAAGAGGCGACTCCGGGATTCTGGCATTCAGGGCAGAGTGGCAAAGAAAAAGCCATATCTGAGACTGGCTAATAAAAGGAAAAGATTAATATGGGCAAAAGAACACAGACATTGGACAGAGGAAGGTTGGAAAAGTGTTATGGACAGACAAATCCAAATTTGAGGTGTTTGGATCACGGAAGAACATTTGTGAGACATAGAACAACTAAAAAGATGCAGGAAGAGTGTCTGATGCTATCTGTCAAGCATGGTGGAGGTAATGTGATGGTCTGGGGTTGCTTTGGTGCTGGTAAAGTGGGAGATTTGTACAAGGTAAAAGGGATTTTGATTAAGGAAGGCTATCACTTTGTGGCACCCCATGAGTTTGGATACCACAGTGGTGCTGCCTTCCTCTCGGGGAGGGTAGTGCCATGCCTGGAGACAAGTGGGATTCCTTTGGCAGGTAATCTTCCACGCAACATTTTCTGACTCCAGGCCAGAAGGGGGAGCTCTAAACCCGGTTTAAGGGGAACTTCCCTATATACATCCTAGTCTGGAGGAGGAGTCAGTTAGTCTGGTGCAGACAAGCAGACAGTTGACTGTTGGTAGCAGACAGTGAAGGAGCACAGAAGGACTTAGGAGCTAGAGGAGGACTGCTACTGGGCCTCTCTAAGCTGAGCGCAGAAACCGGGCAATGGGAGCCCAAGGTCGTGAGGGACTACAGGTCCCACGGCAGAACCGGAGGGCAGGAAGCTAAAAAAGGACTTGCCCACATAATACCTGAGGTGCAGCAGTAATCAGAGTCTGGAGTCACCATGGACAGAGACCTCAATGAGATGGCTCAAGCTCCCTACCGTGCAGGTACTGTCCCTGGACAGGGAAGAAAGAGGACCTTGTTAGAGAGCTACAGACAGCAAGGGACCACAGACCAGCGCATAGTGAAAGGCTCCCAATCTGACCTGTCAAGGGGATTTTCACCTGTCTTTGGGCTGCCTGGAGTTCATCTTTACCTGTTGCCGGTACCCTGGACTGAGGCGGTTAAACACCAGTAGATCAGGTAAAGACTGCAACACTGTGTCTTCCATTTATTTGCCGGCATTCACCATACCCTGCCAAACACATCGGGAGCCCTGGGGACCCTGCTTCACCTGTGGGAAGCAACACCATCTTTGCTGCAGCACCATCACCCCCAGAGGACCCCTTTAAGCAGCGTCAGTCACCTCTGACCAAGAACCACAGGTGGCGTCACGAACTTTCATTATTTCCACAACCCCTATTAAGACCGTTCCTTTTACTTGGGCACCCAGGGCCACTGACCAGGTCGCTGCCACCGTGACCAAACCTTTAATTGTGACCGGACCCGGTACAGAGTATCCCCACTGCCCTGACAGGCGACTCAACTCCATTTTGCAATGCCATGCCATACCCTGCGGACAGCGCTTGATTGGAGCCAATTTCATCCTACAACAGGACAATGACCCAAAGCACAACTCCAAATTATGCAAGAACTATTTAGGGAAGAAGCAGGCAGCTGGTATTCCATCTGTAATGGGGTGGCCAGCGCAGTCACCAGATCTCATCCCCATTAAGCTGTTGTGGGTGCAGCTTGACCGTATGGTACGCAAAAAGTGCCCATCAAGCCAAACCAACTTTTGGGAAGGGCTTCTGGAAGCACGGGGTGAATCTCCAGATTACCTCAGCAAATTAACTGCTAGAATGTCAAAGGCCTGCAATGCTGTAATTGCTGCAAAGGGAGCATTCTTTGACGAAAGTAAAGTTTGAAGGAGAAAATTATTATTTCAAATAAAAATCTTTTTTCGAACCTTGTCAATGTCATTTGGCAACTCATTTGATTAATAAACGTGAGTTTTCATGGAAAACACAAAATTGTCTGGGTGACCCTAAACTTTTGAACGGTAGTGTATGCCTCCTGGTTCTAGATTGCTAGATTTAGTTTTTGTTAATTCTTCGATGCTTTTAGTCAATTAAATAAAAAAAAATTAACAAAAACTAATTAAAAATGTAAAAAAGCAGGAAAAAATGAAAACGGTGTTGGATTATTCCTTTCTTGCCTATTGTCCACAGCCATGTCCACCTCTTCATCCACTTGCACTACTTGATTCTATTTTGATAGTTTTATCAATTCTAGGTTGTTTTAAGTCAGTTCCATAAAATATGAAATAAATAAACAATGAAAAACAGAAAAAACACAAAAATAGTGTTGGATTTCTCCTCTCTTGCATCTTCTACCTACACTGCCATGTCTACCTCCACCTCTTCCACCTACTCCACCTCCTCCTCCCATTGGACCTCTTCCTCCTGGTTCAAAATAATTATTTTTTATTTCTGCTCTGCTTAACATAGGGTCAGGACACAGCTGTAGTGAGGGACAGTATTAAGTTTTGTGCATGTGCAGTTTAAAAAAAAAACTCTATGTGTTCTCTGCACCCATATCTGTGATAGTACTGTGGGCACCTAAAAGTTTTAACTAATCTGTGGGAGTCATGTGCACCAAAAGAAATGTTTCTACACTTATGCACCCATGTCTGTGATAGTACTGTGCGTAAAAACTAATTTTTCTAATCTGCTACTGTGTTTGTGAGAGTACTTTGCCTAAATAAAAATTAAAAAAGGAGGAGAACATCAAATAAGGGACATGGACATTGCCATCAAGTTCTTGCCATCTTGCTGTGTCTCGTCTTGCTTCAGATTGGTATAATCTGCTGGAAATGAGTGATCACTCTGTTCACATACATCCCTTCCACATTACCCAGCATGCTCCCTGCTTTTGCTTGCAGGGCACTTGTCCAGCTCTTACCTCCATTTTATTTACTTTTGCAGACCCCCTAGCCCTTACAATGACCATTTAACACCCATTTTAAAGCATCGTAGTTTGGGTTGCCATTGACTTTGATTGATTTTCAGGTGTGGAATCAAGTTTAGGGTCATGCTTGGATGCCTAACTGAACTTTGAACTCTAGTTTGGCCGAACCGCAGAACCCGAACATCCACGGTTTTGCTCATCTCTATAATCCCTATTTCCATGGCTCACAGATTACATCTTCTCTGATTGTAGTCATTCACTTTCTCTATCTTTTCTATCTGACTGGGATTTTAATGAAGACTTTTTGCCATCCCACCCACTATAGCAGTAGTTCTCTACTTCCTTACCCCCATTTTATAATGACCTGTGCTTGTTAATAATTGTAACCCGCTGCCCCATAATACTAATAGGATGCTGCTACCTGGAATATCAAGCCAGCTGCTACTCCAGTATTGCCCTTGCACCTAAGTTGAAATTTCTAAGTTATGACTTCTGTGCTGTTTTTAACATGCTGATGTCCTGTTCTACATCAGTATTTTATACTCTAAACTATATAAGACTAAGGAAATGCATTATATGTGTATGATGCTAATCTCAAATACTGTTCATAGTATTCAGTAATAGTGACAAATGAAATTTAGTCTTAAAGAGTTTAACAGATTTTTTCCATTCTGCTCTTCACAAAAGTTGTTGAAAAACTACAATCTGGAATCGGCATTGAATGTTAGAGGCTATGTTATAGGTCAATCCACAGAGGCCATCATGGCCTGCACTTAATGCACATAAAAGATATTTATTGGAGAAGAAATATAAAAGTATGTCACATTTTTGGGCAGCTACAGACCTGTTACTGAGAAATGAACAATAGCAGACCAGAAATATCTACAATTTATGATCCCATTGCAATAAATATATTTTATATCTTTCATATCTTTCATATCAGTTAAATAAAATCACTAGACTTTTCTTTAGTGAACCATTTTATGAGCACACTATATTTATCCTCTCCTGTTTTTCTTTTGTACTTCTGGCACCTCTATGATGGCATCTACATAGTTAATACGTGCTTTTCATGAACCGAATGCTCAGCACGTCGTTCCATCCAGACAACATAATGATTGTGCCTTTCTTACACCTCCAGAAAATGCCCCGTTAGTTTTAATTGCTTAAATATTTCACAAAATGTTAATTAACTGGCGCTGAGGAGTCATTCTAAGTACAGATGAACTCCCCCTTCTACTGGTATAATAGAATAAAAGCTTATATGATGTATTAAATTATCTTCTGCTATTAATTAGTAGTAGTTAGGGACACTTTAATGGTGTTAACTCTATACCAGTGATATTCTGTTTTTCCATGCAAAATATTCTTAGTGCAATTTGTAAAACAGAACTGCACATCTGTAAAAAATCTAGGTAATGCCTTTAACAATATTTAAAAGCTTTTATTGATTATAACAACGGGGGCTCTAAATGTTGTATGCCTTTGGAAATGGGCATATAAGTGCTAACAAGGCATTTATGTAGTTGTAAGATCAAGATAAAATGTAAAATATTTTTACAAGTGAATAGGGTTGAGCGACTTTCATTTTTTTAAGATCCAGTCGGGTTTTGCGAAACCCGACTTTGTCCAGAGTCGAGTCGAGTGCAGTCGGCCGATTATCACTAAAAGTCGGGGATCGACCGAAACACGAAACCCAATGCAAGTCAATGGGGAAGCATAGTCGACAGTAAGTGGAGGCCAGGAAAACACCTACAGTGCCCATTTTAATGCCAAAAACATCCATTCTTGTTTCTGAAGCTTGTCAATCTTAATTAACTTTATAATAATAGTTGGGCATTGGAAATTGGGGGTCATTTGGCAAAAGTTGTGGGGGGTAGGGCTGGTTCAAGGTTTTAGTGGGCCCAGGAAATGTGGACTACGTCACGGCGGTGGAGCAGTGAGAGGTAAGTATGTCAAGTTTGCAAGTGCTGTGGTCATAAGCAAGCAGGGGGGGCCCACTTGTTGGCATTGGCACTGGCACCTCAAAGTACAGCAGTGTGTTTGCACGGCGGGGGCGCCTCCCACCAGCAGCGACACTTTTGCATACGCTGAGGGGCCCTGTGCCAGTGACGTCGCCAACGAGTATGCCCCCCACCTGATGAAGGAACCTGCACTTTCATCTGCACCTTCCTCTTTGTCCCTGTGTAAGGTGGTATAACATGCGGGAAGGGGAACCTTACTTTCAGCAGGGTCAGATTCTGGCTGTGTAGAGTGCAAGGGGAATGTAGTGGTCTAGGTCAATGTACCAGCAGACTCATCTAGCAGTGGCTGGGCAATGGGCAGGATGAGGAGGAAACACAGATATAGGGCCAAAGAATAAAGTAGGCTAAATGCAGTTCAAAATTGGTAACAGGACTAAACAGGCGGCATTGCTTTGTTCAGTGGAGTAGCAATCCCAGGAGCAGCAGACACTGTTTTAAGGGCCCAACCACACTAGTAGGCCAAATGCAGTTTAATATCTGCTACTATAGGCCAAAAGCCTAAAGACTGAAGCTCAGCTTTATACAGTGGAGGACAACACCAGGGAGCGGCAGACCCCGTTAGTAGGCTGTAACCACCAAGTTTTTTAAAAAACAGCACTTAATGAGTGCCAGAAGGTTGAAGCTCAGCTTTATACAGTTGAGGACAAACACCAGGGAGCGGCAGACACCGTTAGTAGGCCCTAACCACCAATTTTTTAAAAAACAGCACTTAATGAGAGCCAGAAGGTTGAAGCTCAGCTTTATACAGTTGAGGACAAACACCAGGGAGCGGCAGACACCGTTAGTAGGCCACAACCAAAGTTGAAGGCCAAATGCTGTTTAATATCTGATACTATAGGCCGAAAGCCAGAAGGTTGAAGCTCAGCTTTATACAGTTGAGGACAAACAACAGGGAGCGGCAAACAGAGGTATTAGGCCCAAAACACCATTGTTTTAAAAAAAAAAGCACTTAATGAGAGCCAGAAGGTTGAAGCTCAGATTTATTCAGTTGAGGAGAACACCAGTGAGCGGCAAACAGATGTATTAGGCCCCAAACACCAATTTAAAAAAAAAAAAAAAAAATGAGAGCCAGAAGGTTGAAGCTCAGATTTATTCAGTTGAGGAGAACACCAGTGAGCGGCAAACAGAGGTATTAGGCCCCAAACACCAATTTTTTTTTAAAAAAGCACTTAATAAGAGCCAGAAGGTTAAAGCTCAGATTTATTCAGTTGAGGAGAACACCAGGGAGCGGTAGACACCGTTCGTAGGCCGTAACCACCAAGCTTTTTAAAAAACTGCACTTAATGAGAGCCAGAAGGTTGAAGCTCAGCTTTATACAGTTGAGGACAAACACAAGGGAGCGGCAGACACCGTTAGTAGGCCACAACCAAAGTTGAAGGCCAAATGCTGTTTAATATCTGATACTATAGGCCGAAAGCCAGAAGGTTGAAGCTCAGCTTTATACAGTTGAGGACAAACAACAGGGAGCGGCAAACAGAGGTATTAGGCCCAAAACACCATTGTTTTAAAAAAAAAGCACTTAATGAGAGCCAGAAGGTTGAAGCTCAGATTTATTCAGTTGAGGAGAACACCAGTGAGCGGCAAACAGAGGTATTAGGCCCCAAACACCAATTTAAAAAAAAAAAAAAAAAATGAGAGCCAGAAGGTTGAAGCTCAGATTTATTCAGTTGAGGAGAACACCAGTGAGCGGCAAACAGAGGTATTAGGCCCCAAACACCAATTTTTTTTTAAAAAAGCACTTAATAAGAGCCAGAAGGTTAAAGCTCAGATTTATTCAGTTGAGGAGAACACCAGGGAGCGGTAGACACCGTTCGTAGGCCGTAACCACCAAGCTTTTTAAAAAACTGCACTTAATGAGAGCCAGAAGGTTGAAGCTCAGCTTTATACAGTTGAGGACAAACACCTGGGAGCGGCAGACACCGTTAGTAGGCCGTAACCAAAGTTGAAGGCCAAATGCAGTTTAATATCTGATACTATAGGCCGAAAGCCAGAAGGTTGAAGCTCAGCTTTATACAGTTGAGGACAAACACCAGGGAGCGGCAAACAGAGGTATTAGGCCACAAACACCAATTTTTTTTAAAAAAGCACTTAAGGAGAGCCAGAAGGTTGAAGCTCAGATTTAGACAGTGGAGGACAATTTGAATTAGGGACTGCAGACAGACTTAGTAGGCTGTCCCCTGTGGACCATGCATCCACCACATTAACCCATTGCGCCATAATGGACACGTAACCTTCTGTGGCCATGCCTACAGGTCCATGCGTCTGTTATCAGGTGCACCTTTGTACTCACAGATTGCCAGAGTGCATGGACAATGCGGTCTTTTACATGCTGGTGGAGGGTTTGGGATGGCTTTTCTCGCAAAAGAAGTGTCGACTGGTTAGCTTGTAGCGTGGTACAGCGTAGTCCATCATGGCTTTATTAATATTAAATAAAATATATAAATAGGCTCTATGAACTTTTAAATAGGTTCCAGGGGTACACGGGCAGCATTGGTGTGGTCAGCGGAGGAGGATTGCAAGGAGGGACCACAGACAGGCTAATGAAGGCCTGCAGACAGGCTAACGAAGGCCTAAAATAACAAAAGATAGGCTCATGGCAGTTTTAAATCGGTTACATGGATACACAGGCAGCATTGTGGTCAGTGGAGGAGTATTGCAAGGAGGGACCGCAGACAGGCTGACGAAGGCCTAAAATAACAAAAGATAGGCTCATGGCAGTTTTAAATCGGTTACATGGATACACAGGCAGCATTGTGGTCAGTGGAGGAGTATTGCAAGGAGGGCCTGCAGACAGGCTAACAAAGGCCTAAAATAACAAAAGATAGGCTCATGGCAGTTTTAAATCGGTTACATGGGTACACAAGCAGCATTGTGGTCAGTGGAGGACTATTGGAAGGAGGGACCGCAGACAGGCTAACGAAGGCCCGCAGACACGCTAACGAAGGTCTAAAATAATAAAAGATAGGCTCATGGCAGTTTTAAATCGGTTACATGGATACACAGGCAACATTGTGGTCAGTGGAGGAGTATTGCAAGGAGGGACCGCAGACAGGCTAACGAAGGCCTAAAATAACAAAAGATAGGCTCATGGCAGTTTTAAATCGGTTACATGGATACACAGGCAGCATTGTGGTCAGTGGAGGAGTATTGCAAGGAGGGCCCGCAGACAGGCTAACGAAGGCCTAAAATAACAAAAGATAGGCTCATGGCAGTTTTAAATCGGTACCATGGATACACAGGCAGCATTGTGGTCAGTGGAGGAGTATTGCAAGGAGGGACCGCAGACAGGCTAACGAAGGCCCGCAGACAGGCTAACGAAGGCCTAAAATAACAAAAGATAGGCTCATGGCAGTTTTAAATCGGTTACATGGGTACACAGGCAGCATTGTGGTCAGTGGAGGACTATTGGAAGGAGGGACCGCAGACAGGCTAACGAAGGCCCGCAGACACGCTAACGAAGGTCTAAAATAATAAAAGATAGGCTCATGGCAGTTTTAAATCGGTTACATGGATACACAGGCAGCATTGTGGTCAGTGGAGGAGTATTGCAAGGAGGGACCGCAGACAGGCTAACGAAGGCCTAAAATAACAAAAAGATAGGCTCATGGCAGTTTTAAATCGGTTACATGGATACACAGGCAGCATTGTGGTCAGTGGAGGAGTATTGCAAGGACGGACCGCAGACAGGCTAACGAAGGCCTAAAATAACAAAAGATAGGCTCATGGCAGTTTTAAATCGGTACCATGGATACACAGGCAGCATTGTGGTCAGTGGAGGAGTATTGCAAGGAGGGACCGCAGACAGGCTAACGAAGGCCTAAAATAACAAAAGATAGGCTCATGGCAGTTTTAAATCGGTTACATGGATACACAGGCAGCATTGTGGTCAGTGGAGGAGTATTGCAAGGAGGGACCACAGACAGGCTAACGAAGGCCTAAAATAACAAAAGATAGGCTCATGACAGTTTTAAATCGGTTACATGGATACACAGGCAGCATTGTGGTCAGTGGAGGAGTATTGCAAGGAGGGACCGCAGACAGGCTAACGAAGGCCTAAAATAACAAAAGATAGGCTCATGGCAGTTTTAAATCGGTTACATGGATACACAGGCAGCATTGTGGTCAGTGGAGGAGTATTGCAAGGAGGGACCGCAGACAGGCTAGCGAAGGCCCGCAGACAGGCTAACGAAGGCCTAAAATAACAAAAGATAGGCTCATGGCAGTTTTAAATCGGTTACATGGATACACAGGCAGCAATGTGGTCAGTGGAGGAGTATTGCAAGGAGGGACCGCAGACAGGCTAACGAAGGCCTAAAATAACAAAAGATAGGCTCATGGCAGTTTTAAATCGGTTACATGGATACACAGGCAGCATTGTGGTCAGTGGAGGAGTATTGCAAGGAGGGCCTGCAGACAGGCTAACGAAGGCCTAAAATAACAAAAGATAGGCTCATGGCAGTTTTAAATCGGTTACATGGATACACAGGCAGCATTGCGGTCAGCGGAGGAGGATTGCAAGGAGTGTCTGACACAGTTAGTACTCACAAAAAATAAATAGATGTTAATGTCTCGCAAAACAACAAAAAAAAAAGTGTGGCGTACTTAGGTACAGGGGTGGGCTCATGTGCTGAGTTTCTGACAAAGTAATTTGGCAGTAAGTATTTACTGGTGTCAATATAGGACACTGACCCAGACTACTTTAACTAGCATCATAGATGTCAACAAATTGGTATTGTCAGTGCCAGGCATTGAATGATGTCAGGGCATAGACTAAAGATTGGTGGAGCTGTGTGAGATAATTTTGCACGTGGTAGAGCACAGTTTGAGCTGGGGGGAACTCTCTTGTGGCCGGCGGTACCGTCCCAGGGCCCCTCATGTTACAACGGTGTGTCTGACGTTGGGTGCGCACCACCACCGCCAGAGACACTTCATTGTACTATAAGGGACCCAGTGGCAGTGCCGTCGACCGAAAGCGGGCACACCCACCTCTTCAGACAAACAGCACTGTAACGGGTGCTTGCGTCAAGTGGCGAGACCACGGCCCCGTGGGGGGAATTTTCCCATTGAGGGAGGTGTAAACATGTCGTATGCTGGACAAACAGCTGCTGCAAATTAAGAGATTGGAACACTCAGTAAGACCAGTCCACAAGCAAGACCTTTTTATAGGAAAGCTAGGTGTCAGCCGGGAAAGGTGGGGCAAAATAATTTGAAATCCAGGAGTGGTTCATTTTAATGAAGGTGAGATCATCCACATTTTGGGTAGCCAGTAGTGTTGAGCGATACCGTCCGATACTTGAAAGTATCGGTATCGGAAAGTATCGGCCGATACCGGCAAAGTATCGGATCTAATCCGATACCGATACCCGATACCAATACAGGTCAATGGGACTCAAGTATCGGACGGTATTCCTGATGGTTCCCAGGGTCTGAAGGAGAGGAAACTCTCCTTCAGGCCCTGGGATCCATATTAATGTGTAAAATAAAGAATTAAAATAAAAAATATTGCTATACTCACCTCTCCGACGCAGCCTGGACCTCACCGAGGGAACCGGCAGCGTTCTTTGCTTAAAATGCGCACGTTTACTTCCTTCCGTGACGTCACGGCTTGTGATTGGTTGCGTGCCGCCCATGTGGCCGCAACTCGACCAATCACAGCAAGACGTGACATAATTTTCAGGTCCTCAATGCCTAATTCTAGGCATTCAGGATTTTAAAATTACGTTCCGGCTTGTGATTGGTCGCGTCGCGGTCACATGGGTGACGCGACCAATCACAAGCCGTGACGTCACGGGAGGCAGGAAACGCGCGCATTTTAAAATTACGTCACGGCTTGTGATTGGTTGCGTGCCGCCCATGTGACCGCGACGCGACCAATCACAGCAAGCCGTGACGTAATTTCAGGTCCTGAATGCAGAAATAGGCATTCAGGACCTGAAATTACGTCACGGCTTGCTGTGATTGGTCGCGTCGCGGTCACATGGGCGGCACGCAACCAATCACAAGCCGTGACGTAATTTTAAAATGCGCGCGTTTCCTGCCTCCCGTGACGTCACGGCTTGTGATTGGTCGCGTCGCCCATGTGACCGCGACCAATCACAAGCCGGAACGTAATTTTAAAATCCTGAATGCCTAGAATTAGGCATTGAGGACCTGAAAATTACGTCACGGCTTGCTGTGATTGGTCGCGTCGCGGCCACATGGGCGGCACGCGACCAATCACAAGCCGTGACGTCACGGAAGGAAGTAAACGCGCGCATTTTAAGCAAAGAACGCTGCCGGTTCCCTCGGTGAGGTCCAGGCTGCGTCGGAGAGGTGAGTATAGCAATATTTTTTATTTTAATTCTTTATTTTACACATTAATGTTGTTTCGATACCGATACCCGATACCACAAAAGTATCGGATCTCGGTATCGGAATTCCGATACCCGCAAGTATCGGCCGATACCCGATACTTGCGGTATCGGAATGCTCAACACTAGTAGCCAGACGAGTCCTTTTTTCGGTTAATATTGAACCAGCAGCACTGAATTTCTGATAGCACACTAGCTGCTGGGCAAGCAAGCTCCTGCAATGCATATTCTGCCAATTCAGGCCAGGTGTCTAATTTGGATGCCCAGTAATCAAATGGGAATGACGGTTGAGGGAGAACATTGATAAGGGATGAAAAATAGTTAGTAACCATACTGGGCAAATGTTGTCTCCTGTCACTTTGAATAGATGCTGCAGTACCTGTCCTGTCTGCGGTCATTGCAAAATCACTCCACAACCTGGTAAGAAAACCCCTCTGTCCAACGCCACTTCTGATCTGTGCACCTCTAACACCTCTGCCCTGTAGCCCCCTGCAGCTTGTGTGAGAACCATCACCGGCGCTGTGTGCTGGGAATGCCTGAATCAAACGATCTATAAGAGTAGCTTGTTTGGTTGCTAATATTTGTTCGAGGTTCTCATGTGGCATAATATTTGGCAATTTGCCTTTATAGCGAGGGTCAAGGATGCAGGCCAACCAGTAATCGTCATCGCTCATCATTTTACTAATGCGTGGGTCCCTTTTGAGGATACGTAAGGCATAATCCACCATGTGGGCCAAAGTTCCAGTTGTCAAATCTGCGGTTGTGCTGGTTTGAGGGGCAGTTACAGGCAAATCTACGTCACTTGTCTCCCTTAAAAAAACAGAACCCGGCCTTGCAACGCCACTAATTTCTGTTGGCCCAAGAGAAGCTTCCTCATTAAAAAAGTACTCATCCCCATCATCCTCCTCGTCCTCCTCCTCCTCTTTGCCCGCTACCGCGTCCTCTACACGGCCCTGACCAGACAATGGCTGACTGTCATCAAGGCTTTCCTCTTCCTCGGCTGCAGACGCCTGCTCCTTTATGTGCGTCAAACTTTGCATCAGCAGAAGCATTAGGGGGATGCTCATGCTTATTATGGCGTTGTCTGCACTAACCAGCCATGTGCATTCCTCAAAACACTGAAGGACTTGACACAGGTCTTGTAGCTTCGACCACTGCACACCTGACAACTCCATGTCTGCCATCCAACTGCCTGCCCGTGTATCCTCCCACAAATACATAACAGCACGCCTCTGTTCGCACACTCTCTGAAGCATGTGCAGTGTGGAGTTCCACCTTGTTGCAACGTCGATGATTAAGCGATGCTGAGGAAGGTTCAAAGAACGCTGATAGTTCTGCATATGGCTGGAGTGTACGGGCGAACGGCGGATATGCGAGCAAAGTCTGCGCACTTTGAGGAGCAGGTTGGGTAACCCCGGATAACTTTTCAGGAAGCACTGCACCACCAGGTTTAAGGTGTGAGCCAGGCAAGGAATGTGTTTCAGTTGGGAAAGGGCTATGGCAGCCATGAAATTCCTTCCGTTATCACTCACTACCTTGCCTGCCTCAAGATGTACAGTGCCCAGCCATGACTGAGTTTCTTTC